>NC_086349.1:6792443-7427443 GCF_036324505.1 Eleginops maclovinus | reverse complement strand
CTGCCTTTGTCTTATCTCTTTTCTTACTATCTCCCCCCAGTATCTTGATCAGATTATTTTCCTCACATTATCTCATTCTGTGTTTTCCACAGAGGTGCTGAGCCCCGCTGTGGTGACGCTCTCTGAGTCGGGGCCAACCAGCGTACGGGTGAGTTGGGGTCCTTCTCAGCCGGAGCAAATCGCAAGTTACTACATCGAGTACTCCGCCCTGCCGAGGGGCAAGCTCCATGCTGTCACCGTGGGCCGAACGCAAAACTCCACCATCCTGAGGGACCTCCAGCCTGACACCACTTACCTGGTCACTGTCAGTGCCCGGCACACCTCGGGCAAGGAGAAAGCCATGTCTGTCAAAGTGTGTACTCCGGAAGGTAAGTTACATGAAGTGGATCAGTACTTGAATGTACATTAACTGTACTGATATATACATTGCTATTTTTGTTTTGGATCACATTTCAACTTCAGTGTATATATATTAAGTTAAATACTTTTACATGGTGGTCCATCTTTTTTCTTTTCCTTAACAAAACAACAACAGTACACACATTCAAGAACATTGAGTGTGTGTACTGTTGTTACAGTTACTGTTGTTTCAGGGTGTCAGGACGTTTCAGGGTGATATACGCACATTTTCAATACTTTTATTCAACGTTCTACACTTCTACTCCCCTTCATTTGAGAAGCAAATGGTGTACTTTTTACTTAATGTGTCAGGGATGAGCGGAGCGGTTAAGATCCAATTGCAGGACAGACAATAGTGTAACTGAAAATACCTTCATTTCAAGGCCCCCCGCAAACAAAACATACAGATCAGACCTCTTCCGTATTAAACGCAAGAATCCCACAACCACCAACAGAAGACCAGAACTGAAATACATGCAGAACTAATCAGAGGACAAGACACAGCTGGGCAGGGCAGGGAAAACCTCAGGCAGTTGGGCAGGATGGAAAACACAGAGACAGGAAGCAACAACAGACAAAAGACAGGACATGAACACCTTTCAAAATAAAAAAAGGAAAACAGACAGATCATTGACATAATGTAGTATTTTTCTGACAAGATTAGTTCCTGCTTACTTTGCAGATTCAGACTTTTAATACAAAATATTAATAGATAAATACATGTTGTAGTAATATTAAGTTGTATATAATGTAAAAGTAGTTCAAATGTGCTTCACCTTTAAGAGCTGCAACATTAAGAACACATTAATGCATCACCAATTATTCTGAAAAGGACCATTTGGCATGACTACTTTTACTTTTGGTACTTTGAGTATATTTTGAAGCTAATATTGTTGTTAATTTACTTAAGTAGCATTTTAAGTGTAGGGCTTTTATTTAAAGTGAATTAACAGTATTGAAATGGTATTTTTACACTTTAGTATTGGTACTTTATACTTAAGTTTTTCACTTTGTTTTTGGTGCATCGTTTTTAACTTGTCTCTTCTGAAGACGATGCAGTTGAACTTGGTGATGGAGGGTCCAGTTACAGCACACTAATCCTGAGCTGCATAGTCGTTCTTAGATTTCACATAATTACTAGCAGCTCCATTCAGGTTTGTCTACTCCAAGGGCAACACTGAGCAACAAGGGCATCTAAAGCCAATCCTATTTTCTTCTGTTTGAGTTCTTTTAAAGCATTTCTACTATATTTTGTATTTATTCTTATTATATTTTATTCACGTAAAAATACTGTTTTTGGATTCAAGGCATATGATAAGGCATGTGTCTTTGTTTTATTTTACTTATACAGCCTGTCAAGAAATATGTTTGGTATTTTAAGCCAAGTACATGCGGGTAAAGGCCAATTCAATAAGTGAAAAAAAAGAATAATAATATTATTTTTTAAATGAATGACTCGTAACTTTGTGTTTCTATTCCCAGTGACTCCGGCGCTGGCAGACCTGCAGCTGACCACAGTGGGCAGTGACTCGGTGCAGGTGGACTGGAAGAGCAGCACAGGCGATCTGAGGGGTTACTGGCTCACCTGGGAGGGGCAGCAGAACTCAGTCACTGGCCAGCGCTCATCCTTCTATTTGCCTGCCAACTCTTTGTCAACGCGCCTCACACACCTCCCCCCGGCGACGAGAGTTTGCGTGTCCCCCATTTACCGGACGGCGCGAGGGGAGGGACTGTGCTGCACGGCACAGTTCCAATCAGGTGAGTTTGGAGCAGGTTATGTGACCATTTCATGCAAAGAAGTTAGTTGGGTTGAGAAAACGCTTTCAGATTTATGCTACAAAGCTAAGACCAGATAGCGTTTGACCTGTTGTTAGTCATTTAATAATTAAAGTGATTTTTAGTTAGCTAACGCTTTTATCCAATATGACTTACATACACGGAAACCTTCAGAAGTAATTTGGGTGTTAAGTATCTTGCCCAAGGATATTGCATGACTGCAGTAGTGGGGAACTAACCTCTGACCTTCTGATTGAATGGAGCCCACTTATTGGTTGGAAGCCACATTTTTAGCCAGCTCCTAGTAAAGCTTCATATTTCCCATACAGTCTTTTAACCCAACTCAATTTTCCTAAATGTTGCTATCTCCTAAAACTATTTCTTGAACACACGCACGCACGCACGCGCGCGCACACACACACACACACACACACACACACACACACACACACACACACACACACACACATACACACACACAGGCACTCAGGCACACACACACACACACACACTCGCGCAGGCACTTAGGTAGGCCTACACACATACACTTTGAGTAGTATTGGAACAGTATCTATGCAGATAGTTTGGGATTTATTGTCCAGGTTTTGAGGTATCTGTCTTTGAGAATTCTGTCTCTACCCAAAACAGTTGAGGTAAATGGATTTGTTTTAAAAGAAAATCCACATCAACATTTCTAAGATTAATCCACAGACTTAACCATCAACATTTATTTAATTTTATTAAACCTGCTTTCTACTTGAATTCTTCATTGTTGTGAAAACCACAAATTACGGAAAAAATATATTTTACTCAATAAAACTGATCTCAAAACCCTTTTTATTAATTTACAAAAGGACTACACCCGGAAACAACTTCAGATACCAATTTTAATTTCATTGCCTGCAGTTTTTGCCTTCATATGAAGCCATCTGCTTTTAAAGATTACTAGAAACATCTGTTCATGTCTTGATAACACAGAAGTAAGACAGAAATATGTGTTCAATTTAAGTGAATAGAAACTTTAAACCAAAACATATTGGACTTACCTAGAGGTGAAATCTTTTTTTTCTAATAGTAGCATTCAGACAGCAAGAAGAAAACACCTTTTCCCAGATATTTTATGTCTCAACAGCTGTTTCTCCCCTCTGCCTTTCAGATGCATTAGCATACGGCTACCAATCCTAGCATCTCTGTGCTGCAAGTGCACCATACCAAACATGGAGGTCCGATGGCAAGAAGAATGCTGACTTTCATCCAATAATTCTTCTCCTGGTCTCTCCCCCTCTGTGGATGAGATCCCGGGGAGATGTGTGGCTTGGCTTACTAAGCACTCATTTTGAAGCCATAGACACTTAATCGTGGTCTTGGACAATATGGCCACAATGTTGACTGCTACAATTTGCAACACAGAGGACAATTCTTCTTTTCCATTTCTTTTGTCTCATCTGTTTCACACCTGTAGTAAATGTATAATGTTTCAGTTTAGAGACGCAAGCATTGCGATAAAGATGTTTCTTCAGTCTGTTTTGCAGATGCAGAGCAGGGCATGCTGGGAATGTTAAACATTTTATGTGGCTTGTTTTTGGAGAAAGGCTATGCACCATATGTGGGCCACATGCCTCATTTTCTTTTTCGTATCCTATGAACATATGATTTACATTCATAATGAATACTTATGGGCTGTACTTAAGTGTCTTCTCTTCCAGCACATGTTTCACACTTGTGCAAAAAAAAGAATGTTGACATGAGGTCCCTAATAACAGGATTGCTTTAAACTTGAAAAAAATTAATAACAAACCGTCCACATGCCCTGAAACTAAACAGAGATGCTGCATATGATACAACTGTTGGTGACTTAGAGCAGTCTTGTTTTCTCATAGATCCATCATTCATATTTATTAATCAAGGATCGTGCAAGTATGATAATTAAAAGTATTTACAGATATGCTGTTTACATATTAAGACTGTTACATTTTATTAAACGAGTCTCTGCTGCCCTCTACTGAAAGGATCCTTTCAGGCTTACAACTGATCTTTCACTGTTATCCTCAAAGCAAATGTATTTTTATAATATTTCTTGACCACTATTTGAAATTTAACAAAAGCTTGCAATAAAGTCCTTTAATAATTTTGTATGTACTAATGGTATTTTTTTATTTTAGTTTTGTGGGCTGAGATTGTGGCTAATTATTTCTAAGTAATGGCCTCTTTCAAGAGACTGAAATGATTCGTTACAAGGGAGATTGGGTCTATTGAAAGTATTTTTTGGGAGTTTGTCGTATACTTGGGACTAAAATTCAGGATTTTTGGGGCTTTAATTAAGAACATTATTTTTTTAAATTGGACTCTTACAAATGCCCCATTTGTTTGGCAATGGCAAGAAAACAATAAAGCCACTCTTTAAAACACTTCAGATGGAACTAGTAGTAGTATCTCTATTAAATAGTGTTTGCCTTTATAATGTCTTCACAATTCTGGCAAACACAGAACTTTGGCTCGACTTTTTCTTAACCTAGTTAGGTAAAAGTTATAAATCATTTCTGGAAGACAAACTGTATGAAGTGGTGAAATGGTAAATACTTTGGATTACAGTCCAGTCAAGTCTTCATTATATTTTGTATACATGTTACACAAATGAACATACTGAAATAACATACACAGTTTTTTGACTGCTGAGTGATATCGAACTTTGCAAACCCCCTGCATGGAAATAAAGACAGTTATCATTTTGGGTGGTTCATTTTCAGTATTTTTTTAATGAAATATATTAAATACAGATTTTCAACTTTAATTCCCAAATAGTTTGGATTCATTCCTATTGCCTTATAAAGACAACTGTGACCAGACACGCCTTTTATATTAAAATTCAAATCAATTTTGGTCTTGTAATTGCACTGTTGAGGGTTTTGCGATCTACGTTTTTCATACTTTACATAATTACACCGTAGTTGTGTATATGTTATGACAATAAACCTTAAAATCTTTGTAGGCAAGATTTATAATATATATATTGGCAGCTGTAAAGGGATTGGCACAAAGTGTTGCCGATAAAGTGTAAGTAGATTTTGGCTATGCTCTAAAGGTGACCAATAAATAGGCTCTACCAGTTAAGGAGCCAAAACCAGGCGGCTTCCAGGCAATTATCTATTCCAAACATTACAAGGTACCCTGATATGCAATACAAAAGCATACTTTTCTTTTTGCAACACCTGTTGTTTCACCTTAGTTTGGGTCTTCTGAATTCTGCATCACAATAGTGGAACCGAGAAAAGCTGCAGGCTCAAAGTATGGACAATCAGAGGGTCTAGGGTAAATTATTTTCCAATAGTTTTCAGAATACTTCATCATGTCTCAGCTAACATAATGGTTTGTCGTTTTCATTGTCTTATTTCAAAAGCCTGTTACTTTTATGGACCTTTATCATATCTCCTGAGCATCATTCCAAAATGTTAGAGATCAAATATTTTAATCATTCAAAGTATATTCTTTTGCCTTGTAAAAGTAAACTAGGCCCTACCGGACGAGAGCACCTGAAGGCAGCACCAGGTCGGATGCAGTTGCTGTGCAGGACGGTAGGGGGCGACAACCAACACATCCTGTTTCTCGTTAGCTCGTCAAGCTGCAATATTCAAGCCTTGACATTGCGAAGATGGACGCTGTTATGGTCTAGACCTGGATACATAGAAACCCCAAACTGCGAGTTTAAGAGCTCTGTTATGAGAACATTTCTAGTTCTTCCAGGTAAATGAAAACCCATCTGCCTACATAGCTAGCGAGGAAACGTTAGCGTCTTTGCAAAGTTATGCAGCTAGCAAAATGACAGCCAGCGCAGCTAATGTCAACGGACGGGCTAGTGCAGCGAGCATTAGCTAAGCTAGCATCGTCGGTCCAACTACAGCGTAGTTTGAGATAACTACCTGATAACTTAGCGCATAGAACCGAACGTCTTTCTTAAGGACAGCCTCTTGTCGTATCCTCAGAGATAGCTTCGTATCACAGAAACTAGCTAGCAGCCTGATTTTAGCTAATGTCATCAGCAAGAGGAGGAAGATGTTTTGATGTCATTGCTAGCTAGCGTTAGCAGGCTAATAATTTTCAGAACCGTTTCCTGGTTGTGAATCCTCAGCTTTTTACCGACCCGTGGTTTAGGATACAAATGGTCTATGGCTTCGTTTGAGCTTCGGGCAAACAAACCTGCTTACTATAAGTATTACATGTATGTTTTGTTATCTTTGGGTGGGGAAAACGTAACGTTAGCAACAATATAACAATATACAAAACCTAGACTGGTTGATGTATCTGGTTTACTGTCAAACTCACTCTAAGGTTATACATTAACATAACTTTAAACTCAATACGGTTTATTATACAGTCTTATTACGATATGCATTCAGTGGGCAAATGCCAAGGGTTATAATACAGTGTAATATTTATGTTAAAATGTTGTCATTTTAAACGTGAAACCTGCATTACCCTTAACCATAAACACAGTTAAACTTAACCTGCTTTTATTATTGTCAAGATCAGGCCGATTTTCGTAAATAATACCGCAGTGTAAGATGTGTGTATGATTCTGAGAGCAGGTTTACTTATTGACAGCTTTGGAGAAGTATTGTTGCTAGATATTAACTTAGTAGCCTTGTCAAAGTTGTTCCCACTTGTCTTATTAACCCTTAAATGGGCAAGCACATGACACTATTTAGAGAATGAATTGATATTTTTAATCTATGCAGTCTAAACTGACACAATTTTGTGATTTTGTTTTTCTAAATGTGACGTTTTTTTGTACTTAAGCTCTGTATCTCACAAGACAGAAATTGTCCATTTAGGGTTTACGTTTTTATTGATCCCATATAGCATCCATGGTACACCTATTTTACCCCCGTATTACATCCATATTACACCTATATTGCAACCATCTTATACCCAAATTGCTTATTTATATCTGATTATCTGTAGAGTATAGGCTTCAAATCACATGTAGATCTGTTAGTGATTATCCCTGTTTTACAAAATCTGGGCAATGTATCCTCCAGGATACAGAAACCATTTAAGGGTTAAAATGACTTCTTTATGTGTGTGTGTCTGCAGGTGGAGGCAGGAGGTGTGTGTAGAGTGCAGTACACATCAGCAGCATGTATTCTGAGTGGCGCTCGCTGCAGCTGGTGGTGCAGAGTGACCAGGGCCATCTCAGTGTTCTGCACTCCTATCCCAACACTGTGGGCACGGAGGTGGCAAATGCTGTGGTCAAACCTCTGGGCACAGCTGTAAGCCCTGTGGCCACAGAGAATATCCTGAAGACAGACAAGGAGGTGAGAAACACTGATGCACCTTAGATATGTGTATGCACCATACAATGCCTTCCAAGGTACCAGTTCCATCACTGAAGCTTTGGAGAGCCAGCTTTCAAAATGAATTTCCATATGTATTTTAAACACCACACATTATAGGAGCTCATTGATAGTACACTGTTGGATCGTGCAGTGGTCTCTGTCCTAGGTTAAAACATTTGTTTTTTGTCGCATTTCTTACCATTTTATTATGAACATTTAAGTTAGTATTGATGTCAAGATATTTGTGCATGTAGTAATGCTAGTAAAAAAACAGTTAGAAAACAACTCAAGGCTTCTACTTCCTTCAGTTGAGTTAGAGCTACTACTAGGAGTTATTTGAATGGGATACAAATCATTTTGTGGACATACTGCTTAGTTTTACCATAGGGAATACATGCAACATATTTTGCTGTGCACGTAGTGGTGTTCCCTTATGCTGCACTGATTAAAGGCCAGATACATTAATAACACTGTTCCTCATTCAGAGGGCACCTCAATTTACATACAGACATCTGTTTGACCAATGTAGGTGTGGTCCAAAGTAGCTGCACTGTGAGATTTGCTTCCTCTCACCTTTTTTAAAAATTATTTTACATTCTATTTTCTTTTAGATTAATGAATTAACTTTCCTCATTGAATTCTAAATATAATAACTAATACTTAGAAAGCAAGGTACATGAGAGTGGTTTGGAGATGTATAAGATAACAAAACTGCTTTGTAGAATAAAACAAACACATTTCAGACTTTGTTTTGCAGAAGAACAAACGTCATTACAGCTATACTTCCACTTTGGTGTACCATTATCAGGTTTGTACACCAAGATTCAGCGAGGTTTGTCCATTGCTTCCTTTTTGATATGCACTTTGCTTTTACACATCTCCCTAAATCATACATTTACCTAGGACTCTGGACAAAGATCAGGGCTATATTTGATCTGTCATTGTGTCATTAGGTTGCATGCACTGAGGACGAGGAGCAGGATTTATTTAAGGACATCTCTGACTTGGGCTTTGTTCATCATGCCCTTAATTCTCACCTGTTTCCCTTCCTGCTGTCAAAACCCTGGCCTGATGCCACTTTTTTGTTCTCATGTGGTCACAGTTTCATATTCCATTAGGCAAATCCCATTTGGGCTTTCATATTTTTCTTAGGAGTATATGTGGTAAAACTACTTAAGCGTTATAAAGGCGTGACTGATGGAGTGCTTCTCCTTTCTCTATAGGGGGCTTCAGCCTGAAGATGAACACAGTTTGGTTTCCTGTGTATTTATTTTCCGTAATAATTATTAGTGGTGTCATGAGCTCTTCTGTAGGATCAAGGACATTTCTGATGTATTGATATTGGGTTTAGAAAGTCAGGTACAATTTGTTAGTATATCCAATATAGAAAAACAAGCCCTTGATAAAACATAAGATTGTCTGCTTACACACTCCTGTGAGCAAGTGAATTGCAGAGCTTACAGCAAGCCAGCAAAATAATATAAGCATGTTTTCAGGAAGGGATGTGAGAGGAGCTGTGTTTGGGTTCAAAATATTTCAGCAATAGTTCTCGGGTGCATCGTATGTCTTAAGTGTTGCTGTGGCTTTTGAAGTTCACTTCATGTTCAGGATAACGCTTATACTAGCCTTCCTGCCACTGCTGATCCAAGCTGTCTCTGCCTGAGTATTATCTGAAGGCTGTAGTAAGTTATACAGAGTATTGCAGGAAACTGTCAAGGGAGAGCTCTAATGCAGGTTGTAATGTAGCTGTAGTATGTAGGAAAAGATGTACTTGGATTGGACTCGTTATCTGCAGGTAACTTAACATTTAGGAACTTGGATCAGGATCACGTGTAAGACAACATCTTTGTTGGATTTACACCAATGTTGTTCTGGTCTGTTTCTGATTTAGCAGGAAACTAAAACACATGGTTTGGAGGCGGTGAATTGTTATTGCTGTCATCATCTTGCCCTAAACCTTTGACCTTTCTTGTTATGAGACAATAAATCAGATGTGCTAAACTCTTCATGGTTACTCCCTCAGTGCAGACTGACATAAAGAAACCGTTTTGTTGAAAATAAATGGACGCACTTGACACTATTGAAATATCTACCGAGGGCTGGTATTGCCTCTGTGTATATACAGGACTCCTTGACAGAATTATACTACAGGGTAAAGCTACAAAACAAACAATAACTTCAAACTTTTACTTAACTGAATGATAAATGGTTTTGTTTCCAGGTGAAATGGACCATGGAGGTGTTGTGTTATGGCCTCACCCTCCCCCTGGAGGGAGACACCGTGAAGCTGTGTGTGGATGTGTACACAGACTGGATGATGGCCTTGGTGTCGCCCAGGGACTCCATGCCTACGCCTGTTGTCAAGGAGCCAAATATGTACGTCCAGACCATCCTCAAGCACCTCTACAACGTTTTTGTGCCAAGGTATGTTCACACTTTAATGAAACTTGTGTTTTTGCACCATGTTTGTCTTAAACATATGTTGCAGTACAGATGTACTGATGTTATAATTAGGGATGCACTGATTGCACATTTCTTAGCCTATACCAGTATTTAGATTAAACTAAATCATCAGATGCCGATGTACATTTTTTATCTTGTTGTTGTCATTATTCACTTTGGTGCCAGGGAAACAAAAAAGTCTTTATTATAAAAAAACAGGAATTGTCTTTCTGCCCTTTATCACAAACTTAATCCTAAAAACTACTGTTACTTATTCCCATTACTCCTGCAATAATGTACATATAATAATAACTTTCCAGCTATATAATGACCAACTCAGCAAGATGATTTTATGCTCGCTTTCCATCCTTATCTATTATTACCCTTAATTTCTGTGCTAAGAAGACATGTTGAATATCATTATATTGCTATTCATAAGTTAAATAATAAATATTCTGAACAAGGACATGAGGAATAATAACCCTAACTTTGACTGTTCTCTGAGTGTCAACACACACAAAGACACTAAAAAGACAGGGGCCATTGTCCCTCATATGAACCAACCAAATGCATTTTACATTAGTTTTTGTGTCCTCGCCAGTCCCTCTAATTCCCTCCCCTTATTTCCCACTCTCCCTCTCTCCCTCCAGGCCTGAGCAGCACAGTCTGAACCACATCAGGCTCTGCCAGCAGGTTCTGACTGCAGTCCAGAAGTTGGCACGAGAGTCTGTTTCCATGGTGAGGGAAACCTGGGAGGTGCTATTGCTCTTCCTTCTTCGCATCAACGACACATTACTTGCCGCGCCAACGGTTGGAGGTATGTCCTGCCCTGTCATTCACCAACCTCTCTGCTGAATTCACTTAGTAAGGGATAATGTGCAGGAGGGGATTTATGGCTCGCGCATCATTCCGCTCATTACACAGCGACTAACTTTCAATGTCAGAAAGAACATCTTTTGTAAGTTTGGGAGAGACTTTGTTTCACAAACATTTAAGATTGAATATGGAGTTCCGCAAGGAAGCATTCTGGGTCCTATTCTTTTTTCATTACACATGCTCCCTCTGGGCAACATAATAACCCATTATAATGTAAAATACCACTGTTACACAGATGACACACAATTGTATTAAACACTGCAAGAGCCCATACCGTGTTCCCTTCAGTGTTTACTTCCTGTCTGTCTTCTTCTGTTGAGTTCTCTGAGGTTCAGAGCTCTGTATCTTTGACCTCTTTCCTTCTCTTGCTCTGTTTTCTTGCTCTTGTTCTCTTTTCCTTTTCTTTACTGGGGACAGTTTAGCAATCATGAATTCAAAGTGTTTTACTTTAAGAAATCAATAGTTTTTTCTAATGGAGTTTAACTAATGGGTTTTTTGGGCCCACAGCTGATATTAAATTGACCAGAGGTCTATCAGTAAATTGATATAACTACACATAGTCCCTTGATCTCAACAACACTAGCAACGATCTGCTATAAAAAAAGAGCAGACCCGCTAAATGTCCAAATTGACCAATCAGAATCAACTATTCAACTAAGCTTTGTGCTAATGATGATGACTTACATCAATAATCCCCTTGTATCAATCAGTTGGCGTTGCAGAGAAACTGGCAGAGAAACTGATGGCGGTGCTGTTCGAGGTGTGGCTACTGGCGTGCGCGCGCTGTTTTCCCACGCCACCATATTGGAAGACAGCGAGGGAAATGCTGGCCAACTGGAGACACCACCCCCCGGTTGTAGAGCAGTGGAGCAGAGTGGCCTGTGCCCTCACCTCCAGGTTAGAAAGCCATCGACTTCAACTAGGATTTAGTGCTGAAAATGGTTTCATACAGTTTGTTCCTGATAGGGAAGGGTCCTAAACTGTGTGTGATAATCTGCATATTCCTGTATCACTTCTTCTATCCAGGCTCTTGCGCTTTACACATGGACCATCCTTCCCGCCCTTTAAAGTTCCTGATGAAGATGCCAGCCTGATCCCTTTAGAGATGGACAACGACTGTGTGGCACAGACGTGGTACCGCTTTCTCCACATGCTAAGGTGCTAAAATAGAATAAAATACATCATTAGTGTCCAACACCAGAAATGTGTACACTGCAGTTAGTAAAAAAAAGTCACTGTCTTGAGTTAAGTTGATTGCAAGAGAGCGTGGAAGCTATTCGCCAAGATTTATTTCCTTTTTTGCAAATAAATTCTCCAAATGAAAATAGTTTTACTTACATTTGGGAGAAATGTTTACAGTATTTGAGAGAAAGACATTTTATTAGACTCTTTATAGAAAAGGTAAACAGATAGCTTTAGCAGCTATCTGTTTACTTTTAATTTAATCCTTGAATTTCCTTTTTTTTGTTTTGGTTTCCAGCAACCCAGTGGACCTGAGCAACCCTGCGATAGTGAGCACCACACCGAAGTTTCAGGAACAGTTTCTGAACTCCAGCGGCATTCCTCATGAAGTGGTGCTGCATCCGTGTTTGAAACAGCTTCCCCAGATCTTCTTCAGGGCCATGAGGGGCATCAGCTGCTTAGTGGATGCATTCTTAGGTAAAGACGTTCGGATGAAAAGCTCAGTAACAGGACAGTTCAGAGGCTGTGATCTAATTCACCTTTTTTTTAAGGCACTACAAAACATGTTGAGATTCAGAATTTGGGAATGTGTTTATCATACCTTCATGCAAAAAGACTAAAAGAAGACATAGCATTCCGTTATGATTAAAAGCTATTTTAAAGTTGATAAGATACGTAACAAAGTCAATCATGGCTGGACGGTAGGGCTGCATAAGTAATAATACATGTATCCATATTGCAGTCATGACCAAGCAATCCCTCAGTACAGTGTCTAAAACAGGAAAATCTTATTTTAAGTGAAGTCCGACCTGCAAAATGAATTCTATGGACTACATAAAAAAATCTTATTTAGTTAAGAGCCTCATAAAATAATCACACTATGATCCTTTTATTAGATTTTTCAATGATATTGTGAATTATATTTCACAAGTGATCAATCCCTCTAGTATGGCTAATCATATCGCAATTGTAATATCAGTGAAAATAAGAAAAAGTCAAAAGAGAAGTAATTTTTTTCCAAATCATGCAGCCGTACTGGACAGTAAAAAATTGCATACAAAATCAAAAAAACTATACTGATTCAAAGGATTGACAGCTATTTATTCTCTTTTAACAGATTTACTCCTTTTGAGTTTTTATACCTGGCAGTCCGACCGAGTAAAATCCTGCTGGAGGAAGTCTGTCAGTATTACATGTTTAAAGATTTGAAAAGAAAATGTGATTTTTCTCCTCACACTGTAGGTTGCTCTGTTGAAAAGAAAGATGTACGGGAGAGGGTGTTCACTTTTTCTCCAGTGCTGCTCTCTTATGGTACCCACATCAGTTGATACATCATATAATGAGATGGGCATACAATGGAGTCTATTTACCGGTGGTGCTGGTATTAACAACTAAAATGAAATGTTCCACGCATTCGGATTAACCTACAAGATCATCAACAAGGGCAAAAAGTCAATCAAAATGGATGGATGTCAATGATTTCTGATTTGCATCTAACCATTGTCTTGCATGTCAATCAATGAGTACTGTCTTTGATCTCTCATAACATACAAATGGGTAAAATGGCTTTAAATGATTTATTTGAACAAGTTCTGTCCACTGAAAAGTGAAGGGATCGCTAATCCGATATCTTTTTACCCACTGCTTTGGAGGGAAAAACAGGAACTTAAGATCCCCACTGATTTTCACTTCCTGTCCACAGGTATATCACGTCCCAGATCTGACAGTGCCCCTCCCACCCCGGTCAACAGAATGAGCATGTCTCCGCCCCCCTCCATCACCAACACCACACCCCCCCACAGCCGCAAGCAACGGCACACAGTGGTCACCAAAACCACAAGCAAGAGTTCCACGGTAAGTGTATGTTTTGTGTTAAAGCATAACGTATAGTTACTGTAAAATAAGAAAGAGAAGTCTTTATTGTATTTGATGTGACATTTTATGGTTGATCTACGGACAGAGGGGCTTAATACATTATTGTCACACTTTAGTTTCTCGATTTAGCTTAAACAGAGTGATACTTGATTGTGCTGTGATGTTGTTTAATGAAATATTGGTTAAAGAGATTGAATGAGTAAAATATGCTTTACATGTTGTTCTCCCTTTTTTGAAGGGCTGTCATCATTTCGGGTGTTAATTGTAAATATCTCAAGTTTTATCATACAATATTTAGTCTTTTTAATTTGGAACTTCTCTATAAAAACATATAAATACAAAAAACAATCATTCCATTTTCCCAAATTCCTAACCCTAACCCTTTATTCAGATTAGTGCCAGAGCAAGCACTGACAACTGTTCCACCAAAGGAAATTAAGAATGTCACTAACTTGCACAAATGTGGTAATCGTCTTTGTAATCAAATGTCCCTTCCCCCCCTACAGGGCAGTGGCAGTCAACCAACCAAAGCGTCCCAGCAGCAGCAGCAGCAGCAGCAGCAAACTTCCTCCTCCCCGACCCTGCTCTCCAGCCCCAACCAGACCAGCTGGGAGTCTCGGCCTCTGCCGGCCCCGGCACGTCCAAAAGTCAACAGCATCCTCAACCTGTTCGGCCAGTGGCTCTTCGACGCGGCACTAGTCCACTGTAAGCTCCACAGCGGCCTCGGCAGAGACCCCAGCATGACCGGTAAGAAGCGAGCCGATGGTTGATAGCGTTACATTAGTGCATGGGCAGGTGGGTGTCTCGTCGCTGTTCATGAGTACATGTTTCTGTGGAGTTATATTAGTTTTTAAGTGTCTGTTTTTCTTCTTTTTGTTACCGTATGGCGTTGGGATATTCTATCCCTTTTTTTTTGTTCAACCATTTTCTCTGTAACTTCTGTGTGTGGAGGGCTTGGTTAGAAGTGGCCTAGTATGAGATTTCCATCTGATTCTGATCCATTTACATCCACCAACTATTTAAACCTGGCTTATATAAATTATAACCATATGCTAATGACTTTATACTGTAATTTTGTTGATAAAATCGATCGGATCAATTTCAGCCCGTACGTTCATTGTCTTTGAATAGAAATTTGGCTTTTATTGGCTTTCCATTTATTTTTCTCTTTTTGGTGTCCTGCATGTGTCTACCATGTCTGAATAAGAGTTATAGTAGGTCAAAAGTCATGTATTGAGGAGAACAAAAAAACCCACAATTCATGCGTGATATGAATTGACCCCCAAATATTGGATATGCTTTGATTTTGTGTCTCTCCACTATTTCTGTTATCTTGCAGCCTCTTTTATCCAAATTCTCCTTTCTTATAAATCTTGTAAGTAGGAACGGCAGCTCTTTTTTTTTCCTCACTTGATTTGCGTTTCGTTGACAGTTCTTCCTGCTTCTCAGTTAAGTTCCTCATGATCCATCGCCATTATCGCCTATTGTTTTCCGCTCCACTGCTTGTCATATATATATTTATATATATATATACGTTTCACCAGCGTTCTCTCAGCGTTTCTCCAAAGGCGATGGAATGGGTTTCACCAACTGACCACTTGTCTCAACCATAACGTTGCCAGTTTGTGACAATGCCATCATGTTTTTTTCTCATTTTTGAATTTTTTTCGTGTCACACTAATCCTTATTATTTAGTTTCAGACCCTCCTCAGGTTCAGCATTTATTTGATATCATTTTCCCTTTTTGTATTGTCACTTGAGTTGATTTTATTGGTTTGGTGCCTCAATGCATGAAGTGAATGATCTGTACCTGAGTCATAAAATGCAACAGCGAGGGAAGCTGACACAGGGATTTAGCTTTTTGTGGCCTTGCAAATGATTTTTATTTTTATTACCAGCATGCTGCACTTGGTTATACTTTGTGCTAGTGATAGGCGGTAAACTCTTTGTGTCAGAGTTCCCTTTTGAATGCTTTCAAATGAAGTTAGTGGTTCTCTCTGGTTGTGATTTAAATGTCTGCTTTTTCCTCATTTTATTGTGCGTAAATTAGCTACACGTTTGCCTTGTTTTTCATACATGCATGTGTGCTAATTGCCATGTTACCATTCAGGGTCCTTTCATGTTCTCTTTCTCCTCCCTTTATACAGCAATAGCCACTCAAGTAGGTCTGGAACTGAGAAGGAAGGGTTCCCAAATGTCCACCGACTCCATGGTGTCCAACCCGATGTTTGATGCCAACGAGTTCCCAGAGAGCTATGAGGCGGGACGGGCGGAGGCCTGCGGGACGCTCTGCCGAATCTTCTGTAGCAAGAAGACCGGAGAAGATATTCTGCCCGTTTACCTGTCCAGGTAACGTAGCCAATTAGATTTATTACAGAATAAAATACAGTAGATACTGTATACAAATTACAGCAGCACGATAACAAGACATTACAGATTTGTTACAACTATAATACAATGTAATAATTAGATTAGAAACATAAATACAGTTTGTAGAATCTAAAATATACGAAATGAGTTAGAGGAAACTGTAATAGATCAATGTTTTACCAAATAAATAATATACAAAATATGAAAACATAAACTTGGGTTACTATATAAAGAGATGTGAGGAAGTTGCAGTTTTTCTAAAAATAATACAAATTGAAATGCAATATGTACAGGGGTTATTGAAAGGGGCAAACAGACATTATTCACAATGCTATTTAAGAAAATAATTAATGTATCTTTTCCATGAAATACTGCATATACTTGCATACTTCTGTTTGAGGTTCCAATTTAAATGTCACCTCTAAAACAGACTGTATTGTCTTAGCACAATATATACATTTATTCTATAAGTGTGCAAGTTGCAGTTTTTTTAACCTAAATTTGAAATGCAATGAGGCTAAGAGTACAATATGTTCAGGGGTATCAAAAGAGAAAACGATTAAATCAGCTAGCATCAGCTGCGAAAAAAACAAAACTCTTTCTGTCTTCATGCAGGTTCTACATGGTCCTGATTCAGGGTCTCCAGATCTCCGATTTTATCTGCAGACCAGTTCTGGCTTCTATCATCCTCAACTCTTCCTCTCTGTTCTGTACCGACCTGAAAGGCATCAACGTGGTGGTGCCTTACTTCATAGCCGCCCTGGAGACTATTGTACCGGACAGGTCAGACTGGTTTTGGATTTTATATTTGAGTTACTGTATAACTGTATGATGTTTGGGGAATATTGTCTTAAGTTTCTTGAAGCTCATGATATTTGTTTGACTTGTAACAGGGAGCTGTCCAAATTCAAGATGTACGTAAATCCCACCGACCTGCGGAGAGCCTCTATCAACATTCTGCTTGCCATGCTGCCTTTGCCGCATCATTTTGGCAACATCAAATCAGAGGTATACAGCTTTAGTTTCTGTGCATTTTAGTTAATTTATTGGTCAATTTAATTAGTTGTTGTCATTGCCTTGGTTTAATTCATCTTTGTTGTAATATTTCCTGGACCATATAGCCACTTCAAACAAGTCATACTAGGGATGCATGATTTGGAAAAAAATACTTATGGCAATTATTTTTCACTCATTTGCAAGTGTAATATGATTTACAATATTGGAGAGATTGATCATTTTTGCATCATAAATCGCATTATCATTTGAAAAATATATTAAAATGATCTGATTTTCTTTAAGAGGAACCATACCAAACAAATGAGTTTTATTAATTGTGTTAATATGTTATATTTAAACATATATTTAGCCAAATATTGTGCTTGCTACGACTTGAATAATGCACTTCTCAGTATTGCAATTTCCAAATAATGTGTAAATTGTGCAGCTTTATTCCTAACTGTGTTGATTTTGTGCTCTAGGTTCTGTTGGAAGGAAAGTTCAACGAGGAGGATGGGTGGCCACATGACCAGCCCGTGTCTTTCCTGTCCCTGAGGCTGCGTCTCGTCAATGTCCTCATAGGAGCCCTTCAGACTGAGACGGACCCCACCAACACACAGCTCATCCTGGGTATCTGATCTATTTATTTTGCTTCTACTTATTCTTATTTTTACTTACTTAATGGACGCCTGTGTTTCAGGAGGTATCGATTCCCAATCCCTGCAGGTAACATGGCAAAGTGTTCTTGTAGTCAGGCAAAGGACATGTAACTTAGACACTAGGGCTGCATAATTTGGAAACAATAACTAATTGCGATTATTTTGAGTGATATTGAAATTGCGATATGTTTTAGCATATTGTCATTATCATTCAAATTGTATTAAAACAATCGAGGTGTGAGTATTTCCTAAGAGGATCTCTACCAAATATGTTTTGTTAAATCTGTAGAAAGGGATTTGTAGGCCAGGATATCTCTGCAACAATACTTAATTCAAAATGATATTTTAACACATTTGGTCCATATTTTTCAGTAAACAGTCCATTAATAGCCTATTTCTCTATCTACTGTTTTATAATGTGTCACCTTTCCCCTCTCAGGTGCAATGCTCAACATTGTTCAAGACTCGGCACTGCTGGAGTCCATAGGTGCACAGACTGAAACGGTAAGGCTCGGATGAACGATTAACTTTTTATAACGCCAGATGCAGTGTCAGGGACTTGAAGATGGCTGTGTTTTTGTGCTGACAGGGGAGCATAGACGGGAGCCACATGGCCGTGAGGGGTCAGAGTCACAGCCGCACCAACAGCGGCATCAGCTTCAACAGCGGGGGGAGCACGGAGGCCACCAGCCCGGACTCTGAGCGCCCCGCACAGGCCCTGCTGCGAGACTACGGTAAGACACGCAGCCGCTAAACTAATATCCTTCCTTGTGCTTGCCGAATTAACACTTTTGGACATATGGTGCATAACTGGAGGCTGGAATATTATTTCATGTGATCAGTACCTGCTTGTTTATCCCTACCAAACATGTTAACTAATTTGTACCTCATAGCTAACGTGGTTAAAGTGGTATGCAGAGTTAAGAAGCGTTGGGTAAAATGTCTCTGTAGGTAATACCAAAGTTATTTGCCGTGATGCTGTGCTATTTTGCAGATTTATAAAGCTAAATTCTTTTCTTCTTTGAGTGATGTGAGGATTTCTCTTTCTTCAGTAGGGCTGAGCGATGTTTGACTAAAGAATATGTTGAACAATAGGATGTGAGGGTTTTTTGCTCTTATTACATTTTTGCCCACAAGTGAACTGCTGTGACTGAACACTGCTGATAGTGGGCGACTGTCCAGCAGGAAGCGGGAGGGGAGGGGAGAGGGTTTCCCGTTGTTCCTGTTCCATTGTTTTTTCTGGGGCCCGTTGCAGGACAGGAAGCAGCCAGACTTGAGAGTGGGAGGTGGTTTGGAGACAATTGTTACATAGACTGTAGCCAATTCAGCATGATTTGGGATTTTTGGACTAAAAAATGAAGCCAGATCTATATCTTAGACCAGTTTAATACATAAGCCCCAATATATTACAATTCAAAGCATCAACATCGCCAAAAGTTAAGTTACTTTTTTTGGATGTCTTCCCTCGATGTAGTGTGTTTGTTTTTTTGTTTTTTGTGCATGTACTTAAATAAAGTCAGTTTTGGAAGAATATATTTCACACACAGTCAAAACTTGATCGCTCGGCCCTATTTCTCAGTGGTTTATTCATCTTTTTTTCAACTACCTGTATTTTTTGTTGGTTTTAAACTCTACTCCTAATGCATGTTTTTAAAAACTAATACCAAGGCTTTTTTTTTGTTTTGCTGTTGTGCTGTTTGCCTCAAACTGCGCTGCCTGAATCTTGCTTTGCTCTACACTTTGCGGTGTTTGGTATTTCCGGGTGTTATATGGTCTAGCTCTTACAGATACGGCGGCAGGCCTGCTGGTGCGCAGCATCCACCTGGTCACCCAGAGACTCAACTCCCAGTGGAGGCAAGACATGAGCATCTCACTGGCTGCACTGGAGCTGCTGGCCGGGCTCGCTAAGGTAAAGGCACAACGTCAGAACACTGCAGTGTAACAATCTGAGAGCATTAACAGCTGGCAGGCCAGGCTGGGAAAAGGGGATGTCTTTTAGATCACCAATGTTTCAACAATCAGTTTCAGAAGTCCTTTATTCAATACAATAAGTCATATGTGTTCAAGTTTTGGTGTTATTTACAGTTCATCACATACATAGGCCTGAAATATGCACAAAAATAAATGCCCTACA
The DNA here is from genome assembly GCF_036324505.1 of Eleginops maclovinus. NCBI lineage: Eukaryota > Metazoa > Chordata > Actinopteri > Perciformes > Eleginopidae > Eleginops > Eleginops maclovinus. The sequence goes on along the minus strand of NC_086349.1, from coordinate 7,407,401 downwards.
GTATACACATGCATTACTCGAGAGGTGTCAGGGGATGTCAAGGGATGTCAGGGGCTTCCATGGTTCTGTGCCTTGCCAAAGGACACCTCTGCCCAGCAGGCAAACTTGCACATCTCCAGCTACAAGTCAATGCTCTGTACTTCCTTTGTAAAAAATAAGAAGCAGCATTATAAAGTAAACGTATGAAAGTGGTGAAGTAACAGCCTGTCAAAACATTGAAAAAACATTTTATCTTCACATAACCACCATTATCTCTACACAAACAACAACTGTTTTATATTGGTAACCTTTATTTCCTGCTTTAAGCTCAAGGCTTACAGTGAAACCTCTTCTATTTTTTAATCCGATGTACTGGAATTGCCTGTTACCATAGAAACAGACATGTTTTCTGCCACTTGATCTGTACCCCTTGTCCAAATTAGCCCGTGCACCCGCCGTCCAAACGAGACACTCTAGCCAAGCAGAACAAACATAATGGTGCTTTCAGGGGGTTCGTGTCAAGTCAGACATTTCTAACTCCCTCACAAGGGACTCAAACTGTCAACACAGGAGCAGAAATACCAGAATGAGAGAGGTTTCTGGATAGAGCTGAACATTTCGCTGGTTAATGGTCCCAGTTAGATAGCGCACCTTCTTGAACACTGTTCTGTTTTTATATTTAATGAGTCAAAAGGACAGTAATTGGCTATAAATTCAAATATGTGACACTTGATGTTACATAACCTAGAATTGCTGAAGAGCACAGTGAGAAAAGGGCAAGGCAAAATTAAGACTTCATTTAAAACAAGCTAAAATGCTAGTTCTAAGAATACCATATCTGTAAAAAAACCAAAAAAACCTGTATTTTCTACGCAGGTAAAGGTGGGAGTGGACTCTGCAGACCGTAAGCGTGCCGTCAGCTCTATATGTGGGTACATCGTGTACCAGTGCAGCCGTCCAGCGCCTCTCCAATCCCGAGACCTCCACTCCATGATTGTAGCCGCCTTCCAGTTTCTCTGCGTGTGGCTCACAGAACACCCCGACATGCTGGATGAGAAGGTAAATACAGAATTTAAAAACCCACCGGAAACATACAGAAAATTCACATTTCTCTCAAATAAACAATTAAGAAGTGATGCTAATGCCTAGCCTCGTTTTTGTGGAAAGAACACTCTGTGGATCCGTCCCTTTATCATTGTTCTGTTTTGGATCAGGATTGTTTGGTAGAGGTGCTGGAGATTGTGGAGCTGGGAATATCTGGCAGTAAGTCTCGGCAGGAACTGGAAGTCCGACATAAAGGGGAGAAGGAGCACAACCCGGCCTCAATGAGGGTGAAGGATGCTGCTGAGGCCACATTATCCTGGTGAGATTTCATTATGGTTAAAACACTGCATACCACATATCTAATCTCCATTTTCAAAGTGCTTTGATTTAAAAAGTAAAAAATGTCATTCATATTTATTGGATTCTTGTTTGTTTAATATGCGTTTTGGATGTTCTATGTTAAGTCGAAGAAAGTCTTTGCAAAGCTCAAACTTATGTAACTTTATGAAACAGTCACCATCACCATTCCATCGTTTCCGTCGGGTTGACATCCAGACAGCAGTGTATTTGAATTTGAAATGAACACCAGCTTTTCATCCATGACTTCTCCTTCTTATCTTCAGTTATAGCTGCGTATTCTGATTTGAACTATGGTTGTTGACAAGCCAGCAGACAGATGTTTATTGTAGAGAAGCACATTTCCACGGCTAGTGCTAATGTTAAACAGCCTGCAGAGCTACAGTATGTCAGCTGTCAAGTCAACTCAAAACAACTCTATGCTCTCCTGCTCACTGCTCACAGCAATCCAACAGCATTTTACATTTTACCACCTATGTATTTATTTGTATTTCATTAAAACAGCAACAATATATAATAAATAAAGAACCACATTTTATCACTGAGTCGAATTAGGATTTTTAAGTTTATAAAAACAATTATTTTAGGGTGATGACATCAAAGATATAATGATTAAAACATTTAAAAATACATTCAAATTAAATGTTATTAGTAAGACATCTGAATATCAGGTTTGTTTTGTTTTCAAAGCATTTAATAAAGTATTGTTGTTCTTCGTGTTGTTGTAGCTCTATTTTACTGCTGATACAATGACCTAGTTCCTGCTGAATTCCCACACAGATGGCTATTAGGAAAGTTAAAATCGCTCACCCTCCCTGTTGACCCAGTTTGCTTTGGTGTCCCCCAGTATCATGCAGGTGTTGGGGGCCTTCCCTTCCCCCAGCGGGCCCGCCTCCACCTGCAGCCTGCTGAATGAAGACACCCTGATCCGCTACGCCAGACTCAGCGCCACAGGAGCCAGCAACTTCCGCTACTTCGTCCTGGACAACTCGGTCATCCTCGCCATGCTGGAGCAACCCCTCGGCAACGAGCAGAGTCAGTACCCTTTGACCTTACTCCAGATTGAGATGTTCACGATGCTTACTTGGTTCATATTTAATGTACAAGTAGAGACTGTAACTGAAATCAAATCTGCGTCTCCACAGACCCGAGTCCATCAGTGACAGTACTGATCAGAGGGACGGCCGGTAGACATGCCTGGACTATGCAGCTCTTCCACCAACCCAGAGGAGCTCGGGCCAATCAGAGGGTGAGATCTCCCTGTAGTTTACTGCATCATAACTATCCAATACTAATCCAGGACTTAGAGATGCACCAATTGCACATTTTCTGGTTTCTTGTCTAACCTGCAAATTCCAATTTTCTTGCTCTAATTGACAGAATCATTTAATTGTGTGCTTTATGAAACAATTACTATTACACTTTTTGTAGTTGTGCTGTAAAACTGCACCAAGTTAAACCTTCTTTCACTCACACTCTTACAAAAATTTCTAAATAAAAGTGCTTTGAGGTCCCTTGAGAAATATAATCCAATGAAAATAAATGGCAGAATATCCCATGCTGTTATAGTTTACCTTCGCAAAATCAAGAAAGTACAACATATTAATATCATAAAACACAGCCAATTCAAACATATCCATTAACAACAATACAAAGCTGGTTGAAAATCTTCATTTAAATATGCAGATCTTACAAACTGCTAGCTTTATATCTTCCTCACTCACACTGAAGTATTTCCACACTGACATGATGAGTTTGTGTGGCTGTTACTGTTTGTGCCATTTTGTGTATGACGTGTCATGCAGCACATGTGTATAAATTTGATGACCAAAAATCCTGTATCGGACTGTATGTCTGATCAATTAAAAATGTTTCTTACCTGACAGCAGGTGTTTGTACCCGAGGGCCGTCCAAAACCCAACAACGGTGTGGGCATCAAGTACAACGTGAAGCAGAGGCCCTTCCCCGAAGAGGTGGATAAGATTCCTCTCGTCAAAGCGGACGTCAGTATTCCTGACTTGGATGACATTGTCAGTAAAGAGGTGAGATCTGCTTCCTGCTGAAACCCTGTCATTGACATTGTATCCACATAATTCATCAATACAGGATTACATTCTACTTCAGGCACAAGATTGTTTGATGTCATGGCTATAAATAAAACTAAAGACTGAAGTGATCCCTCATATTATGTGTTATCATACAAACTCAGGTGTGTTGTATGGGCTGGTTGGAAGAATCAAGAGCTACAAATGCACTGATCAGTAATGTCCCACATGTGAGTTGTTGGAGATATGGCGTTCACTTTGGTGACTCTTGGGGGGAAAAAAAGGGGTCAAATCAACTGGTTTGGTGGAAGACATGCAATGATTTTAGATGGTGTAAGGTTTTGCAATCCAATTCAACACCCTTGCAATAATTATAAGCTTTTCATTTAAAACCGCAGTGTGAAAAGTGACCACTGAGTTGAATCAATACCACTTCTCACAGATTAAAAGCTTCAAAAATAGGGAATCTTTGCAGAGATATTGTTCTTGGATTGGATTAGATTGTGCAGGTTAGCTGTTTTTTCCAATAAAATGTTTGATACATAGTTTTGAAGCACAGGTGCACACTTTTATTGACTTTAGGAGGTCACACTTCAGTGTTTGGACTGGGTCTTCATGGGGTAATGCTGGATGTATCCAATCAGGTGCCATTCATCAGCAACGGTGTCTTAAAATCTGCCCACCCTCTTCTTCTTCGTTAGCTGGAACTGCAACATGACAAGCTTCGGGCTCTGATGACAAAGCAGATGGAGTACGAGAACTCCCTGGAGCGACACAGCGAGGAGATCTGGAAGTCCAAGCCTTACCCCGACCCTCAGACGGACTGCAAACCCCCGTCCCCCGCGCAGGAGTTCCAGACAGCTCGCCTCTTCCTCTCACACTTCGGCTTTCTGTCTCTGGAGGCGCTCAAGGTTGGTAAACATGATTGGTTGATGAGAATACTCTTAATTTAAAGTCCTCCAGCTACTAATACTTAACTTTACTTTTGCATTGAACTCCATTTAAATACGTGGACTATTGAAAATGATTCTGTTCTGTACAACATTTATGATGCGTGTACAGGATAGGTATTATGATTCATTTAGAATTTGTGTGCTTTAATGTATCATTGATAGGAGCCAAACAACAGTCGTCTACCTCCTCATCTGATTGGCCTGGAGTCCTCGTTGCCTGGGTTTTTTGATGACATAAGCTACCTGGACCTGCTTCCATGCCGACCATTTGACACCGTCTTCATTTTCTATGTGAGGGCCGGACAGAAAAGCAGCCCGGAGGTAAGGAGACTCGCAACAGAAATAAAACAGGATAGTAAATAACTGATACGCTGCATAACATTTAATTTCCAGCAGTGGCTCAGTAAGTAGGGGCTTGGACTGGGAATCGTAGGGTCACCGGTTCAAGTCCCCGAACAGACTTGAAATATGTAAAGTGGACTGCTACTTGGAGAGGTCCCGGTTCACCTCCTAGGCCCTGCTGTGGTACCCTTGAGCAAGGCACCAGACACCTCCAATCCCCCCTCCCCATTGCTCCCCGGGCGCTGCACAATAGCTGCCCACTGCTCCTAGTACTAGGATGGGTTAAATGCAGAGGAGGAATTTCACTGTGTGTGCTCTGCTGTGTGCATGTACAGTGGGGCAAAAAAGTATTTAGTCAGCCACCAATTGTGCAAGTTCTCCCATTTAAAAAGATGAGAGAGGCCTGTAATTTTCATCATAGGTACACTTCAACTATGAGAGACAGAATGAGAAAACAAAATCCAGGAAATCACATTGTAGGATTTTTAAAGAATTAATTTGTAAATTCCTCGGTAAAATAAGTATTTGGTCACCTACAAACAAGCAAGATTTCTGGCTCTCACAGACCTGTAACTTCTTCTTTAAGAGGCTCCTCTGTCCTCCACTCGTTACCTGTATTAATGACACCTTTTTGAACTCGTTATCAGTATAAAAGACACCTGTCCACAACCTCAAACAGTCATACTCCAAACTCCACTATGGCCAAGACCAAAGAGCTGTCAAAGGAGACCAGAGACTAAATTGTAGACCTGCACCAGGCTGGGAAAACTGAATCTGCAATAGGTAAGCAGCTTGGTGTGAAGAAATCAACTGTGGGAGCAATTATTAGAAAATGGAAGACATACAAGACCACTGCTAATCTCCCTCGATCTGGGGCTCCACGCAAGATCTCACCCCGTGGGGTCAAAATGATCACAAGAACGGTGAGCAAAAATCCCAGAACCACACGGGGGGACCTAGTGAATGACCTGCAGAGAGCTGGGACCAAAGTAACAGAGGCTACCATCAGTAACACACTACGCCGCCAGGGACTTAAATCCTGCAGTTCCAGACGTGTCCCCCTGCTTAAGCCAGTACATGTCCAGGCCCGTCTGCAGTTTGCTAGAGGGCATTTGGATGATCCAGAAGAGGATTGGGAGAATGTCATATGGTCAGATGAAACCAAAATAGAACATTTTGGTAAAAACTCAACTCGTCGTGTTTGGAGGAGAAAGAATGCAGAGTTGCATCCAAAGAACACCATACCTACTGTGAAGCATGGGGGTGGAAACATCATGCTTTGGGGCTGTTTTTCTGCAAAGGGACCAGGACGACTGATCCGTGTAAAGGAAAGAATGAATGGGGCCATGTATCGTGAGATTTTGAGTGAAAACCTCCTTCCATCAGCAAGGGCACTGAAGATGAGGCGTGGCTGGGTCTTTCAGCATGACAATGATCCCAAACACACCGCCAGGGCAACGAAGGAGTGGCTTCGTAAGAAGCATTTCAAGGTCCTGGAGTGGCCTAGCCAGTCTCCAGATCTCAACCCCATAGAAAATCTTTGGAGGGAGTTGAAAGTCCGTGTTGCCCAGCGACAGCCCCAAAACATCACTGCTTTAGAGGAGATCTGCATGGAGGAATGGGCCAAAATACCAGCAACAGTGTGGAAACCTTGTGAAGACTTACAGAAAACGTTTGACCTCTGTCATTGCCAACAAAGGGTATATAACAAAGTATTGAGATGAACTTTTGTTATTGACCAAATACTTATTTTCCACAATAATCTGAAAATAAATTCTTTAAAAATCCTACAATGTGATTTCCTGGATTTTTTTTTCTCATTTTGTCTCTCATAGTTGAAGTGTACCTATGATAAAAATTACAGGCCTCTCTCATCTTTTTAAATGGGAGAACTTGCACAATTGGTGGCTGACTAAATACTTTTTTGCCCCACTGTATGTGACAAATAAAGAGGGTTTCATCCTCCGATTCTAATTTAGCTGATGCTTTTATCCAAAGCTACTTACGATATGTGTATTCTATGAAGAATACGTGGAAAAATGTGCCTATGATTTGCTACATCCTGTATCTGAAAATGTTGTATTATATTTTTAAATAATGGGCAAGGTGCAGTCGAAACAGATGGGTATTCAATCTACAAAGGAAGATGTATAGTCTTTCTGCTTCCGTTTTTTAATTACTTTTAAGTACAATTAGAACGAAATGGCTCTGTTTTACCTTGAAAACGTGCCGATGTTAACCCTAAACATTTGCAAAATCTCAGATCCTGAGGAATGTGGAGTCATCGTCCAGCGTCCAACCCCATTTCTTGGAGTTCCTGCTGTCCTTGGGCTGGCCTGTGGACGTGGGACGCCACCCGGGCTGGACAGGACACCTGGACACCAGCTGGTCCCTCAACTCCTGCTCCGACAGCAATGATTTCCAACAAACGGGTAATGCACATAACTGCCACTTATCTACATGTTGGATATTTCTAATAACCAAGACGATGCTAACTTTAGATTTTTGGTGACACTGTAGAGGACGCAGCTACTCCAGAGGACACAGGAGGCTCAGTGTTCAACGGGGAGAAGAAAGTGTTGTACTACGCTGATGCTCTGACAGAGATTGCCTTCGTTGTTCCTTCGTTATCGGAGAATTCAGGTCAGTATTCACTACTACTTTGCATATTGGCATTAAAACATGTTATTCAGAAAATATCTATCTTCCACCTCCCAACTTATTCAACACCTTGAAATGTATACTTTATTTGATCGTCATCCTATCATTTCAAAGTCATTTTTGTTGGTTTGTTGCAATATCCGATAAATATCAGCACTTTGGAAAGATATGGAATAGGGAAAATGCTTACTAAGCACCTTAACTTATCATATTAGTTTGTCGGTGACAATCGGTTGTTTTGGGGAAAAGTCAAATAGTGTGTAACTCTAAATGTTGTGGTTGCTAGGAATTGTGGGACGGCATTATCTCCTTAAATTCGTATAGATGGCCCAGTGTGTCCTATGCTAAAGAAGATGATAAGTTTCCCAGTTGACAGAGTTGCCGTCTGTCCCTTTGTCGTTCCCCAGAGGAGTCGTCAAAGCACAGCGACTCCACCGTGGAGGCCGACACTAACGCAGACATCGTGCCCGGCTCACTCAAACAACCCAATCTCACACTGGAGCTGTTCCCCAACCATTCAGAAAACCTGGAGTCTGCCAAAAAGGTAACGTTGACTTCTTGTGTTTATATCATATTTTATTCTTTTTATTTTATTTGTTCTTTTTTGGACATTTTCACTTTAACTCTGATATGTTGTTTTATTTTATTTATTGTTTATTTCATTTAATTCTTAACCGTTAAAACTGTCCAGACACCCTCCAGGATTTCCTCCTGGATAAATAAAGTCTTTCATATTCTGATCTGAACTGTATGCTGATACGTATTTGGAATGGTTTCATGTGGCGTTTGCTTTACTTTGCTGTGTTTTGTGCTCTTTCTGCAGCTGAGTCCTTTGGTGAAATCAAAGAGGTCGTCCACTGGAAAGTCTTTCCCACCTCTGGGTCCTGAGACCAAGGTGTTCGTGGTCTGGGTGGAGCGCTTCGATGATATCGGTAGGCGAAAACTCTTTGACCCTCTTTTCCATTAAGAAAAATCATATATGGTCTCCATAGATTATTGGTTTTCTTTTTCTATCATTTTTCTCTTGTTAACACAAGTTCTTGAGGTTTAACATAGTCAGACTTTTAGTTATTTTAAATCATTTGAGTTACTTTTACATACTTTATTAAGTATATTACTGTATGTGTAACACATTATGTTTGCATTGTTTGGTCATTATTGCAATATACAGACATGTTGTATATCATAGTACATTGTGCACATTTTACCTTCTTATAGTTGTATACAAATGTGAATTCTATTCTATTTTATGTGATATTCTTTTGCATATTCTTACTTTAACTACTTTGTTTATATGCATGTTTTTATTCTTTTTTAATGTATCTTTTATTACATTCTGAAATAGAGAAACAGAAACCCTGGATAGATCAAATATTTGTATTAATGCTTATCGAAAAGATAATTAGCTAATGTATATTCCTATGTCTATACTAGAAGAATTGTCTGTTTTACATATTTTAATTATATATACAGTGGGGCAAAAAAGTATTTAGTCAGCCACCAATTGTGCAAGTTCTTCCATTTAAAAAGATGAGAGAGGCCTGTAATTTTTATCATAGGTACACTTCAACTATGAGAGACAAAATGAGAAAAGAAAATCCAGGAAATCACATTGTAGGATTTTTAATGAATTAATTATAAATTCCTCGGTAGAATAAGTATTTGGTCACCTACAAACAAGCAAGATTTCTGGCTCTCACAGACCTGTAACTTCTTCTTTAAGAGGCTCCTCTGTCCTCCACTCGTTACCTGTATTAATGGCACCTTTTTGAACTCGTTATCAGTATAAAAGACACCTGTCCACAACCTCAAACAGTCATACTCCAAACTCCACTATGGCCAAGACCAAAGAGCTGTCAAAGGAGACCAGAGACTAAATTGTAGACCTGCACCAGGCTGGGAAAACTGAATCTGCAATAGGTAAGCAGCTTGGTGTGAAGAAATCAACTGTGGGAGCAATTATTAGAAAATGGAAGACATACAAGACCACTGCTAATCTCCCTCCATCTGGGGCTCCACGCAAGATCTCACCCCGTGGGGTCAAAATGATCACAAGAACGGTGAGCAAAAATCCCAGAACCACACGGGGGGACCTAGTGAATGACCTGCAGAGAGCTGGGACCAAAGTAACAGAGGCTACCATCAGTAACACACTACGCCGCCAGGGACTTAAATCCTGCAGTTCCAGACGTGTCCCCCTGCTTAAGCCAGTACATGTCCAGGCCCGTCTGAAGTTTGCTAGAGGGCATTTGGATGATCCAGAAGAGGATTGGGAGAATGTCATATGGTCAGATGAAACCAAAATAGAACTTTTTGGTAAAAACTCAACTCGTCGTGTTTGGAGGAGAAAGAATGCAGAGTTGCATCCAAAGAACACCATACCTACTGTGAAGCATGGGGGTGGAAACATCATGCTTTGGGGCTGTTTTTCGGCAAAGGGACCAGGACGACTGATCCGTGTAAAGGAAAGAATGAATGGGGCCATGTATCGTGAGATTTTGAGTGAAAACCTCCTTCCATCAGCAAGGGCACTGAAGATGAAGCGTGGCTGGGTCTTTCAGCATGACAATGATCCCAATCACACCGCCAGGGCAACGAAGGAGTGGCTTCGTAAGAAGCATTTCAAGGTCCTGGAGTGGCCTAGCCAGTCTCCAGATCTCAACCCCATAGAAAATCTTTGGAGGGAGTTGAAAGTCCGTGTTGCCCAGCGACAGCCCCAAAACATCACTGCTTTAGAGGAGATCTGCATGGAGGAATGGGCCAAAATACCAGCAACAGTGTGTGAAACCTTGTGAAGACTTACAGAAAACGTTTGACCTCTGTCATTGCCAACAAAGGGTATATAACAAAGTATTGAGATGAACTTTTGTTATTGACCAAATACTTATTTTCCACAATCATTTGAAATTAATTCTTTAAAAATCAGACAATGTGATTTCCTGGATTTTTTTTTCTCATTCTGTCTCTCATAGTTGAGGTATACCTATGATAAAAATTACAGGCCTCTCTCATCTTTTTAAATTGGAGAGCTTGCACAATTGGTGGCTGACTAAATACTTTTTTGCCCCACTGTATATTTATTTTTTAACTAATTTTTACTCTGTAGAGTGTCTTTGAGTTTCTAGAAAAGTGCTCTATAAATAAAATGCATTTATTGTTATAATAATGATATCTGTAAGTATACATATATATTGTTCTCAAACATATTGTTATAAAAGTACTGGTCCTCTGTAGCTTTAACATTTGACTGTAGAATGTTTTCTTTTTCTGTGTGTGTATGTGTCCAATGGATCAAGTTTCATGAACGTCATTGTGTTTGTGTTTTTAGAGAACTTCCCTCTATCTGATCTCTTGGCGGAAACCAGCACGGGCTTGGAGGCGAGCATGAGCAACAGCACTTCCTGCAGGTATGCAGACGCTCACAGACAAAACACTTTGCAGGAAGAAAGGAGAACATATGGTTCATGAAGTGGTTTCTGCCAGGTGTAAAACTGAATTCAAGAAAAAAGAAGCATATCCGCAAAAACATTGTTTGCCGTCACTTGCAGGATAACAAACAAAGAGTGCAAAACAGGAAGTACAACATGCAGTGTGTGCAGAAGCAGGCAGAAATAAGGAAGTGTGAAGTAGCTTAAAAGAAAATTCAGTTTTTGTCAAACATCATTAATAGGCAGCTTGTTTTAGCCATCCTTTTTAAGGTTGGAAAGACTGAACTTTGGTTAGTTGGATTGGCATACCAAGGACCACAGACCACAAACCTCAAACTGATTTAAATGGAGAAAGAATTCCATTTTCTAAGTGGGGTCTGTCTGTGTTTTGTAACATCTCTGTGTCTTACATTTAATTCTATATTAAGTTATCGTCCGGCATCACCCTGTAATTCTTCCTACTGCAGGTCAGGGTTACTAGAGAAGGACGTTCCTCTGATCTTCATCCAACCTCTGAAGACGGGACTCTTCAGGATCCGGCTTCATGGGGCCGTGGGTAAATTCGGCATGGTGATTCCCCTGGTGGACGGCATGGTGGTCAGCCGCAGAGCACTAGGTAACAACTCATGGTTCTCTTTATTTATCCATCTCAATATCCTTTTTCCTCACAAGAAAAAACAGAGGCAAGAAGTCCCAGTGGATAACAGTCTCCTGTTCTGCTTGAGTCATATAAAGCTTACTAAATTATAATATGCACAAATAAATATTTTTTGGTTGGAATTCAAGAAACAAACTTCATTTAATCCATTTTAATGTTTCAATTTTGATTAACTAGTGAAATATGAAAAATTTGAGTGTTAAGCAGTACCATAAAAGGAATATTTTAAATCATTTCCCCTTTACTGAAGTGTAAATGTACCATTAATACATCATTTACTTTTCCATGTGTGTAATGTCCATTTTGGCCAGCACATGGCAACGTTTGAAGCCTTTTTAAAACGGCTCTGTGTTGCTTTTTGTAGTTTTCCCTTTCCTGTAGTGTGTGATATCGTTTTTTATGCATGTAAATGGTATGTAAAGGCTAAAATCCCAAAGTATCCTCCAGAGGGAGTTTTCTCTCCTACATTCTTCTTGCTTTTAAAAACACAAATATACACAAGCAAAAATAAATAAAATATCTCTATATATCTTTATGCATATTAACTTTGTCCCAATAGTTTCAGCAGTTACTAAAAGGACTTAATCCTGATAACCTTGTGTGTTTTCTCCTCCGTCTCCCCATCCTCCCCCTCCTCCTCCTCCTCCTCCTCCTCCTCCTCCTCCTCCTCCTCCTCTCAGGGTTCCTCGTGCGGCAAACGGTCATCAACGTGTGCCGACGGAAGCGTCTGGAAAGTGACTTGTACAACCCGCCTCACGTGCGGCGGAAGCAGAAAATAACGGAGATAGTGCAGCGTTACCGCAACAAGCAGCTGGAGCCAGAGTTTTACACCTCGCTCTTCCACGAGGTGGGGGAGGGAAAGCCTCACCTCTAACCTCCCCCCCAGCCCTGTCCTAACACTGGCTCACAAGCGCACATTACAACTTACACACACACATACACTCTCTCGTCCTATACTCATACACCATTTACTGTGCGTGCACACACACACACACACACACACACACACACACACACACACACACACACACACACACACACACACACACACACATGCAGATCTTTATATTTATACTGTACTGTTTGTTATTTATATGACTACATATATCAACACTGTCTGCCTTTGACTCAGAGAGCAAAGTGTCAAAAACCCATGCCACGTCGGGAAAAGCTGCATTTCTCTGTCGCAGCCACTCATTGAAGGTTTGAAGCTGAACAGTGACTGCCCCCCCACCTCCCCATTTAGAATCATGCTTCGTGGCAAAAAACAGTCTCTGCTCGTCTTTAACTGCAATAGTTACACTGTCGGCCTTTCTGAAATTGTAAAAAAGTGTCCTCTAAATCCTGTGATGCGATTGATTTTCACGATGCTTTGGTAATAGAGTTGTGTCCCTAAATCTGCATATCTGTTTTTGTTTTAATCAAACAGATTCGGGTGGATTTTTCTTCAATGAAATGCAAGCGTTATAAAAAAATGTTTTCTAATATACGTCTCCTGCTGCATTAGTGGCTTCAAGAAGTGATTGACAGAATTAACCCTTCATCTAATGTTACAAAAAAATCATCATTCAACATGCAGACACCTGCTGAAGTCTTCCTCACACATCAGGCCTCACACATTTGTTTATATATTTGTATTTGTTTTTTAGGAATCCTATGTTGTAATTTTTGACAACTAAAGCCTTCTCAGTCATCTTATCTCAGAACCTACTGCTGTGTGTGTGTGTGTGTGGTGTGTGCGCGTGCACACACACACACACACACACACACACACACACACACACACATATGCTTGTTCAACCAGTCGATTCATACACACTACAAGGAGTCACAGTGACCCCCATAAAAACTCCATGCACTGCAATTAAAGACGACTTTTTGCGCAAGACATAGCCCCTACTCCTGCTTTACTCTTGGTTTAATTAGAATGAGTTTAGCTACGGAACTTCGTTCATTTTTCACATGGTTATTGCCGGGCTAATTTGAAATGACCACAAAGATATTTTAGCCATATTTCCAAACCTTTATGGCACAGTTGAAGTGTCCTGCTCCTCCAAACAAATCTACAGTGATCTATTCAAAGGCCAACTCACTCCCTGCAGCCAAATGTGTTATACATAGCTTGCATTTTGGCTTATTATGTAATAATATATTCAGAAAAAATGCAGTTTATCCTTCAAACATTTTTTTTTTTGCTTCACTTTTTTTCGTTCACTCACTGTACTTCAGTTATGATTCAGCCCTCTTCACTGTCTGCCTGTAACAATGTGAATTTATTTATCACAGCGATGGAACAGGTCAAACTCCTCTTTGTTATATTGGAAAGTCTTAATGCACTGAGCACATTTTATGTTGATTTTTTTCTATTCCCATTGGTTACCTTTCGTGTCCTTTTTGTACTTTTGTGCATTTTGAAAGAAAACCCTGCTGAAGGAAGAGTTTTATCTTGTGAAATATGAAGACGAGGCGTCGTGGAGTTTTTAACCTGTCATGTCTAACTGTGTGACTCACTTTCTATGACGGTGCTTTGCGCACATGCCTTTTTTTGGAAGGAAAAAGTAACATTCAGTTTGCTTCGAAGCAACCACATACAATCAGTCATACATGCTACGTTACTCCTCTGACGTTTGATCATATTTAAAGATTTGCCATGTACAGAAGCGGAGGATGAATATGTAAATATATGATAGTGTAAGGCATTTAAAAGTTTGTCTGTTGCATTCCTCATCTGCAAGAAAAAATATGTATGTATGCAATTAAGTGTGGGAGCATCACAATGGGTATTGAATGTAACATGCATCAATTAAAACTATTATTGACATTTTAATTTCTGCCATTCCTAATATTTCACTTTTTGTTCACGGGATTGCTTTGAAAAAAAGTGTATTTTTAATTGACAGTCTTTTTCCCTCCAGAGGTAACTTAGGCTCTATATTTAGACTTAAATCTAAGAAGTGTAATAATTGCAGCCAAATTTCAAAGGATTAAAGGCAGATATTGCAGTTGCTCTATTATGAATATTCGCAGCACAATTAAAGTGCATTGTGGTCCAAGGCATTAGCGAATGTCTGTTGTGACCAGTGAAATAAGCAGGATATTTCCTCTATAAAAACAACCAACTGCTCCTGTTCGACCTATGCCAGTAGGTGTTGCCACCATGCCCTGAAGCTCTTATTAAATATTAACTGACAGGTTTTACCAATAAGTCTTTTTTGCACCCTTTTATGCATCCCTTTAGGCACTACACCAAGACCAGGTGGCATAGAACTGGTTTGAATTTGAAAAATACCATGGGTATTAATACTTCACATTACAGACGACACATGTCATGTGATAACTTATAATAAATGAAAGTGGTTTCTAGACCTAAGTGGTTTATGAAAGTGAGTTTTTATCACATTAGCGCTCTCATTGTACCAACTCAAATCGCACCTCTGTCTATATCCACCAGAGGGCATATTTCTCTTAATTTTACCAGCTCGTGCTCGCTGAAGGTGGGATAGGCTACTATTGTGACAGGTAGGGGGTTAAGTATTTAGCTATCTTGCTCAATTAATACAACAGTCACATAAATATGCGTGACACTTATTTTAAATACTTACTTTTTAAAAGGTTTTGGTACATTTTTCATGATACCTGAACGACTTTCTGATATGCGTTTCTGTGTAGTTGCAAGCATGTCTTGCTTTTCACCAAGAAGGGGGAATCTTAATTGAAACTTCAATGGCTATTCCACACTGCATATCATTAGCCCTGGGCTAACAGCTAACCTAGTCTAGGGAAAGCAGTGTGACAAGTATTTCACAGAGGTATCTGTACTGTGGCCATTTAACATTACATAAGACATTAAAAGTAAGTTATTTTGTTAAATGCTATAGGTAATTTATTTGAATCATTTATTATAATTATATCAACGTATAGTGTGTTTTAGGCATTCCCTGGAAGGCTAAGCAGGAATAATAAGTTTAGTTTAGTTTAGCATAGGTGGTGGAAGTACATTTACTCATGTTTTGTATTTAAGCACTATATTGACATAATAGTACTTCACTTGAGTATTCAAATGCTACTTTTAATCCACTACATTTTGGAGACAAATATTGTACCATTTACTATATTACATTTATTTAACGTTCATTATTACTTTTGACATATTACTGTTAAAGCAGTTCATTGATGTAACTGTTGTTGAAAGTTCTGTTTAGTTTGTGGGCTCATTCACAGCAGAAGTGAGCTGTGGCCCCTGTGTCTCCTGCTCCGGGTCCCTCCTCCTCCCATCCAGTCTCTCTCCAGTCTGCCTCGCTCCGCCGCTCTCAGCTGCTCACACAGCCGGGCTCTCTGCTTGTTTGGCACTTTTAGTGAACTTTATCTCCTGTGTGACCTGTGCAATCCTCATCACTACTTGTGAGAGGTTTTGGAAAACTTGGTCCTGCAAGATGGACTGAAGCAACAACTCGACAAACTGTGGATACTTAGTGAAATAAGAGTATTTCTGTAGAGAGCGACCTTTCTTTCCATCATGGAAGAGGACGACGGGCATCACGAGAACGGTATCCACGCCACCAAAGACTCGGACCGACAGCAGCGGCTCCGGCTTTGTGTTTTAAATGAAATGCTCAACACCGAGAGGGATTATGTTCGGACATTGCTTTTCCTTCAGTCGGTAAGTTTGGCATTACCTCTCACGCTGCTTTAAGTCACGTTCCGCTGCTACCTAAACGGGCAGAACCTTACGCCAAACCCCACTCGTAAATCTTTCACTTCAAGTTTACTGTGTCATTGAACATAAATATATGCTGTATTAGACAATTAGAGACATTTTATGACATGACAGACTTTAAACTTTATTTCGGCGTATATAGAAAACATTCATTGGCATGCTTTGCAGGATACAATTAACGTTTATATTCCCCCCTGCTGTAGTTTACAGGTTAGGTATGCCACTCAATCAACATCATTTTGTATTGGGGGTTTGGCGAGACGTTCTACACAAACACACACACACACACACACACACACACACACACACACACACACACACACACACACACACACACACACACACACACACACACACACACACACACACACACACACACACACACACACACACACACACACACAAGTTTTTTTCTTCTGGATATGTTAAATCCTGTTATTGTTTTATAAAAACAGGCAAAGCTGTGGTTTGTAGCTTTCTTTGCGGCACGTTGTGTTATTCACTCAGTTTTATATTGACAGCTTTATTCTTACTGGGCAGCCTAGATATGCTGCATGCTCTATTCAAATAGAAATGTCAGAAACAAATGTATTGGTGGATTTGCTACAGTTTAAGTAAAGGGTTTTCCACATGGGCATGAATGCTTGGGGGCATCCTTCACACCTCTCCATTGTGTGTTAAAGTACACGTTCAAAACAATCAAAAGGGAGCTCAATCCACACTGGCTTTAGAAATTAATCGATATACATGAGCATTCAACACTGCCACACCTCCATTTTTCCCAGACAGAGATAAGAAACCATTTCAGCACTGCTACTTAATCACTCATTGCAGGCTATATCACCTGCTTTAGATGAATGAACATCCTGGTAACATTACACACTTCAATTCAGACACCAACACACTGTAGATGGCTCACACCTGCCGGAAACTATTCAATCTGTCTCTTCACCTTGTCATTTTTCATTGTTTTCCTCATCTATGTCATGTTTGTTATGCAGATGGTGGCTGCTTAGCGGTGATATTTAATCCAAATTGGCTAATGTGACAGCAGTAATGTGACTTTATGATGATGCTTTATTGCTTGCTGTAGGAAAATCTCCTCTTTTGTTGCCACCTTCGGAGCATGGTCAAAAGACAGGGTCAGCTTCCAAACACTTTAGGATTCAAGGCTCTTTTTACTCTCTTTGACACACTGCTTTAAAGGTTGGTGTGGATTGAGATCATTTTTAGATGCTGTTTCTTGAGGATATGCAAATTTTCTGTTCATTTTCCGATTTCAACATCCTGCAACTGCTTGTCAAACATGGCCCTGGTTCCCTCTTTCTCGTGCTGTCACGCGTTAAGGAACTTCCTCAAACTTCTTGAAATAAGTCCGTACACTTCTGCAGACAGTTTCCAGCTGCCTTGTGTCAAACAGATACTAAATTATCGCCTCCAGTAGGAGAAGAAAGCACTACTTTTGCCAGATTAGACCCACTTAATGCAGCTTCAAGATGATTCATGCACCCAAAGCCTAAACTCGTTTACTGATTTGAGTTCTACAAAACTTTGGGGGGGTGAGGCAAACTGTGGTCCTGCTTCCTTTCTCGGTTACAGAAGAAGCAGACAAGGCTTATCTTCTGTTACAAGACAGACTAGGCAGCAGAGGAACACGCTTTGACCTCCTCTCCCCACTCCAAACCCAGGTCTGTCCGACCTGATGATAAAGACAAAGCCCCCAATGATTTATCGGAGGGAGCTGTGCTCCTCCCTATCATCACATCAATTGGCCTGTCTTGATTCAAGCCATAGGGTGTGTAGCCCGACGGGAGTCAGGCCTGAGAGACCCTCTGTTATCACCTGTGTCTTTGCATAGAATGCCGCATTTACATGGAGGGGCAAGATTAACGTCTTTATCTTCATCAAGGAGGTGATGTCTTTGGTTGCGTTTGTTTGTCAGCTGCATTCAGCAAAAAAATAAAGCCCAGATTCTAATGAAACTTTATAGAGGATTGAACCATGGGAAAAGGAAAAATCCTTCATATTTTGGAGCCATAAAGCGGATACTTTTATTTTATGGTATTGGAGGTCTGCTGTAGTTCTCAATGTTATGATTAAGCTAAAGTGAGGATTTCAACTCTCGCACATTCACAGTTTGATAATAAATGCTGCTTTCTGCCACTCAATACAATCTAAACCCCCTTTTGTTAAATTATTTGATTGACATTGTTTTTGTATCATCTTGTTAACAAGTGTTTCCGTAGGCATGAGATTGCCCTCATTACTATCCCTTTCCCCATATGGGCACATACTGTGTAAACAAGTCTTGATGCCAAAGCCTGCTGCTCTGTATTCATTCAGCCTATATGTGATATACAGTGACATCATTCCAAAACACACTGAACTCCATACGTTGTGGCATTAAGGGCTCATTGCTTGGATTTCTAAAACAGCACATGGACAAGAGAACAGAAACATCAGTTCTCTCAACAGACTGCACTCCACTGCAAATCCCTCCCCCCCTTCCACTGATCCATGTCTAGGGTCCAGCTGAGCCTGCTCCCCTTCCCACAGTGGGAGCCGAGGCTTTGTCACCATGCAGCTCACTGTGGTGTTGATAAGAGAAGTCTGGCTGTGGGAGCTCCCAGCATATGGTTTCAATAAAGATATAGGGTGGTTCAGGGCGGGGGGTAGGTGGGTCAGGGATGCATTGCCTCTCGGCTAATGCTGTGATGGGGACCGAAAAGTGAGAGTCAGTGTAGAGAAGGGTTATTTATGTTTCTAAAAGAAATGCTATGATATGTTCCTTAATAGATTGGTTGACAGAAAAGTAATCGCTGATGCTTATTACACTATTTTTTATGGCAAATAAAAAAAATAAAAACAACAGTTTTTAACGTCCTAAGAATGGAGGATACGGATTTTCTGTTTTATATTACATTAAAAGTAAGGTTTTGGGGTTTTTGATTGACCAAACAACACATTTAAATACCTTGGAATTTGAAACGGTGATACAATTTTTCACTATTTTCTGACAATTTGTACCAAACCAATAATTAATAATCTATAAAATAATCGGCAGTTGACTCGATAAAGGAAACAAACCTTATTTACATCCCTAGTTTTTTTTTTAATATTTGAGTATCTGCTTTTTCTTAACATGCTTTTGTTTAGTTTGGTAAAATATCTCCTACATATCCCAGAACGCCTAACAACTGAACACAGATACATTTTTTATTTCTGTGGGTTAAACAGGGGTTAACATATGAAGCCAAACAGTGGGAGGGGTTTTACCCAGTCAGGGAAAGTGAACTTCTGTCTGTGATGTTTCAGTTCTGTTGAACAGACACCCCAACATGCCATACTGAGGTTTACATCACTGACACATGTTCTGCCTTCACTGCGGACATGTCTATATAAAAATTAGAAATACTTTATCATAGCCGTGTGTTTCAGTAAATTGATTTCTTTTATAGACTTGTCAATGTCTTCCTTATCTACAGCCACCTGACAGTTCTTATTTTTACAGGGTTTGTTCCCCCAAGAATAGAAATTGAACAGTGGCAGATTGACTGGCAGCTGTCTGTTTTACCACCTACATCTCTCTCTGTTTGCCTTATCACTGATATAGTTTCCACTTCCCTTTGTACCCTTCCACAAGCCCCCATACAGATTCACTTCTGGATCGCAATGATTCCAAATGACACACAAAAGAGATGGTTATCCAGGCTTTGGAATCTCAGCCATTCTGCATGTCACTCATCCCCTAGCGATTACCAGCAAGCTCATCCAATGTGCTGCCGGGAAGCATGTAGGGATGGTGGGAGGAGGAGAGGTGAGAAGGGGGTTGGGGGTGTGAAAGGAGGGATTAGAGGATTCATTTAGCTCAGTAGTATCATCGCGGATCTCTGGATCTATTGCCTCTTGGAGGTAAAGAGGAAGCAGTCCAATTCAAACAAGATGATTCCTTTTCAAAACCAGGTTTACTCTGATAAGTGCCCGGCTTTTGTTGCAGCAAATTCCCTCGTTTGTGTCTAAAATTGATCATCTCTCAGCGCCATAGATTAGAGGGGATTTTCTTCAGGGTAGCACTTTGTTGATTTAATCCACGCAACTGGATTTTCCCCGTCATGATCCACCAAAGTTTAGCCTATTTATGACAGGATAATGGCGTCATAACCGAGGGATTTTCCTTCAAAACCATATGACGGGGATTGCCATTTTGAAAGTTGTCCTTTTTTATGTTTGACCACACTGACCAATGCCTTTAGTTAAAACAACAGTGGAATCCCGCTGCCAATAAAATCGTCTGCCCTTCCTTTCTTGATTCTGAGAAGTGTGACCAGGACCAGGACCAGGAAGGTTTTGTCAATGCTGTGGGATAATAGGAAACATCTGGAAGTCCTGCCCCCTGTGACCCTTGCTTTGGGCCACACACAAGCGAGATAGCATGTCCAACAGTGACGTGTGGGTAAATGATATTGTGTTTCGGTGTGTGACTGCACGTACACCTCATGGTCGCGTGTTTTTCCACACCTCTTTATCCCCTTTTGCTGTTGTTGACACTCCAAAGCACCTGTAGTTACCGTTGACAAGGCAAACAGGATGGCAAGCATGCAAACGCATCAACTGAGCGGTGCCCAGGAAGACAGACGTGCAGGAAGCCATGAGCTTCCTCTTTCTGTTACCTCTTTTCTTTTTTCCTCCGCTCCATCTCTCCAGCCCTCCCCACTTGGTGGGAAAGACCCGCATGAAGTTTCTCTGGGCTTGGGCGTGTATAAATAGCTGCTGATTTCTAACTCATCTTGGCCACAACGCCAGTGGTTTCAGTTCACTGCAACCTCAGCACCACTGAAGTCATACAAACAATGTACATCATCGTGTATAGCAAGAGAAAAGGGGAAAAACCGACTGTGGAGTCCTCACAGCAGGTAGAGGAGTTAGTGTCCTGTTTTGTGAGGGGTTTTTATTATTACTGGGCTTTTTAGTAGGAAATGAGGGATGGGACACATGTCATCATGTGTCTTGTAACTCCCAGGTTAAACAACCCCTAAAATGCTAAAGGGACAGATACCCTGGTGACGGAAGAAAGCAAAGAACGGAGAACATGTTGTGCCCTCGCATTTTATTAATCATGCTAGAGCTACAGGCTTTAGTATTTTGGTTTCATTTATTCGGAAACAACTTGTTTTTTAGGCCGCCTGCTTCCAAACGTGTGCCGTTCTTTATAAACGTTTGAAGAACCGCATCACTACCTTAACCTGAGGTCATTCCATAAATCACTGCTTTAACTTGCCACGGTGCTATCTTCCATCTCACTCGGGACCATTGGTACCTTGCAGTGCAGTTACAGTGCCAGACTTACAATGTTACATAAAAGAGGGGGGTACATTTCCAGTTTCCAACTTAATCTCGGTTCTTTTTGTAGTCATGTGTGTTAATAAGCCATCTCTTTGAAGCATAAGACTGCGGCAGGAATTTTAAGAATTCAAGTTAACAAGTCCAAACCACTGTAACACCCAGAGGCATGATGTCAAAAAAACAGCACTCCTTCCTTCCACGAGAGATATTTTGATATTCTTACAGCTGGAACATTTGCATATACGAAAAGCCAGTTGAAAGGATGTCACACCTTTTTGGTGTTTTAAGAATTCTCTTTTGAGTAGTTCTCTCTCATGCAGTTAAAGAAGCCATTATTCAGGAGTGCTTTAGAGTATGACGGGGGGCTAAGAGAGTCATAAACCAGAAGTCATCAGTGTTATATCAGGTTACTGGTTTAACTGTGTCAAATATCTGAACGTCGCAATGCCAGGAATGCAGAGCAGGGATACTTTTCCGATGCACAAACAGCTTCATGAACATGGATTTCTCTTTATGACTGGAGCAAACAGCCCATAACAGACACTACCACTGTGCATGTGAAAAGCTCTGCGAAGTGCTTGTCAACAAGCTGTTATACGATACAGTGGGTGACCTGGCCTGAAATGTGAAAGCGCGGCAACTTGAGATCTCCCATGTCCTCTTGGGGATCTTGACCCCGGACCAAGTTGGCGCATGTATTAACTCTGGGTGGTTACACGGTGTAGTAACATGTAGTATGTTTTACAGACGGTGTGAATGAATCGGATGGATGGATACTTACAGAATGACTCGGCACAGACTTTCCTCTACACACACAGACACCCCCCCATACGGTTTATGAACTGTGGCAGCAGGCTTACAATGTTTGTTTGCTTTCTCGAATGCAACCAGATGTGTGGCTTCTTTCAGGGTCACAGGTCATTTGCCTCATAGGAAGCCACCGTAGAACAACTTAACACAAAGCCTCTTAAATGCAGAGAATATGGCAGAGATGTTTGATAAAGCCGGGGTTAGATTACAAGACTGGTGAGGGCAGGTCAGAGTTAAATGTCTTTTTGCTGTCCAGCCAGGAAGCTGCTCACACGACACAATGAGACAAAGAAAGAGAACCACAAACACACATCACCCACTACCCAGCACAATCCTTAGCTTGTGTTTCATTCCAAGGCACAGAAGCAGTTTCTCAACTTTGATTTTTAAATAACAGCAATACAATACCTAGATGGACTGGATTACTAACAAATCAATAAGACAAGTCTTGAATTCCTTAAAATTGTCGGAAAATGTACAAACAAAATCAATCAGTGTGTCCCAAAGCCCAAGATAATGTATTAAATGTCTTGTTTGTCCCACAAACAGCCCCCAAAATATTAAGAGACCAATTCCAACACAGAGAAATGTTGTCAGTAGTTTATAAAATAAAATAAATAATAATAATAATAATTGAACTCAAAGACAAACCTATTAATAGTGAAACCGGAGAAACTGATAATGCTGAAGTGGTCTCTTAATTTTTTCCAGAGCTGCATATTCAGTTTCCTGACATAAGGGAGTGCAAAAACAAAAAACGTCAACATCAAAGGAACCGGAGTTTTTGACTTTATTTTCTTGATAATTTACTTAAACTAAGTAACTGATTATCAAAAAGTTTGCGTAATATATATAAAAACGACAGTGAAGGTCCATTACAAACTTCATTATGACGCTATATAAGTACAGTCCATTTACCAATCGAATTTAAGCCTTTAGTTGGGCTTTCTAGCTAATTTAACATCTTTTAGTTGTTTTTATCTTCAAAGAAGTGTCCTAAAATTATTATTTGCTCTACAAAATGTCAAATGAAGTAATTCCAGTATGTTTAGTGCCATTTGAAGGATTATTGGTATAATATTGTGAATCGTAATTATTTTGGGTAGAGTAATAGTGAAATGAAATTGACATCGTTTCACTTACGTAATTATGTGCAGGTGTGGGAGGTTTAGCTATGAATCAAGCTTGTATTAGTTCTGCTAGCTCTGGTTAGTTTTGACTTAGCATGTTCACCTGCCCGGACAGACTGTTGGTGTACATATTGGGACAAAACTGAATGAAAAGCGTGTCTAATGATGCCTCGTACAGCCTCAGAATCAATAGAGTGTGTGGCAGCCTGAATGAGTGGTGGAACGGTGAATGCTGAATTTGACTTTTCAATCTAATTGCCAATTTATACGGAACCGAAACATATTCACACATTTGAAAATAGGGAAGTTCTATGCTGTTCATTTGTTGTCTTCATTGTCACTTTTGTTAAACATTACCGCTAGAATAAACAATTTCACTTTACAAATTAGCGGAGATCTTCAGCTATTTATGTAATTTAACCCGGTGAGTTAAAGCGTCTGTAGGCTATGTTGTTATAACTCTTCACGACAGCTGCTGACAAATTCCTGGGCCTGGTTGCTGAAGGGCTTTTATTTTGGCATTTGTTCAAACGTGATGACATTTTTGCCGACTAACATGGCATGATTAAAGGCTTGAGTCATACATGCTTGAGCTGTTACCGGGATAATTTGGTTTCTCACTTGCTGACAGGAAACCTTTTAGGAAACAGTACTTGGTTTTGACATGTTGAATTATTACCACATCCAGTTTTTGGGGGATTTTTTTCTCCCTCCAGCTGCAAATTTACATTAACCTTTACAGGACAGAAACAAGGACAACATGTGAGTGAATAGGCAGATATAATGCGGTTTGTAGTCTCTTTTCATCATATGATCACATGTGATTTTGTTTCACAATTAAATTCCACACTCTGTTATCTCTCTGCTGTACTTTTGTTTGTACTTTTTGTTTGTACTTTGTCCAGCAGTGGCTCAGTAAGTAGGGGCTTGGACTGGGAATCGTAGGGTCGCCGGTTCAAGTCCCCGAACAGACTTGAAAAATATGGAAAGTGGACTGCTACTTGGAGAGGTCCCAGTCCACCTCCTAGGCCCTGCTGTGGTGCCCTTGAGCAAGGCACCGGACACCTCCAATCCCCCCTCCCCATTGCTCCCCGGGCGCTGCACGATAGCTGCCCACTGCTCCTAGTACTAGGATGGGTTAAATGCAGAGGACTAATTTCACTGTGTGTGCTCTGCTGTGTGCATGCATGTGACAAATAAAGAGGGTTTCATCCTCCGATTCTATCTATCTACTCAGATGAAATACTGAGAATCAAATGATCCTACAAACTTTCAGAAGTGAAAAACAATGTAGGTCAGTTGCATCAGTGCTTTAACTAGCAACTGTGTGTGTGTCCAATAAATGCTGTTCTGTTTTGGGGTTGGTACATACTGTTTGAGTCCAATCTAGTAGGTTCTCTATGATCTTCCACCCCTGCTTTGCTAAATTACTATTATTGCATGGTTTGGGACACTTATTATGTTCTTTACCACCATTTTCATGACACTGTTTATGTCTGCCCCGCTGAAATTCCTAACCCTATATCACATAACATTTGAATGTAAACACATGCTTCACGTTCCAAATCACATGTGTACAGGTAGAAAAACGTAGGAAAACGCAAACAAATATTAGCTTAAATGATCAGCTGCACTACATCTTTTTCGGTAGCCGCTCTTTGGTTTGTCTGCAGCTCCACATGTCCCTGACGGCTCACTCAACACCATGCGCTCCACACTCTGATCCAGTCTGTGATTCCCTACGTCTGTCTGCACCAAAAAAAAACCTGCGTCCAAGCGTCCAGATGGTCTCTGCAATCTGGTCCATGATGTTCTCTCCTGATCACCACATGTCAACCCTCAACAGGAAAGCCACTTATAAAAAGGAGCTATAGACAAACCTGACAAGCACTAGTAGGGAAGAAATGTGATTAGCATTTAGCCAACATGGACCCTAAACATTCCCTGTGAAGAAAATATGTAGTGGATATGAATAAACATACAAATATGGATACATTTACACCCAATTTGGACAGATTTACAGGTTGAAGCAGATGTTCAAACCTGAATAGCTGGCTGTTAACGTTCAATTTACAAATGGGGTAACAAATATTTAGACATGTCTTCCAACACTCAAGCTATTTACATTCCCATTATCACGAGGGGATTATGTGAGAACAAATGTTCTTTGTTTCTGTCTGTAGTTCTTGATGTCAGTGTGGAGAGGGGGTCTATGATGAAGTCTCAAGAGGGTGTCTACCATAAAGGACATTTATAAGACAATAATTGTGTGCAGTCCCTGTAAAAGTAGGAACATCTAGCTAAATGACGAGGTGGAAATCGCCCCTCAGTTTTTCATGTGTCATGCCAACTTGTCTAATATAACCAAGTCATGCTCAGAATGTTTAAATGTCTAAGGACTGTAAAGGCTCGCTGAGCCAGATCAAAGCTGAGAAATGTATCACTGCAAGTGTCATTGAACGTTTGTCTCACATAATGCATTCATTAATGCAACAGAGCTGGTGAGGGCTGATGAGTAGGCAGTCTTCAACAGGAAGTCTCTGGCCCAGTGCTGACTGTCTGTTCTCTGTGGTCCAGACTCTGTCTCTTCCCCCTGTAGCGTTTAGTTTCCGCCCAACTTATAGAGCCCCGAAGTTTAAAGACCTTCAAAGCGGAAGTGAGCGAGAGTGGGAGAAAAAAAACTGGACATGACTCAAAGAAGACTTTGTGTTTTGGTGATTGGCTCTGCCAAAAAGGATTTCTCTTGGAAGACAGCGAGGGACTGGTTGGCACTTGAAGGCTAGCTGAGGGAGTTTTTGGAGGGTTGGGGTGAGATGTGAATTACGGCTTCAGAGAGAAAGTAGTCTGCTAGGATTTGCTGGGGTCTCTTATTGTGGCGACGCCACGGGCCATTCTCTGGCTCTGCTGCACCCAGGCCACAAAGAGGGGATTTCTTCATTTATTTATTCAATTTCATGCCGTGTCGACCCCAAAATGGCCCCCATTGCCTCTTCAAAACTGCCCTGTCCCCCTTTGTGGCTGGTCACACCAATCCTCTCCCCAAGAAAGAGAGACCCTTAATGGAGGCATTGTTTTTAGCTTGTTGTTGTTTTC
Source organism: Eleginops maclovinus (assembly GCF_036324505.1). Taxonomy (NCBI): domain Eukaryota; kingdom Metazoa; phylum Chordata; class Actinopteri; order Perciformes; family Eleginopidae; genus Eleginops; species Eleginops maclovinus. Next base: position 7,380,841 of record NC_086349.1, on the reverse strand, counting down.
TCTTGGATAACGAGCAGTAGAGAGCTGGAGGCTGGTGACCTGAGAACTCTCACAGTAAAGTCCTGAATCTGTGATTCTGTTTGAGGGTTTTTTCAGTAGGTGTGGGAACCGCAGCGAATTGAAAAGGGGCTCTCAGGGTCTGCTGGAAAAACCCTGACAAGTGTTAGCGCTTGTGCTTGATATACGGGGTCTCTTGTGAGATATCTGAATTGGTTGAGATGGCCCAGCATTGTTGCTGAATGCTGACGTATCCATGGGCAATCAGAAAAAAGTTCCCAGTTTGGTCCCCATTAATGCCAAGAAAGAAAAAATTCTTCTACCAGAAAAGATGATTTGATGCAATCCATTTGACCCACAAATGTAATTAATTATCAGTTGCTCGTAAAATCACTTGTCCCATCAAAGAATGTGTGTACCTATTAAAGCACCTTGCTATTGACTAACCTTAAACTACATTAGCAACTGCTTCTCTGACGAACAGGAAGTAGGTAATCCATCAAGTCAAGGTCTCTATTCAGTGGTTCTGTTTCCTCGGGTTACACAAAGGTATGTTTACCAAATGAAGGTTAATGATAATGAATATGTAAATGAATATATTAAACTTTTTGTCTAGTAGCTTAATAAGCAAATGTTTCAAAATCTAGTATACAGGTACTTCTGCTTTGTTCAAGTAGTGGGTAGTGTATTTAAAAAGTGAAGAATACTGTTTTTTACTCAAACCTCATGCTAAGTGCATCATAAGTCTCTTTTGTAATTCTGGAACGCTGCAACATTTTTTTGGCAATTTCCTTACATTTTTCTGTCCAAATATTAAAATCTCATCTCAGTATAACGCAATCCAGTAAACACACGCCACCCCAGCTTCCAAAATGTCATGTTCTCACAGGCATTCATTTCCCCATTAATCCCTGTTTAATATGGATAACCTTTTCAGTGTGTAAACATCCAAATTAAAAGGAATCCTCCCCACCTGACTCTGAGCGGCCCTTGAGGAAACATCCCCTGCCAGCCGTGTGACAGCAGCTCCAACTGTTCAAATCCATTGGCCTGACTGTTCGCCTGACTTACTCCCATGTGGCAACTTGACCTCATTAGACAATTGTGATTTTTTCCCCCATATTTTAATTATGAATGGTGTTTCTCATGTAAGTCAGTGGTTAAGATTAGAGCTGCAATGTTTAAAAAATTTTCTTTTTTATTTCTTAAAATCAACGCGTTAAGGGCTGTTTTCACGGATCAATGGCTTTAGCCACTCTAATATAACGTTTCGATGCCTCTATCTGTGATATATGAATCTGAAAATCTTTAGGTTTTGGATTAACGAAACAAGACATGTTTCAAAATGTTTGCAATAGTTTTTTAAGACTGATCGATACATGTTTCTATAGAGAAATATATTGCTTCAAAGATAATCTTTAACTACAATCCTTCTTAAGTTTTGTCACTTGAAAGCAGACATGTATTATTGAGCCTGCTTAATAGTGTGAGTGTCTCACTGAACACCAATTAAAACAGCTTTAGACCGAAGTGAAGACCTTGACGGAAAGATCCGAAGCTATTGTTGGGTCCGGTTGCGTATTTGGCTCCGCTGCAGGTAGAAAGCCCGGTTCTAAATCAGACGAGGCAGACGTGAAGGCAGCAGGCGTCTTATTCACTGCCCAGTGGAGCGCACAGTGAACCCACACCAGCATATGGTCCATCTGTATCTTCACACCTTACTGTCTGGCCCCTCCTCGGTCTAATAAACCTCTACATTTAGGAAACCCCCCCCCCAACCCAAATCAGACCCTCTTGGCTCTTGGTCACATGAGACGATGCCTGATGCCTCATATGAGCAGATATTTGTGTAAAACAGGGATAGCACTGTCCGGGAGGGACATGTTGGTTTAGACATGTTTTTTTTCACCCGCTTCATTTTCTGTATTGGGTGAAAATTGCGTGTAAAAAAAAATTAAGGAGATGCAATCCATAACAAGCGTTATCTTCTACTTGTCATTGTCATTTCTTTGAACCGTAGGACACACAGTTTATTACAGAGCACATTTTGTGCTACAAAGTTGGGGGTTAAGTCCATAATTAAAAGCTTTTTAAGTATAAAATAGCACAATGTGATTTATTTGTTTGGTTGCATGCTAGTATCAAAAACTAGCAGACTTTACTTAGAACACAAGTAAAGAGGCCAGTCAAACATGTCATATACTTCCTTTGCACAAAAACCACACTTCCTGTTCTGAATCAACATCTTCTGCTTTTGTGTCAAGAGGCACTGCTTCAGTCTGTTTGTTTTTTTCTTCTCTGCTGAGTTGAACCACTGCCTATCTGCTTGAAAAAAAAAGACATTCTTGTCAATGATTTGGTTGTCTAAAAGAGAGTTGTCTTTTGTTCGGGGTGATTGCTCTGTTTTCACTTCCTGTTTGCGTGCAACACACAAACACAAAGGCATGTGTACACACTTCTTCTGTTGCAGTTTGGGGTTTTTGAACTTGTCTTCACTTATTCTTGCACATAAGTTATTTCAAAAAGATGAACAGTGACTCAGCGTGAATATGCAGCAAGTGCCTATTTAGCAAGTTCCATGTTTGATAGCTTTCATGTAAGCTGATCTAAGGGCTGTTTCCAACTTCTTCTTGAGTATGGGCCTTGGCTAGTTGCGTTAGGCACTTGGGAGGAAGAGGAATGTCTGATTTGGCACTACACAAATGTGGTCCAAACAGCTGGTTTAAAAGACGTACAAAACAAATATTTTACAACAACGCTCAACCCCATGCAGACCTTTGGTGTTTTGTACAACGCTCTTTGCATTCATTCACACATTAATGGTTGACTTTCATTTTTGTTGTGAAACTGGAAAGAACTTTCTAAACTGCACCTAACTTAGAAGAAGGTTTCACACTTGCGTAAACTTACCGATATTCTTTGACTAAACAGCATCGAGTTTGTGAGGATCATCCTACTTCTGTAGTAAGTGTTGACAAGAAGAGACCAAGCTACTACATGGTTACATTTTGCAAATACTTTCTTATGCTGTCAGGATTCAATATTGTGCTTATGTAGGTACTTTTATTATGAATGGTATTGATGTGTACAGGCTTTTCAGGGTGAGTTAATCTTTAACAATTGTTGAGCAATTGAAAGAACCTGACAATGATTTTTTTGCTGCGATTATTGCATCACGAAAGTGAAGATTATTAAAAATGCCCGATTACTTTGAGGATAGAGGGCAGTAAAGTAGTTTTGTTTAAAATGTTATTATTTGACATTGTTTTGTTATTGGTTTGCCAAGGTGCAAGAGTAAGCCCGAAGGAGTTAAAACTTTATTAACTTTACTTTGTTTCAATGAAAAAACTAAAAGAAAGTTCAATATGTGTTGTTGAAAACAAGGGAAAATGATAGATCATTTGACTGAATTATACACACAACTCATGGCAACAAGAATCTACTTTATTATTTATAGCATTTTGAAACATTTGAGGCCTTTCGACTACTGCTTCTTTGTTGAACTTCCCTGGTTTATCCATACTGAAATATTGGTGGTATTTTTCTGCATTAGTGTCATACTTGGCAGCCACTTTGCGGTCTATCAAGAAGCTCCCTGATTGTGTGATTGTCCTGAGGGATTGCATCATGAGCAGTTTCCCCTAACAACACATCGCCCCTGTGGCAAGAGACCATCGTGTGCAATATGTCTGCGGTGCTCCGTGCAGCAGCTGAGCCCCCTCTGTGCAGCCACTCTGAGTCATTATGACGAATCCAACGGTATCAAAAACTGAATTTGTGTCCCATCTGACCGACTATTATTAACACATTGGTTGATGTCATCGCTATTTTTAGGTGTCAGAGTAACCCAGCATCGTATGCGCACACTGTTCTGTGAGCTGCGTTGGGCGGTAAAGGTTACAGTGAATATTAATAGCTGTTTTTTATCCAAGGAGATATATGATCAGTACTATTTGTTTGAGGCGGCGGGCTTTTGAAACTAACTCATCAGTAAATACACTTCAGAAAGAGCTGACCTGTGGCTTAATCAGATTTCTCACAGCAAGATAAATATGTCCGCCTTTGGCAGAGCTATTGCCTTTCATCATTCATGTAGCCTAAAATTATTTATCAATATTTGATCCTCCACTCCACTCGATTACGCATCCTTGGTTCGCTCATGACCATGTCGGAAAAGAGCCAGACGGGTCACCTGAGATGGAGATTTGAAAGTAAACAAGCGGCGTCATCTGCATACTGCTGCCTCTCTGCATGTTGATTAAAAAATAATGAGCTCAACAACTGCGCCCGCTGGGTAGAGAGGAGCTACAGCGTTCGTCATGACTACTGTGTTTGCCTTTCATGATTGATTTTATTCCAATAACAACTGGCTTAGCATTGTCCTGTGGAAAGGGGGGCTCTCTCAATATTCATCTCGTATTTTAATGTCAGTGTGTGCAATGCTCTGAGGTATTGTCCTCTCCATGCAAATTAACATGACTTGTTATCTGCTGAGGGTTATCTAAGGTTGCGATCACATCCTCTCCTTTTTTTGTTTTCCAAACTGGTGTCGGTAACAATTTTTGTCTCATGCGAAATTAGGAAGCTGTTATTTAGCACAGACATGGAATTAGTAGTTACTATCCTATAAAAGAATCAGTTTGCAGGCTCCATCACTTCTGCTTGGTATGACTGACTTGCCAGTTCTCTTGGCAGGGGGTTACTTTCACTGGTGGTCATTATCTAAGTACTCAAGAAATAGCTGAATATGTAAATCAGTCCACGCCACAGTTTGCATAATTATGACGCTTGGCTTTCACAGCACAGTGAACTGCTGTCCATCAGATGTCAACCGCCGTCCAATTATACCCACTAATGCATCACCCGTTCTGCCGACTTCCTGGCCTCTGGTATTGCTACATGCGGCTTTCTCAAGAACTGCTAAGCCAACAAAACAAGCTCATACTGGACACTGACCTTCGGAAGAATGGTTGTCAAGAACCTTGAAGGATAGACAGAGGCTAATTCCATTATAGTAAGATCATACCTTTTTTAGGTGACATATCCTGTTTTTGATTCTATTCACACTTCATAAAGATTACAGTCCAGGCTTTAAAAACTTAAGTAAACCCCAACATGCTTGGTGTGCACGCCCAGTTTCAGTTCTGTCCTGTTGTCTACCATCTCTCTACTGAAGACAGTGAAAGCCTCCCATTTTCACTCCAAACAAACCTGTGTGCTTTGTGATGGAACAATGAAGACAGTCAATACAATCCTGGGTGAGAATGGCCATGTCGGGGGCGAGACCTGGACTGAAAAGATCTCTTTGTTGCTCCCTCCCTCCGTTCTCCCTGCTGATCCCCCTGTCACCACATCTGTGTGGCACATTTTGTTGAAAGAGTGAATCCTGTCTGGATGAAAGATGTCAATAAGAAATGACTCCAAAGTCTGGATACCTCACAATTTGGACCTCTGATCCAACATTGTCTCTTTTTGTTTTGCTTTGCTCTATTCTACGACAACCATCACCCTGCTCACCCACATCTAAGAGCAACTGAGGAAAAGTCTTGTTTCCTTCCTCTTCTTGTGCCAGGGAGCAATCTCTCAGATGACTGACTCCTCCAGTGTGGACATGGTACGAGTTACCATATGGGAGATTTAATTAGTGTACGCCTCAAGCACAATCAGCTCCCTCCCAAAACCAGTGAAGAACGCAACAACTACTGCTACCCTTTAATACTGGTTCTTAATTAGCGAGGTCGCAGCAATCTGCTGAGGACCTTTGCTTTCTATTTTTGTACAACCTACGCAAAAAAGCCAGTAAAGACGGGAAAAGTACTGGAGACAATCCTCCCTAAGTGTTCGGCCCCCGAGGAAATGATATGATTGCTGCCTGCTGCTCGGTTGGCTGGGTTCTATCTTAAGAACAAATGTGTGATTACAAGTGTCAGTCTTTCATTACAGGCAGGCGACTTACTGTAAGTAATACATGCAGTTGGCTGATGTTTGGAGCAACTCTACAGCGAATACAAGGGTTTTCTATAAAGGGACTATTTACCAAAATATACTTACATCGAGTTGGATCTAGTCAAAACTTTGGTCTAATCTTGATGTAATCGATAGTGCCAAGCATTTATATAGACACTATTAATGTTCAAATTAAGTTTAGACTCCATATTCAATCTTAAAGAGGCCCTAATATTAGGTTTTCCCTTCCCTGTAGTGTGTTAGATCTGTTTTTTTGCATGTTAATGTTCTACAAAAGGCTAAAATCTCAAAGTTCCCTCCAGAGGGGGTTTCTCTCCCATATTCCTGCCTGAAACGTCTAGATTGGACTCCTTTGTTTACTTCAGTAGCATAAGGACATCCCTTTGTAACACTCAAGCTAAACTAAGGTATCAGAAAATACAATATGTTGTTACTGAAACTTCGGTATTATATTTTCATGCATATTGCTGATTTTTAAAACAATACCCAACACTATTGAGGATTTTAGACTCATTGACACAATGACACAAAGTTTTCATAGTTCATCTTCTTTATTTCAATATAAATATAGCAGTTGAAAGACACCAATAAAACCAATGACCCTTAACATGTGTGTCTAGACAGTGTGTACACATCATTGTGCTGTTTGTCTCCTCATTGCTACTTTTATGTGGCAGGTGTGCATCAAAAGGTTTAGAGCTACTGCAGTAATACTTGCTTTTTAGAAATACACACGCATTGAGCCTAGTGTTTTCCTCTCTTTTTTTTAAACACCCTTCATCCACGTGGCACACGATACATTTTCAGATTTACGGCGCTGAAATGCCGGCAGACAAAACAGCAGACTGCCAGATGAGCGGGGCTCCTGGAGTGACGTTTTATTTGGTGGATTGGGGATTTATGTCTCCCTTATCTCTTTTTTTTCAAGACTGTATCTGCGTCTGGAGATGAGGAAGGTTCAGCCTGTCAGACAAAGCCTGATAGACGGAGAAATGAGGAAGAGAGAATAAAAGAAACAGTTTGCAGATTCACTTCCCCTCTCTCTATTTTTTTTCTATCTCTAAGTCATGGTTCTGATTGGCAGACATGGACACACATACAATTCTGCACACAAACAAAGGTCAAGTTGACATGAGCCTATGAGTGCTCAGGTGCATTAGTTTCCACTACAGAGGATCCATACAGTGAGCTGTCACACTGGAAAAAACAAACATAATGTAGGAGAACATTTTATGACACCTCGGGGATAGTGAGACAATTTTTTGTTTACCGCCATAAAATGCTATTTTCTGCTGAGAATGTGAGTGTCCATGTGATTGTCTATCGCTCAAAGGCTGGTGTGTTTATGCATAGTAATGTGACGGATCTATATTTACTCTATACTTGTTTTTCTCAAAGCAAAGAGCGCATACATACTGATTTATAATCAGCAGAGGGAAGCTGCACCACACTGCCAGGTGACATTTGTTTGCGTATGAGATGGATCAGAAAGATCCTTTTCTTGTTATTAAAGGGGCCATATACTGCCCTTTTTGGGATTTCCATTAAGTATAGTGGTAGTATATCGTTTTTTGTCCAAGTAAATGTTCGCAAAGGGTAAAATCCCAGATTTCGGGTCTACCTAAGAATCAATTGTAGTCCTTTCTTTACTTCCGACATAGTGATATCAAAAAGTAACACATTGGACGTGATAGGCTGAACATCTCTGAGCGGTTGACCATGTACAACAGAGCCGGCCAGCTACCCAATCAGAGCAGCAGTTTTCCAGTATGGGAAAAAAACACTTTTTGAACATTAAAACATATAAACATGTCACAGTTTAGGCAAAAAAACCAAGTATGAACCTGAAAGTTAGAAATATAGGGCCCCTTTAAGTTAATGGAAAACTAACCATGACTTTAATCACATAGCGGTTATATTGTTATTCCTCTGCCTTTATTAAAAAGAAAGCACATGGCTTATTCTTAAACATGCTTTGTTTTTGTTTCCTCTTCAGGCCTTTTTGCACAGAATCAGAAAAAATGCAGATGACCAACAGTGTCTCTCACCTGAACATGTCAAGGTATGTCTGCCTCTTAAAAAAGCCTGTCTGAAATGATGTTGATATTATAATGCCCTAAATATGTCTTCTTTCCCCACATCTCTGTCCATCTGTCGGTCACTTCCCTTGCTCTTTTCCCCTCTCTTCCTTCACCTTGCCTCTTTATCTCTTCCTTCCTCTGTTTCTCTTCCCTTTACATCATCCCCCTGTTTTTTCAGATTCTGTTTTCAAACATTGAGGACATCCTGGAGCTGCACAAAGAGGTGTTGTCCGCCATGGAGGCCAGCCTGCAGCCCGATCCCCAGCCCCATCATGCACTGGGACATGTGTTCCTACAGTTTGTGAGTACATGACATGCACAAAAAACCACAAACAGTCACACGGACATCCAACGAACATAGACACACGCATGCATTAATTCCTCCTCCATACACACACACACACACACACACACACACACACACACACACACACACACACACACACACACACACACACACACACACACACACACACACACACACACACACACACACACACACACACACACACACACACACACACACACACACACACACACACACACACACACACACATTTCACCAACTGTTTTCATGGGCTACCCCCGTAACCACTGATGCAGGGAAAAGTGTGCAAAGCCTGCTGTGAAAATACCTCTTAATTTTCTCTTTCCCTCATAGAACCCCGCCCCCACACACACACACACACACACACACACACACACACACACACACACACACACACACACACACACACACATACACATTCACGGACTACCTCCAAACTGGCATACATCCTGTCAGGCAAAAAGAGTCTCTCTTCATCAACCTGTGTCTCTGCCATCTCCTTATTTTGGCCTTCCATCCCTCCATCCAAAGATTCCTCTCCGCTCTGCAATCCCCCTCTCTCCGCTCCCCTCTGTTTGAACTCGTTTGGCCCCAGTGAACAAACAAAGGAGGGTCTGTGTCCGGGAGGAAGAGATGGTGTGTCACTCAGCGCAGGGGACAATGCTTCTGCTGGTAGCACTCCATCGGAGGCTCCTTCTCTCTGTTTGTCCCTCTCTGATAAACTATCTTCAATTCACTTTCACTGAGGCTCACAAACACTTCCGATAGGTATTCCACCATCACTTTTCTCCATCCGCCCTAGTGGTCAGTGAAGCACAACACTCCTTTTAGTTTCTCGAAGCACAAAAAAAGTCGTATTGCTGTGAACAAATAAGCCAACATGATCAGCAGCACTTTTTGTCTTCACTTGACCCAGATTTTAAAAAATAGCAGCGTGCAAAACTACAGCGTTCACTGCAAAAAACAGGCTTTACTCAAAATAGAGATCCCTCCTAATGCAGTGAGGAGTACAGCACAGCAGAACACTGCAGTGGCATTAGATTATAAGTGATACCAGAGTTCATTAATCTAGCTTTGATTAAAGGCTTTAATACAGAAAACACATTTGATATAAGCGTACAAACAAGCATACATGCAAAAATGTGCACTCAATATGCAATTTAATTCATCAAACTAACATCATTTCTGTCCGGGGAGGTGATTTTGCTTATTATAAATTACTTATACAGACAAACAAAAATTTCAGTCTACATGATACTCTTTGAACCATCCCTTTAAAATGAAACAGGCAGTAATAACCCATCCACCGCCTCCTGTCGCATGAAGGACGTTTAATCACATCTGTGGATAGCTGTTGAATTGGCTCATCAAAATGTGCCTTCACACATGTGTGAGGGTCATTCAGTCCGTCAGGCCGAGTGTCAGGATGGAGAATTGATTAGAGGAGGCGCAGCTTTTCTTTTTCCACTTCGCACCTCGGTCGGACTGGAAAATTCAGAGGTCAGAGTGGATGTGTTATGGGAGGAAAGTCAAGGCCTCTTCTTAAATACAGTTTATTTCAATTCAACTTCAGAACCATGACTCAAACCAGTATTGGATATCAATCAGATATGATGATGAGTCATATAAATAAAGCCAAACCCATTTATTGTCACTGTAGCATTGATATAATGGCTTAAAGTGATGATGATGATGATGTCAATGAAGAAACGCCTTCAGCAACTTGACAACACATGTGCAGCATTTACCAAAAGTGCTGCATAAACAAAATGCTCCAAATACAAAATGCTGCAAGAAGCTCAAAACACAGCGAAGACAGGGACACTAAAAAGGTTTGGGGGATTTTAAAGTTGGCCAATTTATCCATTGTATTTTGAGCTTCTTGTAGCATCTTTTGTGTTTGTCAATTTGACAAAGATTTTTCAACATTTCGTGTTTTGGCACATTTTGCATTTTTATATTTGCATCGTTTTTTAAACAGCAGCACGTTGATCCTAATGGAAGTGTTTTTTTTACCATTGTAGCACGTTTGCACCTTTCAGACACCGTACATAGTTAAAATGAAACATAATACAGTATGTCTTCATAAGGTAAGTTAAAAAAATCTTTGTTTTTTTATATAATAATAAACACTTGCTCAGTCACCGCTTTAAAATTCTGAATAGTGTGTTACCCTACGTATCCATTACATCTCCCTCTAAAAACTCATGACCTTTGTCTCCTTCAACACTGACACCTCTCAGCCAATCGGTTGGCTTGGTCTGGCGCCCTACAGCCGTAGGCCTTGACCTCGAGCAGAGGTCAACACCATGACTTGGATTTGATTAACCTCCCGCATTGTTCCACTACACGGTCTGCCACTCACACTCAGGGAAGACAAATGGGAAGATTCATTGCTATTCAAAGTCAAATATTGCCTAGATGGCTTGGGAGGCAGCAGCTGTAAAAAAAAGAAGAAAAACAACCCTTTGATTTTGAATTTAACCAGAATCAAATCATGCTGCTTGTTGAACAGTACACCGATGTTCCTGTGTTACTATTAATAAATCTAGGACAGTTTTAGCCAAACACCGATTTTTCCTACAAAGTTGGGGCAAATATTTGGAATGAGTCCATTTCCTTTGAACAATAAACAAAAAAACACACACACACACACACACACACACACACGTGGCATGCGTGAGATTATTCAAGCCCTGCAAAGGTGAAAAAGTGACTCATGTTGGAGCAGAAATCAGAGACATCAATATTTGCTCTATTTCTGGGAGTGTATACATGAGCACTGTGCGAGGAGCAACAGTCGTGTCATTATGCACTTTCTGAACTACTCCCATTATGCTTTGACTCTATGTGATTCCTCTGTGTGTGATACCAACCTCTCATCTAGCCTACGGAATAACATTCCAACGGCGAAGAATTCAAATAAAGCCTTATGTTTATCAAAGGGACAACCCGACTCTTTGAGCTATTTTGGGTACAACTGATGGCTTTCAGTCTTCCAGAATAGACTCAATGTTTAAAATTGACTCTGGGGTTCACATGTTGGCCCTGGTTAGACATTTATTTGTGCCTGAATTGACTGTGTAGTTGTTTATACCTGAGCAGAAGGAAATACCTGGGAGCGTGCTTTGGTTGTAAACATAGCTGAAAAAAGGCATGCTGTTCTGGGACCCACAAGGTTCAGTTGAATATAATGAAAGGAGATACACTTATTCAAGTAGAGGTACTGAAGTGCCACCATATCCAGGAGTGTTTAAGTATAAACTGAGGGAGAGTTTCTTTTGGCTGAACGGCTTAACTTGGTGCTGAATGACACACCAAGGAACACCAACAAGTTGTTTGGGAAACTGACGCATGGAAACATGTCTTCCTGTTTACTGCTGGATTTCCCAGTCTCGGCATGTTCACTGTCGTCAGTGCTAGCCATTCCTGGTTAAATTATTGTGGACAGCAGACAGGGAGAAGATTTATTCTTTTTACCTCGCTGGTTTAATGAATAGCTATTTGAGTGCGCTTTCAAAGTTGTTAAGTCTACCCACAGCAATCATTTAAAGGACAATGCTGTGATTGTTCCATGTTTTAACCCCATTTGGTGTGCAATATACATCCATGTCAACTGCTTTATGAAGCATATCATTACTTAATATGTTTTCCAACGAGCCCTGCATTGTTCACATTTCGTTCATGGTATAAGGTATGCACATATTTGATATTTGGGACAATTGACCAGCCAAATTTGGATTTGTTCTTGAGAAAGTTCCAAAACAAAATACAAGTTAAATGTGTGAACTGCTCAATGCTTTGCACCTGTATTCTTTTAATGATGAATTTCATTGTCCTTGTTAATTGAAAGCCTGCCAGTTGATCCTAATTATCAGCTATGGGGACCACCAATTGCCATATAGGGCATGAGACTGCAGAGCCTTGGGAAAAAGCAGAAATTGAAAATAAATTTGACAGAATTGAGTCAAATAGACTCAAACTAAATTCTAAAGAGAGACTAAATGTGTAAATACGTCTTAAGTCCTTCTGCAGGACGTAACAACCAAATAGATCACTTTTTAATGTAGACATGGGTACCAATAACATAACATCATTGAATTGAAGTGTTTATTTATTTGATACAAAAACAAGGCAATAATGGTTTCTAAAATAATGGAAATAATAGTTAAACATATTATATAGAAAAATGTTGCTTAATAAAACAAATATTTTCTTTTACATATCAGCACGTACATGTGGGTAATTGTGCTATGACTGGTTAGATATTGTCCTTAACTAACAAAAAAATCCCAAATAAGAAAACCTTGGTTAATTTAAGAATCTTTATGAAAACTGCCTACATTGGTTTTTCCAAAGAATAGAGACCTCTAAAATAGTGCATTGCACAACCACAATCACATTATTGCAATGCATCATTTTATGACAAAGTGCTACTGTGAGTCTGTAAATACTACCTCCTAACTTATTGTAAGTCTTCACCAAATAAACAAAAACCGGACTATATATTGTAGATGACATTTAGAAACACCAGTCAAGTCCTTTTTCCAAATAATGTACCATTTTTATATTCCTCTTCCATTGTCAGTGTTACACATTTAACATGGACACATGGACAAATATACTAAATTGGTACATGTACATTTACAAGCCCCTGTGCTCTATCCTCTAGCTGTGCATTAACTCAGTCTGACAGTATCTGGGGTTTCACGCCATATGCCGGCCCAGCTGTTGCTCCCAGCAGTGTTTTCTGGGACTGGAATCCCCTGCCAAACGTGGCTTTGGGCGTGTTTGGGTTCCCGCCTGCCTGTGTGGTCAAAACTGCCCAATGTTTATATTGTGCTGCTCACTTGTGTGTTACACATCCACAAAAGATTTTCAGCTCCTTCTGGTCAAGGGATTGGGACTTAGCAGAGACACGGAGATCTATAAAAAGAGCTGTTAGCTTTGTTTGGCTGCTTCAGTCACCACCGCTGGGTTTCCATGTTAGACACATGCACACACACTGTATGCAGCTGTAAGCTTGCGTGTGTGATGTGACAGCAAAACAACACACATGATCCTTTTGCACAACTAGGCCTGAACAGGGTGCTGGCTGGTTTTTAAGCTAATTTTAATTCACATTTACCTGTTTGTTTTTTTCATTCTTAAATGGAACGACTTTTACACAACCCAAGTTCTGATTCTAATAAATTCACATTATTAAAACAATTTTAAAGGATCATGATGTGATTTCTCTTTTTTAGTTTAAGAGTGTCTGTACCAAACATGGTTTCTTTTTAAGTCTGAGAAACACAGTTTGTCGGCCTGGACATGTTTTTGAGAAAATGTTTACATATTTTCCCTTCCACAAAATTCTTGCTTAGTCCATTTTTCGAATTCGATCACATTACGATTAATTGTGCACCTTTGCCCCCTTTGCTTTATGGCCAAGCTGGCTTTAAATGCAAAGCCTTCGAGCTGTAGCGACTAAGGCTTGAAAGCGGTATCCGTCCGCACACCTGCAGTTTTGGATTTCACTTACTAGGCTGTTTCAGGTGACAGTTTCAATTTCTAGACCTCAAGCTCAAGGCCCTGCAGTGCTCACGGTTTCACATCCTAATTACTGTTGCATCGTTAACAACACACCCGATAAGCTTCAGGCTGTAAGTTCACCTGTGGCCCTGATCCATGTGTCACTCTTGTCTACAGTATGCTGCATGAATAATGCATTTTAAACTATAGTTGCCAAAGTGTCGCATTACGTATTGTAAAGAAAACCAAATGGCAGCTCGACAATGGTTTCGGTATGAGCGAGGGGTTGCATTATAATGTTGCCCAGTGTGAGGCTGTCACCTAAGAAAAGGGAAGTTTGTTGTATTGGTATGCTACTTTTTTGTTTTTTGAAAAGGAGAAGTGTGGCAAATGTGTTAATGATTATGGATGCATAGTCATTTAAGTCCGTCTTCTCCCAATGTATAATCATTGTTGCAGAAACACTTCACCATCATTGCCTGAAATAGCATATATAGTAACAGTAAATCTATGTGTCGAGGCATACATTCAATGATCATCCATCCAATATCATCGACGCAAAGGGAAAACATCACACATTTAAAGATACGCCTTTATTTTCAAATACAGAAGTTTAAGCATTTAAAACTGTGCTTGGACGTTAGAAATGTGGCACAACAAGAGGCCTCCTTTTGTTTTTATAAAAAAACTACATATTTTAGTCCTATGAAATGTAAGCCAAGTACACAATTGTCAAATCCTACTTTTTACTTTTTGCTTTTTGTGAATGGATATGAATGTCATTTATTGCCTTAAATGGGCATATGACTCAAATCAATCGCACATGCCTGAATTTAACCAAAACAAAATCCTGTTATGGCAGACTTTGCAATATCAGCAAATATTGTATCTTTCTCCCAAAAATATTATAAGTGATATGGTATTTTTAAGAAATTCATACACCCATGGCTAAACCTTTAGTTGCTATCCATTGATGTACTTTATATAGTACAACTAAATCTCAACAGGTTTTAGTAACTGGAGCTCCACATTTTCTGCTCTGTTTTCTGATTATTCCCTCTCACTTTTCTCAGTCGATTTCTAAATGCTGCAACTCGACATTAAAGTATGGTATTAAGTCTCTGCTCTGCCAACCTCACCTCTGTTTTCCTCCTGTTTTGCAGAGGGAGAGTTTCTCAGTGTACGGCGAGTACTGCAGTAACCACGAGAAGGCTTTGCGACTCCTCATGGAGCTCAACAAAATCCCCAACATCAGGACCTTCCTGCTGGTAAGTCCTCACAGCTCCTCCCCCCCTGCCCTGCTTATCTTGCCTTTTTTTCCTCCCTCCTTGCTTCTCATGTGCCTTTCTTCCTTTTTTTATGAGCTTCCTTCCTCTGGCAACTCTTACTTCTCTCCTAATTATGAATAAAAAAATCCCCTTGGTTTCATTATTTCCGATTTTCATTGCACTTATGACTCCTTCACCCAAATGATGGTCATACAAACTTCTTTTCTGGTAACTTTTCTACCTTTGCCTGACTTATCCTCTCTTTTTTTATTTCTTTTTCTGTCATTTATCCACCCCCTCCTAATTTTTCCTTCCATTTTATCACCTCCATTTCCATGTTAACACTTGAATAAAGCGCACAAACCATAACAAGGTCGGAGGGTCCTTCCTGCTCCGAACAGGATGCGACCACAATCAAGGTCACTTTTGTGTCGCTTTTGTAGTGTTTCCGCTGCCAGCTTTTCCTGTGTTTTGACACCCAGACCTTTGGGTCCGGGACAATAGACTTAAAATGTGGACAGGGCCTTTTTTTAAACCAATGAAATCATGTGCAGCTTCTGAGCCAGCCAGCTGTGGAGTGCTGGCAGCCTGATCGGGATTGGCTGTGAGATCTGAAGCCCTTACGTTTGTCGCTGCCTGATGGTTTGCTTCCACGGCATTATTCTGACCCACAAGACAGGAAACGGCGGGATCAGAGCTCTGTGCTTTGGCTTTTTCCTCCCTCTGGCCATGTCATGCAGTGGTTAATTGGAAAAGTCTTGCATTGATGTTTGCGAACAAAGCTGCAAAACAGCTGGTGATGTATGAAAAGTACTGTCAGACAATCTCAAATACTGGATCAGCTCTTATGCTCTGGGTAGCAACCGTGAGCAAAATATAAACAAGATTGTCACTTTGATTTAAGAAATAAAAGTCGAAACACAGAATATGTGGTTGTTCTGCAGAACAGCAGAGAATGAAGTGGTAACCATTGCAAATCAATGTCATGGCAATTAACTGTAGAGTAAATTATATTTTCTCTGGCTTCTTTTCTGCTGTGTTTTGAATTCTAGTGAATTTCTTTTTTCTGTCATGCAAATTGAACCACACAGGGAAGGGATTTTCTGAAATTGTATGTAGCAATGTAGTGCTTAATTGCTTCGGAAATTAAAAGTGAAGTAGAAGAAGAAGGAGGTCAAAGTGAAGAGCAGAGGGAATTCTGTCATAAGGCTGGCAGATTACAAATAAGCAGAAGATGAGAAGGAAGAAGGTGGGGAAGATTTAGATAGAAAAGGGGGTGGGTGAGGGAACCAAACGTATTAGTGCATCAAGAATCTGTGGAACCTACAGTCCTGCAGTCACGATCAGATGCATTTCTGCTTCTTGTTTTCCCATCAGAACCCTCCCCCCCACCCACCATCATACTGTGGAATTGCCGTATGATTATAAGGCTCTAAAGTGATCTTTCCCTCTGGAGAACACTCAAGTGGTTTATCTGCACGCCTGCTTTTGATCTCATCCCATCCCATGAGCTCATAGCACACTGACAGACTGCGATCCTCCAAAATAAAAATGCGTAGAGAAACCATGACTGTAACTGTAACCCCCCTCGAAACTTCTGAAGAAAACTTCTCCTTTCAACGCGTTCTGGGGGGCTGTTTCTTAAAGCCCAAATCTTCTAGTGCATGAGAAAACATTTTAGAGGTTTCTCAGTGATCCTTTTTGGCGTAAAAGCGGATGTTTTGGAGGGTTTTTTTGCGGTATAGTAGTAGATTTGCAGGAACAGTTGTGTGTATAAACAACAAAGCAATGGTGGGAGAAGGACTTACATATTTAACTTAAAAATAATACAGTGTAGAAATACTCCAACATTGAAAAGTACTCGTTATCTAGAATGCACATTACCCGAATATTTAAACATTATAGCACTGGATTATAATAAGTGATCAAATGATTACCACTATTATATCATAAATAGTAGAGGTAGAAATGAACATAAATTGGAAACACTCAAATAAAGTACAATAACCTCCATATTTTACTTTCCTACAGTACTTAAACATACTTAGTTTAATCCCCCACTGCTTTAAAGAGACACTTACAATACAATACGTGCTACCAACTAATAGTAGTATGAAAGTTATCTTAAAATGTGGCTGAAACAAACCAGAAAATACTATTATCATACAGTATAGACTTTTCAAAATAAACCTTTGGTGACAGGATGTGGTAATTGTTGATAAAGCTTCTGAAATCAAGGTTGTGCAGAGCGGTAACAGTCAAGTGACATTTAAAGTGATAAATAAATAGAAATTGAAGCAGTTACCTATACTGTAATACAACGTCAAATCTGCTAAAAGTATTGACTAACAAATAAAGGTTATTATTCCTAAAAATACACACATTTTATCGGCAGTAAAGCAGTTCCTACATTATTGCACATACATGTTTTCTAAGTATGTAAAGCATGTTATCCTCTGCGTATCGGCTTATTTACTAGCTCCCAGACAAACCTAGACAGATTATTAATATTCTGCACCTGGACCGGTTATAGATCTGCTTCTGGTGCAATAGACTATGACTGAGTAGAAATGACAACAGTGGCCAATTAAAGTCTGTTTATTGCTGAAATAACACAAGAGGCACGAGACAGCTATGAAGACAGCTGTGAAATGCACAGAAATAGACCGGTGCTGTGCTAAATAATGAACGTATTGGAAAATGTATAGAAATCTAGAAATGCAAAAGTTAGGTGGATCCAATTTGAAAGAACAAGAGCTATTTATTTTCCAATGCTTAGTCTTTCATTCTTCTATAGATAGAGTTTTGCCAAATCCTTTTTAAATGTTGTCAATATTTAATGACGTGCAATTCATGATATATGTTCCGTTTTTAGGGGGTTCCTTTCAATTTTTTAAATGTTTCTTAAAACCTTTTCATTTCTGAATGAATCTTTTTCTTTCCCTTAAAATACATTAAAGGATCAAAGAACTGTGTATTGGTGAACATTGGTGTCTTATTTAGTTTGTTTGCTATTCTTCTATAGCACTGTATGCTACTGGGTGGGAAAAAAAGCACAGACGTCCCCCTGGAGGGCTACCTTCTCAGCCCCATTCAGAGGATCTGCAAGTATCCACTGCTGTTGAAGGTACAGTAAACACTGCTGCTCTGAGATGATGATCCTCTCATAAAATGAAAAAGCTTTGATTTCTGCTTGCTTAGACTATTACATTACATTACATTTTGACTGTGCGTGTAGCTGTTACAAGGCCTGTGTATAAAAGGCCTTCGTCCCCCTGTTTCATTCGACTTTTCCTATCTAGGAGCTTCTAAAGCGGACACCGAAGAAGCACGCTGACTATCCGGCAGTGGAGGAGGCTCTGCAGGCCATGAAGGCTATCTGCTCCAACATCAATGAGACCAAGAGGCAGATGGAAAGCCTGGAGGATCTGGAACAGCTGCAGTCCCGCATCGAGGGCTGGGAGGTGAGAGCAAGCAGGATAAAGACAGCGAGTATTCATGTGCCGAAAAATGTGCGTCGACTCGGGCAATTTAACCCAATTGTCAATTTTTGGAGAGATTTATTTTTCAGGAAAAGTATGCTTATGGGAACGGAACTTTGGGATGTGGGTTATACTGCACAACCAGTTTATAAAAGGATGTTTTCAATCATATTCCTTCAGGCTTTGTACAGTTGTTTAAATCTTTGTTTACTGTGGATTATTGCTTGGTGATTTGAAGAAAATATTTAAAGAAAATATACTTTTTTTGGCCAAATACCTCAATATTACGACAAAACTATAGGGTTGACCATTGTGAAACCAAATAATAGATCATCTAAAACCATCTGGTTCAGACAATTGCATCAATTGACTGTTTTTAAAAGCCAGGAAATCCCTAAACTTATGCCATATAACTCTATTAGATATCCAAAATGCATTAAAAAAATGATATGCTATATATTGCCCAGCCCTACCATAAATGAATGAAAGAAAAAAGGTTTGTTCTTAAATTCAAGGCAACAAAAGTAGATTGTATTCAAATTATGATTTTTCAGGGTGAAGTATTTCTTTAAATTAGGAAACAACGTTGAGAGGGGAAAGATGGAGACCAAATGTCTCGAAGAAGTGCTCTGACATTCAGAGAGTGAAAAACTGTATGGCAAGAAGGTCATACTTTTCTGAGAGCATCATGAAATTGTGTTATTTGTACAAGGTTTCTGACAAATGAAAAAAGTCCTGTGACAAAACCACGACAAAAACATCCAGATTTATTCTAGAAAGACTTCCACCATCTATCTTAAGAGTTAAAGGCGACTTCAGCCAAACAGGGGCCACGGACGGGGCTTGGGAGCCGAATGAAGGGTCCAGTGCATTTTTCACGCCTCCCTCACCCACCACAACAGAGGCCTTGTCTAAGCAGGCACCAATGGGACAATCCACCCACTCAGGGTGCCAAGGGGGGGGATGCCAACAGGCATACTGCCCAATCAGAAAAGACCCTAGGAAGCAAAGCTGTACTCTCACATGTATTGGGAGGGTTATATGAGGGGACCTTTTGGAGGGGGGCAGAGGAAGAAAATTGAAGGATGGAACCAGAGACTGGGGCCCCACTGGAACATCCCACAACTCCCATGCCAGAACGTACCCCTGTTCTCCCTTTACCCTCAGAAAAATGACCCTGATAATTTGGTATTCAGTTTATGGACATTATTACCGGCCCAATTTGAATGAAGTAAGAGAAAGAGCCTTTTACATTTTTGTAATCATTATATTTCACTTGTGGAAATGGGGTGGAGGGGTTGAAGTGCCTTTAGGTCGCTTTCGCTGAGTCCCCTTGTAGTTACAGTGAATTTGTCTGTAATTTAGTCTTTCTGACAAATTCCTGTCATTTTATACACAAAGCAATTAACCGTTCAAATGGAAATAATAAAAGTCAATGGAAATAATGGAGAGGTGCTATCCCAAAGCACGCAGTACTGTCACTTTCAGATTGGTAATGGGGTTAATGTTGGCTGATTTACCTAAATAGCTTGAACAGGAATGATTATTGTAATCCTTAATCATGTCACTGCCATTACATCACAGCCAAAATCCAACGTCTCGTTTGAAAAATTCAGTTGAAAACATTAATCATTTCTTTGCAGTCCAAGACAGGCGATTTCTGTCCTCTGAACAGCTCAAAAAAGCACTTCACCCCCTCCCCCCCAGAGAGCCTTCAATGTTACAGCATTAGTCTCGCTCCCCTTTCCTCTCTCCAGCCACTCTGCAGGCTAATAACCTCCAGCTCTAATGGAAGAGTCCGCCAGAAGTGCCGAATCAGACCCAGACCCATTACCGCTGCTCGGATGCTCTCACGCACATACACCACCACCGTGTACGCTTCCCTATACATTATAAATGCAGGACAGCATAGACATGCATGCACATGACAGAAGGTAAATGTTTCCAACCCCCAAAACCTCAGGTTAGTGCAGTTAACATTAAGTCCAATCGATTGTCTGAAACACGACCCCCTCCCCAGACCCGGTCGGTATTCACCTTAAGAAAAACCTCTGAGAATGTTTTTTCTCTCGACGAACTCAGGAGCAATGAACATCCATCATAAATATATACTCCCGGGAATCAATTATGGACGCTTGAGAGCGGGGGTGGGGAGCAGGGGGGTTTCCACAGGTCTCCAGTGGACCCATGTCAGATAGATCAAAGACAACAGTGAAGTCCACATCTGATCTATCCGTGTGTATGTATGTATGTGTGTGTGAGTGTGGGGATGTGGTGAGGGGTGGTGGGCTCTCTATAAGTCAAAGGGGGGGATATTTTTAGAGCCGGCACATGGGTGCATTTAGTTCCAGATAATTTGGAGGGGAATGATGCATTAAACAATGAGTAATGAGATGTCTTTACCCCCAATTGTTCTATTTTCTGTTTTGGTAGCCCTGTTTTGACAGCTTACACATGCAGCACAGATACCTGCCATGGACTCTGAGGCCGTATATTTGAAATTTAAGTCCCTTGAAAATTTCTATGATTGTTTTGCATATTTCACAATGGGAAATAGTTTCATCTTTCATTCACAAATCGAGAGGGAACAATTGAGGGCATGGTTGCTCATGTGTATATCTGTAGAGCAGTTTCTCTTCCCTAGATGGAAATGTGAAAACACTGAAAATCTTCCAAAAATATTGTAACCTTTATCATTTTATGTATTGGTCCTGAAGTTCAGCCACTTAATGATGATGACAACCACTAAGTGATAAGTTAAAGAGGCTTTATTATGCTTTTGAGGGGGTTATACATGTTTTTGTGAAAGTACATGATTTCCCACACACTCCCTCCCCTGCCTGAAACGTATCTATTAGACTCCTGATGACATCACTTTGTACACTCATGTTTCTATTGGCTAGAGCTCCAACACATTGTTTTTGATAAGGCTAAGGGGGGACACATCTCCAAGAGGCTGACCAATCACAACAGAGCCAGCCAGCTATCCAATCAGAGCAGAATGGGCTCTGGTTTCAGACAGAGGGTGAAAAGAGGTGCTGCAGCACAGGCAGTATGAGAGAAATAAAGAGCTGTTTGAGCATTAAAGCATGGAGACATGTCATACTAGAGGCACAAAAAACAAATATGAACCTGAAAATGAGCATAATAGGGCCCCTTTAATATGACACCACACTGGGGTCTATCAAGAAAGCGCTTTTCAATCAGTTCCAGATTGGCGCCAACAAGCTCATTTACTATGACAGGTTCATTAATCACTCAGGATTGCTATTCTCTAAATTCCAGTAACACTTTAAAAGTATGCGACTGGGTTCTCGTACACCTCTGAATCTTTGATGATGAGTATAATCTAGATATGAAATTACAGTAAATGCAGCAGTAAATAAACAGGCCAACATTGTACTTGTTTGAGCTGTTGCAGTCCATGGTGTTGACTGTGAAACACCAGTGTTTGTGGTTTGCCTCATGCTGCTTCGAAAGGTTATTTTGGTCTTAACAGGTTGGGGTGTATTCAATAGCTGACGAGAAACAGCTTTAAAGAAAGGCTCGATGACATCCTGTGAATGTGGTAAGTAGGCTGCAGAGTAACATAATGCATCTTCCTGTGTAAGAACAAGGGAGCGGGCTACTCTTTAATATCATACGTTTTACATTTCCCCTTTGACTTTTTAATTAGGTTTGCTGCACGGTTCCTCTATGCAACAGTTGTATTTGTATATGTGAGGATGCAGGCATGTGTTTGTAGTGTTTTCACATCCTGAGAAGGGAATAAAAAGGCTTTGTTTGTTTTAGCGCCCCACAGGAAACTATAAGTAGGCCAAGGTAACAGTTCTCCGGGGCAATAACTTTGTGCATCTAATTAACTAACACATTATAAATAAGCTAAAAAGTCCAGTTCAAGACACTGCAGCGATGTAGGGGAAACTCTGCAGTCTCTTAACAACACTGGATGTTTCCATACGGTGATGGACCAGCAAGATGCTAACTGTCCTAGCAGTTGTTATATTTGCAGCTTTGCATTGGGTGTAAACGGACGAAGAAGTATTCAGATCCTTTACTTAAAGAGGCCTTATTATGCTTTTTGGGGTTTGCCAGTTCCTATAGTGTGTTGTATAGTTTTGGTGCATGTGAATGGTCTGCAAAGGCTGAAATCCCAAAGTTCTCTCAAGGAAGTTTGTACATGATATCCTAAGGGGCGGGACTGCTCTAAAAGGTTGTCAAATCATAACAGTCGGCCAGCCAGCCGATCAAAGCAGACTGGGCTGTGGTTTCAGACAGAGGGTGAAAAGAGGTGCTGCAGAACAGGCAGTATGAGAAAGATAAACAGCTTTTTGAGCATTAAGCATGGAAACATGTCACAGTAGAGGCAACAAATACAAATATGAAGTATTAAAGTAATAATTAAGAAAAGTGAATGTAGGGGAATAAAAAAATACAATATTTGACTCAGAAGTAGAAAGGAGCAGTAAATGGAGTATGGTTATTGAGTAAATGTACTTAGTTCTCCGTCTCTGGGAATTAATTGAAGTCCGGTGTGGAGCAGCTTTGTTTATTCTTTCCTATCATTCACATTGGAATGAAAACATCAAGTCCACAATATCAGAGTTGAATGTGACATTGTTTCCCTGAGGTTGCAAACTCTTCAAGTTTTTATACCGACAACATTGTTATCTTTGCAACTTCAACATTTAGACTGTGTGCTATTTCAATGCTCAAAAAAAGTAAACTTGACCACATTGATGGATAAAACTGCAAACTTTTAATGTTGTTGCAGTAAACATGTCAGTATCTAACTACTCTTCTATCTTTCTCTTCAGGGCACCAACCTGACAGATATCTGCACAAAGTTGCTGCTTCGTGGAAATCTCCTTAAAATCTCAGCGGGCAATATCCAGGAACGCGTCTTCTTCCTGTTTGACAACCTTCTGGTTTACTGTAAGAGGAAGTCCAGGTGAGGAAGGCGACCCAACTAAACTGTAGCTGCTACAAGTGCATGTCAAAGAAAGCATTCAAACATATTTTTTGGCTGACTTCTGAAAAAAAGCCAGACATGGAAAATCGGAGCAAATTCCTGTTTGTACAGACAGGTTTTCAGTATGCAAGCAAAACAAAAACATCTACATGTGTCTGCTGCTCCCATACATGTCTCTAATGAATGTACATTTGTTAAAGATGCAAGTTTGTGGCACCAGAACCAGCGGATGTTTTCCCTGCAGAGTCTAACCACAGTGTTGTCCCATTTTGTAGGGTTTCTGGAAAGAAGTCCACCAAGAGGACCAAGTCTATCAACGGGCCCCTCTATGTGTTCAGAGGCCGAATCAACACCGAGGTGATGGAGGTGGAAAATGTGGAAGATGGAACAGGTTTGTGTTTGCCTTTCAGTGTTACCTTTGGAGACTGTCTATATGTCCATTCATGGAACTCTCCCGGGGCATTTGGGTGATTTCTAATCAGCCTCTGGTTATTAAATGAGTGAGAGGGTATCAGGGCCATGCGTTATGGGAAAAATAAGAGCAGGAAGATTTATATTGTATATACATTTGTCAAAATAAAGGCAAAATTTTGAGAATAAAGTCGAGTTCTAGGTGTTTGCTCTAGAGCTCCATAGCTTGATGTTTTTTCTTCACATCTTGACTTTTTTTATCAATAATTTGACATTTTTTATCAACATTTCAAATAAAATATTAAAAAGCTATTGAAACTTTGTTCTAAAAATTACATGATTATTTTCAAAAATGTTTGAAACAAAATGAAAAAAAGATATACTCAACATTTTGACTTTACTCTCAAAGGTATTGCAACTTCATTTTCAACATTTTAAATGTATTCTCTACATTTTTACTTTACTCTACATTCTGACTTCATCCTCAACATTTCAACAACATTTTGATGTAATTCTTTCCATTTTTCCACAATGGGTTTGTTCTCAAAGGTTTTTTAACTTTATTGTCCACATTTAAAGGTTTTTGAGAATATGAATACATTCTTTAAATTTCACCTCTATTTTGACATCTTTAATCCTTAAACAAATTATAATTCTATATCCCTGACCCAAATACTCTGATATATTGCCGATATTAACCAATCTTTTTATTTTTATTTAGTTTACTGAAAACGACATTGTGCATAAATAGTAATAACCCCAATTCATTTGCATACAGTGCTTTTTTTCTATTTAACACTGTGCCATGTAGAAAGCAGTGCCTGGATATGAATCAGGTACTTGTTGACAGTTTGGGTGGAGTATCATACTGTTTCAAACAGGATGTAGCTTGCAACCTCATGTGCCACTTTTTGATGTCGGCTATTCAGGTTCGAGGTGTTGATACAGATCTTGAAGTGCAAAAGCAACCCCTAGCCAGAAGATAAACCTGATGCGCTTAAAATGTGGGGTTGAGTTATTGTGCCAAAGATGCCAACCCCTCTGTGGGCTTGTTGTGATACTGTTGTCCCGGCTTAGTTTGCTGTTGTGGTATTTTGCAAGGCACTGTGCTGGACTCCGTAGAAACACTTCATCTTCCTCCCTCTCACATGTTTCCTCTTTTTTGTTGTTCTGGTCCGTGCGGGTAAGAAATGTTGCAAGCTCACATTACCTTTTTTTTCTGCGTGTTGGCTCCCTGTCACATTTAGGCGTCTGAAGGGAAACCACAAAGAAAAACATGCCTTATTCGCAGAACATTGTGAACGCTTACATTTGTGAACTCCTAGAAAAATAGATGATCAGATTATAAAGTGTAAATAATCTGAAAGGTGTGAGGGGTTATCTGTTTAAAGCTTGAATGGAAACCTCAAGTTTTTTATGATGATTATTATGTTCACTCTCAGGTACATATTTGGTTTTTTTGCTTCTACTGTAACATGTTTTATTTTCTCATACTGATCTCTTTTCACCCTCTGTCTGAAACCAGAGCCCAGTCTGCTCTGATTGGTTATCTTGCATGTTGTGATTGGTCAACCAGTTACACATGTCCCGCCCCTTAGCCTATCTGGTACAATGTCTTGGAGAGCTAGCCAAATAGCAATCTGTGGGTTAAAGCTTTAAAAACATCTTCCTTTTTACTGACTTGTACACCTATTTGCTTTGATAAATGCCTACTTGCACGATATCAGCATGTACTCCCTTAAAATATGACCAAAATCCATCTTTTCTGTTCCATTTGCTTAAAACATAGCGTACTTCCTTCCTCTCCCTCAACAGCAGGAGCTGCTCCCTGTGGGTCTCAGAGTATCAGATCTATTTATATGACCTTTGAGCGTGAAAGACTAATGCACTCCATTACCAGCGGCCATTCATTATTCAGGAGCTGCTCACCTGCAGCTGAATGGATAATAAAATTAGAAAGGGATTACGAGGAGAGATTTTGCAGAGTCAGTGGTCACATGGTCTTTTACTGCTCTCCCGGTGCATCATGTTTATCTCTTTAATTGGTTTGTAAATCATTGCTGGAGTCCTATTTGGAGATTACTTCAATATTTACAAGATTAATTTGATTACACTAGTTATTGCCTCGCTTTAATGAGGTGAATTCTTTCATTGCTTAAAGGCCATTCCAGACTTTAAATGTTCTCCATGATTACAAATGACTTTTTTATTGTCTTTGCAGCGGACTATCACAGCAACAACTACACGGTGACTAACGGCTGGAAGATCCACAACACTGCGAAAAACAAGTGGTTTGTCTGCATGGCCAAAAATGCAGACGACAAGCAGAAGTGGCTGGACGCCATCTTGAGAGAACGAGAGCAGAGAGAGAGTGAGTAACACTTTTT
Organism: Eleginops maclovinus; assembly: GCF_036324505.1. Classification (NCBI taxonomy): domain Eukaryota; kingdom Metazoa; phylum Chordata; class Actinopteri; order Perciformes; family Eleginopidae; genus Eleginops; species Eleginops maclovinus. The sequence goes on along the minus strand of NC_086349.1, from coordinate 7,354,434 downwards.
TAAAAAAAAGGCAATTTATGGTGCTTCTGGTTTTAGCTCTGTGGGTTCAAACCAGAAAAGTCTCTTTTTTTTTACCAGAGTTCCCCTAATGGAGAATGAAGTGGCTTTCCAATATCACTTAGAAAGATACCAACCATATTTTACGGTGGAACTAACGGGTATTATTGATTTATTTCATACTTACATTATCTCAAACAGTATTTGTTTAGGTTGTGTTGAAGAGCTGTTGGGATAATGGGATCTAATAATGGAATTCATTAAAATAAAAAATCATTTGGACCCTTGAGCTGAGGCTTGGTCCCTATGCGGAGGACCCAGGTTAAAATCCAGCCTGGGACCATTTGTCTTATGTTGTCCTTCATTTTGGTTATTGTAAAGTTAGTCTTTAATGATATACTGATTAGCATTTTTTTTTATCTTAAAAAGTGTATTTACTTGCCCTAATTTGTTCTGGATAAACTTGCAGCTTCATATTAAATTCCATTAACTTTATACTAAAAATATACAAGTGCAATCATAAGGCCACACTGGGTATTACAATGGGAAGGTTGTGGGTTCAATCACAGCTCCTGCAGTCAACATTTAGATTTATCCTTGGGCTCCCAACAGTGTGTGAATGTTAGCTTCCTTGAGCAGGTGGCACCTTGTATGGCAGCAGGGCAATTGCATAAATGCTGATTTGTATATACGAAGCCCTTTAGGCGTTGTACGACTGGATAACGCGTTGTATAAATGAAGTGCATTTAGCATAAGACAGAATGAAGATATGTGAAAGGGGACACCCTGATAAACTCTCTGAAGATTTAGAAAAGGGGCATAGACACTAAACAGTAAGTATTCACAGTATATGTTACTTATTGGCTTAAATTCATGTATTGTACAAAACATTTACAAGCTAAAAAACACCTATATTAACCAAATACATAGAAGTGCTTTGTAATCCTCTCTATCCTCTGCTACTAGCCACCCTATCCGCCCTACTAGTAGTGTCACCTTATATTCAAAACCTATAAAGGCTCAGTAAGCTATCCCACAGTAATGAGTGCAGTGGATGCAGTGTTTGTGTCCTTTGGTTATGTCCCACCTTGAACACGCTGCCTGCTGGTGTTTCATAAACAGAGGCTTAGGTGACATGACATCTACAGTTGGCCTGGTTGACCTGTGCACTGAGCAGAGACTGCTGCTTCAACAATCACTTCACAAAAAGAAAATCAATGCAGCTGTGGTGTTTGTCTAATCAAATGATTGAGTCACCCGCAAACAACAACTGTGCTAAAAACAGCATCTTGGTCCAACGCTTTATATACCGTAGATAAGCATTCTTTTTGTCAAAGAAAGTGAAACTCAATGACATCATGCATGTATTTCACAAATCTGGATCTATTTTACCTATAATAAAGGGTGTTTGCATGGATGTAAAAACACAGTTGTATCCATGTTCAGCTGTTGGTTTTGCAATAGAATTGACATGAAAAAACTCTGGATTAGTTTAGAGAAAATCAAGTGTATTTAGTCTCACCAGAGCAAAAACCCTTCATTCATTGATGGTAAAAAATAATCCCTACACAGCGCCACATCCACCGATTTGAGATTAGTACTGCAAACTGATATTCTTGTTGCTCTTTCCGACTTCCTTCTTTTGACTTAAAATGTGTTCCCACCTGTTCAGCAGTGGCCATCTGTCTTTGTTATGTTGTGTGCATTAGACAGTGTGAAAGGCTTTAACCAGATTTGTGGATGTACACAACAGGTCACCTGATAGTGTTGATGGTTAAAAAAAATCCCTTAAACTAATTTCACGTGATTTGGCGGGAAATAACATGTGAAAAAAGCCAAAACACGTCCACAGCTCAAATTGGACGTCACTAGCATCCAATTCTGTGATGAAAGGGTTTCAGGGTAGAAATAAGTACGGAGGAGTGTTCTGCAGCTTGTGGTGTTTGGTTTCAACCCCGGCGGAAATCGACCTGAGGCTAACAGATGCCAGATCAGTCACAGTGCCCAATTTCCCCACACTCTCCATTTCTATTACCCCCTCTACAGTAAACTCTGTCCTTACCTTCTCTCAACCTCTTTGCTACAGTCTAGACGGCTACATGATAGTGTTTTTCTTCAATAAATCCTAGATATGTTCCACTTTTTCTGCATTATTCGACTCTTGTTACGCCTCGTTTGATATGACTTTCTCCACACTGTAGTCCTTCCCCTGTCTTGGACATGTGTCTCTTCCCAAACCTTCCTAAAAGACTCATTGTTCAACAACTGCCAGCTGGAGGTGTTTTGTCCTATCACTGTTTTCACGGCAGTTTAAGGGAAAATGCGTGGGGCAGATAATGCGATAGGGTATTAGCTTGTGCCAGGAAGACGAGGAGCAGCACAAGACAAACTCTGACAGCTGGAACAGAAGCTGAGGGGCCTCTGCTGCGCTGGACAGGCTCCGTCTGTTGTTCAATGACACTCATTGTTTAAGTCTACTCCAGCTGCTGTCAAATGTAATATAACCCAAACTCCATCACCCAGTGCAGAACCCCAGAGAAACTATGGGAAAAAATGTATTCAAGAAGTAGTTTTACACCTCGTTTTCCCTTTCAGTTAGCCAGACTTCCAAAACAGTTGTCACTCAACTTTCCACCTTAAACTGCTTTAAGTTGCATAATGTATAGCTAATGAAATGTGTGAGCGCTGCCAAAGAGATTATCTTTTCGACTGTAAGTCTGCCAGCAGGATTGCGTAAACACGATCAGCTGATTTGTATTAAAACCTGGTGCATTGGTCATGAAGAACCTATTACAAGGTGGATATAGCTGTTTCACTTCCATTGGTATTGCTAGGTATGGATTCCTGTGGGTTGGGTATAGTTTTAAAAATGTGTTCCCATCTAGGTGAATTCACATGAAAGGCCCTCAACTCGGAAACGTTATCAACTTTGAAAATGTTATACAATTATCATGAACACACCAAAGTTGAAAGAACATCTAATCCAACTTGGGAAATAGGACAATCTTAGGAGCATGGGAAGGCACTATTGGCCTTGGTGGAGGTCTTAGCTCTTCGAGTGAATTTTAGTTTTCAACTGTATTGCAAAATCTGCTCTGGTCATAAAATGTTAAGGGCCCCGCACTCCCAGCCAAGGGAATGTAGAAAAAGGCCAATTGATCAAATGCCTTGCGTTGGGGCATGTTTCCCTTGTGTCTTCAAATCAAATTTGCAGATGAGGCCATATGAAAGGCTACAAACAAATGTCAGCTGACTGCCAGCAAGGCCGTTATTATACGTAATCAAGAACCAGTTGAGAACCACTTCCAAAAGCTGTCATGTTTTTAGTACAGTTGAGCAAATGTACATGCAAAAACTCATCGGCAAGGAAAATCGATCCAGCATGTGGCCTCATTTTATGAAAAACAATGACCACAGCAACAACAAATTGACCAATAAGAAGCATCAATAATGGAATTGGTATAAACAATGTATTATTTCCCATCCCTGAAAGAGAAGCGGCACTAAATGGGTGAATAGTTTTTAGTCGCGTCGAGTCGCTCGATGTGTCTCTCAGTAGAGTTAAGCAGCTTATGAAGGCCTTTGCAGCAGAGTTAGACGCCCCAGTCAGAAAGTCTCACAGTGTGTTTCAGAAGTTTATAAAACCCCACGGTGAGGTTAAGCAGCTCAAACTGTGAACTCACTGGAGAGGTTTTATCAGGGCATCGGGCCTTACAATGGGCCCTCACATGTTATGCTTTACAATAGAGCAATAATAGTCAACAAACTAGCCCAGAAACAAGATCAGGATCACACCGCCCTCCTGAACTCTACTCACTCCAAGAAACAACTCGTCTAGGAGAGATAAACATCTGGGTTTGTTTCAGAAGGTAGTGGCGGTCCCAAGCTGCAGTGTTTTGGCCCTGGCTTCATTTCATCTGCACAATACCAGAACACAACCGGGAGAAAAGGGCCCGTTTGTCTGTCTTAACAGAACCATGACAGCCTTTGCCTTTTAGCTTTGGCACGTGAAAAAAGCCATTGAAAATGTGTTTCCAGTAATGGGTCTGCTGTATTTGTTTTGCCATTGTGATTCATGTTCCTTTTATTAAAAGAAAGTCGTATTCCATTGACGGGAATCTGACAGTTTACATTTTTTGTTCGTAGGTCTCAAACTGGGAATGGAACGGGACGCCTACGTGATGATTGCAGAGAAGGGGGAGAAGCTCTACCACATGATGATGACCAAGAGTCGCCACTTGATTAAAGATCGACGCAGGAAGCTTAGCATTGTACCCAAGTGCTTCATGGGAAAGTGAGTTTCTTTATTTTCCTCAGTGCCTGGTCTTTCTTGAGGTTCCAAGAATGTGACTGCGATGCTGTTCACAAGGGGATCCTTACAAAAGCCTTGTTACGTAAGATCGGCATGCTTTCAAAAGAGCCTGTATCCAGTCCCCCCAAGTTCTGGCAAGATGCCTAAACTGTTTTATCCCAACATCCTCTTGTCTGTAATGAGCCCCCCTTATAGTCTCCTCTCACGGTTCATAGAAGGGGCCAAGTTGCTCCCCACACACTCATATCATGGAGCACACACTCACACATCCAGACTTTCATTAGCAAAGGAAGTTTAACCGAGGCTCTGCAACAAGCCATCCCCCTTGCTGTCCCCTTTTATGTTTCAGGACAATGACAGACATGCTTAGGTTTCCCTGATGCCAGCAATTGTGAGATCCTGAGCAGCAATTAAAATTCCTTCAGGCACCATTTTTGTAAGTAACAAAGAATAAAAAAATGGAAAGACTTCAAAGGTGACGACTACTTAAAGAGAAACCAGGGAGAAACCGTTAGTGTCTGCAACACTGCCAACATTTCTTTCGAGCCATGTGTAGTAGACACTGCATTGACAACTTTCAAATCAGTTACGGGAATTTAATAGGTCACTTAAAAATCTAATGGTGTTTCTTGGAGACATGTTCAATCTTTGTGGCGTCATTTGAAGTCCTTGTCTGGGTTTTTTCCTCTCTCCTTCCAAGGTACCTGCTTTCAGGAACTACATTCTGCAAAAAAAGTACATGTCAGCATTAAGCACTCCCCTGCCCTGTCAGAGTTTACTGTATCAAGAACAGTGCACTACTAGCATACTACGGAAGCTTTAAAGGCAAGAAAATCAATTCTGGTGATCCATTTTGTATCTGACTTAAATGGTTTTCTCTCTTATGTTTCTGTTTAAGAACAGGTGAGGAAAAAAGTTGTTCTTAGATGATCATTTTTTTAGTTCTTTTTTTTCCTTTTTGTCTGTGAAAAATAGTGAGATAAAAAGGTATTGAATATTTTATTTTGTCAGGATTGTTTTTGTCTAAATGTTTGCTTTTCTTACAGGTGATTTTTTATTTCTGCACTTGAACAAGTTCTATAACAGTATTTTAATTTATTTCTTTTGGCTAGAAATAAATGTGAGTAGGCTTTAAAATATGGAATATCCAATAAATGTCCCTTGTGAGAAAATTCAAAATCACTTGATAACTTTAATGCTTGTAAACTTATTTTACTTATTTCTTTTTTATGGAATAACTTACATGTTTAAAGTATTGCTGATTATCCTGGCAAAACCTTTGTTGAAGGTAGGAAAAAGTTGAGATAAAATAGATCACCAGAATATCTCTTTCTTACTTGCCTCTCAGGGTGTTAATAGCATTCTTGCAGAAGAAATGTTTTCTCTTCCTTCACTTCACTTGTAGGTCAGAGCCACTGTTCAGTGCCAGAACAGTGGCTGTCAAGCTCTTGCAGATTCTACTGTTTGCCAACATAAATGTTTCTTTTCTCAGACAATCCTTTTTTAGCCACTCACTCCATTTGTTTCCAGTTTGTCTTTCCCTCTCCCTCACTCTGTTTTCACTTTCTACCATCTCCCACTTTCCTCTTTTTATCACTCAGTCATTTCCTGCTGATAAGTGCAACCTGCAGTAGCTGTGCATTTGTCTTTCTGATGAAATTAGCAGCAAGCATAGTTCGAGAGCTTATTGCATTAAACAGAGACTGCTGACTGCCGGTTTGATAGCACCCTGTTGCCTTGATAGCATCATCACATCATCTTTCTGCTATCTAATATTGGAAGATGGTCGGTGTTAACACGCTTTACATTTTCTTAATGGTACTTGTTTGATCATGCCAGTGCTTGCCTAACATCGTTTGTGAGGATTTAAAGGAATGGTATTTGATCAAATTGGAGTGTTTTGTTTTTTTCCTCCTTGATTTTGCTATACAAGAGCTAACGCTAGCAGAAAATGATATCATATCGCCCCTCTTAAATTCTGCATGATTGTCGTCTGTTCTATAAACGTTTGTTTTTCTCACCATTTGAGGAAAAATGTAGCTGTGTCCAAATTCTATAGTACATTTTTAGTTAGAGCAGGTTTTGAGCGTATACTGTAGTATATAGCGACTTTTAGAGGTAGTGCTAACCATTAGTCGCAATGTTGAAAAGCGTATAGGCAAACCCACTGCTCTGAATTTCAGATGAGACCATAAGCTTGTCTATTGCTAATTTAAACAATACAAAAGTAAGTATGCCATAAAAAGCCAGTATGCAATTTTTTTAAACCTAAAGCACACTATTGTCCCAATACAACACATTGTAAGTGATATGCTAAAGGTAGGGACATTTCTAACACATCTCTTATCTGTTCACCAATCACAACAAAGCCAGCCAGCTACCAATCAGAGCAGACTGGGCCCTGGTTTAAGCATGTGATTGTCACAGTAGAGACACAAAATACAAATATGAACCTTAAAATAAGCATAATAGGTCCTCTTTAAAATGTAGTGTGAACCTGAAACATAGCAGTTGTGTGTTCAAGCATTGGGGTTCACTTCACAGTTTCTGACTTTATTTAAATGGTGCTGAACTCAACTAATCATCAGCAGTTATTCCCCAAAATAATTTCCCTTGTCTTTTATTCCTCTGTGTGTGGCTGAAAACTCTCAATCTCTTACACACACACACACACACACACACACACACACACACACACACACACACACACACACACACACACACACACACACACACACACACACACACACACACACACACACACACATTCTTCAAAATTGTTCCCATGCTGGAATGTTTAATGTTGGAATTCATGAACTCAAAAACACACACACACTAGCTCCTTCCAATTCACTTTTTCGTCATTATCTGGGGAACCAATTTCACTCAGCACCATGAAAGACAAAGAAGGGGAGAACGTAATTTTCTCCTTCTAACATTTGTTCAGCTCACACTGGCTGTGAAAAGAAGGGGAGCTGAGCTGAAGTGCTTAAATTTGGATGGGTAATACATGTACAGTATCAAAAGCCTGAGGGATATTTGTTGCAAAAAGAGTAACTTCAAAGAAAGTTGAACTCTAGATGTGCTCTGGTCTGTGGTTGAAGTATTTCATTTAAACTGTAACCATTTAAAATGTCATACTGGTGCATTGCGCAAGGCTCTCAGTAGTGAATGTGTTGTACAGGCCAGCTGGATTACAGATATATGTTATTGATATGATATTAAAATGTAACGTATTGACCCCCAAAACATGCTTTTGTATTTAAAGCATTTTTTATTGTTTTATTTATACTATAACATGAGTTTCTATTTTGAACAAATAATAATGGACAAACTAAGCTAATAAATAACAAGTTTAAAAAAGAAGAGCTTATCCCTCAGAACAAGGGGGGTGTTGCATGTTTTAAGAGACTTGTATGGTAAGTGTTTAGCTAGACAATTTTCAGAAAAATCCAAACTTTATAGAAAAATCTCAGACAAAGTGTTGCCCACGCTGTGTGCTTTCAGGTTGGATTTCCACGCAATCAAAAGCACAGCAAGGAACCCGTGCCAAAGATGGTGGCATTTTCAAAAACAAAATAGCATAACAGTACGCCACTTTAAAAAACTTCGGCCTCATCGCATGCTTCTCTTTCTTTGTGTTCTCAGTGAGTTTGTGTCGTGGCTGATAGAGAGCGGAGAGATCAGTAAGTGTGACGAAGGGGTCAACCTGGGACAAGCCTTGCTGGAAAATGGCATCATTCACCATGGTGAGATTAAACAAAATCCTTTATTTCTTTTCTACTTTTTTTCTCCCTCTGTTTGTTGAAACCTTTATCATCTTCCTCTTATGATGTATTCTGATTTTCACTTTGTTTAGTCATCTCAACAGGGCCTTTTTTAAGTCTTCCATGTTATGATTTGTACCCCACTTCCAATTTTAGTGTAGAAATCATCATAGTCGTGCTACAAAAAGTAATGGAAATAATTCTGGAAATGTCTCTCACATTATTTCCCCTTACTTGATTTTGCTTGAGTGTGACATGCACAGGTCAGCCAACCTGAATTATGCATAGAGCACTGACACACACACACAAACAAACAGCTACTATACATAATGTATGAACCCAGTTTGTCCAGAGTATTACTGAAGGTGCTCTTGTACATAGTAAGTGCTAAACCACTATCCCCATTTATACACACCACCCTCTCAGGGACTTTTTTACCTAACTTTCACATTCCTTAATACCTGCGGAAAATCCCCTGAAATCCTACGAACAACCACACAGAGGTGGAACGATGACACGCAGCGGTCTGTAGGGTAGCAATGAAGCTTTGTGGGCGAACCGTTAGCATCTCAGGCCCTGGAGGTAGGTTTCACTATAAGTCAGTGAAAGGAATCAGATAGTGGTAATGTGATAGAGTGGCAAAAAAATGCATTTTATCGCACATAATTCAAGTATTATCCAATCAGCTATTAAAACACACCCAGTCATTTTTTCTTTGCTCCTTCAATCATTCAGCTATCACTTAATGTGCTTTACATTCCACATGTGACACTTCACAATGGCTGATTGTGTTGCTTTGGGTTTTATGAGGACATTTTAGGTCTAGACTGAGAAAACCGGCAGCTCTGTTTGAGCCCATGCCAACTTTTTGTGGTGGAACCAAACTGCCTCTGTTTGGCTGATGTCACCGTCAGGCCTCTGTTTATGTATGCATTAGTCATTTCATCCATTCATGTTCTGTGTTGAATGAATCATAGATCAAATGTTTTAGTTTGTTTGTTTGTTGTTGCAAGTTATGACATTTTATGGGATTTGGCAGCTCTCTGCTGTGTTAAATATTTGAATTTCATTGCTTACCCAACGCAGACAGAATTTACTACCGCAGTTTGCCCACAAATTTCTCGGCCTCGCCCCCCTGTCTTTGCTTACCCTAATACTTTCTGCAGATTAAATTTGTATAAAAGTCACGGAATATTTGGAAAAAAAACTAATGCTCCACTCTAATCCCTTAACATTATGAAACTTGCATGTTTGAAAATGCTCAGACAAATGAATTGCATTAAATAAAGGCCAGCCATTGAACTGTAACAAGCATTAGGTACATTGATGCTCTTCACAATCTTACTTAAGTAAATCTAATATGAAACAATAGAAAATACACACTTTTCTTATATTTTTTCTTAGATATTCCCAGTAAAGAGTGGAGGAGAAGAGTTAACTTAATATGTGATGGGTTATGATTCCCCTTGAGTTAACATTTTCTCCTTCTGGTGATCTTTCAGTGTCAGACAAGCACCAGTTCAAGAACGAGCAGGTATTGTACCGATTCCGCTACGACGACGGCACCTACAAGGCCCGCAGTGAGATGGAGGACATCATGTCTAAGGTAACCACAATTCTGCGTATGGATATCCTCGTCGGTGATTGATAGGAAATGTAAAAATGAATTAGTGTGGGCTGTGAATTTTTTCAATAATTGAGGATAACTCAAATATAATTTAAAATACCTTGTAAAAAATAGAAATGCGTCATTGCCTCAACCTTTGCTAAAGTTTGCCATATTTGGTATCATTATTTTCAAAGTATTTTCAATAATGACATAATTGAAGAGTTCAACATACACATTTTTTTGTGAATATTCACAGACTCTGGAGGCACTAATCACCCCCCATAGGAAACTGTGACTTTAAACACAATATTTATGTTAAGACTGGTATGTTAGTTTGCTTACGTCAGGAAGAAATGTCCAAACTATAGGTGGGTTTTGAAATTTTGACAATCCTTAACCCCGGGGGTAACTCTTTTCACAGTTAAATCTCTTGTCCGGAAGCCATGCTGTTACTTGTTTTCCCAAGGAGTGTATGCTCTATGACTCAGCGTCTCCACTTTTCTTAACTTCTCTTCCAGGGCGTGCGGCTGTACTGCCGCCTTCACAGCCTCCACACGCCTGTCATCAAGTAAGTGCCTGCCCTTCCCCCCCCCCTCCCCCCTCGTATGCTAATGCTCCCGCTCTCCAGGTGCACCAATACATATTCATGGAGGCTTCACATTCGGCCTGCTTCACCCTGTCTGTAATAACTGAACTAACAGCAGCCCTGCCAGGAATAAGAGCCCTCAAACCTTGCTTTTCCTCTCCAAACTTCAGACTCCCAGCCAGATATTTGCTGCTGTAACTCCACCAGATCCAGTTCCGATGCAGGGTGCCAGGTTTTCCTGACTGGAGATTTATATGTGGTAGCTCTTAAAGGATTAAGAAAACCTACCTGCATTTGTCTGTTAATCTTTAAAGTTTTATGGATTAGCTTAAGTTATGCCTGGGACTTTACAATGTTTGTAAAGTACAAACATTGTAAAGTCCCATCAATGAAGACTTAGAGGCCATATTATGCTTTTGGGGGCTTTCCCTTTCCTGTAGTGAGTTATTTAGGTTTTGTGCATCCCTCACGCCATGTTATGAACAAAAATAATAGAAATCATTATTTTTCTGAACCAAAGACCTCAAACTATGCACTAAATGTGGTCAAAATACCTACAACAGATCAAAATGATAACCCTGAAAGTTAAATTGGTCTCCTGAAGAGAAATAATGATCTCACTGTACAAAAATGCTTTCCGTCTGAAGAGTCAGAAACGAGTACAAGTTTATACAGAAGCACAGGAAACGCACGTCGTGTCTCTCCAACACACACATTCTCAGTCTGCCGCGGACCCTCCCTTTATACTCTTCCCCATTCACCCCTCTATCTCCCCCAACATCATTCACCTGCTGATTGAAGAAACGCGGTTGCCATTGAGCGCAAACAAAAGAGCTTTTGGCCCGAGGATAAATCCTATTACCATACAAAGGCAATCCCTCTCCCTGCCATTCAGATATTATGTAATAAGTCTTTGGCTTTCTTTTTATCCATCACTAAATTGGCATTGTTAGTAGCAACCATTAATTATAATGTTACAGTGATGGATGCCTTGCGTTTTATGTATTATAAATAATTATAAGCAGTGCCTCTGTTTTATTAAACTTTGTTGAGTGACAAAATGCCCGCAGGTTTTATATAAATACAAATAATGACATATAATGAAATGGATATAAACCTAAAAAAATCTGTCTTAAATGTCAGAAATATCTAAAACTGTAGAGGATGACTCAGAAAACCATTTGTCCTGCTGATAATTTAGGATTGCTGCTTTCCCTGATGATGTTTTAATGCAATATCAATCAGAGCACTTCTTGTCCACATCTGCTCACATCGGTATTTCTATTTAGCTTTTGTTCTGAGTGTGGCAGTTTACAATATAGGGACACACCCAATATCTTACTCATAACATTGAGCTGTTAAAGCGAATATACCCTTTGACACGTAAAACCAACCATCATCCTCTTCCTGTTTCACATACTTACGTTTATCAGAATTAGAAATCCTTTTTTTGTGCCACAGTGGGGAAGTTTACAGTGTTTCAGCTTAGGGACAGTAGAGATATAAATAACTAAGTAACATATTAAATAAGAAACATACATTGATAGAATGAAAATCAAATGATAACAGCATAATAAGAGTTATATATATATATATATATATATATAAATGTATATGTATATAAAGAGGTGAAGTGATATATAATAGATTATAAGCCTTAAGTGGTGGAATGTGATAAAGAACATTTACTTTTACTTTTACTTTGCCTGAATATTTTCATTCTATACTACCTAATACTTCTACTCTTACTATAGATTGAGATTAGCAAATAAAAAACAGAAATAAATAATCTCAGGTTAAGATGTTCATCATCAGTATATAAAATAATAATAACAAATATAAAATAACACATTTACTAGCTGTGATGAAGACATTAATGCATCAATAACCATAATCTTATCATTTAATATATATTATTCAAAAGTGGGCCATACTGCAAAGTACTTTTACTTTTGGTACTTAGGTAAAGTCTTTTTTTCCACCGCGACCTTGTACAACAATTTGGGATATTGTTATTGCAAAAACACAAATAATATATACCGGTATACTTTTTTAAGTATTTTTAAGTATTTTTTTTTTTTGGGCGGTGGTGGCGAAGTCCATAGGGGGTTGGCCTGGGAACTGGAAGGTCACCAGTTCAAGTCCCCGAAAGACCAAGTGCCACCGTGGTGTCCCTGAGCAAGACACTGGTTACCTACACTGCTCCCCGGGCGCCGTACATAATGGCAGCCCACTGCTCCTAACACTAGGATGGGTCAAATGCAGAGACCGCATTTCGTTGTCCTAGTACTTGTACTCTGTGCAATGACAATAAAGTTGAATCTTCTTCTTCTTCTTCTTAATGTATTACTTCATAGACTCTAAACGGAGACAATGTTCAGTTTTTTTGGGAAACCAATTGCATAAACATAACAGACACTGTGTTGGGTGTTGGCAATGTTTACCACAAAGAGGTTTTGTTATCTGTTAAACACATGTTTCATGTAAACCCACAGACTTTTTTGAACTTTTTTTCCACACACATTTTACTGTGAACAAACTTCCTTTTAAATTACTTTTTATTTTTTTGCTTCAATAGGGACAGAGACCACCATCTGAAAAACTTCAAATCGGTGATCCCTGCCAGCAAACTGGTTGACTGGCTACTCCTGCAGGTAAAAATGAAGATGTGTATACTTCATCAAAACACACAAATTTAAGTATGCAACAATGGTTTAAAAATAACTGTCATACTGAAAATGGGAAGCTTTATTGTGTCATTGTGTCATACATTCTATTTTACTTTTGCTGACAATTTTTAAGTCCTATTATAATAGAAAAATAATAATAATATTTTTTAAAAATCAGAAAAAAACTATTTTTAAGGGACTTACACATTTACAAGAACAATTCTAAAATTAAAAAAGACATAGGTTAGCAAAAAATACATTCTCTGAGATTAGTCAGATTACCAAGAACATATCGTATCAGCTGCCTGATCTGCCATTGTCTTTATTATCCACATATTATTTATCACATGCTGGCTCACAAATCACCATCCTGATAATCTGATAACAGTCTGCTGTGCATGAGAAGGTGTGAAACATTCATTGTGACTGACTGACCGACTGTGTGCGTCATTGATCTGGTTTCCCAGGGAGACTGCTCGACCCGAGAGGACGCTGTGACGCTGGGCGTGGGGCTCTGCAACAATGGCTTCATGCACCACGGTCAGTAGAACTTTATATCTCACACACACACACACACACACACACACACACACACACACACACACACACACACACACACACACACACACACACACACACACACACACACACACACATGAAGGGGAAAGACAAAGGAACTAACAAGGGTTTTCAACTTGATGATGACGCTCTTATTTCAACTTCAGATAAAAGGAGCTCAATGACACATGTGCCTTATTATTTACAGTGTTATCTTAGGGCCCTTTCATAGTCTACGCAAGCTACGCAGACGCAGTTGTAAACGCAAGGTTCACGCGCGTATTTTTAGTACATACAGAACGCGCGTCAGTTGCTGCGCTGTGCCTCGTCAGACGCGATACACCGCTCATTTAACAGGGGGGAGCAGAGTTTCCGGTGACTTGTCTGTCACCGGAAAAAAGGAAAATGGCTACAGAAGAGGAGTGCCTCATTTTGCTTCTCCTGAATCGCCGGTAGCTTGATGTACTCAGCTAGCCAACCGAGACGAGAAAGTATTGCGGGGTAGCCGAAACTCAGGTGCCTCGCGTCACTTTTTGCTGCCTGCTTCCATTTTTTCTGGGCTCGTACGAACCAGTCCTTCATCTGCTTCCACTTTTTTTTATGGTATCAACATCGATATCTAGGTCCAGTGCTATTTCTCACCAAGCATTTCCTTTTTTTAAAGAATTTTTTGGACAACCAGTGCCTTTAATATAGTGACAGTGCAGGTCAGAAGCAGGGAGACAGAGGGGAAGACGCGCGGCAAAGGGACCCAGGCCGGATTCGAACCTGGGTCCACCGCATTGGGATCACACCCCAGTGTATGGCTGCCTGCTCTACCCACTACGACGGCCCCGCCATGCATTTTCAACTGCGTTTCTATCTGAATGTGAAGCGCTTGCAGTGTCACAAAGATGCGGGTGCACACGAACTAATTCACAGAGACGCTCCTTGTTGTCAGCCATGGTTGCTATAGTACTTCTTCTGTTAATAGCGATTTATTACAGAACAGTACAGTAATTCTCATCTGCGCTCCTATCGGAAACGCGTGAAATGGCAGTCGCGCTTGCGTCGCGTTACAAAAATCTGGACTACACGTTTTGCTACGCAAGTACGCGTCAAACCCTTCTTGCGTAGCTCGATGTGTTTGCATCCGCGTAGCTTGCGTAGACTATGAAAGGGCCCTTAAGCATAAACACATTCAAACTTTATTTTGATGAATCATTCAATACTCTTTCTGCAGTATTCTCTTCTCTTTACTCTTCATTTGATTTCCCCCTCAAGTCAGTCCTTCAACCCACAGCTTTGTTTATATTAGCATATCCTCTGTCATGCCATAATAGTTTGTAGAAATTGCGCCATAAATTTGCATACCTGGTCTCAGCCAAGTCTCGGTAACCTCATTGACCACATTGTAGAGGAGCGGCTTTGGGTCTATCCAAGCATGTTGAGCGTAAACAAGCATTAGCACTGTATCCTAACCCAAGCTGTTTGGCTTTGCTACATGACTGTCTGGGTCAGTCCACCGAACCATGACTGCTGCTCGAGGTCTTAAATTGAATCTTCATAGAGGAAGAGTATCATGTGTAAAATGATAACCACTTAAAGGAAGTACTTAGTGTTAGAATACTGAGAAGAAATATGATGACAGCACTTCTTGATCTGAAAGTGTGCAAGAATACGGAAGTCTTTGTGACACTTTTTCTAATTGGGATGTTAATAATTATGGTTAGGGTTAGGGTCTTTTGTTTGCCAAGGAAGGACTTTTAAATTGGTAGTGGATCTGAATCACACGGCAGGTAAAAGCATTATTCATGGTTCCCACAGTTCCTTGAACGTTTGTGAATCTGAGAAAAAAAACATAGAAATAAATAGAAAATGGTCATTTTAAGTGCTTGGATTGATACATTCTGTGTGTAAAAAGTAAAGTTAAAGTTCCATCTCTTTAATTGTTTGCTTCTCTAAAGCCTGCTGGTTCTCATTAGAAACATTCTCAGTGTTGTAACAGCAATTATTCTTGATCTGCGTCTCAAAGTATGCTATGCAGGGTCCTTGAATTAGAGGGAATTCTGCCTGTAAAGTCCATGAACTTGCTGTTTAAAAAGCTCTGGGATTAGTTTGTCTTCCATGGAAGCAGCCTTGGTAGAGGTCTACTCTCTAAGATTGGCCTTCCAATTTTATCTTAAAGATCCTAGATTGAAGTACGATATATTAAAAAAGCAAACGGGCAACATTTCAAAGGCTACTTATTAACATCGCTTGCACTACTGAGTACAAGTGATACATCATAACTTAGACAGTACATACATACAAATCTCTTCTCAAGTATTTTGTATTTCATTCAGTCCTTGATCGTTTAATAGTGGCTTTCTTTTCTTAAACTTGGCTGATTGGCACCTACTCACACCTCCCTTCTTTCTTTATTTCACTTTTTATTTATTGAATTTGTATGCCTATATGAATTTTGCCAAACACCAAAAAATGAAACTTAAAAAAAATACATGGCTTAGATTCAAGTATATAAACATTATAAAATATTATATTTAGAAACAATGATATACATACACATAAAGCCCAAATACAAAACAACCTAGTTCAAAATTAATTAAAATGAATATACAAAATAATTATCTTAGGTGGGATTATAGTTA
The DNA here is from genome assembly GCF_036324505.1 of Eleginops maclovinus. NCBI lineage: Eukaryota > Metazoa > Chordata > Actinopteri > Perciformes > Eleginopidae > Eleginops > Eleginops maclovinus. The sequence goes on along the minus strand of NC_086349.1, from coordinate 7,338,306 downwards.
AAATGAAAACACTTTATAATACATAGAAAAAAGTTGATTGAAAGACATGATAGGGGGCTAGGACATGTCCTCATTATGTCGTCAAAGCACTTTGCCTTTCACAGTAAAACACACTCGCACCTCCCTCCCTCCACCATCTGTTGTTAGTGTCACCTGTTCTTTTTTACCTCGCCCTCCTATCTGCCCTTCCCCATGGTCACGACCTCTCTCCTCTCCGCCTGTCCGCACTCCTCACCTCTCCCCGACTCACTTTCTTTAGTCCTTACTCAGCACATCTGTTGCTCTTCACCTGGTCTCTGTTGAACTCTTCTTCTTTTCCTAGCTTTTTTCTCTCACTTGTCTTTTTATGTCTGTCCGCATGCCGGTAATAGATATGAGGTGATGAGGCTCCTCACTGATAACAGATAACATGGTTAAATGCCTTTCGTCTGTCCTTACCTGCTTACATCATATATCCACATGTCTGTCATGACCACCTGTTGGGTGTTGTCCTTCAGGCTACAAACAGGGAACAATTTCCCTCCATTACTCCTGTTATACACAGCAGGGTTGAACGGCTGCGAGATGATATTGAACACCACTAATGGAAGTAACAGTCTGCAATAATATCAAGTTTAAACACAGATTTCCCTCAAACCTGGATTTTCTTCTTTGCAACATTAACCGATTGAAAGATTTATTTGCTGATCCGATTCATTATACATCATTATTTTTCATTTGATTTCTATCTGATTTTAGTTGTGTCTGCAATGTTAGGTTTAACAAGGTTTTCATATTTAGTAGAAAGGCTACTTTACATATCCCCTACTTTTAACAATTTTTTTTAATGATTGCCCATATAGTTGCATTAGTGCATCATATTTTATGTTTATTATTTATTTAGAAGAGTGGATATTAATATCATCTTTTTTTATTTACTGAGTTGTCCATACAGGTACTTTGATTAAAATACGAAGTCATGTTTTTACATTCTGAACAAATAAGATCAGGCAAAGAAACGTTCATATTGAAACTATAAATCCAAAACCATGTTTTTCTTATGAATTAGTATTCCAAAGTTCTATCAAGTGATTCAGTGAATACATATCCAACAAAATCTTCTAATAAGTCTGACCAATGTTTTATCAACCCTAAATATTGTGGGTGTGTGTAACTATGTGTGTGTAATTACGGTATTACGATTTCCGGAGCAGCACTCCCTCCAGTTGAATAGGTGGTGTTATGCTATTATATGACCACAGCCCCGTGACTCAGAGGAAATAACTCACGTTTAGGCTTTGTTTGAGTTGGCATAAGGCCAGTGGATTGTGTGTGTGTGTGTAATCAGTTTGGGAAGGCTTTCTTTCACCTGAGGGTGCCAGATGCTTGCCAAATCTCTGAAAAGCTGGGTACAGCCTCAGCCATATAGATTTATGCACCTAAGATTAAGTAATGTTCCTAGTGGGAAGTCTTGATATGGGTCGATGTCAAAAGTTGTGTGACATCCAGGATGTATGTTTTCTCAATTTTGTTCGACACAAGGATATCTGCCTCCCACATCATGGCTCTACTCCAAATGTGTGCTTCCCATGTCACTGTCATTTCATACACACTTGTGTATCTGCACCTGTTGCTGCATCATTCAGAGGTTGTGCCTTGACCTGATGCAAGTAAAACAGACAGCGACAGTTGTTGCCAGCAAGAAGAGCCGGCACCAGTTATTTTAATGTTTTAATGTAAACAGAAAGTAACAAAATTAATTTCAAAAAACACATACCAATTCAAGGACATGGTTGTTGAGGACAATAAATGCTCACATACTGTAACTTTGTCACTATGCAAGACACATGCTTCTATTGGCTAGCGCTCCCAGACATTGTAAGTGATGGGCTAAGGGGCTGGACATCTCTAAGCAGTTGACAAATCACCACCGAGCCGGCCAGCTAACCAATCAGAGCAGACTGGGCTCTGGTTTTAGACGGAGGGTGAAAGGCAGTATGAGGAAAATAAAGACCTTTTTGAAAAATAAAGCATGTAAACATGTCACAGTAGAGGCACAAAATACAAATATGAACCTGAAAGTGAGCAGAATAGGGCCCCTTTAAAACAATCCATCGAAGGGGTTTATTTAGTGTGTTTTTAGCTCAACAGTGGGATTTCCAAACACAAACACCCCAAAACACACACAAACAGTGTTCCTTGCGTCCCCCTGGGGATACTCCCTATCTCTGGCCCAAGCTGGCTATGACCCAAATGTGGTTTGACTCCAGATGTTTCTGCTAGCACCATTAGCTAATGAGCTAATTAACCGTTAGCTTGTTTGTGTGAAGTAGTCCACGCATTAAGTGACAGCTTCTAGACCAAACACTCTCTTTATCTCCACAGGTCTTTGAAGTTGACAATGACCCGCTGATAGTGTTCATGCCTTCACACTTCACATTTACAAGGTCCAATTTTGCAACAACACTATTAATTTAGCCAGTAGGACTCAAACACATTTTGGAATATTAATGGAGCAACCATGTTTGATCTAATCTAATGCTAAAGGCTTTTTTGGCCTATTATTAGCATCACTTTAACCCTTTTTAAAAGTAAAATTTAACAGAGAAGCATCCATTGCTATTTGAGTCCTTTTTTCAACAATGTATTTACTGGTTTTCATCAAAATATTACAAAATGTCAGACATCAGGACAATATTGTAAAACATAAATGACAGAACATTATGGTGGGGAAAAATACAAAAAATACAAATAGCAGAAATCGTAACATTTCTTGAAGTACCTCAGACAAATTCATATTATAGATGAAAGTTCAAAGATTCCATTTTCTCCATAGACAGGTATCAAGACGTCTTCCTAAGCTACTGACCTATGCGCAGCCTATTTACATTTGAAATAAATGAGAATAAATAAATAAAGAGCTTTCTTTATGCTGCAATTTGAATCATAATATTTTCTGCAGCAGTTTTCTGACCACATGCTGCGTTTGTTTTTCCCCTCAGTGTTGGAGAAGAGCGAGTTCAAAGACGAGTCCCAGTTCTTCCGTTTTTACGCGGACGAGGAAATGGAGGGAACGAGTACCAAGAGCAAGCAGCTCCAGCGCAATGACTTCAAACTTATCGAGAACATCTTAGCCAAGTCCCTGGTGGTGAGCTTGAACACACACACACACACACACACACACACACACACACACACACACACACACACACACACACACACACACACACACACACACACACACACACACACACACACACATTAATGCATCCACATGCTCTCACACTGATATACATAGTTACATAGATACTCATCGTCACATTCGGTCCCAATTGCCACACTCACATTGTTATTTTGTTCATTATAATAAAGGGAATGTTAAAGTGCTTCACTGAAGTAGTTGCTATATGGTACAAATACTTTTTTATTCACTGTTGTGATACCAGCATTATAACTTTAGATATCCCCAAAAAATTAAAACATTTCAAGAAGGGAAAGAGATCAGTTGATTCAAAACAAATCTTCCTTTATCAAATATATCCATATTTATTTGATATGTATCACTGTTTCATGCAGATACTACTGTATATATATAGGGATATACCAGGCCCACTTTGTAATGTAAAGCTAACTGAACTGACACACCAGCATACTATATCTTTCACTCCAGTTAGTTTGGACCTCTGTGTATTCTTCCTCCTGATCTCCTCAACCAGATGTAATAACATCACTATACACACAGAGACATCCCTTGTCCCTCGGGCAGCGGGGACTGCTTTGATGACAAACAACACCTTTTGAATTTGCTCTGATTAGCATGCATCTTAATGAGTCTTGTCTTGTGGAAAATCAACTGTACTGCCTGAGATGAAGTCCCTTTTGGATTGCTGCTGAGAAAAGACACGTTTATCTGCACTCAGATATACTTTTCATTCAAGAGTTTGCCAACAATAGAGCGTACATGAGGGATCTCTAAGGTAAAACAGTCAAAGGATCTTAGACGGTATGTATATGAACCATAAAGTGTGCATACTAGTGAAGGCCTTTCATGTAATTCAGGTCTTGGATACCAATACAGGGTGCTTATTCTCCATATCTAGTATTGCAAAGCCAAATTGAAATCAAAATGAAGCACTATCTTGATTTTTTTCAGTAAATTAGACATTGCCATATATTTTACCATTCTTTTTTTTTTGTCTTGGAGAGCATTATTAAATAAGTACAGAGTGGATAAAAGAGGCCTGCTTACCATGTTGGGTAAAGAGGATATTTCTTTTACAGCATTATAAAAACTAAATATCAATTATGTTTATTTATTTGGTACATGAAATAAGGTCAGTTTACACTTAAATGTTTTGGTTAAGTCTGTTAAACCTAGAAGCATCACTAGCATCCCTTTTCACATCAGAGTGGGAAGTATGCCCGGTCTCCAACCCCTTGATTAGCAATCCTCATCCTCCCTCATGGCTATTATCGGAGTGAAGTGCAGGAACTCTTTATTTACCACAGCCATCTCCTGTGATGTAAGAGCCGAGATCCCCATCTTATCAGGGCTGTGCAGCAGGAAGATGGCCCCGACAGCTTACCTAATGGAAGCGCGCTAATGTGTTTGGCGATGACAGCGTTTAACTAAGCCTCTCCTCGCTGGGGAATTAAATATGAGAGGCAGAGAACATCATCGAGAGCAGGAGCACCTGACACTCAATGAAAACCACATATTTCACGATTGAGAGCTCGACGATGCGTGGATAGTTTGCATGTAGGACCACCAAGGAAGAGGGACATTTTTATCCTCGTCGTAATGAGTGGGGTCATTGACACAAATATGAACAAATCACCTTTTACGGCAAGAACATGCAGCTTCTGGATAAGAGACAAATATATATAGGATGTACAAATGATAAGATATTTACACTGATTTGTATTCAAAAAATAGCAGCATAACACAATGGTGAATATATCAGTGGTGGAAAGTAACCACGTACTGTTTTAGTATTTAGATTTTATGCATCTTTATATTACTACAACGCTTATTTTAGGCAATAAATATTGTACTTTTTACTCCATTCCTTTGATTTGACTACATTAGTTATTAGTAACTTTGCAGCTTCATATTATTTAACATTACGCCAATAAGCATAAGAGGGCCTCTTTAAAGTTAGCTCCGACTTTACCTGCTGCAAAATAAAACACATTAAAAATATAAATCCAGAGATACTTATAATCCCGCTCTGCAAAATCAGTAGGTCTACTAACAAGGTTTGTTGAAAAGTATACTTTGATGCAGGACCTTTACTTGAAACAAAGTATTTATCACCGTGTTTATATGACTTTCGTTTCAAATCTTCTACTTCTGGAAGATAATTATGCTGTGTTTTTCTACTTCATTACTTTGGATTTTTAATCAGTGACATTAAAGTCTAACAATGTGTAACACGTGATAATGTGGGAGTAATAAGGGGATTTTCTCTGTGCTAGATTCACCCTGAGGAGGAAGACTACGGCTTTGAGATTGAGGAGAAAAACAAGGCCATTGTGGTCAAGTCTGTCACCAGGGGCTCACATGCTGAGGTAATGGCCATCACACACACATACACATACACATACACATCCACACACACACACAAACACACTGTATCTCCTACCCGCCCTGGGGCATTAGTTCCAGTTTGAAATGGCTGTCAAGTGTTTTAACATCTGCTGTCACTCTGCTTCTGTTTCACTTCGAAATGACGTCGTCCTGATTGGCTGTCGAGCCATCAGCCCTGCTTACTCACGTCCTCCAAAACAAACAAACACCAACCATTTTATTCATCCTGAGCGATTTTAAAAACCAGATGAGGTTGGAATTTAACACAGGCATAATTATTTTGTTTCTTATTTTAAAGACATCTTGTAGAATTGCCGTTATGTTCAAGAGGGGTCTGCAAAAAAGGAATTTGGTACATCTGTTGCTTCTCTGTCACCATTGACAGACTTTTTGTTCTACAATGTGACTTTGGGCAAATCTGACCAACAAACAAACCTGCATTAACATTTCCCCATCATCTTGAAACCCTAAAAAGCACAGGTTAATACCCTGTTTGTTTAAGGAATCTCCCTTTCCCACAGATCCATTAAAAGGGAACTCCTTCCACCACAATTTCATTTTACCATAATTCCTCTAGCGTCCCTGTGGTTTCTCCTCCCGTTCTATTATTTAACTTATTGCATTTCTCTCCCACATTACTCCTTTTCCTGGACCATCTTTCTTTTTCTTCTCTCCCTTCTCTTCTTCTCCCTCTTTCACCCATTTCTCCTCTTTTCTCTCCCCCTCTTACTCTGTTATTCATCCCCCATTCCCCACAATAACAGGATTGCTAGTTGTGACACAGGCCGTGTGCCAGCACGGTGAATGAAGCTCAGCTGATTCCCATGGGGCTCTGAAAAGGGCTGACACACACACACACACACACACACACACACACACACACACACACACACACACACACACACACACACACACACACACACACACACACACACACACACACACACACACACACACTGAGCTCTTTCACTATATGATACTATTATAGAGAGTCACGTGCAGACAGGCACCCATGCTTTATAATCACACGCACACACATCCTTCCGCATTTAAATGGCTGCGGCTCCTCCTCCCAGTCGTTCCTACATCCACCCTGGGCTTGCCTGAGCCCCCCCCCCCCCCACCGGATCTGTGCCTCGGACACTAGACTCACAGAGGGAGCTTTATTCCCACAACGTGACTGAAGATGTGCAGGATGATTGCATTCGGTGACGTGCAGCAGGCTGTGTGCCTGGATTTCAGAAGCTGACTGTGCAGTGTCTGATATTTGTGATGTATACCACTGGCTGCAACTGTTGGCTTAGTACTTGCTCTGGGACATATTGTATTAAGTTTGAGAATTTGATTAGATATTATGTGGATTTCTTTTAGCTCATTTGATTAACATTTTAGCCAACTGCAGATATGCATATTAATGCTATGTGTATTAATACATGTGCTGATTCTCAACTCAAAATGTACTGACATTGCAATAAAATAACAACTATATTTGAAATCTTAACATCTTAATCAACAAACTGCAGCAATGTCCTGGATTGAGTTATTGTAATGAATTCCTGGATTCTGAAAGTCCACTCGCCCGTTTCAGTTTATATTTTGTACATAATGACATATAAATCTTCTTTTCTTTTGCGTCTGATGGTTATTGTTTATTGTCTCATATAATGGCCATCCCATTTCAATAGGCAGCTCATTTACTCACATTGAAACCCACATTGTAAAACCTCTATTTTCTGCACTCTCCTCATATCTCTTTGAGCTGCTTTGCCCCAAGGAAGATCGGATTACTCACACCACCACTGGCTGTGGTCAGAAACATGTTGTACATTAAGAAGAAATTGAAAAATAAAAAGTGCACAAGTGTCGAAATTATGAAGTGACCCTCCTATTTCGAATTGCGTGCAAATCCAACAGGCGGCATGCAGGAGACTCTGTTGTGAATATCATGCAGCTTAATCATATCTAGTAGCAAATCTTGATATACACTCCCTCCATATAAAAACACTGATTCTCTCTTTTAGGTTTGTTTTTTGCCACGCTACTTAGATGCACTTAATGCACTAGACAGTGATTTGAAAACCTGAATCATGCTTTATCTGATCCTAATGCTGGGCTTGGGTCTCTGCAGAGTGAAAATCCATGAATGCGATCCCTACCTGAAACTCTAACTGTGCAAACCGGGACTAATGCAGGGAGCTGAAAATAACCACATTCTGTTTCCTGTCTGCATCCAGATGGCGGGTCTGCTGGTGGGCAGGAAGATCTTCACCATCAACGAGGACCTACTGTTCCTGCGGGCCTACTCCGAGGTGGAGACCATGATCAGCCAGGCCTTCTGCATGCGACGCTCCATCCGTCTGCTAGTCGCCACCAAGGCTAAGGAGTAAGGGAACACTCAAAACACACACGTATACACACACTTAAGGGCACCCCAGTCTGATTGGTCTTTTCTCATCCAGGATTGTGAAGATCCCTGACAACCCAGACAGCCTCTCCTTCAGACTGCGAGGCTCCTCCCCTCCCCATGTGCTCGCTGTCAGGAAAGGTGAGTGCTTTCATCTGAAGGGACTTTGCTTACCAAATAGAGCAGCCCTAACGGGTAGTGAATTAATGTCAGCACAACTTCTGTGAGTGTTGTGTGGGGAATAGCAAGCAGGATACTACTCAAAAGTATAATATGTATCATTTTTCCTTTACAATGTCTTGACCTATGTTATATATTTTGTTCAAGTGTGTAAATACTTTATTCCATATATATCCAAAACATACTAAATCTACATAAAGCCATATTTTTACTAAGGTAACCGTTTGTTTTATTTGGATGCTTTTTAAAGGCATTGCATCCCGTTGCATTTGTCATCATTGTGGTTGTCTGCTAAAAGTCATAAATTAACTTTTTATCCAGTTTCAAGCCACATTTTAACTTGGCACTTTTTGAAATAATGGTATTAAAAATGTATATTTTTTATTTTTTGATGAGGCGGCTAGTCATTGGATCTTTAGTTCTTAGGTATTTAAAGAAACTACCCAACAGATCATCATCAGTTTTGAAGGATTATTGAAGATTTTATTTTATTTTTTATATTAGTCGAAATCTTCAGTTGTCATTCTTTTAGTAGACCTAATTCTGAGAAACTTACTGCCATAATAACCTCCTATGATCCCACACGTTCATACGTTTCTATTACCCAAATGAATCCTCCTTATAATGAGTTGTGTTCCTTCTTTAATAAGCTCTCATACCAAAACATTTAAAAAAAAAAGTAAAATAAGACCTGGGAAGTCACAAGCTATATTTAATATAGTTATTAAAAATAACAGGATGTGTAACAGTCAGGGATCTCTAAACTCATAACAATTCACAGCTACAAGCGAAATACAATTAAAACAATATCTCTTGAATTCACTTTGACATATATTTGGGTTAGAACCTGCAGATCTGTGGACAGATTTACAGAACCTTGAGCCTGTTATTGTGAGAGCTGCGTCGGCAGACGCTTTGAAAGTGTTCACTCTGTCAGAAAGACAAATACTTCTGAGGGAATTGGAAGGAAAGATGAGGTTACTCTAGCCTCCAACCACCTGTTACTTTCTGCTTTTAGGGAGCCTCTATTAGGTTTTTATGGCCACCTGTCAGCCAGACAGCCTGCTGACAGCGTGCAAAACCCCTAATAGATTAAACTCTACTTTTAAAACACACACACGCTCACACACACATATACGCATTTCCCTGTGATCAGAGTGGAATAGGTAACTGCAAAGCACCACTTAACTTTTGTTCTCCCTTCTCACTCACCCTGCTCTGTCCTTACAAACTCATAACCAGATGTTGTTAGCACCTAATCTGACTTAAAATAATTTATGGCAATTTGATGAAACTAAATGTGTTAACCAGACAGAAGCAGGAGAGGAAACGTGCAAAAAAAAACAGCGAAAGTGAGGAGCCGCCAGTTGATGCAAAGCAGGAATGTGATCTGGCGGTTTTACTTTATTACGGCAGGGGGACTTCTCCACTTTCTCCCCCTCTCAGTTTCCCTCCATTCCCTTCTCTTTCCTAGTGTCTTGTATCACTCATGGCTCTCTGCTTGTCTACAAGAAAAGTTTTTCCATCTGATATTCTCCAGTTGTGTCCTTTTTTTTTCCTGTTCCTCAATCAGTCCCCCTGTGTGATATCCATGCGTGGGTCAAGTAGCGCCAGAGTTTAGTAATTGCTGGCACCCTGGGTGGGAAGTGATGCCAGCGCTGGTATTTTTAGGCCTGGAGAGGAAGATGATGTGAGGTGTTGATTGGACTCCCAGGCTGCAAAGTCATTATTAGCTTGGGACGCCGTGTAACAGCATTGAATTGAGTCATTTTTAATTTTCCTGGAGGAACAAAAGGGGGGCGACTGTGTTCACACGAAGGAATCGAGTCAAAAACACAATGGGTGAAACTTGTACTAAACAACACTTTGAACTCCTCCCCGACTTACATTACCTGTTTTCAGAACCTGTTGCATTCACTGATTTGACTTTGACTCTTTGCTGCAGGCTGGGAAGCGGCGGGGGCGGGTCTTCAGCCCGGACAGGTCATCCAGAAGGTCAACGGCAACAACATGAACCACAGCGACTACCAAGAGGTCCTGGAGCACTTCAGCGCACAACACACACACCAGGAGCCTCCCAAAGCGGTGAGGGACACGTGAAAAGCACACAAACTTTTTCTCAACTGTTTATTTATAGGAAAAGGTAATTTAACTTGAGCTTTTACAGTCCTTGTGTGTGTTGTTATGACTCCCTGTGTCGGGGTAAGTGCTTTATTTAAGTAATTCCACAAAGTAGTTGATCACTTCCACAGTTTGGAAGGCCATTCAACAATGTGCGACAGCTCACTAAATTCACATTTGACGAGCTAAGAGACCGAAGAACCCCAGTGACCCAGACATTCCTGCTTTGAGACATTGCATAAAGCAGCAATAGCGTTACAGCTACAATTACCCACATCGACTTCGAAAAAGAATCAAAATGTATTCATAACTTTAAGGATTTGACCGACCTCACTACACACTTGCTCTTTAAAATCGTGTCGTCTGGGGTATCGCAACATTCTTTTGTCATTTCATCTTGGCTCCGATAGTGGGTGGCCCAGTGATCTCAAACATAAATTACTGGCTGACACTTTGTCGCTGCAGGCCAATAAGTGAGAGTTGAACATTTTTCAGTTGCAGATGCAATGCTGCTAGAGAGAAGAAGTAGCCCAGGGCAACAAATGAACAACTTATTTCCACTGAATGTTTACCCATTCCTGCTGCCAAGACTGTTATTGGCTGAATTATCTTTTAAAGACATTTATTTTAGTGGATGCTAGTATTTAAACCCCATACATTGCCAATGTTTTATCTGCAAAGCTATGTGTGGTTTTCTTACAGCAGCAGTCCCAGACTCCAGGCAGTATTTCCCAGAGTAGGATGTCCTGCGTTCTGTTTAAATCACATTGTTTTGTTTAGTTTTATTTAGCCTGGCATACTCTTTTGGCAAACTCCACTGAACAGTCTCAGCTGAGCAGCCCCTGTTTTGAACTTCCAGTTAATGTTTGCCGGTCCATTTAACAGCAGGATAAATTACAAGGATGGTGTCGATGTGGCTGACTGCACTGCCGAGTCTAGGCGGTGTAATCAGCCCTGATTCCCTTGTCAAGTGAAAAGTTTCAGTGTCTTAAGATTGTTTCCTTCAAAAGTGTGTCTACAAATAAACTCACAGATACATAAGCATAACTACATTTCTTTTCTGTTGTTCTGTTTTTTCTTAACTAAACCTCACTTTCCACTTACTCTTTCCTTCGTTTACGTCTTTATTTGATTTCCAATAATGACTTTTTGCACATTATAATAATACCTCATGTTTCCCCCAGTGTCAGTGGGTGTATCATGCATTTGAGGATGTGGAAGAGCTCCAAAGAGAAGGCACAGGTGAGAAGGAGGAGAGTTCTTTCAGTCCTTATCCAGTGGAGAATGGCTCCGACCACGAGGAGGAGAATGGCACAAATGGAACAGGTGAACAAACGTCTTATGTTGCATTGTCTGAAAATGTCATAATAAAATATCGTCAAAAGAAGGCAGACATACAGTTTCTTTAACACTAAATCTTAAAACTAAAAGATAACATTTATGGGGGCAAACTGTCCCTTTTAATTTAAACTGTAGCTGCCTCTGTGTCTGTGTAGATCGATTACAGGTTGGATGGTTGGAAATCATTCGCTGCCAAAAGCATTACATCATAATATTATGTTCCTCGTAATTTGTTATTCTCACATGACCTCTGAATTTAGCGGTAGTCACTATTACAGCAAAAAGTGGCTCCAGGCCGCAGTGGGTAATTTTACCCTGCATATGGAAAATCCTCAATTTAAAAATTACACATGCTATATATGGGAAGTAGTTACAGATGAGGAATCACACTGTGTCAGTGTATATGTAAAAAGTGAGCAATTCTTTCTTCCACTGCTGGTGGGGTAAATGGACTTTAAAGACATGCCTTTACATGTGAAATTACTAAATGGATTTATAATAATATTATTAGTCTTTTCTAAGCTTCAGAGGGTTTGTAATAAAAGCTCTTTTTTCCGCATGGGCCAATTACATTCTAGGACATGACTCTACATCTGATAAACCTTTTATATTTTTGGCGCTAGCTTAGGTTCGTTTTTTTTAAATGGTATATTTCCCCAAAACATCTTCATTTTGTATGTACCTGCTTTCCTGAATACATGCAATTTTTTGTTGTATAATCTAAAGCGCTGGGCTAGGGAATGTATTGATATGATAGCAACACTGTGTTATGATTATAGACATAGTCTTAGATTTTGGATATCGAGATATTGCACAAATGTCTTTTCCTGTTTTCCAATGTTTTATAACAATAACAAAATGTAATTTTGAATTGAATATTATAGCTGCTATATTATTTGCGTTTATCCTTTAAGTCGTTACATCAAAATGACAGATGAATATTTGATCAGAAATCCCATTGAAACATTATTGTAGGGTGATTATCTGTGCTTTCACGAAACATTTACACAATGTCGATGTATTTGATAAATATGTCAATATATTTGAAAATGACATATTGAGATTTGTGCTCCACAGACCACCAGCTGGGCAGACTTTCCCTCTCGGATGACCTTCCTCTAGTCAGTTTGACGGTAGATAATGTCCACCTGGAGCATGGCGTTGTCTACGAATACGTCAGCACCGCAGGCATCAAGTGCCACGTCCTGGAGAAGATGGTGCAGCCCAAAGGCTGCTTTAGCCTCACTGCTAAGGTAGTTGTTATAGAATTAATTAAAGTGTGATTATCTTAAGTTAGAATCAGAGAGCAGAAGAGACAGAAAGGGGTATAAGCCATTCATTTGTATCTAAATTGAGCATTGCAACGGACTCTAAGGACATAATTCACCATTGTCTTTGGCTAAACACTGTCAATCAACTTATAGGCCTTTATTGTGATGTTCTATCTTCATACTAACACAGTAACAGTAGTCTTGTTGAGCTTTTAGCTGAAAAATGAACGATACAGCCCTAATATAGTCAGAGATAGAATTTTTTCATATCTATTTTCTCACATTTTCTCCAGCAACAATATTTGCTTACAGTTGTTAAAATGGCTTCCATGTTTTCAGCTTCTTAAACATCACATCTCATGTATCATAAAATATCCCAACTTGGAAGTTCACCAGTTTTTGATTCACTGGTGTTTTTCCAACTTGCACTATTATGACAGGATCTGAAAGAAGGGCCTGACTGCTGGTTTTCGGTTGTTAGTATTGGAAAGCTGAATGTTTCAGATGGATGGAAAACACAATGCTGCTGCTCTGAATGCTATTTTTACTGATTGTGATCGACTAAAGTTTCAAAACTTTTATTGTAGGAGTGTGTTCCATCCGTACCAAGTTTTCTCTTGTCTCTACAGATCCTGGAGGCGTTTTCAGGCGATGACAGCCTCTTTGTTCGTAACTGCAGCCAGCTCATCTCCCAGAGTGACCGAGTCGTAACCATGCCTCAGTACGAGTTCAGACAAATCTGCGACACCAAGCTGGAGAGTATCCGGCGGCGTATAGACAGCTATAAGCAGGTACTGAAGCACACTTATACCCTGTCTTCAACACCCAGACACTGTCGAATCCTCTAATTCCTCGTATTAATATGTATATTAACATATATATAAAACATGTATTTATTCTCATTGAGTAGAAGCTAGTCACCAGTATGTTCACAGTTATACCAAAACATATATATTATCTCTATTGCTTTCAATATATTTCTTCATTTTTACTTGTTAGGTATGGTGGCCGACAGGTGCACACACCTTGTAACGGCCCAAAACATTTCCATTAGGAGAAACACGTTGCATTTTCAAAAACAATGCGAATGGGAAAACACAAATGATCCAAAACACTTGAAATTAAAAAAACTTCCTCAACAACTTGACAAAACATCCGCAGTGTTAACTAAAGATGCACACAGCTGGGAACGGAGCGCTTGTTGATGTTTGGGCATTTCAAGCGACAGTTGGCCGACTGTATCTGGAAATGTACCTAACATTTCCTTTGTATTGGCTGTATTGCACTTTTAGTAAACACTGCATGCTATTTTGTCAAGTTAGTGAAGACGTTTACTCATTTGTATGTAAATTGGCACATAATAATAGAAATGTTCTGGGCCGTTGTGGAACGTTTGCACCTGTCAGCCACCTTAGTTACAGTCATCCTTTTCAATGCTTTGGGAGATTTTTTGATGGAATTTGAAAATATGTCAAACAAAAATGTTATTCTGTCTCACAAATATCATCATATTAAGCTTTATTAAGGACTCACATACACGATAAGGTGATGGTTCCCAGAAAAATATACACTTGTAAATCGTGACACCTAATACAAATTTGATGAAAATAGTTGTCTTTAAACTTAATGTTGACATGAAGTCTTTCTGTAATAATCTTAAAGATTATAACATTCATTAATCTGCCATTATGTCTCCATGTCATATTCTCCACTCCATTAACAGTTGTGGTGATGGTGGGAATGATCTTATTATAAGCCCACAGTGCAAAAATGAGAGCTGCCAGTCATGTTTTCTCTTAGCTAAATTAAAGTCTCCCCTTCTTCTTTACCCAGTTTGCCCTGGAGCTGAAAAACAAGGCGTGGCCCTCCTTCAGGCAGGCGGGGGTGCGCCCTCACCCGCTGGGCTGCATGGACTTTGTTCCCACCAACTGCCACGTCAACTTCATGCAGGTGTCTAACCCCAAGAGCACTACCTCTGCTGGCAGGACTTTCAGCATGCGCTTTGGGCGCAAGAACTCAATATTTGGCCTGGATCCTGACCAAGGTAGACGACATTCCTTCATCCAATAAGATTTGAGCTCTCTGTCACATATCCACCACTGAGCTTTGCAGAGATCCATCCCCTTTAACGCACTTAATACCAGCTCAGTGATCATTCTGACTAATTACCCTACACGACCATTTAAATCCCGCTGCATTGTTGATCCCAGCCCTCCCAAAGTAGCCATAAAGTCTAAACAAGTATTTCCCCCTTAGTAAATTAGATAAGTGCTTTGCCATTATGACTCCATTAGCCGAAGGCCATACCCATGTTATTGACATGAGAAGTGTAAGAATGATGTCAGCGAAAAGGGTGCCTTGAGGCGCGAAGGAATTCTTGTCAATCCTGCTGCTGCAAGATGTCAAAGGGGAGGGAAAGTTAGAGATTTAAAATGGAAAATAATGTCGCTAAAGTAATTATAATAACAGGGTTAAACTAGAAGAAATAATTCATCCATAGGCACGGAAATCCTGTCTCCTGTCTATATGGCCGTCAAAATGCAGCGTTTTTTCAATTAAGAGTTAGCATTGCTGTACCTGTTCCAGGATCCTCATCTGTCCTCTCAGCACCAGCTGTAAGTCAGACATCTGCCTAGCAGTTGTACCGAACTGATCTTCTTCTTTGGTGCTTTTTAGTGTGTGATCGCGTGCTCAAAAAGCAGCGTAGACAATATTTTTATCTAGTGACAGTCGCACTTTGTGGAAAAATAATTAATGAGGATTATTGCCTAAGGTGATACAAAGCTTCCTTTCAAGCACCGTACCCTGGAATTGTTAAAAAATGTCACAAAGGCTATACATATATCAGTCGTAATGCTTGCTGTGCACTCATACCACACACCCTGGGTTTATAGTGGGAGCTTAATCTGTCTGCAGTTTTGTGATGTCTCAGTTTATTGCAGCTTAGTTTGGCATCTGACCCAAGTCAACAGTTTAGCATCCTGCTCTGGCCGTGCGTATCAGTTGCATAAGCGCCCTTTGAGAAGTTTTTTTTCATTGGGTCTAAATGAAGAACAGACAGGAGCGTCACTTCATAGGGTTTTTGAACATCTGGGGTAGATAAAGTGTTCAGAGATGTTTTCATTCAGCCAATGCAAACACGTTTATCGTCTCCTCTCCTCTCTGTCCTGTAGCTCAACTCAACCCCATGTCCCACATCCAGCACTGTGTGACAAGCATGGGCGCTCCTTCCTGGAACTGTTCTGGCCTGGAAGAGGACGAGGATGGCAGTGGGGATGTGAGCATGGACGGAGGCGAGGGGTTGAATGACAGTCGGCGGAGCATCCACAGTGAAGGCGGGTTGAGCTTCCTGCTCAAACAGGAAGATACAGAGACCCAGGATGCATACATCCACCTATACAGTCGCCTTGACGTCGCTGTGAGGGAGATGAGGCAGTATGTGGCCCAGATAGATGTGTAAGTGCTACAGTTTATATAGTGAAACTTAATAATTTAAACCTAAATATAATAGAGTGGTGACGTATTTTTGCAGGCTAATCTAGAAGTTAGCATTGCAAGGGCTCCCTCTATAAAAAACTAATCGCTTTGAGATGGGGTAACCAGCAGGCTTGGAATTTCGTCATTTTAGGGGCAAAGCCATTTGGCCTTTTGTGTCACACATTTTTTTAGGGCACAAAGGCCATATGCCAGGGCACAAAGGCTATTTAGGGAAAAGTTAGGATTTGGAGCTTACAAATAAACAACATAACTTTCTGATAATAAAAACACATGAATGACATGGAAAACAAATTACTTTTTTACTACACTGTGCATTGAATAGAGTAGTTTTTCATTCAATGTGTGCGGCAAAAAATAAATCACAAGTGGAGCAAAGCGCTCGCAGCCCCACTGAAACATCGTCTCATAGGTCAGAGCTGATTGGCTGTAAGTGTGTGTGAGACGAGAGCTTAGACTACATCACCAGCGGTAAATAATACAAACAGAAAATGAAAGAAGTTGACCATGTACTGGAGCTTTGATGACCGGAAGTATATTTTATGTATCGATGGATCGATTGCTATTGTAACCACGGTGACGAGTGTCTGTGTTTTCCTACAGTCTGATGTTTTCATGCTGAGGCATCACGGTTGTTGTTATTGTTAAGTTTTGCTTTGTGATAGCGCTCTTTACTCCATGTATTAAGGTAGAAAAGGCCTTTATATATCTAAGTTGTTCGTGCCTCACCAGTTTTGTACATCTAAACACGCCACTGGGTGAGGGGAAGGGAGGTTCCTAGAGAGAGAGAGAGAGAGAGAGAGAGAGAGAGAGAGACGGGGGAATGCTATGGGAGAGCTAACGGTATATGTGTGTGTGATAATTAACGTTCTTCTTTGTTGTTTTGGCGTGGTTACGGACGACAGTAACCTGTCTCAGAAGTGAATAAACTCACGGACAAAAACAGACACGAGGCCTCCTTGTATTCTTATAGCGAGACGCTGCAATGATGATTGAATGATGCGATGATGACACGGGAGGTGCGTGCAACCAATCCAAGCTACAAGGACTAATGCAGTTCAGAGCCCAGACCACTGCTCTGACACTTTTAAAGCAACTTCGAGATTTTAACAGTATCGGGGCACAACGGCCATGGTGGCCGTAGGAGGTACAATTATATTCGGGGCATTACGGCCAGACCGAGGGGCAATGAAGGCCATGGCCGTCGTGAAATTCCCACCCTGGTAACCAGCAGTGTGGAAATACACACTTATCCCCGGGTTTAGTTCTCATTCTTGCATCACTCTTTTATACCTTTTTATTTTATGGCTATTCCTTATAGATCTTTTATTTCTACCACCATGAAAAGTGTCACCCATCAAATTAGAAGAAAAGTGTTTAATCGTATCCATTCAGAAAATATCTTGTTGCTGTTACAAAATATTGGCATTCCCCTGGTGTTTATGTGAGAGTAGACTATTTTCATAGCCTTCACGGTGACATTTAGAGATTTCTAAATAAAAAAGCTCGAAGCTATTTTCCCCACAGCAGCCTCCCGAGGCTGTCAGTCAGCCTCTCTTTGTCTGTCTGCCCTTTGCCTTGTTTAAAGCCCAGGGTTTACAAAAGGAACATTCTTCAGGCCCAAAATATTTATGGGCCGGGCCGAGTACAGGAACAGGGAGTGAGGCCAGGATAACATCAAGAGAAAGAGACACATATTGTGTGTCTGTGCCGAGGAAGGGGTGTGACAATGTGGCTGAATATTTGTGTAAGTTTGATTGTGACATCTGCACGGAGCATTTTATAATATAAGTAGAAGCCGTATAATGTCTTTATATTATTACATTCAATACACCTATATAGCTGAAGCTATCAACACTTTTAAACTAGAAAAATATACATGCTAAAAATGTGTAACATAAGCTTTGGCCATACTTGGTTAAATGCATTTTCATATCTAATTTGGGGAAATACACCCTTTGTTTTTGTTCCCGTTTAGCCTCTTGTCGTCCATCACGGAGCCCACGCAACTCCAAGGGGAGGGTGGGGAGCCTCCGGTCTATGAGTCCAGTCAGCCCCCGTCCCTGGCCCCCTGCGAGGACGGCTGCGACCAGGACAAAGTGGAGCAGGGTGGCATTAAGAGGGTCTGCTTCAAGGTGAATGAGGATGATCAGGAGGACTCGGGTCATGACACCATGAGCTACAGGGACTCCTACAGGTAATAGTTAAAGACTGTCGCAAAGATATCAAAGCGACTTTTTAAAGTTGGTACTAAGTTGAAGCTGGTTATGAGTTCTCCAGGTATTAAAATACATTTGGTTATCTTCAAACTGAGACTAGAGTAGCTTAAACATTCATTATAATTTAGACAATATGTTTGGTCTTTTCTTAATAACTTCCTGGTTCAGCGCAGAATCAATTGTTCATTTTAGGGGTGGTTAATCTATAATCACCTTTATTTATAATAGATTTCATGGAAACAGTACCGCAGCAATTAATAGCCAAATCAGTAGAAAATAAACTTTGGAACAAATGCAAAAGGAATTGCATACAATTCATAAGAGTAACTCACATATAGCCTATATAACCATCTAGTTAAGCTATAAAGAACAGAACAGGGAAAGCTGGTTGATAGTGGGATGTGCCCACGCCTTGTATTGTACTTTTTACACACTATCATAATGATTTTTAAAAGATATACGTCATCTTTTGGTGATTCTGCGTCCATATTCCCCAAGTAAAGGGAGACACAGGCACAATCAATATAATACAACTTAGACCTTCTCTGATAGTATTATGAACAACCTCCCAGAAGGGTTTAAAGAGGCCCTGTTGTGCTTATTTTGGTTTTCCCTTTCTGTAGTTTGTTATACAGGCAGTATGAGAAAAATAAAGACCTTTTTGAACATCAAAGCATGTAAACATGTCTCAGTAGAGGCACAAAGTACAAATATGAAACCTGGAAATTAGCATAATATGTCCTCTTTCAAAACATTGTCACACCTGGAGTTCTGACTGTGCACTGTGTAGAGCAAGAACAACACCTCCCCATACCACCCCCCCCCATGGAGGCTAAAAGTCATTCCAGATGTTGGCATTTTGAACCGAGATCCAGGGCTAAAAATGACTTCAGAATGTTTTGGTCAGATCTGCTTATGTCATTTACTTGTTGTGAGTTCATTCAGGTGTGTGTGTGTGTGTGTGTGTGTGTGTGTGTGTGTGTGTGTGGTGTGTGTGTGTGTGTGTGTGTGTGTGTGTGTGTGTGTGTGTGTGTGTGTGTGTGTGTGTGTGTGTGTGTGTGTGTGTGTGTGTGTGTGTGTGTGTGTGTGTGTGTGTGTGGGGGTGTGGGTGTGGGGGTGGGTGAGGGTGTGTGTGGGTCAGTGTAAGAGAGAGAGAGAGAGCCGTTCACTGGGTAGAGCTCCATTCAGCCCCACCCTCCACCACCCACTAAGATGTAGTTATTGGTTGTTGGTGCGGTGGGCTGGTGTATAATACAGCCAAATGTTTGGGGCGCGGCCTCCTCAAACACTCTGTCATTAAGGCCCGGCCACGCCATGTGAAACGTGACTACCTCATCGCAATGAAATGTAAAGGGAAATGTAGGCTGTACACACACACACACACACACACACACACACACACACACACACACACACACACACACACACACACACACACACACACACACACACACTGGTAGGTGTTTTTAAGACCAGTGGGGGGGAAAGTTGCAGTATAAGGCTGCACTGTGAAAGCAGATGATTCATCCCGCTTGGGAACCTTTTAATGGAAATTGCTACTGTGTTTCAGAGGGGTGAGACAATTAGACATTAAAGCCTGAGGTGGTGACAGTCCAACCATCGGAGGTCGGAGAACATTTCGTAAGGAACATAATGTGAGAACAAGGACAGGAGAAACACACACATGCAGACACAGGGTCAAAGAGAAGGTAATACAGAAGGAATTAAGCAGACAAGAATGTTTGAAGGAGTTATAATAAGTAGTGCTTGTTCTAAACTCTGGTACATTGTGTCTGTTAGAAATCTTTGGCTCCTGAGTCCGCATGTGACCCCGTTAGGACCTTTTGTCTTGAATTCAGACTTGACAGAGTGTTCAGATCCAGCTGAAACACACCACACTTCCCTCCTAGCATCAGACTGCATCTCCAGTGTCGACCTATGATTGATCTCCCTTGGTTGCTTAACATTTTAAGTACTTTTCATCTCATCTGTTTCCTTAAACAAGAACATCCTCATAATCAATCCAGTTCAGACGTTGTTTTTACTCAGCTTACCAAGTCACACCAGCTCACTCAAGATATTTCACTTTATATGAACATTAAACCAGCATAAGAGTATTTCACCCACAAAACAACCATTTGTTTTTGATTTAATCACCCCATGTTACCTTGAAACCTGAACGCTTCCATTCGTCTCAGTGACATCAATATGTAACACTTGCGCTTCTATTGGCTAGTGCTCCAACACATTTTACATTATTTGCTAAGGGGAGGACATCTCTAAGCAGTTGACCAATCAGAACAAAGCCTGCAAGCTATCCAATCAGAGCAGTGGGCTCTGGTTTCAGTCAGAGGGTGAGAAGAGGTGCTGCTGCACAAGGCAGTATGAGAAAAATAAAGATCTTTTTGAACATTAAAGCATGGAGACATGTTTAAATAGAGGCACAAAATACTGATGCATGAATATGAACACAATATGTCGACTTTTAGTTTTTTTTAAAAAAGTTCATGTTTGCAAAGCAGTGATTTTTTTTGTAAAAAGCTTTACTGTTGTTTAATATTTGCTTAAATTCATTTTGCATACATATTAAATGTACGCCTTCACTGTGATTCTTCATACAAACAGAATGCAAATGGATACAATTTAATAAGCAACCTCGGAAGAGGCCATTGATGAATTTTCACAATGTGTATTCAAGGTGTTTATGCACGCGCATGTGTGTGTGAAGGTTTTTGTTTAAGGCAGATACGCTACCACAAGCAGGATAATTGTCACAGCGGTGCTCACACTTTTGGCAGGAGGTGTGTGGCTAAATTTAGAAGTGTGTGTGTGTGGTGTGTGTGTGTGTGTGTGTGTGTGTGTGTGTGTGTGTGTGTGTGTGTGTGTGTGTGTGTGTGTGTGTGTGTGTGTGTGTGTGTGTGTGTGTGTGTGTGTGTGTGTGTGTGTGTGTGTGTGTGTGTGTGTGAGAGTGTGTGTGTGTGAGAGAGACAGAGGGAGTCTGTAGGTCTCTGGATTCAGCCGGAAAACACAACTACCCATGCCGAAACGGATAACCACTAGGGGAATAATGCAGGACACATACGGGGGAAGGGAATTGAGTGTAAATTGGGCAAGAAATAAAAAGGAAAACAAAGGGGAGGGAGGCCTGAAGTATGATTAAACAGAGTGGATTTGAAAGACAAAACTTGGTGCATATACACACACACAGACACACTTTACTACTGAGTCTATCACAGTTGCTTTGTAGGGTGTGTGAATAAAAGCCAGCCGAGAATCCAAGCCAGACTACTAACACATGGTTATATTAACTCTTTCCCATAATTGTAGCAGTTCTGAGGTAGCCAATCCCCTTTTAACACCACACTCACACACACACATTGGGGACCGCAAAATAACCAGACAGGTGCTCCCCCCGCAGTATCCTCCAAGCCAAGCAGGGTATTAGCAAATGAACACAAAGCCAGTGTTTCTGTAGCTCGTAGCCACTCTTAGGCCATTTGTCATGATAATTCCGCTTGTGAATCATCCGGAGATCCTCTGAGGCGCTCGGAAGCGTGCTCACTTGAAGCGACGTATAATTTTAGCCACATAAATCTTCCACATGCTCCCGGTAATCACGTTCAATCATGTAGACTTAAGACTAAAAATACCAGGCTTTATTATTTATTATTTTTTGTAACCAGGTTGAAATATGTAGTTCCTGCTAAGTATAAATATTGTGTTTTATTTTGAAAGTTCATGGTTAAAACAGGAAGTAATGTTTGTGAATAAGGAAAATGCTGGTCACTGATTGGTTGAGGGGGTCGGGTGGAAGTTGGCAATATTGAATGGATGGAGAGAGGGGCGTGAGAGGGGTGGTTTGATTGACGAAGTCGCGGCACCGAGAGTAAATTAAAGTTAAGAGTTTGTGGCAAATAAGTATGTAGTTAGTGTGCCAGGATTGTCGGCTCGACGGTCTTCATGTGGATTATTTTCGGCGCACCGTCTGCAAGGAACTGGATACCTTTCTACTCAAAGTTTGTCAGTTACCCACGTGCGTATATTAGCTTGTTAGCAACTGAGTGTTAGCATTCATTAATAAAGTGAATGTACTCTAAGCCATGTTATAGCGAACTCAGCTTGCGCTATTGGCTTCATTTTGGGGTTTTTCGGCATGAACATCCTGAGGATCTTTATCAGTTTTGCTGCAAGTAGGTGACACAATGAGGAGTTTTGGACAATATGAGAGAGCACGTGGTCGCTGGACACCTTCCCGCCGCCGTTGATCGCCATCTGAGACTGAGGGATCCGTACAGTTGCAGTTGGGAGTTGCAGATGTTCAGGTATCGCTTTAGTTTTATTGCTCATTGGAGTGAAGAGGACAAATAGTTTTGACTTTCAACGCTCTCAAGCATCACATCAGGCCTGCAACGTGAGGGGTTTATTTCATGTTATTTGCCGGCTTGTGTGTGTGTGTGTGTGTGTGTGTGTGTGTGTGTGTGTGTGTGTGTGTGTGTGTGTGTGTGTGTGTGTGTGTGTGTGTGTGTGTGTGTGTGTGTGTGTGTGAGAGAGAGAGAGAGAGAGAGAGAGTGTGGGCCCGCTGAGTTAAGTGTGGAATTGATACAAAGGTGATCTGAACTAGTTTGATATTATAATAATTTCCAGTTAAAGGGACTATTAATCTGACAATATTGAAGGCACATTCTGACTGTATATTTCATGTTGTTTTTTCACAAGTATACAGTAAATAATTGAGATCTCTATTTGTTAAACTGATTTCAGTGTGATATTTGGTGATTTCTGTTAATAGAGGTATTTAAACTAATGTGTTTAAGGTAAGTGACTAGTGAAGTTACATTATTTAAAGGTGCTTAAGGGGACTCAAGATAACACAAAGGGTACATTGGTAACATATAAACAGGATAACGAAAGAGAAATAAGACAACATTACCTTATGTATTCTTTATTGTAAATTTGATTTATAGAGTTAACGAACTCAGGGCCCTTCCCTGATTAAACTAGGGAATAACTGGGCTACACTAGTATGAAGGAATATGCATGTTTGTATGTAAGGCTGCCTCTAGTCTTATGTATACGCTAATTATCTGTCAAATGTAATGCAGTTAACTGAATGCCTCTCTCTGTGAAGCAGCGGCCGTTGTTTCTGTGAAACGTTTGATTATCTTTGGTCTCGCATACTGTAAATCAGAAAAACGCATTTACAATCAGAAGGATTACTTGGAAGCGTAATTACAAGACGCAGCTCTCCAAACCCTCTCGGTGGTTTAAGAACGGAATGAACCATTTTGCTTTATTATGCATTTGAACTGTGTGTGTGTATGTGCTTTAAAAAAAAATGTTTTACAGTGAATGCAACAGCAACAGAGATTCAGTCCTGTCCTACACCAGTGTGCGCAGTAACAGCTCATACCTGGGGAGTGATGAGATGGGATCAGGTAAAGCAAAAACACATAATCAAGCTTTTCTGTCCATTTGTAAGTCAAGTGTTTTATGTTGAACTCAAAACTACCGTGGCCGACAGGGGCAAATGCAATGCAATGGCCTAAAACACACCGTGCAATTTCAAAAACGATGCAAATACAAAAACATAAATTTGCCAAAATAAATACAAATGGGGAAACACCTACCCCAACATGACAATACATGCGCAGCATTGTAGCACATTTAGTAACTTGACTACACATGCGCAGCTTGTACAAAAAGCACTGCATGAACAAAAAGCTGCGATCTGAAATCACAAAGGAAACTGGGACACTAAAAGTGATGCACACAGCTGTGTCCAGAGCACTTGTTGAAGAACAGTCACAGCCTCTGAAAATGTACCCCAAAGGTAAGTCTTACTGTGTTTCTTTAACAATGTGACCGCATGATTCAATCCGATACAATTGCAGATCTACTGTAAGCTAGCTATCTAACGTAGCTTACAGTCATTTCAAATACTGACAAAACACTTACAATTTTGAATAGAGTACCTCTGCCAACAGTGACAGTTTGCCAACTTCATCATTTGTGAACATCAACAAGCGCTCTGGTCCCAGTTGTGTGCATCACTTTTTAGTGTCCCTGTCTCCGTTGTATTTTGAGCTTCTTGCAGCATTTTGTATTTGCAGCATTTCGTTTATTCAGCATTTCTAGTCAATTTCCACGTGTTTTTGTTGACAAAGATGTTTCTTTGGCATCTTTTTAAAAATATATATTTGCATCATTTTTGAGAATGCCGAGCCTTTCTCCTAATAAGTGTTTCAGGCCGTTGAAACGCGTTTGCACGTGTCGGCCTCCCTATGTGACCTTTCATTCGATTATTTGACCAACATAAAATGTGTCACTTTCCAAACACTGTAAAGTGAATTCAACATAAACAACATGCTTCCTGAGTGTCAAACAAAGTCAAGAAATAAAGGATGTTTGCATAAGAATTATCATATGTCACAAACTTGTGATTTCTCCTTAGTTTGTAATAATAGGTCGTGCTTTCAAAAGAGAAAATACTGCAGATATTTTATGTGGTCAGATATTTTAGCCCCAACATTTCATAACCCAGCAGCCACATTTTTCTTCTCCAAGCCAAGTTTGTGTCCACTGCTGTTTATCACGTCGTTTTCACAGGCATTACGTCTGAGATTCTCCACAATGGGGCCTTCTGTTTAAATGATTTATTAGCCTTTAGCCCCTTTAATCTGATTCGTCAGAACTTACATTAAAACAGATGGATAGAAACTTGTTTAATATCTGCAGATGGTCAGATAAAAATGACAGTGTCCAAATGTGTGGTTTCTCCTAATGTTTTTTATTTGGTATTCTTTTGTTTGGCTGCTAGGGGATGAGCTGCCATGTGACATGAGGATTCCCTCTGACAAACAGGACAAGCTGCACGGCTGCCTCGAGCACCTTTTCAACCAGGTTAGTCCAGATGTTCAGTTTAGAGTAACTGACAGATACATTTCTGGAAGTTTGTAGCGTCCAAAAAACATTAAAACTATCTTTCCAAACTACACCTTGGAAGACGCTAAGAATACCTAACTTTAAACTCGAAGTAAGATTTAAAATCAGATGGCGACATTTCAGATACGTCAGCTTTATACCCCCCACTACTGTTTGAAAAAGTAGCTTTTAAAATAGATGATTGGGATAGTAATCAGTGAATATCTGGGATGAGTTACCTCCCTATCCTCTGGTCAGGATCGTGGATATCTCTGCCATCTTTCACTCAACCTCCTGATTTTTATCTCTTTCCTTACGGCTTGCTTTTTCCTCACGCACACATAGACACATACTGATGTGTGGACTCAGTTGAAGATCACCATCCATCTTTTTGTCTTACCAGCATCTAATCTTCTTTGGCTGCTCCGTTGGAATCTCTCACTGCTCTAGTTCTTCCAAAATGTAAGGAGGGGGGGTGTAAACATAAGTGTTTTTGTTTTAAATGTTTTCTCCACACACAGGTTGACTCCATCAACAGCCTCCTCAAAGGACCCGTCATGACCAAGGCCTGTGACGAGACCAAGCACTTTTACTCAGACCACAACCAACCAGGTAGCTATTCCTGTCTGTGTGTTCCTGTCCGGTCCTCATTCCAAACTGTGACCAACGCCAGCCTCCCTTCTCTGCAAAACGCATTTAAAACAAAAAGTGTGTCATGAATTTGAAAAACAGGCCCCCTCCCCCCGGACCCTGAATATTACATATACTAGCTGTGTGGTCAGTGTGAGCCACAATGTTTGCTCATTACCAGTGTTATGGTGAAAACAAGCTCATTTTGAGAAATGTCTGTGTGTTTTGGGTTGCTTAATTGAATTATGAAATGTGTCTTCAGTATTGACCAATGCTTTTTGGCAAAAAAAGTGACAGACTCACACATTCCTGAATTTTATTTCACCAGAGTTTAGACAAACAGAAGATTGGACGGTGCGTTGTCGTTGCATCATCCACAAGAACATCCAGGAGGACCCTTGGAACCTGCCTAGCTCTATCAAAACCCTGGTGGAGAGCCTGCAGAGATTTGTGGATGGTAAGTGGAACACATGTACAAACATAAACGTATATTTAAAAATATATATATAACAGTTTCAAGCATCTTGATTTCCTTCTGCCTCCACAGATGGAAAGAACCAGCTCCTCCTGGCTCTACTGAAATGCACAGGTAGCGTGAGACGTAAGCGTTCAATACAAACCAGTTAATATTCAAAGGGCAGGAAAGTAATCAAACAAGATAAAACCCCTCTCTAATATTCCATGAATTTACCAGAATTGAGACCGTGCAATCACTAATCAGAATTTGGAAGTTTCCAGCAGCAGGAAGCGTCTCATAACTGGAGTATTTTAAGTCATTCCAACAGTTTAGAGGGCTTTGCAAATGAGATCATGCAAAAATGCAGCCATTTCTACATCAGACATCTGCAGGTCCTCACACACATCTTCAAAGGGTATTAAGGGATAACAGAAATATTTATTAAAACTGTCAAACCATTTTTAATTGCATCATATTTTCTTCAATTTTGTCTTACTAGCTTTAAAACATCAACCGATTTTTATACATTATAGCCTTATAAAAAGTGTGTTTAAAACCATCTCCTCTGCTTTGTTAAAGATGATCAGTCCCATGCATTCATCCAGTGTCATGTACTGTAGGGCAGAACAATTTGAAGAACATTTCTAAAAGCCATTATTTTTATTATTTTGATATTATTTGGAATATTAGATGAAACATATATTTCTTAAACAGTATTCATTGTAAAAACAAAATTACAATCATTGTGGGGTAATACGTGAAAACAGTGAATGAAGTATAAAAGATGCTCTGTGTTCGAGTAAATCTAATTGAAAAATAATGTATATAAGAAACTTCATAGATAAAATGATAGGTTTTTTATTTGTATATTGTAATTGCGATGTGATTTGGAATATCAGGGGACAATTATATATTTTTAATACATTTTAAATGTAAAGATATTATAAAATGATCATCTTTTTAAGAGGATTTTGTACCAAACAGGTGTTTATACTGAGTCTTAAGAATTTTATTTGTAGGCCTGGATTTTTCTGCAGCACCATTCTTAGAATAATAATATGGCAAAATGTGTGAAAATATTCAGAATAGTTCAACATATTTTGTCTTAACCAAGTATTGCCAATTAAATGATATACATATTACATTGATAACATTTGATTTATTATGCAGCCCTAGTTTCCAGTATGTTTCTAAAAGTTAACAGCAGTTTATTTTCCTGATTGGGTACATGTCCAGGTGGAGGCCAGTGGTTGTGTGTGTTTGTACAGGGATGAGGGTTGGTGTCAAAGCCCATGATGCTGCAGTCCCTTTGAAGCGTGCACAGTGGCATATGGTGCTAGTTAGTGGGAGGTATCCTCTCAGGGGATTCAGTCTAATGGAAAATACATGTATTGGATCACCTCCAGGAGTAATGAGGAAGGTTACAGTGGGAGGCCTCACCTCCTTATTCCCACTGATCTCCCCCTTTGTACCCCCTCTGTCTGACACTCACTCACTCTCTCCCTTCAACTCCAGACACGTCTCTGCAGCTGCGACGGGACGTGATCTTCTGCCAGTCGGCTACGGGCGCCCTGTGCACGCTGGCAGAGCAGCTGCTGGCTGCGCTGCGGTCACGGTTTAACAACGCCGGCGAGTACCAGGAAGACGGCAAGGAGACCAGCCGAAAGTGGCTGGAGCAGATATCTGTCATTGGCGTGCTGCTGCACTTCCAGTCCACACTAGCACCACACCTGGTGAGGACAGATGTTCTGTTTTTATTTCACAAGAAATGGATGTAGCTAAGTTGGAAGCAATTCCTTTTCAAAGTTAGTCTTACTTGATGCATTAAGCAAAGCTGTGGTGGCTGTATCCACTCTTGTGACACCTCCAATCTCGGGTTCTTCTTTCAAGCCATCTTCACAAGATAGCACAAACATACAGATACAAATTATATAATTGTATAAAGAGAAATAAGGGCAAGGAAGCATGTTGTGACTGTTTGTACTTATTTAAACATTATTTACAATAACATTTCATCATTGTACATGAAGTTGGCAATGAGTTCCCCCTTATCATCTCATCATTTATAAAAGTATTCATATATCTACCTCCATGTTTTACATAAAGGATATAACCAGGTCTTTTGAGTGTCTGAGGTTATTATGGTTTTCCAGCAATGCAGCTGTCCTCTCCTCCTGCTTCTTACTCTCAAACCTTTCCTACTCTTCCAATTCTGAGCTGTCTTTTTCTCCGCCCGGCAGAAAGAGGAGCGCACCATGCTGGAAGACACCAAGGCAGCCCTGTTGGACTTGGACAAAGTCACTGTGTTCTTCAGGCAACTGGAGGACGAGTGTCTCGTCGCAAGTAAGAGATCCATCGACAAAGACTTACTTTGCCCATTCAAACCACACTGCTGCTAATGAGCAGCTGTATGGTTTGAGCAACTCTGAATAAGTTCCATTATGTGGACTTGCGGTAGCCATTGAGGGGGGGAAATTGCCATTTTGCCGTTGCAGATTTCATTTTCCATTCAACGGAGAGCTAAAACAACACTATAATGGCTCCACAAATCATCTCAAACAATGGCAGTTGTCCCCGTTGTCCTTGCACCACAGATAGATGATCCCTTCCTGACAGGCTGAGGGGCTTCATTCAAACTGCGTTGCTTACACACATGCAGTCATAGATATGCACAGACAGCACATTTGAAATATTCTCTCAGTAAGTACTGTCGTAGAAAATTGCTCAAGGTCGGAAAATGTATTTCAGAGTTAGCATTCGAATACAGTCGTGCACTGCAGCACTTTCTTTTGAGGATGCACGCGCAGGTTGTTTGTAGCGTGGCATTGTGAGCTTCTTGACACGCTCTCCTGGGCGTATTTGTGTCTTTAATAACTTCAGTATCTGTATTCAGTTAAGGTGCTCCTGGCCACCAGAAGCTTAAAAAGCCAAAGGATACAAAAGGACTGCATCCTGAAATACGTGTCTTTTCAGAAGCCTCAATATGGCCAGCAGAGATTGCCGCTCAAAGGGAAAAGCACAACATGCACTTCCCATTTAGGAGGAACAGCATTGAATGAAGCAGGGTTTTGCTATTTTGGAGCAAAAGTGTACATGTGCATAGATTTTAAATATGCACACTAATGCATGCAGATATTATCTTAGTCAATGTACTGTACAGTGCAAACCCAGCCCTTAAACCCTGATGTTAAAAGGCGCATTCTGCTCAGGACTGCTGCAGTGCAGGCAGATGGTTTGTGGCAGCGCTGTCCATCGGCCAGTATTGATTTGCTAATAGCATCTTGAGCATACTGTGAGCTGCTGGTAGGGGAGGAATCGTGAAAGCACCACAGAGTCTGGGGCCCCAGAGTTCAGCCTGAAGCATCACAGCCAATTCCACGGGATTACGGCTTGATGGGTTCTTGAGAAAAGAGCACTGACCCTAGAGGTTGCTCTGTAAAAGGTCATCGCATCCATTCTCTAGAAAACTGCTCATGCGCCACTGTCAGATAATGTTAGGAGTCATAAATTATTACTGGTTAAATGTTGTTTGTAGGATGAGATAAGGTCAAATTGATTTCATTTATTCACAAACAGTTAAAAAACATCATGAACAATTGTACGACATGAGGAGATAAGTGAAATCAGACAGCCCTATAAGCTGACTGCTGATTGAGAATAGGTATTTATAATATATGTTACTAACAATAATAATATCTTGTCTAAACATTGGTTTGACATGGGGAAGATATAATAAACACAGAGGTGGGGTTTAACTCTGATTTGAATGGTTTTCTCTGTAGAGTTTATGACTTGAGAACAGGTTAAAATAAAGTGTTTGCCAGTGTAATCTTGGGGGGAAAACATTGCTGTGTTAAAACAATCTGTATCAGTTTTAAATCCATAGACTCTAAATTAAAGATACATAAAATGTTTTAGTAAGCAACATAACTGTCACATCTTTGACATGGAGAACTTAAGACTTACCTAGAAAAAACACAAGGATGTCTTGTTCTGTTTAGAACATGATGTTGTGGTGCACTTCAGCCCCTGGTGGCCAGAATGAATATTACAACAACAAACATTATCCTGCCAAAACTACACGTGTCATTTTTCCCTTTGCTGTAAAACCCCCTTACCCTTCTCACATTCTCATTTATTGAGTGTCTGAGCCAGACAGTCACACTGATAAAATAGCAGTATTGCTAACATCTCTGCTGTCTGTATTTGTGTTGCAGACTCTCCAGTGTGTTACCAGGTGGAGGGCAGCCGACAGGCCCTGAGGGTGACTCTGTTCCTGGACAGCTGTCACTTCAGTGAGCTGCCCAGCCGGCTGCAGAACGGAGGCAGCCTCAAACTTCACACCGTCCTCTTCACCAGGGGTAAGACTGGGCGGGCTGGGACAAACGAGCTAGAGAGACTGTACGTCAGGGTTGTAGATAAATAAGGAACAACACAACAATGGGGCTGGGTGTTGTTCTTTTGAAATGTAATAGGAGCTGAATTATCTGAAGCGGTGTCCTCCTTGTCAAAACAGCTGGTAATAAAAAATGGTGAAAACACTAAAAATAGTTTCATGATTCTGTGTTAATTAGAAGGTTTTCAGATGACATTGTACATCACAAAAGACGCAAGAGCCAATAAAACACCATCTGATCACCTATAAGTAATGATGAGCAATGTGTTGAATGATTCAAATCCTTCAAAAAAAGAGTTAAATGCTCATTACATTATAAGGGTCAATAGAGCCAAAGGGAGTGTGGGACTTGTTGGAGGTCATGAAATAACTTCTGTAGACTTTACTCCCAATTGTATAGTCTAAAATCACTCTCAGTGCAGTATGCAGCTTTTAACTCGTGCACATTTCCTGAAAGCATTATATACTTTTATTAAGTTACATTGAAGCCTTTTATTGGCCATTTATAAAACACTCCACCTTTGCATTCTCCTTTGCTGCCATGCGCCTCATAGTTCTCCATCACTCCGCTGGCATAGAATGAATGGATAGCATTAGGCATCACTCCTGTCTGCCAAATGGCCATTAATTTTCCACAGACAAGTGCCAGTTGGAACCCAATGAGAGAGCTCATGTTGTTCCTGTGTAAGTTAATGTGGGGCAGAGTGCTCATAGTGCAGATCTGTGGAGGAACACTCCCTCCTACTGGAAGATAGTCTTTACTGCAGGCTGTGGGGAAGAAGGCTGTTTTCTTTTCTCAAAATGTTGCATACTTAACATTCATGGGCATTCATGGATCAGCAGTCATAGTTATAATTTTTCATAACCATGTTTGGAAATGTAAATAAATAATACCTCTATGCTTACAAAAATAGAAAGATAGTTGGAGGGAACTTTATAATGGATTACAAATGTTTGATTATTTGTATAAATAAATAACAATAATAATTAGAAGAAGAAGAATACTTGTATAATATTTAAATAAGTACTGGAGAAAAATAGAAATAAATAATATGAAAAACAGTTTAAAGACTTGGAGGTTAGGATTATGTTTAAGGCTGGTGGGATTGGATGGAGTTAAACTGATGAAAGTGCAAGTGAGGTTAGAAGGCATGGTACATGTGATCATCTTACTGTGTATAAATCTAAATGCCTCCCGCCTGTTTAATCCAGCTCTGGAGCGTCCGGAGGGAGTGTCCCAGCAGGACTGCGCAGCCATGGAGGAGTTCCAGCAGCGCACCAACGCTGTCTCACTGGAGAAGGTCAAGGCGTACTACCGCAAACTCAGGTACACCGTGCTACACTGCATCACAGCCCTCCAGAGGCGTTACTCACTAGCACTCAGGATCAATTTCACCTTAACCGGAGAGTTCACCCCGTGGTGTTGCATAAGCGAGCAGAAACTACGCTTCCACCTCTGTTTTTACTCTGAAGTATTTTCAAGGGGCTCGAATATTTTTTTAGACCTGTCCCAAACCCACCCACTAAGGATTTGTTGACTACATGTGAGCACAGAGTTTGTGTTATTTTTGCTGTTTATGTTTAAATAATGTATTATTACACAACATTAAAGGAGCCCTATTGTGCTTTTTGGGATTTTCCCTTTCCTGTAGAGTGTTGTATAGGTTTTTGTGCATGTAAATGGTCTGCAAAGACTAAACTCCCAAAGATCCCTCCAGACAGAGCTTTTGATTTGATAAACGGGTCCAAATACTGCAAATCATCTTTTATGTATGATCTCTATCCGAAAAAACCCCATATATTTAATGTGCTAGATGAGATGAAAATAAATCAGTTTTTAAATAGAGGTAAGGTTTACATATCTCAGTGTTTGTAATTGTAAACATTGTTGTAGTTTAAAGGTTTTTGTTCATTGCCCTGTAACATATGTCTTTTAATAGCCTATTGTTATGTCAGTAAGTTCTCATATGAGCGTGTTAATTCCTGGGAAATGACTCATGCAATATCAATAAATGATGATATACTGTATGTACCATGGCAGATGCATAATCCATAAAGTGAAGTACTCCGAGATGACTCAGCGCTCACACACAGCATGTTTGCAATAACAATCTGTACATTTCCAATCAAGGTGGAGAGTTTTTCAAAACTGAAATAGATATGTTTCTATCCCGACAGAGCTTTCTATTTGGAGAAATCCAATCTTCCTACAGACTCCAACACCACAGCAATGAAGATCGACCAGGTAAATATAAACCTACCCCGATACATTTGTCATGTATTTCTCTTGCAGTCAATTTGGTCTTTTATCACTTGTTCTTGTAACATAAGTCCATTTTTTATATAATGTTGTGACTGAATATAAATGCAAGCACAGATACTGGGCCTTGAAGTTAGAGACCTTCAACCAAGCATTTCAAAAGTAAGATGAACTGGTGTCCTGTTCCCCAAACTGGAACCCCCACCCCACCATCACCCCAGTAGCTGGTCAAGACTCCCATATTAACTCCAACTAACCTCGACATTATAAACTGCCTCCATTTGAACCTCAGTGATGATTCGATTAGAAATAAAACGCTAGTGTCCCAAACTGACTGTACCTGAACTAGATTCCAGTGATTAAACCTGAATAGAACAGTAGTGTCAATATCTAGATCTTTAACTCCAGGATTTATTTTGTACAATGATTTGTGTTATTTCTGAAGGTTTGTCTGCTGGTGCACCATCTTAACAAGTCATTTACTTTACTTAGTCGAGTATTAAATAATAACATATATGAATTGCATAAGCCCTGAGCATGTAAACATTTTGATTTGTGAACTTATAAACCTATAGTCATTTAAACTAAGAATTAAATAAATGTAAAACAATAAAAAATATATTTACTATATAAATCACTTGTTTTGTATGAGAAATATAATTACATTTAAATGAGTATTTAAAAAAATAATGTACAGTAAACATCAACTTTACTGTCAAAAACAAGTAATATGTTCCCAAACATATTTAAATAAATGTGTGAGATCATATTAATGGTTTTAATAATACAAAACAACTTTTGAAAGAAAAGAATGAATCAAATTCCTCTCAAATTTAATGGATATTAATGTACTATTTGGCAGTATTGTGTTTTTTAAAATATATTATCTTGCCTTGAGAAAACTGTCAGAACTATGTAGGAAATCAATCATTTCCATGTAGGTTTTATATACCAGTAAACTAAATAACACCAAATAATATTCTGAATGACTTGGTAAGGTGGCCACTTTTGCCACACTGTACTGTAACTTTTTCAGCAGTCCGTTTAAACGCTGACCCTCTACGACCTTGATTCTCTCCTCACAGCTGCTGCGACCCCTCAACACGCTGGACGATCTTTGCCGACTAATGCAGTCATACGTCAACGTGCGGCACAATGCCCAGGGCCACCCGTCGGGTGTCAGCGCGCTGTGCGTGTCCTCTGAGCTGTGTAACCGCCTGGGAGCCTGCCACATCACCATGTGTGGTACCGGCATGCAGAGGTCAGCCTGGCACCACCCTAACATGATTATACTGATTGTGAAGTACCACTCAACTGTCAGCTGGGACAAAGATTAACACAGTGGACTGAAGCTTCCCTCACTGTTTTGAATTCATTTCTACTGCTGATACAGATATCCACATATGGACAACCCTATTGGTGTCTTTGTTACTGACCCTTTCACATTTTTTTATTTTTGCCAGATGTACCCTGAATGTGACGCTGGAGCAGGCAATGATACTAGCGAGGAACCACGGTCTCATGCCGCGCTGCATCATGCAGACGATGGATATCATGCGCAAACAGGTACAACTCTAAGGCAGATTATTTGCACCAAAACTTTTTCCTTTATAAGTAATTTTAGGGAAAAGCTAGATTTTAACATCATTTTTTTCCCTTAGAAATGACTTTTGTAGAAACTAGGACTAGACATAAGTCATCATTGCAAAGTTGTGAATTTTCTTTTTTCACATTAGTTATGACGTCTTTGTTAAATACCTGAGCTTGTTACAGTATTAAACGGAATAGAATTAGTTTAGAAATATTTATTCAAACAGAATTTTGTTGATGTCATTTCTAGACATGTAGAGCTTTTTGGATTAATTATGTGGACCGTGGAGGAACTGCGAAATGTTGTTTTTGGTAATTTACTGGGCTAGTCATTTTGATCCTAATTAGCAATGTTCATTCATTTTCGGTCATTACAGTTGACAGTGGCATAATATAGTTTTAAAGTGCAGTGTTTAAGTTAAGGTCATGTTTTGTTTTTCTTATGTATTTGGGAAGGTGGTCCAAATAACTTTTTTAGCAATCAAAACTGGGCTTGAAGTAACAAAACTCTTTAGAACCTTTGCTTATAGCATATCTTTTCTCTTTTAATAGGGGCCAAGAGTTGAGCTCTCTGCTAAAAATCTCAAGGTTATGGACCAGATGACTCCAGCATTCCCAAGGTACTGTATACAACTTTGTTTAACAACCTTTTCCCAGGCCATCAGAAAATAATATGGTCTTAGACGAGACATATTTTCTCATCCAGTTGTTCTCTTTCCACAGGCTCTTCAAGCTGTGTTTGCCACCTTCGGATGGAGACCTCTAAAGAACACCATCACTTCAGCAAGCTTGTCAGAGGAAGGGTGAATGTGAAAGATATGACTAGAGATGACATTAACAAAAGAGTGGGAGGCTTCTGTCCTGGAGATCCTCCCCCACTGCCCCATTTTCAGGGATCATTCCACCATGGATACCACTAGTCTTCTGTGCAAAGTACAGACAAAACACGACTGTACAAATGACTAATGACGGCTGCCAGAGAGCACCTACAGTGATAATGACGCAGCCTGAAACTCACGACTAGTCATGTACTGCTGTTGGAAGCCAACCAGATTGTGTTACTGCTTTGTATGTCTGTCTACACACATCTGGTGCAAAAATATTCATAAGTTAACAGGACATGCCAACTTCAGGCATCACCCAATGATTAAGCTCCTCACATAACTCTTATTATTAACTGGATTAACCAAACTACCTTTAGCCGACTGTCATCTTCAGCCTTGGACTGCAACTCTTGTCTCTTTCTCTGTTGGGCTGGTGTTCCCCAGGGCTCAATGTTGGGACCCCGAGAGAAGTAGAATACCCTGGTATTTTACGTGTGTTAGCTGGCTGAATAGATGTTGAAAGTCAAAGAATAGACAGAGATGAAAGTAGGGTTTGATGGACAGATGAAAAAACGGATGATAGAGGGGAAGGGCTGCTCTTTCGTCCGCCCTTTGCATGTGGTTACTGTGCAATTACTGTAGGTTTTAGTGTGAGTACTGTATTACGGCACTATATGAAGGATAGTTATTTATTGTGTCCGGAAGGAGTATCTCCCTCACTTATACTATATCAGGTATTAAAAGAATCTAAAAGCATTCCAGCCTACGTATTGAACAGTATTTAAAGGACCAATGGCATGCCTTTTTTTATTTTATTTTTTAGACATAACTGCTTGTGTGTTTTTTTTTTAATGTATTTACACGTCATATAATGTCAGGAAGT
Organism: Eleginops maclovinus; assembly: GCF_036324505.1. NCBI lineage: Eukaryota > Metazoa > Chordata > Actinopteri > Perciformes > Eleginopidae > Eleginops > Eleginops maclovinus. The sequence goes on along the minus strand of NC_086349.1, from coordinate 7,301,745 downwards.
GTTACATTCAGGGAGAGCAAAAGGAAAGAGGAGCAGAAGCTAGTTAATCCGAATCAGGACAAAGGAAGCTAAAGCATACCATGCAAGGCTGCTTGTCATAAGCAGACCATTCAACAGTTTATTTAATTATTAATATATTAATTCATAATGTGCTAGTTGAAGATTTGCCTGTTCTGTTAACTAAGACATTGTTTTGATAATTTTTTTTCATTGTTTTTTTCATTGCCTGGGAACTGTTGTATTTACTGTAGGTATTAAAATAAGCACAATGATTGGTCCATTTGAGTGTTAGCAAAAATTACTGTAAGCCGTTTGTGGGTGACGTTAACAAAGGGATCGTTTCAGAACTGAAACACAGTAACATTATTTTACAAAATATTTTAAGTTGTACATACAAACTCTAGCAGAGTCAGATAAAAATATATAGGCTATGTCTGAGTAATGCTATAAGTGAAATTTGATTTTTTTGGAGGTAATACAGTAATTGTGTGTGTGCATTTTGAAGAGTTTCTCTTTGTTGAGCGTAACCTCACTGACAACTTTTTGACTGCTGAAAAGGTTCGACATGCATTTCATTCATTAGGCAGATCACTTAGTCCTTTTTATTTATTTAAAAGCAGTCTGAGCATGTGAGAATAGTCTCCCCACGTCCCTCGGCAGTAGCATGGCCACTGTAAATTTCAACCCTCTGTTGACATAAGACTGAGCGGATATTTCTCCTTGCCCCTCATCAATGTGTATATTGTATAAAAACCCAGAATGCAGTGTTAATCACCATAATCTGGTTCTGTGTTTTACCAGTTTAAATTAGCTAATGGCTGCAGCAGGTTGGTGTAGCTGGACAAACAATTATGTCACTGATTACACTTTTATTGACATTATTCTAATGTTTTTGTATATACTTTATTTGCAATTGTTATGTTGCTTGAAAATAACTGTACAAAGGAATCTTGTTTGAATCTTTCTAAAATTATCATTGTAAATGCAATCTTAACAAGTTAGAAAATAAAAATGTTCACAGTATGATGAAGTGGTGTCCCTCTTGTTGGGTTATTTTCTTTTATTCTTTTACAATTTATGTTGTAATTGCTCTGTTCTTTGCGTTTCTGCTTCTTTGGTGTACTGTGTCTGAGTACTTTTATATGAATGACTTCGAAGTTCACCTGATCAGCAGGCTGTTAATACTATGCTGATGAAGTAGTTTCCTTTTTAAATGTCATAACTCTGCTTTATGTCACAATTAGAAAGATATTTTCCTGTCTAGATAACAGTTTGTGTATCATGGGGGAACTTAATTTGCTTCTACTCCTCTGCCTTAACATCAGTCCTTATCCCTCACATCAGTTTGATGTTAATTCATTTACATTATTTTACCTTTCAAGGCCCTGCTAAATGAACCTTTAAGCCTTAATGTTCCCTTTCTTTTGTTATGCCTAGGACAGATACCTTTTAGATTTTGGCAAGTACTGTATGTTTATTTCAACATTGCTCAATCGGAGGAGTCAAACATTAAAAAACAAAGCTTAACATAGGAGAGCCCACACATGCATATTGCATGATCATGCATCCTCTTCTCTGCAGCTTTCCCCTGGGGAAGAGAGGACGGAAGGTTATCTTGGGGCTTATTTTTAGAAAATGCAGTGGAACCACAGGGCAGATCTTCTCCTAATCAATAACTTGTAAAGATTTCAGTCCCAAATCGACACACCACACCAGCTGTTATTGCATTAGAAGACAGCTGGAGGCATGTTTAATTGAACTTTGCAGTGTTCCTGTGCCATTACATGACTGCAGATATGTTTCTGATGGCCAACATGATAAGACTGTGCGGTGAAAATAATGTGCCTCCTAGCTGTGTCTGTCAAATGGCCGGAAGGGGCTAACGTGAAAAGCATACACTGTGCAGTTTCGCATGCTTATAGCAATTGGTTTTCTAGTGGGCACCGAGACTGACTGCATTCAGCACCAGCCACACACCCCTCAGCACCGGGGATGCATCCTCGCGGCTCGGGCACGGACAACTCCTCGTTAGAGCCGACTTTAGGATGGTGAAGAAATCTCTGAACGGCGGGGTTTACCCAGCTCAAGCCGGGGAGAAGAAGCACAAAGTCGGGTTTGTCGGATTGGACCCCGGGGCTCCTGAATCCAACAGGGATGGGGCGCTGCTCATTGCGGGCTCGGAAAGCACCAAGCGGAGCAGCATCCTTTGCAGACCGAGGTCCAGCATTTCCGCCGGGAGACCCCGACCATCGAAGAAAAATGCCAGCTATCGGAAACTACAGAGTTTCCTCTACAATGCACTGGAGAGACCGCGGGGATGGGCGTTCATCTACCACGCTTATGTGTAAGTAATGATCGGGGCTGCAGCTAAGTATGCACGGCCTAAGTATGCAAACATTCTCGGCAACACCGGCATGATTTTCAGGGGTTATGGAGTTTTGCGGGTTTTGTGTGTGGTTTTGCAGTGATCATGTTGCACTAAAAGGGTTAAGCTTTGTCATGCTGCCATAGCTCGATTCTAGGAGGGGTATCACTTCACCTGCATAACTCCCTCTGCAACTCTGTGTTGCATTCTCATGCTTTTAGCTGATTGAGTTATGTCCGTTTACGTGGTTATGATGATTTATTGTGATCCCACAGCTATGTTTGAGATGTACAGACTTTTTATTCATAGATTAAAGTTGTATTGCGGCACTGGTGTGTTTCAGCACGGTGGTCTGTGGACAGCTCCGCGCCGCGTCAGTACTTTCACTAATTAATGTAGCAGACAGTCCTGCTCTGGCAGCTGTACAGTGTGCAGGCAGTGGTACAGCTGCTAGTGATCTAGCATGGTGTTCTGCCATTGGGTGTTAGGTCTAGGTTAGAGACATACCATGTCAGACTCGAGTACAGGTTAGTGACGTGTGTCCTGTGTCTGCATTGAAAACATCAATCTTTCTGGATAACACAAATATCCCTTTTTTTTTAAGGGGGCACTATAACACTTTAGCAATGCACTTCCTTTTGGTTGGGGGCCTAACAAGAGACAGACACAATAACAATCTAGGCAATCGGTGTGGCAGAGTTTGAGAAAATCACATTTTAAATCCTGCATTTCCCGAAATGCAACACCCACTAACTCGTAATTGAACACTTCTTTTAAACTTAATGTCTAAAATGCAAACTCAATGTAAAAAATGAAATATTTGTCATGCATTATTTTTGGGAAAGATAGAGTAGCACTCCCCATTAACAGACCTTTATGTTTATAATCAGGGATTTTTAGTTTAAAGGGGACATATCATGCTCATTTCTAGGTTCATACTTGTATTTGGGGTTTTTACCGGAACACCTTAACATGTTTTAATCTTCAAAAACATACTATTTTTCTCATACTGTCCGTTTGATTGTACTTGTAGTCATTCTCATCCAAAATGTTCTGTTTTAAGACCCGTCTCTTTAAGGCTCCTTCTTGTGAATGATAATATGCTTACAAAGCTTACAAATGTCAGCTTTATTCTCCAAAAGGAAAAGATGGGTATACCCATCACCCCAGTGATGCTGAATGCTTGGTAGTAAGGAGGTTGAATCACCACAGCATTAAGGAATTCACTGTGCGCAGCATTTCTCCACCCCAGAGACCGCTGGATGCAGAAGTACGACTGTGTGCTTTAATGTGAAACCACACACACACCGACACACACACTCACATAGGCCCTCTGGGTACTTTTGAAACATTAACACAGTACTATAACAGCCAGCCACAACTCCGTCCTTGCCATTTGGTTTGCTTTGTTTTGATATTCTTTACCAATGTCAGTCTTAAGAGGTAATGCTAATTCATGTCTGAATCTAGTGGAGGCAGCAGTGATGTTTTTATGGAGGGTTATACAGATTTTAGATCCAAATATGTAAAGTTACCTTATAACAGGGTCAGTAGCATGTGCATACCATACTGTAAAAACATGAAAATTCTAGCAAAAGGATTGTCCTGAAAAGTATTAAAAGTAGATGGAAAAATGCTCCCCGAGGGTTATATTGTTATACTTTATGTTTTATCATTGGATTATTAGAATTAATTTGTAGTTGTTGGATATGAAGCAACATTTTTAAACCAAATAGGATTTTAACTTCAATTTTATTATTAGTGAAATTGCAGAAATGAGTGCTCCTGTCACCCATCCCCCGAAGTGACACCTTCACAATTGCTTTGTCCAACACATAGCCCAAACCTAAAAATATATTCAACATAAATTTAATAATTAATAAAAACAATATATTAGCCTTTTTTACACAACTGATAGTTTTTCATATTTAAATTGATTGCAATTATGTCAGAGTGTTAGGCAACTTATTTGCATGTGATTTGTATATGTTCTTGTGTTCCAAGTATCTAAAATGATCAAAAGAAGTACCTCAAATTTGTTCAGTACTTGAGTAAATATACTTAGTAACATTCCACACTGCTAAGATCAGAATCCTCTAGAACTCTACAAGCAAATCCATTCAAAGTTAACACTAAGAAGAACACCAGCATACAGTAACCGCGACTCTGCCTCTAATACATCCCTCTGTTCCATACATTATTCATCGCCCATACATCTAATTTATTCCCTCAACTCTTTTTTATTTCCAGCCAGCTGATTTATAAAACTATCATGTGCTGACTTCAGTCGAATATTCCCGTCCTCATTCATTCTTCTTTTTATCTGTGCTCTGAAAAGACAGCGTCTGACAGACAAAATGACGGCGCTGCCTTGAGCTGATAAATAGCAGTGGGAAACGTACTCTGCCATTTCTTTTTGATGGGCTGAAATGTTAAGCAGGTGTTTTTGTGACCAATTGATATGTGGAACGTGAGTGCCTATACCCAGAAAGCTCTCTGTTTTGCTGCTCTTGTTTGTCTTTCTTTCTCCGTGTATCCATCTAACTGCTGTCAGACACCAATGCTAAATCTAAATCTTTAGCGTCTTGTGAAATGCAGCACACTGGGTGTGAACATTTCCTCATTTCTGAAGTGAAAGGGAAAACTGCTTGTTCCAACGTCCTGCTGTCAGAACAGCTGCAGTCTTCCTCAGCTCTCTGTTCACATACAATTCAATAAGGAGAGACAGTTTGACAGTTTGCAAAGAAGTCTTTTCATTCTTCCAGGTTCCCCCTACATCTCGGCTTCCTATTCGATCTTTCTAAGGGACTGTATGTACCGCACTGTTTCAGAGATCAGGCCTCTGATATATTCACTGATTTGGCTTCAATAGGAGCCTCATTACTTTGAGTTCTCTTGCAGGAAGCAGCAGCTGAGCTGTGTGAGGAAATTGAAAGGCCTCTGCAGTTATGAGATGACAAAATGTGTCAGAGCTTTACCAATGTGGAACGACAAAGACTGGCAAGAGAGAAAGGAAAACAAAAGTTTAGATAGTGATCAATCGGTGGAAAGTAAAACTAATGTTCCGTTAAAGTGATGCCCAGAGACAGATTGAGGACATGTTCCAGTTATTCATTATTCTCCTGAGCTGGGGAGAAAATACAGCGAGGACAGACAGATGCTGGCTGCCAAGCTGCTGAGATGTGATCGGTTTTAGGGAGAAGAGGTGTCTGATGGGAAGTGAAGGTCTAGAATTGTATCGCCAGGGCCTGTGGTTGCGTTATGGCTAGTGATGGGTTGTGTCCCGACTGCTATTCTGATTCAAACAAAGCCCCAGAAAGCTCTCAGGATATTTTAATATTTTTATTATTTTGTCACTCATGAAGTCAACATGCAACGGCACCTTTGCTCAATTCAACACTCAAAGGGGAGTTCCTGCTACAGTCTTATTTTGGATGGTCATGACCAGTTAGCATATGTTAGCTAATGTTAGCAGAACTCTAGCTAAATATTGCTGTGTAACCAACATTACTGAGTAACTTTGCTAACTTTTTTTGGCATATACTTGTGCCATTCTTCAAGTATCAATTATCCTGTTGGTGTCATTGGTGGTCAAAGCTGTTCTACCTACATGGATCAGCATTCATGACCACTATTGTGTAGGTCCCCCTTTATCGGCCAAAACAGCCCTGATCCTTCGAGGCATGGACTCCACTAGACCTCTGAAGGTGTGCTGTTGTATCTGGCACCAAGACATTAACAGCAGATCCTTTAAGTCCTGTTAGATGCAAGGTGGGGCCTCCATTGATCGGACTTGTCTATCCAGCACTTCCCACAGTTGCTCAAATGTGAATGAGAGTTGGGGACTTTTGAGGCTAAGTCAACACCTCAAACTCATTGTTGTGTTCCTTAACCTGCTGAAAGAGGCAACTGCCATTAGGGAATAATGTTATCATTAAAGGTGAGCATGGTCACCCTGTCTAAACGGTTAAGATAGCGACTAGTTGGTGAACGATGTGGAGTATTAACTGCTACGGAGAACAATTTTTCCATTGAGGGATGGAGGAGACCAAACACAGTTAAAAGCAGTGTTTAGTACCTACAGTATATTGATCAGATGGGCACATTATGGCTCCATATCTGCTGGTTGTGTCAAAAAGCCACTGTAAAAGTGTACCTCTAAAAAAAATATTATTTTCTATGCCTGTAGTGACCAAAAACAATTGTTATTTAAGATTAAAAAATGATTATAGGAATCTAAATTCTTATAAAATAATATATAGACTTTGTTTTATTTTTGGAGTTTGGCCTTTGTTTATTTAGTAATGAATTGTATTTCTATCACTTTCATAATGCTCCACCTGTCTGCTCTATATTGTCTATTCCTCTTGGTATCTTCTTGAAAGAGAAATCCCTCCTTTTTCCCCATTAAAGGGTTGGTTGTGTACTTATCTCCCTTGCCTTCACATGACTCTCATATCTTGCACGAAGAGGCACCCCTACTGCTCATAAGAGGCAGGACGACGGTGTCGACGGTGCTTGTATTTAAACAAGAAGAGTGCCCCAGAAACTCATCGGCACCCTGGGGAGCCCACACAGTGGACGCCGCAGTGAGAGCACATGCTCTTCACAAGCTCTACCTGCTTAGTGAAAAATCCTTCTTTCGTTATCTGCTTTCTAGTTCGTCGCAGTCTAAATTTAGCGCGAGTGTGTCTGGGAAGGTAGTGTTGTGCTGAGAGGGGCAAATCAATGTTTCTTTATCTGCAGCTCAGGAGCAAATGCAGGCTTTTCTGCTTCCAACAACAGCCCCCCTCAACTTGATTGATCCAACTGATGTCGTGTGGTCCTCTCTGGCAACAAGTGGATGTGTGTTTGTAAGTGCTTGTGGCTGTTTGTCAATTGCCAGAGTAAATGTGATTTCTCTTTAGGAGGGGTTTTTATTGGGGACAGAGGCGACAACCAGATGAGAAGCTGGTGCAAAAATAGAGCTCTATAAGGTCACCTGTGTGTCTGCGTGTGCCATGATGAATTTGCTATCTCTATGGTACTTGATCAGTAGTGGATACACACATTCATTTGACCTTTGTTGAATCAGAAATGTAATATTTCAATTTTTAGTCAATAGAAAAAGATATATGCAGTAACAGCAATGTATTAATTGAATGTAACAGTGTTCACGTCCCTTGCTTTAAGGTTATACAGTATATGTTGCACAAAAGGAATAGTTTAGGGTATACTATCAACTATAAGAAGTGGATTTTGTCACAGGGAGGACATATTGTTTTGTGGACTACAGTTTTGAAGCCTGAGAATTTTTGTCATCTCCATCTTGATTTTGCATCTCTTTTGGAACCAGCCGTGACATGCAAGGTTGGATCAAAGTACGACAAAATGTTGAAGACAAATTTAGGCAACTAAAATCTTAAAATTCTAAGGCTGAAAACAAACTGTGACAAGAGACAAATCTAAACAAAAGTATAGAACAAACCAGAAAATGCTGCAGTAGCAACCTGTCAATCACAAGGTGGCTGGCCCCTACCGATGGCATACCCAACAATAATGTCTAATTTTACTTTAAATCACAAACATTTTTAGAAGGCTGGAAATAAATAATTAAGACTCACTAGTCTAATCAATCAAGTGAAAAGTAGGATCTTTTCCTCATAGACTTCTATTCAATCAGACTTGTTTTTGCCATCACAGGTGAAAGAATAGATAGAATCAGAGGATGAAACCCTCTTTATTAGTCACATACATGCACACAGCAGAGCACAAACAGCTGCATTTAACCCATCCTAGTACTAGGAGCAGTGGGCAGCTATTGTGCAGCACCCGGGGAGCAGGGATTGGAGATGGCCGGTGCCTTGCTCAAGGGCACCACAGCAGGGCCTAGGATGTGAACTGGGACCTCTCCAAGTAGCAGTCCACTTTCCATATTTCAAGTCTGTTTGGGGACTTGAACCAGCGACCCTACGATTCCCAGTCCAAGCCCCTACTGACTGAGCCACTGCTGGATATTAGAAAGAATGCAGGATTTTTCTTCACTTTCCTGCTTGAGATATAACCCCCTTTCTTCACTCACAGAGTTGGATAGGAAGATATTATTTGCATTTAAGTGCATAAGCACATTTTCCGAAAGGGTTAGAGTTACGGTTAGGGTTAGGGTTAGGGGTTATAATAGAAAACTGGCCAATTAGCACAATAGATTGTATCATTCATACATTCCATTAGATAATATGTCTAACATTCTTTCACACATTTGTTTCCCTCTTTGTACTGTCCTAACAACACCTCATGCATAACCATGAGCCGCTTTGTCTATGTGATGGTGGCTTTAAATTAAACTGTTGAAGCGGCACAGAGGAAGTGTAGCCGTTAATGCCAATTGTGTGACTGCTTCAGGAGGCAGGTTTACCCCTCGCCTTCATAACCAAGTGTCCTCATTAGTAGGTACTGATGGATTTGGCAAGGTCTGGGCAGGACAGTTGCATAAACTGACGTCCAATTAAACTTGCAGCTTCTTTGTGCACAAAATGCCAGTTGAGGGATTACATGTATTTAAGGAATTACATAGCCCCATATCAGTGTTTACATTTGCAGAACAACTGATTTTGTGAGGTTGCATAGTGCATATCTTAAGAATATGAAAAATCATTACCTGGGATCTACACACTTTGCTGTGAGCACACATTCTTCTGTTTTTATAACACATTCATCACCTCAAGCCAAGAGCAATGCAGTATCATTTTGTTGGAGACAAACTAAATATGTGTACGTCAGATTTCTAAATCACTCACACCAACACTACCTAGATTTAGGAATAGCACTACAAGAGGCAAAATATGTATTTCTGATGTGTGGAAGACCTGTCCCCTCAGCATCATGATTGTGGACTTGTGAGGTCCTATTAATGGATCTGTTCCCAGCATACATACGAACATGTTGGTTCGACCGACAGTGAAATGACAAGTCACTGTTCTGATGGTATGTGAAGACTGACCTTAATATGTCACAAGCGAATGAAAGACAGAAGCATCAGACGTCTCAGCTTTGTCAGAATAATGTTCTGCAGGTGCCCTAACTTTGGGTAGGAATTGATAAGATTAATGATATTTGGTATGATTCTTTCTACTAAATTCCTCATTGATTCTATTAAAATGCAAATTCAATGTACAATTTGATGGCTATGAGAATGTTATACCATTAGAGACCAATCCGGTAGATGATATATGAAAACTGGTACAACTTGTCAGAAAAAGACTGCCATATTGAGAGACCTTCAATTTAAGAATAATCAAAAGCTACAGCCATCCACGATGTATGAGATGACAAAAAGGCACATATACTATATATGTAAAAGAGAATGATCTCAACTGTCGAGCCACAGTTGAATAAGACTATCCTTGGTATGTTTTAGTGCCTCTGATGAGGAATAACAAAGAGTATAAAGAATGAGCTCACTTTACCTCTGCTGCTTCCTTCTGATTGGCTTACAGCCAGAGGTCGCTGCCAAGAGTTTGATATGACCAAACAGAATTTGCAGCAGCAGGAAAAGGGAAATCAGGTGGGCTGCAGCTCTAGTGAACAACAAAAAAAAAAAGCATTAGGGACCCAGGCAGGATTGATGAGGGTCCCTGATGAGGATGGATGAGGGCTGGATAGAAAGAAAAAGCTTTGATAAACTTGCATGTCAGGTTAGATCAGGTAACAAAAAACACATGCAGAGCCAGAATCCCTTTGAGGAGTGAGGAAATTGTATTAAAAGACCTCCCCAGTGTGTGTGTGTGTGTGTGTGTGTGTGTGTGTGTGTGTGTGTGTGTGTGTGTGTGTGTGTGTGTGTGTGTGTGTGTGTGTGTGTGTGTGTGTGTGTGTGTGTTAGCTCTTCCTTGGCCCTTGGTGAAATTTGACCATGGCAGCCCCCCCTCCACCGTTTTAAAGCAGCACTAATCAATATTACTTATATCAATAATGGATGAAATGATTAAGTGTAATGGAAATGTGTCACTGGTATTGACCAACCCACAAAGACTTATCACCAAACCCTCCACTTCCCCCCATCTCTACAGAGTGATTTCAACTATCTTTTCGGGTTGTTTTGTTATTTGGGCATCAGCTTTGTTTCAAGCTGAAGCATCTAGCTATACTTTTCCTGTTCAGCACCAAACAGCAGCAACAGCTTTGGATGTGATCAGCAGAATAGCGTGCTCTATGTTATAATCGGAACATAGATGACGTTCAGTAGGCTATTATAACCTATCCTGAAGCTAGGTCACTGCAGCCATACACAAATTGCTGACTTACTAAAATGTACGTACATTTATGCAACCTTAAGTTCCCAGTCCATCTACCTATTTTATCCCAAACTACTACATTTTCCTAGAACTAACCAATGAGTCTTGTATCACTGTTTTGGAACATTGACCACATGTTTAAAACTGCGACAGTCTCATATCGTGAGGGTAGGCGCCATTTGCCCCATCTGAAGCATTTTGATGGTAGTGATAAAGAACTGATACCAGACTTTTGATAGATTTCATAACATTCAAACATATACATTTAGCAACTCGCTGATGAAATTAGTGCTGCATTTAAAAGCTTAAATGCCATTTTTTGGAATGTAGGTGCAGACCAAAAACGGAGCTAAAAGGCCCTTTTTTCTTTTTAATGTGTGAAGAGGTATTACTAACATGTTCGTCATAAAAAAACACTCTTTAATTTCTCCATCAGCCCTCTCTCACCACTCATACGGTATACTGTTAAATGAGATCACTCGGGTATAGTTTGAGCTTTAATGTGTTACCTGCTCTTGTGCTCAGGGAGATACTTGATGCCACTGTATCTGTAGTATGATTAATGAAAGCTGCGCCTGCTTTTTTATTGAATTCCTGCATTGTCTTAGTATTGGGTTTCACCAGGCACTCTCCATTATCTCTGCTTTGGATTTCTTCCAGTCGATCTTTTCTCAAGATGGTCTCTTAGGTCAGGACTTGCCATGCCTCTTCCTCTCCGAAATCACATGTTATGTTCCGTCCAATAAAGCGCTCGCCTGGTGGTCTCAGCTAATCTTCTGGATGTATGGCTGCAGAATAGATTTTCTACCAAATCACATCAGTCTACCACCAACCCTTTTCTGTTGTACATAGAAAAGGAATCGTTTTATTGATCTTTATTTTATATATTTAATATAAAAACCTGTTTCTGGAGGAGTTTGGTCTATGGGATTGTCCCAGTTTTAACAAAATTGAATTCATCTTACATTAACTCCCATCCTTTGTTGAAAGGAATGATGACTTCTGAAGGCAGATGATGTTGTTGATTAAAACAATTATGAGTTTGTGTCACTCCAGTGAAGAGTTACTATCTGAAAAGTCAGTAATGCACTCATTATTGGTAATTTTCAATGTCTGCAAGTGTTTGTCCATGTTGTTTAAGGTCACTTGGCCAAACTCAAGTTGCACATGAGAAGTCTTATTGTAATTATATATTCATCGACATTATTTAAGGATCAGTTTTTCAAATGAACATTTATCTGTTTGCATCTTTCAGGCTTTCTGTCTAATTCACTCAGGATTCGTCCCAAATGAGCTGCAACTGTTCATGCAGTTGTGCTTATTTCCGCTAATGAAGGCACCACCCAGCTTCTGTGGCTCTAATTATTCATTTAGTCCCCAAATGTACCTACTTAAGCTTCAGAATTTGATAAACAGGAGGCAAATGGTCTTTATGACAAATTATCGTAAACAATCCCAGCAGAAGAATATTACATTTTATGTGGAAATATTATAATGTGTTGGCTTCAAGCAATGCAGATATGTTTTTTCTTCATTCTTCAATTTGAATTCAAACCAAAGAAATAAAGTCCTCATGATAACTGTTAGTGCAAATGGGGCATCGTTTCTGAAAGTCAAAACGCTGTTTAGCTATTAAAATGTCATATTTCAGTGCTTTGAAGGTCCATTCCTCTCCACTTGACTCTGGTGACAGCACAATTTAAAGAAAAATGCCAATATGCATCTTTAAATACCTAAGGGTTATTCAGAAGATTTGGTTTTATTTGAGGTGAACTGCCCCTTTAAGAAATTGCCATCACACAGGCTTTTTTATATGCTTATGCAGTCTGATTCACTGAATATATTAAGATATATAACAACTGTGAAATACCTTAAAATAAAAGGCAATAACTGTTTTTGTACTTTTTGTCCCGTCTCTTCCAGCTTCCTCTTGGTCTTCTCCTGTCTCATACTCTCAGTGTTTGCCACCATCAGAGAGTTCAAAAATAGCTCAGAGAGTGCCTTGTACATCCTGGTAGGTACATTTTCTTTAGTTGAACTCCATATACAAACATGTCTCAGGGTTAACTCAGCCATTTTGGTTTGTTCCACAGGAAATTGTGACCATCGTGGTGTTTGGGGTGGAGTACATCGTGAGGATATGGGCTGCTGGCTGCTGCTGTCGGTACAGGGGATGGAGAGGGAGACTAAAATTTGCCAGAAAACCTTTCTGTGTCATAGGTGAGAAAACAGAGTTGAGATGAATGTCCCCTTACCCTCTCATAAAACATTACAAAGAAGCATTACTGTGTATTTTCCTTTCATTCTAACGCTGGAAGCTGTGAGTAGATATAATAACTATCTTTGTTAGGCGTTCTTGTAATTTTCTCCAAATTGGTTGCTTAAATACGTTGTTAACATAACATTATAGCCATAAAAAGCCCAAGAAAACTATCCTCTTCTAGTTGCTTCTAAGTGCTCAAAGCAACTTTTGAATTCCAAGGAAATTGTTCTACGTCAAACAGAGTAAAGTGTTGTTAATTCACTCTGATTTGATCAGGGATCTCTAGCTTCCCCTGCGTGTGTGGAGTTCTATGATGGTGTTCTGCTCTCTCTCCAGACATCATGGTACTGATAGCCTCAGTATCAGTACTGGCGGCTGGTTCTCAGGGCAATGTTTTTGCCACCTCGGCCATCAGGAGTTTGAGATTCCTACAGATCCTGCGCATGCTGCGTATGGACCGCCGTGGAGGCACCTGGAAGTTGCTGGGATCTGTAGTGTACGCCCACAGCAAGGTGACATCATAAAAGATTTTACAGTGGAAGTTAATAAGAGTTGAACACTCCTTCTTTTCAACACCTTTCTGAAATGTGTCATCACTGTGTTGGTATTAATAGCCAGCCATATGTGGTGTTAGTGAGCCGATTTACTGTGCACTGCAATTAACCAGTCTGAAATTTCCACTCTCAAGGAAGTCAAAGGTTTTCGAAACCAAAGATTTTTATTCATTATCTTTCATTGTTTGTATAATAATGGTAACAAAAGGATAAATAATGTTTTGAATACCATCTTTACTATACTAACTATGATCCTTTACTGTATTATCATTGATGTATATCCACTTCCAGCATTTGACGGGATGATTAATTTACTGTAAATAAAAACATGTTTTATCTCTTTACCTAGAAAACATGCAGAGAAAGGACTAAATGCCTTCAATGTCATCATATATAAGTAAAGGCAGCCTGTATGTTGACTGAGGGGCAACATCCAGGGCAAAATAATGGCTTTGGCTTCAACAAAAACATGATCAATTGCGTTTTGAGTAACAGTTGTAGTTTTAAACATTATTTAGATTAAATATTTAAGTTAAGTTGCGTATGTTAGTTAAGAGATTATGAAAGTGACGTAGGCCTAAAATAAGTCAATGTTGATGTCTTATTTTACATAACACAGTGGTCTACTGGGGGAAAGTGGCCTTCACATGGGGTATAAACCATGGGAGTTCAAACTAAAAGGGCTTTATTTTCCACTGTGTTAATTCAGTGACACAGTGTTCCAGTAATCCTGTCATGGTAAGGAAATATGTTTCTCAGTTTTAGTTTGATGAGCTTTGAATTATCAGCTTGCACTAAGAAGTTTGAAGTGGAAAACTGTGTCGGTGTATGTGTGTGTATGTGTGTGTGTGTGTGTGTGTGTGTGTGTGTGTGTGTGTGTGTGTGTGTGTGTGTGTGTGTGTGTGTGTGTGTGTGTGTGTGTGTGTGTGTGTGTGTGTGTGTGTGTGTGTGTGTCTGTGTCTGTGTCTGTGTCTGTGTCTGTGTCTGTGTGTTTGTGTGGTGAGACGGAGAGAGGCATGTGCTGAGGGAAATAAAGACGGTTATTATGAAGTGTTTGGTCTGCCGCAGAGGACAATGGACTCACATAATTATGTTCAATATTATTACAGAAAGGCAATTTTTACCAATTTACAGAGTCTACATCTCCACTTTGCCAGGCCTCTTCAATGACACTTTATTACTTTAGTTTCCCTGATGCTCGTTGTATTGGTTTTCCCTGCAGGAGCTCATCACAGCGTGGTACATTGGCTTCCTGTGCCTGATCCTGGCTTCATTCTGGTTTACTCCGTGGAAAAGGATTCAAATACTGAGTTTGACACCTATGCTGATGCGCTTTGGTGGGGACTGGTAAGACAGGGGGAAAAAGGGTCTGTGTTTTACTCCGCAATTTATTTTCAGTTTCCTCTCTTTCTTTTACACAACTTGTTCCACAATCAGAGTGACTTTAACTTATCTTCTCACCAGATCACTCTCACCACCATTGGTTATGGTGATAAGGTTCCTAAGACCTGGAATGGACGCATGCTGGCAGCCGCGTTCAGCATGATCGGGGTGGCCTTCTTTGCACTTCCTGCTGTAAGTACGGCACACTTTGAACCCAGTCTCGTTTGGCCGAAAAGTAAAGTTAAAGTGCTACTCAGCTCTATATGGTGTTAAGTGCTCATCAAAGTGGTGTAATTGCAGTGTGTTTAAGTCTTTCATGTATTCTTCGATTTTTCCTTTTTTATTTTTCACCTCTCATGCTAACTTCTTCAACAAATATTTCATTATTTTAACCATGAAAGACCAGATTGTGGATACTTGACAAGATATTCGATTGATTGAATAAATAAGGAAACATATGGAGTTGATAGAGACCAAAAACAGAAAGTATATTGAAGACTTACATTAATTTGGTCATCAAAAACACAACCCCAAAGCTAATGCTAAAGATGATCCTCCACGTCGCTGATTGTGTGATTTGCCAATTGTTGGTTTGCACAAAATAAATCTAAATAGGAAGGGGTGTGTCACAGATGTATTCTCAGCTTGCCACGTTGCCATCAAGTGGCCAAATCCTTCTTTAAAATGTTAAACAGTAACTTTGCCTCTTTTTGTTGTTCTGTCCTTTTGTTGTTGTTTTGTGTGACATTGTGGTCATTTTGTCTCTTTGTCCTTTACTAGTTTTTTGTTGGTATGTTGGACATTTTACTTTCATCAATCAATCCATGCTCAGAGTGAATCACAATACTAGCACCCTTGAACCTAGAGTACCTAAACAGTATGCAGCCATTGTTCCCACTATTAATTATATTTTCGTTTCTCTTGTAATGAAATGTCTGCTGTGATATATTGAAAAATGATGTGCATTATTTAACATAATGTGGTGATCTCCAGCTACCTAAAAGCTTTTCAGTCTTTTGTGAAAACACAAACACTCTCCACTTACATTTGGAAAGCTCTCACTTTATGACATAATTCCAGTCACTGATGTGTGTGTCATTTGCAGTTACATTTTTGGCAACTCACCTGACATTTTAAAATGTCAGAGACAGGAGTAAGCCTTTAGTTAGACCTGGTCTAACACAAATATCAAACAGCTATAGATTGCTGTATCATTTTGCCGTGTGGGAAGGGTATCATTTGATCAAAAAATGGTATTACCTTGAGGCTTTGTAGACTGTCATATATGCCATCTTCTTGTTGTATTTGCTCACCGCTCTCGGTTGTGGAAGGTTCTTCAAGATGTTGAAGGAGTTGCGATTCCAACTCCTGGCCAGTAGAGGTCAATAAAGATAACTTTATCATTTAGGGCATCCTTGGTTCTGGCTTTGCCCTGAAAGTCCAAGAGCAACACAGGCAGAAACATTTTGAGAAGAGGCGTAACCCTGCAGCAGGCCTCATCCAGGTAAAAACCATATGATAGCAACTCCTTGTATGGATTCTTCCAACAAATTTAATATCTGCTTTGTGTTTCTGACAACACAATTCACAATAGTTTTATGTCTCTTTCCAGGGTGCTTGGAGGTTCTATGCTACCAATCTTTCCCGGACAGATCTGCTGTACACTTGGGATTTTTACGAGCAGACTGTAGCTATCCCAATGTACAGGTGAGTGATGGATATGTCTGAATAATGCTTTACATTTTCAATAAATACTGTTTTCCCATATCACATTCTGCCATCTCTCTGAAAACTAAGCTAAGTGGAACTCATTTGTTGAATCAGATACTACTGTGAAGCATCACTCACTGGTGTGACTTTCACTTTCTGCCTAAATAAGGGTAATTTTACAGTGGCTGAGGCTGATGTCTTGGAAGTGACACCTCTTTTGAAAGTTCCAAAGACAAACACCGCCAGTGGCTACTTCGTAAAATTAACCACCTATTTCACTGCCCAACTGTATGAATCAGCAACGCTGCGGCCATGCTTGACTTTCACGGCGCATATTTCTGACTATATGTGTCTAGAAGAGGCTGCTTGTCTTTTCTAATGGAAAATGGCTTCGGCTTTTGGTTTCATTCCAGTAGTAATTTGAAGTGAAAAGGTGATGACCAGCAGAATAGAGAACTGCCAAACTAAATGCAATTGTCTTTAAAGTGCCCGATGGCGAGCTTCAATCTTTCATCACTGGGTTGAAAGCGCCTTGACAGAAATGCTCTTTGTCTTTTCCCAGACTCATTCCTCCTCTGAATCAGCTGGACCTGCTGAGGAATCTGAAGGGAAAGTCATTCAGGTAAAAACATGACCATTGCCAAAGCCGATGATGATGATAATGACAAGGATACTGGGATGTTATGAGTATAATGGGGAGCATAGTGATGATGGTAATGGTTATCAACAGTGAAGTAATATTCTTTGGATTAGAAAAAGGCTTATTAAAAATAATTTCAATTCACATTAAAGCTACACAAACAAATAGTATTGTATTAACAAGGCTTGCAATTCTTAACAGGCAATCTATCAAAACAACAACCTTTGATAATTAGACTGGTAAACATAGTGCAGCGTTTAACAAGTTGAGTGCCACATACATTTATAAAAAGAAAGGTAAACACCATCATGCTGCATTGAAGAAGACTTACCAGGGATGAGACCATAAACTCACTTGGATACGGATGTAATAAATCAAGCGAGCAGGGTCATTTTTTTCATAGACTTCTATACAAAAATGCTTCGGACCAATGGTGCTTCCCCCTGTTGGACATTACAGAGAATGCAGGTTTGAGATATATTGGCATTGGCTTTACTTTTGGGACCAGAAAGCCATGTCCTCTTCTTTTATTCAAATAAAATGCTTATATTTATAAGATAGAGACAAACTCAACTTTAAATTAAAGTTTGTGTTGCTCAGTGTCTGAAACTCACCATATAAAGTGACAATATTCCCACGTTATTTTCAAAGCTTGTTTGAGCTGCCTCAAATGGCTTAAATAGCTCATGTCATATTTAATCTTTTTTATCTCATCTTTTACTGCATGTAAATTAAATTTGCAGCAGCACACATTTTTCCATCTAGCAGCTTTCCTTAATATTTCTCTGAACATGTTCGAGGGTTAAACTACCACAACCCTAACAACATGGATCGATGTTATTATGACATAACAGTGTAACTCATGACGACCTTCACTGTGTAACAGTTAGTTTCTCCTCTCTCCTCACAGGAAGGAGTCTCAAGCTGAACCCTCTCCCAGGTCTGTGATCTGCAGGCATTTTATATCTCTTCACCTCCCTTTGGCTTCTCTTCAAATCTGCTCTTAGCTGCTGCTGAGGCACTCTTCTTGAGGGAGTGTGTGTACAGTATATCTGTGTGTGACTGGTGTTGTAAGTCCTGCGTGTCCAACATGAATGTGATTGTATGTTCAGTGACTCCTTCAAGAACAGTCATGCTGCATTTGCTCACATGGTGCACCAAAGATCAGCTGAATTTGGGCTCATGCACACTTTCTCACTACGAAGCTGTTCTTTGATACTCTGGCTTTCAGCATCAGCTCGGAAACTAAAAGTGATTTTGAACACTTCAAGAGCCTGGCTTGATTTATATCACATTGTTTTTGACTAAAGAAACAAGTGTTATCTTTATCAATGAAGTAACACTTTATCCTTACTTGGTCCTTTATAAACTTTTTGCTTATTGTATGCCCGATACTAGAAGGGATTTCAATTCATTGCACATGTGCAAATGTAACAAAAGGATAAATGAATTCAATTAAATGCAAGTCATATAAAGCAAATTTAATATAAATCTGTCACAACAAAGTGTTACTAGCATCACAGTATAGCACACACACTGCTGTTTTTTTGAGTGTATCCACTGCTACTTTATCTTTTTGTGTCTCCTCTACTACCCACCACTGCAGTAGTGAAAATGCACACAAAGACAGACTTTGCGGGTGCTGTCCGAGAACTATTAGGTATAGTTGCTGCACAGATACTAAGTCTGCACTGCAAGTCTGTGTTTTCTTCCATTCCTACCTCTGTTTCCTCTATCTCTTCAAAAACATAGAGGGAAAAGGATTTGAACCAATATCGCTTAGTGAAAAGTAATATGTGACATACCGTTTTTCTCTGGAAAAATAATGCAGATATACATCCCTCTCTACTGCCCTGTCACACTTGATTTATGGTTTCTGTTTAGTAATGTCTCTATGCAGTTTATTTGCTTGCTACCTTTTTTTGCCTAATCAGCAAACTTCTGTTCAGCAGGCAAGGTGCATTTTGCTGAATACTTAATGCGTTTCCTTTGACCAGTTCCTGTGTATCAGGCGGAGCACACAGTATGATGGTGAATTATTTTGCATGATTTATGTTCACTTTTTTTGCACACAGTGAGACCACAGCTCGGCCTTTTTGAGACGTGCTGTGTCACTTTGCTTCCCATGCATGCTTGCTTGTAGCTTCCTGCTGCTTGCCTGACCCACTGAATGCTCCACTATGTTCGTATATGGACTCCTTCTGCTGTAGGACATTGCCCAATTTTACGTTTTCACCGAGGTAAGATTTATTATCACAGCGCAGAATTAATCAAATTACAAAGATTTCACTTGTACAAGAAAGCAGTAGGATAAAGACATTTAGTTTGAGTGTATTTGATTAAATGATGCATTAAAAAAACAGTTACATTTCCCTGTCATTACTTACTCTCTGTAGTCGGAAGCCCAGCCTGAAGGACAAGGTGTTCCCAAGTCCTTCAAAGGCTCCTGTTGCCAAGGGGAAAGCTCAGTCTCCAGGGGCAGAGGATGGGGCCGAGGCCAGTCCAAGCAAAGTTGCAAAGAGCTGGAGCTTCAATGAGAAGAACCGAGGGCCAAAGCATGCCTTCAGAGTCAGGGGCAGCACCTCACGCCAAAACTCAGAGGGTAAGGCAACTCCACTCCACTCCACCCCAGTCCAGAAGAACACTGTCACTACCACTACATTTTCGTTAAGAGATAGGGTTGAAACAAGTTAGGGTTAAAGTTGAACCATGGTTCATAGTAAAATATACCCTCCATTTTCACTATATTTGTGTGCATGTTAAGTTGGTAAATCTCTGAAACAGAATTAAAACTCAAGCAAACATTTTTGGAAATATACATATTCTCTTTATTTGTTCATGATGAGTGTTGGAGTTTGGCACCGTGGCCATCTTGGTTTTTTGAAGCTAGTAGTTCTAGTGACCAATATACTGTATCTGTATAGTAGGAAGGAGCTGGGGGAGGGTGACTACACTGTAGCTACATTAATGGCTAATGCTAGTCCTAGCTAGCTAGCTTGGATGAAAAGTTCAAAAAGTAGTTTAAGTTGTCACTGAGACTCAAGTCATTTGACGATGGATTAAGATTTTGGAGTTTGGCATTTGAACCATGTTGTTTTTATGGAGCTAGTAAGTGACCAATCTGTACCTGAGGGAGGAGCTGGGGAAAGGGGACTAGATAAAATAATAGCTAATGCTAATGCTAGCTTGGTAGAAAAGTAGCATAAATAATTGATGTAAACTTTCATACTGATTGGAATACTTATTGATCGCTTTTACAAAAACACACTTAAAAGAACTGCAAAAAATGAACATGACTCCTTAGAGTGTCTTTTAGTACAACAACATGATAAACAACGCCTTGGTAGTGACTTATCAATCACTCAGTAACTTGCCCTAAATACATACCCTTCTTTACTAACTATTTGAAACACCCTGGTAAATTGGTTGGGAGCATGAACTCCTTTGTTTATTCAGATAATAAATTGAGAGTTAGCAGTACGACAATTTTCTCAAAGATGTCAATACAATCAGAATATTTTTCAACCAGTGAAGTTGCTCCCTGCTGGCCTTTAGAAAGAAGGCAAGTGATTCATGTTTTTGGCTGTTGAAATCAACTTCACCTGCTTTTAATAATCTTATCTTAAATCTCAGCAGGAAAGCCAATACAATCCCTTAAATGCCAAAGTCTTCCTTTAAGCCAATATTTAAACAGCTTATTGTTTAATTGCTGAGAAACCGTAGGCCTAAGTGCTTTTCTGTGTTTCAAACTTTAGAAAATGTTTATCTAGCATTTAAGAAAGCTAATATTGGTCTATCCAGACATAAAGTCAAATATTAACTTTATTTATGCAGTTTTTTTATCTGCTATTTATAAACTGTTAATCAATCAAACCAGCTTGTTGGACTCTTGTTTACATTGACAGTTATTAGGTTGATCTGGAAGGACATTGATCACAGAGTTCTGTATGGCTCCATGCACTCATGTCACAAGTTTTGTGTTTTTAGAAATAATTGGCAGTACAGACAGTATAGGATATTGCCGTATTGTTTCCACTGCATGCATTCAAACAACTGTGGTAGACGAGATTGTCTCGGAACACTAAAGCCAAGATTCCGGGGTTGGTATATTTGGATGTTGATGTCCAGACATCATTTGTTTGCCAGGCAGCCCAACTACATCCACATGTCATGCAGGCCACTGTGTCACTATCAAAAAATATACTTTTTCATTTCTTTGTCTTTTATTTTTTAAACAATTTGAACCAATTCTCATCAGTTCTTTTTCTTCTTCCAATTCATGGCATGTTAAAGTGCTGATTGAAATGCAGGATGAAGACTTTGGACTTAGTTAAGTTAGACAAGTCATCATGACATGTCTTCAATTTAGACTGTGATATATTCTGTATTTTCTGGCTTTACCATACATGTTACATGAAGCTGTATAATATATGTAGTTTGCTACGTGTAAATGTAAGAGTAGAGAGATCAGCTGTTTCAAACATGAGCCAGAAATCATTCAGTGGACTAAACCAGTTCCCATGTTTGGAAATGATTTGTCTGCCATTGTCATCCGGCTAGAATCCATAACAAATCTTTCTCCATGTCTCTCCTCTCTCTCTCTTCGCAGCAATTGAAGGTTTAATAAGTAAGACATTGGGATATGTTGTTGATTGGCCTCTGTGGGGGAAATAATCAAAATAAAAGTCAGCTTTACTGGTCTGACAAACCTGCATGTTGAGAACTGCTGAGATTTGTTTACTTGACATGAACCCTTTTTATTTTACCCCCTCAACGATGACTGAAGACTGAAGCATGATACGAGCTGAGAGCAAGCATGTATTTATGAAGACTGTTAGAGCCTAATAATAACTAAGGTCAAGTAGCGCCAAGATAATCCAAAATTGACCCAGAGAAAAAAAGTGTGCTTTATGTTGCATGAAGAGACCTCACTTTCCCTACCAAAATCACACTTAATAACTAACTATGATTTGGCCTTGACACCCTTGCCTGTATGCAACAAAACCCATAGATTACAATGTTAATCTAGCCTGTTATTGGTGGTGGGAAGAGAGTACTTTTATTAAATGGTTTTAGAAAAGCTTTATCCCATCAGCACTATCCTTCAATTCTGCACCAAGTCCTTTTTCTGTTGTTCCTCAAAACCCGCTCACTACCCTCACAAACTGGCTAGCTGGCTTGAAACCAACTTGGTAATCGAATTTTGCACTCCTTGAAAGCTTCAAGCAAACAGCCCTGCTTTGCTTCTGCTGTGGCGCTGGGTGTGAAAGCACATTTCATATTGTTTACGAGTGTCCTTGTCTTTGCTCTGTAGAGGCCAGCCTCCCAGGAGAGGAAATTGGTGATGATAAGAGCTGCCACTGTGAGTTTCTCACTCAGGAATTACCACCAGGCTTGAGGGTGACAATAAGGGCAATATGGTAAGGAATCATTTTAATACCTTTTTTTGAATGGTTCTGCAATGTTTATTTCACCCATGGAGAAAGAAAGGGATGACCACCAATGGTTAAGGCTTCACTAGCTCTAACAGTGTTTAATGGAAAACATTGCTTTTTTAGATTTGGAGATAATTTATAAGCAATAATAACATTTGTTTCTAACAAATTCATAGCTGTGATTTGCAAATGTGGTAAAATCGCAAAGTCTGGTCGTGCATGAAGTGATACAGTCAGATACAAGAATGCCACTCCAAGTTTAAACCAGGCGAAAAAATATTTGTATTCAATATACAAAGTGTTCTTCCTTGGCCCATGCTCCACCCTTCCAACAACTTTCATTATAATGGGTCATTCGTTTTGTAACGGCTCCTTAATTTAACTGTTAATTCCTTGGCCAATGCAACACCCTCCACCAAGTTAGGGTTACGGTTTCAGTTTCTTTAAAATAAGATCAGTAAGTCTGTTTGGTGTTGCTGCTCGCAGAGGGACAGTGAACAAAAACCAAAAACATAACCATCTTGGTGATATTTTTTATTAAGAAAATGGCTCAATTCCATTTCATGAATAACTGAGACTAATGAATAGAACAAAGCTAGTGTTAATGTTATTATAAGTAAGACCTGTGGTATACTGACAATTTTAATGTCAGCTGTGAAAAAAGCCTACTCTCGTGCTCTGTGTTTCATGTGAGTAAATATTGTGTCCCCCTTCAGCATCATGAAGTTTCTGGTGTCAAAGCGGCGGTTCAAAGAGAGCTTGCGGCCTTATGACGTCATGGATGTGATCGAGCAATACTCAGCAGGTCACTTGGACATGCTGTCCCGCATCAAAAACCTGCAGTCCAGGCAAGTGAATGTTCAAAACACACCATGTTGCAATTTAAATCTAAACCACACTTATTTCTAGGTCTCCTCAGAGTGAATAACCTGCCTGGCTGTCACTTTCACTGTGAGTTCAAAAAGATCAGGATGGATATGGAGGATACTTGGGATCATTTTCAGACTCTTTTCTTAAGTTGAATGTTAGTTTAAACTGAGTGTTAGTAGTAGTAGAGATGTGATTCAGTAATCCAGTGTTTTTTGGATACACACATGTTGTCATTGATTTGCCTGTTTCATTTGTCCAACGACATGTGTTGTATTCCCAGTCGAAACATTTATATCTCAAAATACGATCCACTCCAGCTTTGAATGCGTCACAAATCCATTTTTTTTAGATACAGTATAACATTGATGTAAAAATGACATTGTTTTACCTAAGTCCCTCACATTCTGCTCCCCTTGAAGATCTAACATGTAGAATAAATATATTCCAACAGCGAAACACATGCACTCCTCATCCACGAAGCAAGTCAGACTCACCGTATGTCTTGTGTGTGGAATATATTGAAAACGTGTTCTCCATAGCTGATGTGATCCCGCGTTGCTTCATTTTGCATTGCACTCATATCGTCTCTGTGTGCCTTGCCAGGATAGATATGATTGTGGGGCCCCCTCCCCCCTCAACACCTCGCCATAAGAAGTCCACTGAAGGTCCTAGGTTAGGTCAATAGACTGCACCTCTAGAATGTTACCAGCATATTGCTCTTTATAGTCCAAACATTAAGACAGTTACTCGCTGCCTTATTATTTTGATTGACAGAACCCCTTTTGAGTTCAAGCCACTTGACGTATCTCATTGAGCTAGGTTATACATGCTGAGATGAAGCAACATTTTATATAATTGAAAAATATATGGGTAGATAAAATAGTTGCACAATCTTACTATGACCTTACTATGCCTTTTAGAGATTTTCCCTTTCCTGTAGTGTGTTATATTTGTTTCTGTGCATGTAAATGGTCTGCAAAGCTAAAGCCCCTGCATTCGCTACAGAGGAAGTTTTTCTCCCACACACTCCCACCCCTGTCCTGAAACGCCATGATTAGATGCCTTTGGTTACTTCCATAACATAATGACATCAGTTGTTTACACTCACCCTTTTATTGGCTGTACTCCCTCACTTTGTACCTGGGCGGGACATCTCTAAGCAGTTGACCATCTAAACTAACCGGCCAGCTAACCAATCAGAGCAGACTGGGCTCTAGTTTCAAACAGAGGGTTAAAAGAGGTGCTGCAGCTCAGGCAGTATGAGAAAAATAAAGACCTTTTTTCAGCACTAAAGCAGGTAAACTTGTCACAGTGGAAGCACAAAATACTAATATGAATCTGAAAATGAGCAGAATAGGGTCCCTTTAAAGGATTTTGTGCAAGTACTTTTTCGTCACATTATATCAGCTTCTGTCAAGAAAAAAAAAAAGTGAGACATCCTGTTCTCACTTAACGTTAA
Source organism: Eleginops maclovinus (assembly GCF_036324505.1). Lineage (NCBI taxonomy): Eukaryota > Metazoa > Chordata > Actinopteri > Perciformes > Eleginopidae > Eleginops > Eleginops maclovinus. Next base: position 7,276,796 of record NC_086349.1, on the reverse strand, counting down.
TGAGCCATGTCATGTGGCCTCACTCAACAGGGGTTTGATAGTGCTAGATGCTTGTTCTCATATTGGAGAGATAGAAGGAGAGCTCCCCCAGCAGGATGCAATGGAAATGAAGCATGAAGCAAAACAAAAGCATGCCAAGTGATGCATTTTGGCCCTTAGATATAAAATATACCCCATATTCACACACTGTTTCAATATCGCCTCATCTAATGATGCATGCGTCACATCGTCCATCTGAAATCTATTCCTCCTCAGGAAATGTTTAAATATATAGCCATCATTCATTCATTCTAAACACATTTGTAGCTTTATGAGCATCACATAACCTACTATACCTACTTTCCATGTACCAGTTCACATTATGGCATCATACACTACTTAAGTTTAAACCAATGTGGCAGAACAGAAGAGTGTTTTTTAATACTGGATATTATTTTTTCTCAAATTCTAGAGTTGACCAGATAGTTGGTAAAGGGCCTAAAGGTGACGGAGAGGCTGCAGATGACCAGAGCATGATGGGACGTCTGGTGAAAGTGGAGAAGCAGGTAGGGGTATTACTTCCAGCTGTGGGAAAAAAAGTACCCTCTAAGTTGGTTTGCACTTAATGAAAAACTTGGATTATTGTTTTTCAGATATTTTGTTTTTGTTTAATTCATGGTATGAATATTTTTTTATGGAAGCCCTGAAAGGCAAGTGAAAAAAAGGCAAGTCTGGTCAAACCGTTAAAACACTTTTTTTCAACAGTTGTTTTTCTCTCCCCAAAAAAAAGTGTTTTTAAGGGTTAATCTTTCCAATGTTCCTCAATGTTTTTCAGTTTTGTTTGGGATGTTTGTTGTAATACTTATGTCGGCCACAAGAGGCCAAAGTGCACCACTGCCCCATGTTCTAAATAGGTTGAAAGCAGCATTTATTCTTTCTTTAAGTTGAGATTTTATTTCTAGATGCACTCTAAACACAAGGTAAACATTGTCAACAAGTTATGTAACACTAATGCGTTGTCTTTCTTTTGGCTAGACAACATTGTGCTATTATTGTGCTATTGTACCTATATAGTAGATGTTCCTTGTTTTACCTAGAGAAATAAATCTGACAGAAAATAACCTGCCAAAAAACCTGTTTTCCTACCTGTTTTCACAGATGAAAAAGAGAAGTTTCTTACAAAAACTTAACTGTCTAAAAAATAATCCACCTGTCAAAACATTTTTTAAAAACTGTTTTGAAGTCATAGTCAATATAGGAGAGAAAACACTTTAGATCTAAAAACTGCATCACTAGACTCGTTTGTTGACAGGTGCCTGTCAGAACTTTCCTGACATGTTTTTCTGTCTACCTGCAGATGGTCTGTATGGACAGGAAACTAGATTTCCTGGTTAATGTGTACGTGCAGCGTATGGGCATCCCACGATCAGAAACCGATGCCTTTTTCAACTCCAAAGAGCCGTACCCAGCCCCACCTTACCACAGCCCCGAGGAGGAGAAGGAGGGCAAAGAGGAGTTGAAGGAGGAGAAGGAGGTGCAGATATGCACACCTGCAGAACGCCCCTGCTCTGACGGCTCTTTGGAAAAGAAAGATCCTTTACTGGGTCGCTCTGTGGCGATATCGGTGGGCACTCCCTCTGGCAGCCACAGCCGCGCCTCTACCTCCTGGCAGCACCAGCTGCAGCACCCCCTCAGCCAGCCCGCCTGGAACAGCAGCGTGGCCAACTCCCCATCACCAGTGGGGGGCAGCGGAGATCATTCGCCCAACCTGTTCCGTCTCCCGCCTCCACCTGCTCCAGTTCACGACCGATCCTCTTCTGGGCCAGGCAGCAAAGAGAGCGGATCCCAGAGCAGGAGGCGTCACAGGAGGCAGAGGTGTCAGCAGGACGCCACCGCTGTTGAGAGCGATACTTCTTTATCCATCCCGTCTGTTGACCACGAGGAGCTGGAGCGCTCCTTCAGCGGCTTCAGCATCTCCCAGGCAAAGGAGGACTTCTTTGGGCCGTCTTTCTTCACAGGCTCAGGAGGGGGCGCCACCGCAGCGCCTGAAGCCGCAGCTGCACCTTCAATCTGTGTCAGGGTACGACCCTTCATAGCAGAGGGTGAATCAGACACAGACTCTGACCTCTACGCCCCCTCACCTCTGTCCTTCACCGGAGAGGTCTCATGCGGAGAAAGGGGGTGGCCCGGAGTGAAGTAGGTCAGGAAGAACTGCTACGCCCGGCAGAGCGGTGCCATCAGGTGGCCTATCATGTGACCTTGTAGCCAACTGACTGACTGTTGCTGCTGACCTTGCTATTACACTATTTAAGGTTAAAAGTTGAGTCAGCGATTCTAAAAAAAGGTTGTTGATATTTGAACTCAATACCCAAACAAATGCCCGCTCCAGATTTACCATCCCTCCCACTGCCTTTCCATTTATAAATACATCCATGTTCTGGCCCCAGTTGCTGATTTCACACTTACAGAACTAGGTCTCTGTAAGAACAAACACAGAACAGACAGTAAGCAAAGCCAAAGGGAGATATTTACTTGTGTGGACAAAAGCTGCATTCGATTAGAATGGCTGACTCCACCTTTATTTGAATGGTTAAAATCAGCAGTTTATAACTGAATATAAAATCAAAGGGTTGTCCTGTATCACCTTTTTGTTTATTAGGCAACGCTTAACTGCATTTGCATCTATCAGGATCTTGTTTACAAAAAAGCTATTTAGGGACATTTATTACCTTAATTGGGGTCATGTTATTGAATTTCCTAGTGAAGAAAGTTGTTTGAGAGTGTGATTTATGACACTTCATTTAGACATTGTATGAAACAACATCACCCTGATTTCTTCCAGTGAGTGCACTTCAGCACTTCTTCTGTTACTCACTACCATTTTCACTTTTATGTGGTTTAGTCATGCAAGATTGTTTAAGACCTGGTTAGCGTAGTGTCTTGATAACTTCTATACCTTTGAATGACTTGAGGTTTTATGACAAAGCCAAAACCCTAGCTATGATAATCAATTAGATTCTTGCAGAGTAAAAAAGAAACATGCTTGCTTTTCAGCATCAATAACATGGCTGGTGTTTACTGAATCCTAGAGAAAGACTCCCCTTCAAAGTATTCCTTTGATACTTCCCCATCGAAAAATAAACCGGCTGCATGGCATGTTACTGTTGGTGATTTATTTAAGGATGGCAGGATACAAAACCAGACATGAGTTAGCAGACAAATTCCATGACAATTTCTCTTGAATACAGACAAACGTGAAAATGTGCATGCGTGTGTGGTTTCAAGCTACAGTTCTTGAAGGGGCTTTGCTCGATTACATCATGTCAATGCAGCCTAGCTTGTTCATTTCAACGGCTTTCTTTTTCTAGGCTAATACAAATTATTTACACATTAAATACAGGGACAGATGCCACATATGGAAACAATATGGGCTCAAATGGACTTTAGCTCATTCATTTTGTACTGTTATCCCACAACATGCGGTGTTGAAGTTGGACTGTCATATGGGACATGATGGTGTTTAGCCTGCAAAGCATAAGTCGGTCATATAGATTCTCTGCCGCTACGTCAATTCTGCACATAGGAAGGAAATGCAATAACAAGCAAGCAAGGCAATCAAGAACCATCCCTTACCAATATCAACATGGCCTTATATTTCACACCAAAACCCTTTGTTTGTAAGTAAATATTTCATTAAAGTATTGCAAGTGCATTTTCAAGTGTTGCATAGGACGTTGTGTGGCCTGAGAGCAGTTTTTTAGTCAAGTAATGCTAAAAGCATGGGATTCGGATCTGAAGCATGAACAGTTCTTATAAAAACTAACCTGAGTCATAGGAAATTATAACGTTTTAACATTGACATGATTTAGTAGACTGCCACACAATATTTTTTTCAGAAACAAACCTGCTGGCATGTTTTCTACAACCCAAAGAGAGGACCTCTAGAGTTTTACATGAAACAGTAGCTCTTAGTTCAACACCGTCATGTAACTGCACCTTCTTCTTCTAAAATAATAAAACTTTGTACATCACTGAAAATCCTCTCTCCTGTTTTAATGAAGCAATACCGTGACTTTAAGAAGTGTTTCAGCTATATGGTGTAATTGTGGCTACATATCAGCAGATGGCAATCAAGAGCTTCAGTTGAGAGAGCGGGGGTGTGTTGAGGGGGAAAAAAATAGATGGACAGACAGATCTGGATGTTTAAGACACATTTTATGTTTAGGTTCAGACTTGGGTCCGATTAGACAGTGTGATGGTATGAATGAACGTTTTTTACAAAAGCTTTTGTACTGTACTTGTACTTTTACAAAGTAGAAAGGATTATAACCTTGGATTTTGGACTATCGTTGAAAAAAAGCATTGTGGCAAACCAAATTTTATCAGAAAGGTTCAAAGTTACAGTAATGCAGATGTTGGAATTAAAAATCTAATGTCATTCAAGCCAAAATGCGTTGATATCATACTAACCTCCCCTGAGTAGATGGTAATGCATAAAACCTTTAAAGCGGCCCTATTATGCTAATTTCCGGGTGCATATTCGTATGTTGTGCCTTCAATGTTGAAAAAGCTCTTTATTTTTCTCATACTGCCTGTGCTGCAGCACCTCTTTTCACCCTCTGTCTGAAACCAGAGCCCAGTATGTTGTGATTGGTTAATTCATAGGGATTTTCCGCCCCTTAAGCTGCATTCACATGACAACTGGCAAAGCAACTCTGTGCTGACATTGTGTTTCTATGTCTAGATGTAGTTTAGCACACAAAATTGTCGACGAGTGCTGTGCTCAAAATTCTAATTATTTCAACTTTGACATACTGTAGTTACTGCTGATCTTTCAACGTGCACCAAATCAGACGACAGCTCTATGTAGCGCCTCTCTGGAGGGAACGCCGGGATTTTAGCCTTTGCAGACCATTTACATGCACAAACACCTTCATACCATAATAGCATAATGCATAATACGGCCCTTTTCAAATTCATGAGTGGGGTAATTACTTTTGTTATTCATGTAGAACAAAGACTGTATTTCAGGAATATAATAAAAACCCATTGACTTTGAGAAGGAGCTGGAAGTGCAAACATGCTGCATCTCTATCCTGTAGCTCTCTATACATAGATCATAACGGATCTACAGTGTAACTGATATCTAAAGCATTAACAGAAGAATCCATTACCATTGATAACACCATAAGTTTTAATTTCTAAAACCTTTTTCATAAATAATGAGTATCCTGGTGAAGCTTTCCACAAGATTTTGGGACCTGATTGCAGACATTTGCTCCTGTTCAGCCCCCAGAGCATTAGTGAGGTCAGACACTGACAATGGGCATTCAGGCCGGCTCACTGTCGGCTCTGCAGTACACCCTGAGGAGTTGGGTCGGGTTGAGGTCATGGCTCTGCGGAGACCAGCCGAGTTCTTTCACATTTTGAAAACATTTATTTTTTGGACCTTACAGTACTTTTCGAAAGGGCAATCCCATAAATGTTGTCAAAAGACTCTGGAAACAATCTTATTTGTCTACTCTAGAGTTGTGGTGCTTTATTCGCTTTTTTCTAATGACACTTTATAGAGTTACATACTTAAAATGTTTCGAACATGTTCAAAACAAGAGACATCTGTAAATTCAAAGAAGGCAAACACTGACTCCATGACGGCAATGGTGGAGAAGAAAATGACTCCCATAATCCCTTGCTACTTTGTAATGCCAACAAACCCCCTCTTTTCTTGTTGTTTTGATGAGAAAGGGCCTTTAACAACAGAAACATTTTGAATAACAAACCCAGACTTAAGGTGCGCAAATGCATGTCTTCTTTCCACATTTGAACAAATCGTATAAATGGAGCCACTAAAACTCTCTACTTGTGCGCACACGTCAGCTAAAAGTTGATTTATTCATTGCTATCTCCTGACACATTTTATTTAACAACCTATTTAACAACAATTGGCTAATGTCAGTGAAACAGCGAAGGAGCGTTTCCATGCCTCAATGCTCCGCTCTAGGTCAGCCAATTTGTTAAGTGTTGTGACGCCAGGATTTCAGTTGAAAGGGTGAAACAAATAGGAATTGATTGGCTCATTAATAAAAGTCAGATGATGGCGACACAGCACCTAAGGCTTATTTACTCTCAGCAGCACCTAGGGAGCTGCATATGTCTGGACCGCTGACCAGAGGACAAACAACCAGCAGAGACAGGAATTTGAAATCTATGCGGCAGTGGGTATAATTCTGTTTTTAAATTTGCCTGCACAGAACACTGCATAAGATCCAGATGATGGGGAAATGTGGATGTCTGGGAGGTCAGGGAGTCACAGGTTATACAACAGAGATCCCCTGCAAGTAAGGGAGAAAACAAATTAGGACCGAAAAATTACACTTAAAACTAGCAGAAAACTAACCAATCAGGAGAAAATAAAATCCAATAAGTCAAGGAAATACCATAAAAACAACACAGGGAAAAATAATAATGATGATTAAAAAATCACAAGAACATAAATTTGAATTTAAATTAAATAATAACAACACATTTTTTGTGTAATTTATTGCCAATTGGTTTGTTGCAGCCCATCTGCAGGGGACATTTCATTCAAAGATGAGACATGTTCGTTTAAACACTGTCATTAGATGGAGGTAGGACATTGACCCTTTGGTGATGAATGATAAGACCTGAACAATCAATGAAACCATTAGTGATCAGGCTCTTACGGCAGACCTATAGTGGGAGAGAGTGGGCCAAAAAGATGGATGGTATGCATTTTGGTAATGGCATGTGTGCTGACATGTTTCACCATGAGTGCACTGACAGGAATGCAAAAAAAAAAAAAATGCTATAGCCTCATCGTTGTACATTGACTACTCTTTGAAAAATCACACAGATGACCTCTGACTTGATTGTATTTCAAATGTATCTATAAAGTTAACTTTCCATTTCTTTAAATTAGCACTTGTAAAGCCTTTATTTGCCAGAGATGACTTTCTTTGTTTACAGCTGCAGAGGTAGGAATGACTGTGTGACCGTGGCATCAATTGTGTTTGAGAATAGGACACCATGTAAACATTGTATTTATGCATAGTGTTCTGTAAAATGCCATTGATGTCCAACAAGGACATGCAGGTGACCTTCCTTTGTCTCTATTTACACACACATGGAGACATGTGGGTCCATAATGCCACTGGGGTGGGAATTAACAGTTGCATAAATGTTATTGGTGAACATATATCATAATTTAGGTTTGTTACACATAGGCTGCATCTCAGACAAAAGGCTTTGCAAAATGACAAGTGCGATCTGTATTTCCTGCTTAAGAACTGCACATGTCATTGTGGTAACCAAATGTAAAAGCATGAAAGCATACTCGAGGGAGGCATCATCAAATTAAGGACAGCACATTTTATGCACAGAAAATAATTCACCTTATCATGCTTACAGGGTTTCTCAGTTTAATGTATGTAATTTAGAAATTGGTTTGTAAGAGAATGATACTTTTGAATAAACCGAATTGAGCGCACACGGCTTATCATTAATCATGAGACAATTACTGAATGGGATTGATCTTAATTCCCTTCAGGGTTCTACCAAAAGAAAATCCAGTCGACATTTATCAGTCAGGGGAAGGATGTGTCGATATTATTAATTTAATTAACCTAACTTGACTAACTAGCTTGATATTCAAGTTCATCAGACAGCAAAAGTCACACACATGTTAATGTGCGTGCATGTGATCACATTAAGCGAGCTGTTTTTCTTTGCATAATATGTTACTATTTTGAATTATGTTAATATAATTTAAGGCAATATTTACAGTATGGTATTGTTGCCTTTATAATGCAAACATTGTAAAATCATGGGATTATACATAAAATATTTTGCCTATTTGATTTAATATGGACTAATGCATTGCATAGTCACTTTTAATTCATAATTAGCTAAACATGTTTGCAAAATTAGTAATGAATTGAAAATCCTCATCACTAAGACAATGAACCCTTATGTCATTTTCCTAAATGAGTTATTGATTTGAATAATATAGTTGCTAAATTGTCAAAAAGGTAATTAAAAGGGGACAATAATGTCAAACAATAAACCCTATTTTTATTACATGATTATTGACTTCACTGCTAAAAGACACACATCAGAAGTCATGCTGTTGCACATATAAAACCAAAATAAGGAAAACATTTATAATTGTCAAAATGAGAGCAAGTGTTTTGTTATGTTCGTGTTATCCCCCAACTGCCCACCAGAGGCCCTCAGTCTTCCCCTCAATTAGTCACGTGATCTATCCCCACCCAGCACACCTGTGCCTTGTTACCTTAATTAGCTCCACAGTTTGATTTCCAGCCACTTCCAACTCTTGCCTCTCGGCACTGTCTGTGCCTTGCTTCCTTGGATTATTTGCTTTTGGCTGCCTTCATCATGCTGAATGTAAGTTTCCTTTTCTCTTCCTATCTATACTGTGACAGTTTATTTTAAACCATGCAGCACAGAAGGCTTAGCTTTAAGAATAGCACTTGCAGATGTCTACTTACAAATGATCATCTTGGTAGTTACATTAGCATTTTATTTTGTGCTGTTTCAGATTACATGACATAAGTCCAGTATTCTCTTTTCTGAGGATTTGTTTTGGTATTAACTAACTCCTGGCTCCAAATGGCTGCCTCTCTCTACTCCACTTGTTTTCACTAGCTAGCTGCAAACTTAGTCTATGCTGGCAGTTTGGGGCTTGGCAGTTGGCGCAGAATTAAAAAAAAAAATGTTGCTGAAAATAGCTGACTTTGCTACCCTAAATGATGCTAGTGAGCATAATGCAGCTCAGCCAAAACAGTAAAATTAATATACCAAATAGAATGTATAGCAACATTAACAGATACTGTAAAGTTTCATTGAGCTAAGATTTACTGTAGTCAGGATTTAATACAGAGGGTTTTCCAGTGTGGGAACCCCTATAATGTTTCATAACGATCAGAGCAACTTTAAACACGCATACACACGCAAGAAAGTAATACACATACCATGCTTGAGAATTTTCTTTTGAAATTCCAATGCCCCTTAGGTCTGAATAGAAAATTAGATTTTTATGAATACGCTCAGAGAGCTTAACTTGAAATATATTTAGGATTTGTATAGTTTTTTTTAAATCTCACGCACAAAGCCTACATTATGCATCATGGTAACTGACGGCATTTCAGTGATATAACCAGCTCTACGTATGTGTTAGGGAATTGCTGACAGCTTCTGCAAGATCAACCTAACTGGAGGCGTACACAGAAAAAGGTGTTTGAAATTGAAGTAGACTGTAGACTTTGTTACTTAGTTTTTGCAGCAGATCCTTGCAGGAAATTGCACTGACTCAGTTCTCTTTCAGCAGAGGCTTGAAAAGGGTTTACAGGAAGTAAGAACACCTCACCTGTGATCAATGGTGGAGCAAGACCACTTATGTAATGTTTTGTTAGTGGTAATGGCTTGTATTTAATTTGTTTCTTTTAAGCTAGTGGAGGTAAGGTAAGGCCAAGGAAACCTTTGTAAAGTATTTCAAAGTTCTATGAAGTGTTAAAGCAAATCTCCACTGAAACCTTTAAAGATTAAAACGAAGGAAGGAAGATATTTTCAAAGACGATCTTTACCAAACGCACAATATGTTTTGTTTGGACAGTAAAATATGATTTGTAGGCCGGGATACTATTGCAGCTCTACAATCATTTTTTGAAAATGTTTATTTTAACAAATATTTTCAATTGTTTTGTGCCTCCTGCAATTTGAGTATTGCACAAGACCATGGTTAGTGATTAGTGTGCAGCCCTTTCCCCTAGTACCCTAACATTGGTCATTTAAACAAATAAAAAGATATAATGTAAAGTCCTTTGGCAGGAATTGATTCACAATGGTTTAACATTTTAATTAATGGCATAAAGCACCTGTGAGACATGTATCAAAAAGTAAACCACTGGGGTTTGCGGTACTCCTGTTGGTAGGGTTAAGGTCATGTTGTACAAGGTATATTTGACTAAATTAGGACTTGGTGATTACCTTTTTGTAAGATTGGAAGAACCGAAATTGAAGTTGACAGGTCTTCATTTCATAGTTATAGAGTGATGATGTCTGATGTCAATCATGATTATCCTGTAATTTCAAGAACGCTCCACGTAAATAAGGGATTAGTCAAGGATATTGAATTGGAAAATGGTGAACACACTGATGCTGTTTCTCATCAGCTGGACTTCTTTCTGCTCTCTGATGTTGAAAATGTTTTCAAGCAAGCTGATGGCTTTGGAGATGTTTTATAGAAACACATAATTCTGAAAAGTTTGACTTCTAGACACTTTGTACTAGATTACAATTCATTACAAATATTCTTTAGGTACCACTGCACCGACTATCACTCCAATATAACAGTACTCGTACTTCCAATTTTACTTCCATTTAAGATCCAATCTTTTTTCTTTTTTTTAAATTAATGGAAATATCGCAGGAAATTAGCTCAACAATGGGAAGAGTGGCTGACTCCATTAAGAGTCGCTCAATGTAGCTCAATAAGTCCTTCCCAGCACAATGAACAAAACATAATTCAACTCCAAGCAAACCAACATAATTAAACTGGGACCAAACCAAGAAACAATGCTACTTAAGCACAATAAAAGGGAAAACGTTTTCAGCTGATTCCTTGTTTACAAAAAGAGCTTAAATTGAAATTGTTTGAGTTCACTTCAGCACAAGTCACAATGCTGCAGATGAAGGAAAATAATCCAAACTCTGCATACACTGCATGCTGGAGCTGTAATGACTATCCTGGCCTGCCTAAAAATGGACGAGGACGCCCTTCATGACTGGTTTGACCTAAGCGGAAGAAATGGATCTCATCATGATCATCTGATTTGAAAACTGAGACATAGATCCCATAATATAAAATGTTTCTGGCCAGCTTCAGACAGCCTCAACTTTGCAGACTGTTAAACTGTTTTGGCCAGACACATTAAAGCTGCTACATAGTGCAATGTCCAGGCTTTAAACTAAGAAAAGAGAACCTAGAAACTCTGTACAGTATAGTGAGAACTGAAGGAGTCAAGCGTTGCGCCTTTATTTCTTCAAGATCAGTTTGTTTGTCCTCCCCACATGGAGGTTGCAGGACAAAGTTGGCCTTAATGCAGCCCTCTAGTGCGGGTGAAAATGTAGCTGTCAATATAGCAGCCTTTTACATTCATTAGTATTCAGTGGGAGTAGCCTGGCCGATCTTACAGGGCCTTAGGGTGAAGTCTTTCTGAAGATCTTAGACTCTGATAGAGCCGGGTTCCCCTCAACCTGCAAAGTAGTTCTTTTGAGGAATACCTGGTAGTACATGATGGCTGCTAAAGGAAGCTGTTGGTGGTATATCTACAATCCTTAAGTAATACATAAGCATGTCATCTTTACCATCAAATGCTTCACGATTTTAAATGAATAATACTTGAATTAAGAAAGCGGATAGTATAGAGTCCTCTGACTGGGGGTAATGGCTCTGTCCTTGTGGAAATGAATAGAGAGAGAACTAGAAAACAAGGACTGAGCAACATAAACATGGCAGTCTGATTGCCAGGTCAGTCACTTGGAGGAGAATACATGGTCTTGTTTATTCCTACATTTGAATGAGAAATAATTTGATCATTTATTGATGCCTTGGCTATTAACTTGGGGATAAGCCAGATGTAATTAACAACTTGGCAGAAATGTGTGTCTACAGTATGTGTGATGACCTGTGAGGATTCTGTGATTAAAAAGGTATCCTGGAGAGACGCATAATTGGAGTATCTTGAGTTCATATAGATTACCACAGGTTAGAAAAGAGCTGCAAAGCTCACAAAGCATTTTGGTCTCAGTGCTTGAATAGAGCCAGTGAAGTTTGAAGAGAAAAATCTAAGCTCTTGGGTGGAAGTGGAGCTTCCTTCATTCTTTCCTTGATAACCGAATGGGAAATTGAAGGTCAGCATAAAAAGGAATCAGTAGAATACAAAAGTACTATTGAGGTGAATGAATGGATTACAAAGAGGTTAGGTCTGGGCATATGAGATAAAGCTCATGATAAGAAACAATGGTAAATCCATGAAAAAGGCAAATTAAACGTCTTGGAACAAATTCACTTCCTACAGGTAGGAATAAATTGTAGAAGGCTGCACCCAGAAATGTTGCAGTGATCTGTGCTTTCCAGGAGACCAGAGAGGAGGTAAAAGAAAGGTGTATCAAGTAGAAAAATCTCAACTTGAGATGCACCTCAGAAATAGTTAGAAAACTGACCACCGCAGTGGTAGGCCGTAAGTTTAGTCTCTACATGCTGAGTCTGAGAAGATCATTATTGTAATATCAAGCACCCCTCTTATTTATGTCCCTGGTCTCCCAGATTACAGATGCAAACAAACCTCAGGTGCTATCCTACTACAACACATAAACAAGTAAATATTTGGAAAATGTGCAGGATGTATCTTTACAGTGTTTGCTATTGAGCTAGCTACTCTAAGGCTTTTGAACATTAACACTTACATTCCTGAGGAAAGCACAAAGAAATGTTAATGCTATGATGAGTGTAGTCATGCTGTATAATTATATGAAAGAGGAATATTTTTTCCATTTGCTGTAGCCTATTTGTGAAAATACTGATGATGGAGCTAAAGAAGATGCGTGTTTGACGGAAGCAAATAAAGATGGCTATGTGGAGGAGACCCATCTGTCCTGCATGTTCTTCAAACCTGACAGCTGTTCAGTGAGAAGCTGAGTGACCCAGTTGTCAACAATGAACGCAGCTGGCATTGTGGCTTGTCCGGAGCAATGTTTTATCTTTTTGTAAAACAATATGATTATAGTTTTTTCTTAATTTTTACAAACCTAGGAATGACATATCTGATAGATGACAAATACATAATCACAAAGCAAAACCAACATACAAAACAGCTCAGTGCTCATACATTGGAAGTTACAGGAGAATCACTTTATGTAATTTCTTATGATTTCAGGTGATTCAGGAGGTTCCTTTAACAATAAAAGCTGGTGAATCGGGCCCAGGGAAATGTAATTAAGACTGCCAGGTTTTTTAGAAGTGCTCAGATTTGGTATGTAGAACACTTGTAAAATATTCTGGGGGAACCAACTCTAATATCATTCTACGCTGGCCTTTGAGAGGAAGGGGACTCATCTTTAGTCCATTGTAGCAATATATTTTTCCTATATATTGCTAATCAATGTCCTTTCCTAACTGAAGATGTATTGTGCATGTAAACTATATTTATACACAAAGACTGTGTTACAATAAGAAAAACACTTTAACTGTGGATCATGATCCTGCAGTTAGCTGAAAGGCAGTTATTGGAGCATAATAACGAAACGCTGCTTCTTCACTTTTAGTGTTGACTCTGGGGACGGAAAGCAGAACCGTCCCAAGAGTTCTGGATAGTTCATAATGTGGCAGAAGATCTGACATTTATTTGGCCCTAAACCACTCAATGCTCAACAGCAGTATTTTGGATTACATTTTTTTTTTTACTCAAGCAGCAGCATTCTGTACGAGCTGCAGTTGTGAGACTTGCATGATGGTGTTACAGTAGTTGAGCCTACTAAAGTTAATGCATGAAGTTTTCCAAATAATGCTGAGCAATTTGTCATCTAATCCTATCATTTCTTTTTTTAAAGTGAGAGTCTTCTTATTTTGTAATTGCCTTAATGTGATTGTAAAAATTCAGGTCAGAGTCCTTGACTTCACCTAGACGTTTAGCCTTTTCCGTTGTTTTTAATACTCCTGAAGAGCAGGCTAATTTAGCTGTAGAGAGGATATATGCCGACACTATATCATTGTCACAGGGATTTCAGTTGAAGTTGACTGGTGCCTTTTTATGAATCCTACAGTGCAGGAAGTGTGTGTGTGTGTGTATGTATATGTGTATGTGTATGTGTATGTGGATGTGTATAATTATTGTATTTATTTATTTATTGTATCGTCTAAACGGGGGTAAACATGTTCTTTTTTAATTAACACCGTGCTGTTTGTTTGAAAAATATGAACAGGAAAAGTCAACATGGTGTCCCTGGTCTTTTCAAGGTCTGGACTGATTCCAGTGGTGCGTTTTCAAGCTTCTGGCTCACAACCAAAAAGCAGCACAGGTAAAAAACACTTTGCCTTTTGGTAGAAATGGATGGGATTAAAAAGCAGTCTTATGCACCGAGGATGGATATCTTTAAGTAGCTTTCAATTGTCATGCGTGACAAATAGAATATTTAGAAATATTAAAATTAGCTTTTTTCCTTCGATTTCCTCTAGACCATAGTCCTCACTTTTTGGATCAGGGAATAATTTACGACACCTAGAGAAAACAAGCTGGATGTACTCTGACCTCTGTTGCATTAGAGATATTTGGTAGATCTATGATATACTGTGCAATACAAACGTCTTGAGGTTTAGGCACAGTGACATGAATATTTATTAATACAATTCATTATTATTTTATTGTTAACTTCGACTCATATCTCACAAGTCTTTTGGGAAAGACTGTTGATGCATGCAAAGAGCCAGACCAAGCATATGCTAAGCAAATGTTCCAGACATTTTTTTCTGAAGATAACCCAAAATAAGCACAAATTGAATGAAGGTAAGATCCAACCCATTTTAAATTGGAAAATGTCAAAATATAAAACTGAATTGCATTCTGTTCAGAAAACAGCCACATCTTATTATACCAGTTTGATATAATCCAATACAAATAATACATCGTACAACTTTACGAACTAAACCCCATTGTACCAAGCAAATGATGGCAGTTCTGTGAAGCGTGCCTCAAGCCACAGTGGGTGGCTTGGGACTTCACGATGGGCAACCCCAGGAAGTCTTGTCAAGCTCTGCAACACAATTATCGCTCATCCATCTTTAAAATCTCATCCATCTTCTCCATCTCCACTGACAGAGTAGTATTCACCTTGCAATTATTGTCACAGCTGGCATTCAAAAGGAGGAATTGGATTTCATGCCTACCAAAAAAATGACGGATGTAAACAAAACAAATTGTAAATAAACCAGATAAATATATTGGGATGTTTGTGGCATTCCATGGGTGTTGGTTAGGTAAGGTTGAAACAAGACATTATTTTATTTATGGACACACACCACTTTGGTCACAATAACATGCATTTCACTGCATGAATATGATGACTGAAATAGTTAACACTAGTGAAATAATGGCTATATCTAAAGCAGTTGAAGAAAATAACTACTAAAGATTTCCGCCAAACATATTCAACTTTGTTTTTTGTGCATTTTGTCTCTTTGTAGAGGATAAAGTAAACCAATTTTGAGTGTCGGCAGTTGAGAGAATATCCCAATTTGGGACCATATAGTACCTATCTGTATAAAAGGAACAAATCTAGAGTTCAGTCAAATGATAAAAGCTTAGCACAGTCTGATACCTGACCTAACTCGTTTTGTAGTAGGACAATACGGTAAGAAACAAGTACAAATCTCCCCTGAAGTATAAATTAAATCGTTAAATGTAGGCACCTTTTGTTGGGAACATCTTGATGAGGAACCATAAATTTCCCTTGTTTATGAGGAGCCACTTGCCACTATTGCGGAGACAAGGACATGAACCCTCACTGCTGTCCCATTTGTAAACATGTCCATTCAAGTGAGTTGTAACCCAAGCTGAACGAAGACCCCGGGTGCATGAATTTAAAGAAACAAATGATTATGTTGCACCTTTGAATATAGAGTCAGTTGTATCTCTCAAGGGCATTTACCCTTATGTTTCAAAACCAATTTGATCCTTATTCAAACCTCCAAAGGTTACACCTTTGTTATAAGCACTTTGAACCAGAATGTAATATTGGTTAGTTACTACACTATGGGATTAAGACGAGCGTAAAAGGCGTTCGCCCATCAATTTACCCACCATTGAAACAACTTCCATTAAATTAAAAGTACCACCGGATAAGAACCTGAAGGCATGAATGCCCAAGACTCATCAAATGAGTTAAGAGGTGTGTGTATAAACATAAATAGCTTTGGTTAAACAGCACTTTGAATGTAATGCATCTCAAAGTAACAAGGCATAACTAAAAATAGACTGACCGTCCAAAGCTAGGATGGGTTGAAATATAGGTTTATGCAAAATCATTTGTCACTGCATGTTTCTGGGTCCCATGGGAGCATACATTTGCACACTTTTGAAAATATGTTGAGATATTGACAAGAGGCAAACCCCCACTGAACATTAGATGGTGACCTAAGCATCAGGGGAGCAGCAGTAGCCACTCAGGCAGCACTTAAGTATTCTACATTTAATTAAAGCTATCAGAAGGAGGTGCTCTTCA
This sequence comes from Eleginops maclovinus, assembly GCF_036324505.1. Classification (NCBI taxonomy): domain Eukaryota; kingdom Metazoa; phylum Chordata; class Actinopteri; order Perciformes; family Eleginopidae; genus Eleginops; species Eleginops maclovinus. Next base: position 7,260,500 of record NC_086349.1, on the reverse strand, counting down.
AACTGTAATCTGTAAGCATTAGTGCAAGACGCATAACAATAAGAAAATGAAAGATTTAAGCTAGCTTTTAAAAGGTAGGGTACCAACAGCAATGTGGCTAAGGTAACATGATACTTTCATTAGTTTCTATTCTACATCAGAAAACAATATTCAAGCTAATATTTAAGGTGGAAAATGTATATCTATTTTATGTTATTCGATATCACCACTGCAATATAATAACCGCAATGCCTATTAAAGGAAAAAACATTTTCTTTTCCATTAATTTGTCCATTTAAAGATCTGCAGGATGATGTCCCCAAAGCAAAAGAATCATGCACGCTGTGGTGTGAAATGTAATGTGAGTCTGATGTTGATTTCAAAATGAAAGGTGAAGATTGTTCGTGTCCTTGGTGATTCAATACTACAGCCAATATAAATGTGGTGTATGCATTACAGCTACAATTCTGACGGTATACAAACATAGTAGTAGTATGTGCATTCAGTTGAAATGCACGGTCAGTTGAAATGTTTAAATCAAGACTGAAAACCTACCTTTATTCGTTACATTACTGCCTTCCCTAAAATTCAGCCTGGATTATCACCTTTTAACATTGATGTTTTTAATGTGGTTGTTTGTCTTTAAATTTATATTATTGTAAATCGATTGATTGCTGTATGTTCTGTATTAGTCTACCCTCATGTTCCAAATAACCCACCTTCCCCAAAATGTATTTTTGGTGTCTGTCTATGCTGAGATCCTGAGTCATGGCTGTGGCTGATGCTGTGGTCCTGAGGCCTGGATCCAGAGTCTGGCCGTTCCTGTTGCTGTGGTCCTGATGCCCACCTTACTACTTCTTTGATGGCTGCCATAGGATTGCTGACATCCACCTGGACCCATTGTCTTCTTAGTTAGACACATTCATTCTCCAGCATTTTGGATTACCTATGTTGCAAATGTATTATCTCTTTGATTTAAGCACAACATCTATTGCACTTCTGTCCACCCTGGGAGAGGGAGCCCTCCTCTGTTGCTCTCCCCGAGGTTTCTGCCATTTTCCCCACGTAACTCTGAGGTTCTATAGGACGTTTTTCCTTGTACGATGTGAGGGTCCAAGGACAGAGGGTGTCGTATTCATATTCTGTAAAGTCCACTGAGACAAATGTAAAATGTGTGATATTGGGCTGTATAAATAAACTTTGATTCATTGATTGATTCATTTTATTGTCTGAAAAACATGGGACGCCTGCAAATTAACATCATGAATTATAGCTAAATCTAGTTTATTTACAAGTGGGCCCAGTTTATGGACACTGGGTCCATTTAGAGAAAAAAAAAAAAAACCTGAATTAGAAAAAGAAACACTTTGTTATTAACATTTAAAAACATTTCTGCACATTAACATGAAATAATCTCATTGCAAAAAGATCCATAACTGTTGTTTTTTTACCTTTTTATATTATCTGTCTTGCACAATGTACTGTATCTGAGTGCAGCAACACCACTACCAGGAGCATTTTCTTAACTTAACTTACCTTGGCTTGGTACCACACAGGGGATTTACAGTACTCGGGATATATTCAAAAGCTTCACACATTTTGCAATTGTTACTTTATTTATTCATCACTTTTGGCCAGTTGATTCACACAGACTGGACTTTGGCAACATTATTCCAGATGGATTTATTCTTATAAATAAAATATCATTATGAAACAAACAAGCTAGAAAAACCTCAACCTTTTTTCCACCACAATGTGGAAAGGAATGCCCAAGACTCCAGACTGTGGACAGCCAAGTTACCATGGATAGAAGTTCAGCGTTTGAGCATCACTCTTACATTGCAAATAAGGATGATTTCAACAAATATGCAACATGCCTCATGGAATTTGCAACATTAGATAACTTCTTCTCACTCAATTTGACACGTTTTACTAATCAAAACACCATTCTTGTTGTTGTTGCATGAGCATTCGAGAGCCCCGTAGGACGTGCAAATATATTTGCAAAATTAAATCGGCAACCAATGCATCTGTGTGAAAGGAGTCAGAGCTCTTTTTCAAGAAGTGCCTCTGACGACAAAGCTTTTCTTGTAACTTAAAAACAGATGGTCGTCTTAAACGTGTGCAACCCTACAGTATTTCATTATCATCAACACTAAAATAATTATATACAGATGTGTGATGAGACATTTGTCTGGTTGATAAATACAACAAATGTGTTTGGACCAGAAATAATCACATTTGAAGCCTCTTAGCAAGCCTTCACATCATATTTCACCCTTATTTTCACAAAATCACACCTGATCTGAGCAGTATCTTGCAAGTTTTCGATTCTAAATTCTGAAGTGTAGCTTTAAAAAAAATATGACAGCAGCGACAACCTAAGGCAGATTTTTTGGGGGCTTTTTGCCTTTAATCGGATAGAACAGTGGAGAGTGCAAGGAAAGTGGGAGAGAGAGTCGGGGTGGGATCCGGAAAGGACCACGGCTCGGGAATCGAACCTGGGTCGCCAGTGTACGGTACAGGTGCCCCAGCCAGTTGCGCCACGGCTGAGGCCAATTTGTGGATTCCTAGTGAAATGTCTTGTATGACCCCCCCCCCCCCCCATCGCAATTATACCCCATTATAAGACAGACAGTCATGTAATCTAACTATTAAAGCATTTCTGACAACGTTGAAAGTCATAATGTAAGTGCCATTAGTACATCTGGGCCAGAGTTCTTAGAAAGTCATGATAAAGACAGTGGAATGCAGTCAGGATGATGCTATGGTACTCGAGTGTAGCCATTAGGAATAGATACAAATACGTCTGCCCTAAAACAAGAGAGACCGTTGTTAAATTACAACATCTGCTAAAAAGGAAAGAGACACTTAAAATAAATGGATTTTTGTGGTACAGATGTATAGAGAAAGAGAAATGGTGAGTAATGTGACAGGGAGTAAGACTATCAGTTGGTGAAGGTTTCCCTTTTCTGGACACATTTACTAAGCTACTTAATTCCACACAAGCTATAAACCTAGCTTGCTATCTATCACCTAGGACTTACTGAGATCTAGGTCCCTGATGTCAAAGTTGACATAAATACCAGTCTCTATTCCTTTAGGGTGCGGGGGCAGCGCAAGAAAGGCCAGTTATTGACAAAACCAAATCCCTTTTCACTCGAATAACCAGTCAGCCAATGGTTCAATTAAGTAATCCTCTTTTATATCCAACACTTACCTCTCATGGGTTAGGGACCAGAGACCATAAATCAATGCAGACTCATGTTTCTGGCCAACTCCAACGCTTGCTTTTTGGATCTCTCACTGCTTCTTCATTGCATTGTTGATGGAAACATGAATTAAGATGTTGCTACATGTAAAGCTAATTGTGGTATGGGAATTGAACCCCTTGTTCTTCATTTGTAATGGCATCTATATCATAAGCTTCTATGTCAGAAACTTTGGCATCGTACAGAGGATAAAGTGTGGCCAGGGATGCTAATCTAACATTGTGGGTAACGGATTCACCTTTTTAGTTGCATGCTTTGTTGAACTATGTCAACAGGGGTAAAAGAGAATTGCAGGCCAAGACAGCTACCATTTGGAGCTAGCAAGGGTTGGGGAAAAAAAGGTTTTCAGTCGCGAGGACTGCAGGCCCACGGACGTTTACTTACCTAAATAAATAAAAAATCTCTGCATTATATAGTGCAACACTTATTGAAAACTGGATAGTAGAATAAAAAAGGGCACATTGTTGCAGCTGGCATGAATATTCCTTGAAATATATGCAAAAAAGAAAAGGCTTAGCTTTGACACTTATATAATCAAGATCGTTTCTGTATCTTTACTTTTCATGTATTTTGTGATATCATTTTACTCAAGTTTTCTCATTAAGAGTAACAATTTTTTATGAGATTCTACATTTCTCAATATGCCTTTTGCATCTTTCAGAGAAGAGTCTTAGCTTTTGTACAGCAATTTTTCATGAATGTGGATAGAGAAATCAATAGCGAATGGCTAAAGAAAAGACTTTGGCTCTTTGTTTGTAAGGAACTTGCCTCAACACCAAATATTTGCCATGCTTTAGATTGTCTGAAACTGTTAATTATATTTTTTTTAAAAAGGTTTCACTGAAGTGAAGGACGAAACGCTGAAAGAATGTACTGCAGTTGCAAAGAAAACAATCTTTTATGAGTGGAAGTGACTCAGCCTTGCTTCCAGAGCAATATGTGGTGTGTGAAAAGATCATTGCTACAGATGTTTCATAACATTTCAACCATAGGTTTTTTAATTCATTGCTATACGTCAAGATATTGAGCTCATTCACTTTCACTCCCTCGATGTTTACAAGTTTTACCTCAGTTGGCTTCAAACACACAACTATGGCACAATGTTCTCATTGGGTGATGTTGACAGCTCTGAACATCTATTCAATGTAAAAAAAAAAACAGGACACGCATACACACACTGTTGTCCCCTGACCATCCTTATACTGAAGCGACGACAGCAGGTGGATTTGGGGAGACAGATTGAGATGGATAGAGACTCAAAGAGGGACACATAATCAGAGAGAGGGGAAAGGGAAAAAAGTTTCCACAGAAATAGGTGAAAAACATACAGACAGAAAAGGTCAACATCAGGACACCGTCCTTCCATTACTTTTGTAGACAGCATCCACATTTCTTTAGATTTGCGTTTCTATGTACTTTTAATTCTCGATGTGAGGTTGTTGCTATGAGAGCTAGAATGGAATTCCTTAATGGCTTTGCAGTGCAGTCAGTAATCAGGGTTCAAGGCTTCCATGTTGAAAGTATTTTATTTAGACAAAAAGGAGACAAAATAATTTTCTTATACATGAACAGTATATTCAGCTGCCTTTTCAGGAGTACGAAGATGTTTTAAATGATGATGATGATACAGTACACATGCTTTGCTAAACTTCCTGTCTGCCACCATTGAATAAAGTAGATATGGAAACTGGAGAAAAGGCCTCCGGCTGTTGACACCACAAAAAGCTCGACAGTGCAAATTACTTCCTTGTCAATCTCAGAGGAGCCTCGATGCCTGGAGTAAGACAGCCTCTTATTCCTCCATTATTACGGAGGACGACAAAATGAGATGGGCTCTATTATGTTTATTGTTGCTCCAGCTGGTGGGTACTCGAGCTACATGTCTTAAGAGCACTGAAAATTATTCCTGTCGTGTTTCAGTAGAGTGAGGTTGGGATAGGGCGAGGATGTTATATTAGTGTTGAAATAAGATGACCCCTATCATTACCTCTATATAATAAATACACTGTAGGTCTGTATTTTTTGGTAGTGGTGGCCTTAATTTTAGAGACCTGAGTATAGGAGTGGATGTGGATTCAATCGGTTGGACAGTCTGGATGCACATTAGTGGTGGAAAGCCGCGCTTGTTTTCCTTCCGTGATTTTAAATGATCCTTAATGAAAAAAAAGGCTTTTTTTGTGGTCAATTTTGAGGGCCGTTTAAGGAAAGTTTCTTGGTTCTTCACTAAAATCTCTTCAATAAACTCAGGTCTATGTTCCTTACATTTTGCTAAAGTACTAGCAATTTAATTGAAATAAAATAAATTATTTAATTCATATTAAAAAGTTTAAACCAAGCATTAGGAGAGTATTAAATAATACAAATAAATAGATTCTATCACTACACTCAAAGGGTGAACACATTTGGGACCATGGTGCATTCCTGACAGTGGCCTTCTCAAAGAGGGATTAGCGCAACAAGGGTCCCAGCATGTGGAAATGTTACCTGTAATAATCATGTCATTGATGGATTACCATTTGGAGAAAACAATGACACATGGCATGCTGTGAAGCACAGTAGGATGGGCAATGAGGGATCAAAGGCTAATAGTCGTAGTCAACCAGTGTGTGCAGTCAGTTTGACTGGTGATGGATGATGGAGCCGTATTGTAACATGCAAAGGATGTTCGGGGTCCTGCTGGGGGCCGCTCACTCCGGGTCCAGACAAATGACTCTTAATATGCATTGGAGATTTTTCCTAATTCACTTGACATTTTCCAGACGTCTCGTTAATTCCACCCTGTCTCCCATGAATTACATTCATATGCAACAATCCTGCGCTACCAATTTATGCCTAGCAGGAGAGCCCAGTGCAAATGCAGGTTGTACTGTGACTTTCATTTAGTGAAGCTTAAAGTTGGGATATCCAAGCAATACGTAAGTCAAATTTTAGAATGCAATCACCACCATAATGATTAAAAAACAGTATATTCAATAGCTTACAATGCTGCCTGCAATTCTGACATTGAGGGCTGATATCATAACAATACAATACCAGGGGAAAAAGTACATATATATCACAAAAGCATTTACTATAACATCATTATGTAAAGATAAAACATTTTCATTTACATTTTTAATCCTAGGAATAAACATTATTGGGTATCTGATCCAATGAAAGTTGATATGGGAATCTATCATTTCCATACAGTACATTTGTGTAATCTGTTATATATATGATCTTTGATTTGGATTGTTGATGAAAAATTACACTCGAGAGATTCGGGTTCAGTCCAACGACAAACACTGTTCTCAATAATGTCAACACATTTTACAATATTAAGTTGCTTGAATAGCAGAGTTGTATATTCATATTAACCTACTAGATTTTTTATTACCTTTTTTGGGATACAATTATTTTCTGTAGATTTGTTTTGGAGGTCTTTTCCCCATATTTCAGAGTTGAGGTTTAAATGAGTACATTCTAAATCATCTCATGGGGGCATTCTTTCAGACGGGTTAAAAACTGTAATTATTGCGTTGCTTATAAGTTAAATAACACAAAGTAAAAATAAATGAAAAGAATTCAAATGTTGGCAGATAGTTGATGCAGTATTACTGTATGTAGGAGACTAATGTCCTAAATACAGTAAAAGGAAAAAGATCATTGGAATCCCTCCCCCCTCCCCCTAGAGAATTGTGAATTTGTATCCCAGCACTGTTTCCCAGAGGAGCCTCCTCAGCTATTTTACTGATATGTTGCTGACACACCGAGGACTTCACACCATACTCCCCCACATACAACACTATCCTCTAAACACATCCTCCAGAAGTATCACAATTGGGTGGCATACTGTTGAGATGATGCATGGAGCAAATATTCCTCATGGCGATTTACTGCCTAAACATGATTAGGATGTTGATTTATGGCCATATTGTTGGCTAATTTTGGTTTTTATTGCATTATAAGGCAATAAAGGAACATGTGTGCATGCTTAACCCAGAAATTATGATTCTCTCTCCTGCTGTTGCTTTTGTAAGCATTCCAATTGGATTCCTTTTTGAATCAAAGTGGAGGAGGGGTTTTATGTCACTGGCTCTCTTTGTGGGTTCCTTGAATGAGGATTGCACTTGTTAATGACAGTCTTTCTCCCAGCATGTGTTAATAGAAGAACTAGTATGAGGGTGTAGCCACAAAAAACCCTCTGAAAGGTTTGAACAGTTTGATACCATTATTACTATTCTAGTGAGTATACTTCCCCTATATGGTTAATAAGCAGAGGGATCAACAGCACCTGCCATGACTCAACACCAAGTGGGTGTGGATGCACAGAATGAATAGTGTTGTCATGAATTCTCATCTTTAAAAGACATTGCACAAGAAGTTGACCATGCTTTTCAAACAGTTTATTTTCAGATTTAGGTTTCAGGCTTATAATAAGCTTTTATTCTGAACATTTCTTAACAATCCTTCCAAAAAATACCAGGAAAAACAGTGAACATAAGTTTTCTTTCGTTGATTAAATTGAGTTGGCAGTATATTTAAAATGTCTGACAGCACTCTGCAAACATTGGTTAGAACAATCGTGAGTTTAATATGAAGACAGTGGGTTCCATGGGAAATACTTAATCAGATACATGGCTTAAGTACTCAAAAAGGTAAAGGTGAATAAACATTGCATTGGGTGTTCCTCTTCCTAGGCGGATGAACATGTCCCTTTGGAATACCAACGATAGTGGCACACTTACAGTTTCCTGTGAGTTCCCATTTGTAATTATGCCGTGCCCCAACCATTCACACACTCACTATGATGCAAATGCATGTCATATAAAGCAATATTGCATTATTGTCAGATGCCGCCCTCCAGGGCTCAAACTACTCCCTGAGAAGTTAGATATGGTGAGTAGATAAATATTTATTTATATTTATTCCGTCTACAAACATCTCTTTTACGCAAGGTGTCCCTCTGTGTGCATTTCTACAAGAACCCTGCACTCGCTTGGAAAACACTGCAGTCAGCAAGATCATAGGGCTCAAATCTTCTGTGTATAGCAATTAAACCCTAATTGATTTTTTTTCCTACACCCACTGTGTATAAACATATGTTACTGTATAAACTTTACCAGCCTCCAGGTGCTGTTAAGTTTATTTAGTCTAATATAGATATTGAAAAAATCTCAACAAAAACACTGAAGGCCTGGTTCCAATTACAAAGCTATGAGGCAAAACTCAACCATGTCAGTAATTACAGTTAACAGGATGTTTTCTATAGAGCCAGTGGCATTGGGCTTTCCATAGATGCGCTCCACTGATTAGCTTTGTATTTATTGTGGATATGATTTTGAACCAGAAAACTATTGTTTGTCGGGGTAGGATGAAAATATTAGCTATATTCAGTGCTGTTTACAGACCGATGAGCAGGTACCAAAAATATGTTAAAGTTTACAGACAACGTTAATGACTCACAACTCACATCTAGCCTGTTTACAAGGTAATTTGTTTTGCTAAAAAAACACATATTTTTCCAAGGTTACATTTAGGCCAATGCATCTAGCCTCTTGTTGTTTCTCTGCAATTAACCCAAGCCATCTTTAACATGGCTGATCAATAAGACTTGGACTACACTATATTTATGACACCAAAGTGCAGTCTTAACATGATTTATAAACATTTTTTAAAAAGAAATATCCAAAACAGTCGGATGGGTGGTGGAGGCTGAAGGGGGATCCTTAAGTCCCAAATGGTTTTCTTTCACAAAGCTGCCATTCTTCTGTTGGGCATGCTTCAATATGTTCATGTAAAAAAACTAACTGTGCGTGTTGAATGGAAGGGCTAGGTTATTCATGGAGTCCCGAATTCTGCTCTGAGTTTTTTATTTGTTGCCGCAGGAAAACAAAACGGTATTTCAGCATCATGGCAAACAAGCCAGTTGAGTATTGGCTCATGAATATTAATTGATAATAAAATGTGCTATTTTGTGGCTTCACTTTGCTGAAATGTTACAATAATCATGCAGAATCACTGCACTGGTGTTTCCATTTTTTGAAAGCGGGTAATCTGCCACTATAAACTCAAATAATTCCTTTTTTTAATTTAAAAATAAAATGTCTTGCCGTTGAACATGTTAGTGAAAGTAGCCAAACATTTTTCTCTATAAATGTCAAATGTATAGGTCAAGATAAGCCCTCTGCCCCCCACTCATACTTCCTGATGTGGTGTCCCAACATTGACATGAAAATGTTCTGCCATAACAGTGCCTATCATTACTTTTACTAACTTGTGACATCCACTAACACCATTATAAGGTAGTTGTTATGGATCTGTGATAGCATTCTGATGATAAATGTATTAACAACTGCCAAAGAACACATGAAGACAGAGCTACTATTATCCCTAGACATATAATCATTTAGTTTTATGGCGTTTGATATTGATTTTTACTGCAATCATAATAATATTGACCTCCATTAATATAAGACTCAATGGTGAACTTTGTTGTGGTTGCAAAAGGCTGACAGATGGCATTCACCTCACAGGTGCCACAAGGGCCCCATCTTTGTTGGTACCCGTTCACCGGCCATCTCGGCTTACCCCTAAGCAGTTGGCATCTGACTTTGTCAACATTTGCCTTTGCCCACAGGCTTCAGAATAGATTCATAATCCATCTACTGCTTCGGGGTGCTGGATTCATCCAATTTTACTCCAATCCTTAAAGCAAATTTGACAAAAAGAAGACTGTGACAGCAAAGGGCTACAACACTATTATTACATAAGCGTTCTTTCAAAACATTTTTCACAGAAGTTAATTTGAAACTCCTTAAAGGAATAGTTTCAAAGGGGGGTTGTGCAGTATGATGTAATTATTAATTGTCGGCGATTTGCCTAGATAATAACCTCATACAACCCTAATTCAAACACGCTAAACAACCCCTTTTAATTTTATAGACTTAATCCAGGAAAAGCAGCCCTGATTGACTTGTGGTCTTGGCTATCCGAGTGGGCTAGGTGTTTATGCATGCATGGGATGAGTCCCTGTGTCTGTGTGGGTTTTTTGTGTGTATGCATGTTAGTGTAACAAAGAGAGCTTTGTGAGTCACTAAGGCAAAACATTGGCTGTTGAGCGGCAGCTGACCTGGTGATCTGAGACCCTGGGGCAGCTCCAGGGAGCTATCCTCACAGAGGATGGCTACAGAGGCAACACTCTGATCTGATCAATATTACAGATGCTTCACGGTTTCGGGCACATCAATAATGCTACTATTCCCATGTATGAGTCAATCCCCTTATGGTTATTGAGAGTTGTCTGATCAACATGTATATCCCTGCTAACGAGGCTACCTCGATGTAGAAGATCTATGTCGCTATCATTGTTAATGACCACAGAGTAGCGTACTGACCTGAAGCATTGAGTTGTTAGTGAAGGATATTTAGCTTGAGTTTATAAAGTCTTCAAGGACAATCATTGGCAGGTTGCAGTTGGAGTAACTCTAAGGATGGGCACTAACTCCTTTGGCTTTTTTCAAAATGGTCACATTGCTAAAAAAAAATTCTCCTTGAGGGGCCAGCATACTACATCAGAGATGCTTTTTGGATGGTCGAATAGCCCCAACCTCCAGCCTTTCAGACACTGGGTTGGCTGTGTCCGACCATTTCTGTAACTTTTTAGAGGCTGACAATCCAACACTTACTCCCACTTGGCCAGCTGTGTGGAGGTGAAAAAGAGGGCAGCATTTGAACTTTTTTCTCCAGCCCTTTTTTTTATTATTGACAAAGCTATTTCTTTAATTGTGTGTGTACAACTGAGTGCAACACTATGAATGACTCCCATGAGTGACTGTCTAAAATAATGTGCCATTTTCACCACATTTAAACGATATGGCCAAGAGCAATCCTGGGGGTCATTGTTTTGATTGCATTGTGTGGTTAATAAATGCTTTAAATTACATAGTGATGTATAAGTGTGGCTATTTATCAGCAAACATAAAATCAAATAGAACGTACTGTATCATTTAGGCCAGACCAAAGTTAAGGTATAAAATGGTCAGCTAAAACAAGACGTGTTGTCCGGCTCTATTCAATCTGATTTGACTAAGTTTCTACTCGACTGGGTTTCATTTTGAGGCATTGTTTAACTTTAAGAAATATCACCTGAAGCAAAGCTACATCAGGAAAGCTCAGGTGGGATAATTTCAAGGCCTGGCATTGATGGCAATTTCCTTTTTCCCCAAAAAGTCCCAAAACACAGTTCTTGAGTCTTCTTCAGTTATGGAATTATCCTTGAACTGATGATTATAACATTGTCTGAGTAATTCATTTTCTTTTAGCTTACCTTTGGACAGCTTAGCATAGGACTCTAGAAGCCTCTGCTTCAATTGTCCCTTTGTCCTTTAGGAATTTTCTGATATAAAATGACATACACAGACTGACGCAGCATAGGCATAGTATTTCTGGTGTGGTTACATTATATTTTGTTTTTTTACCCTCTAACATCTTTCCGTCTTGCTTTTTTTTTTGAGTAACAATGATAAGCAGAATCACGATGATTAATCTGGGTTTGGCAGGATCTCGGCTCATATCAAGCTAGAGGCTAAAGCCCAAGTGGAGTTTTCAGTGGTTGTTGTTTAATTCAAAGACGTTTTTTATTTTTTTTGTAATCTTTGAGTCTCAAGCCTGGGGTCTACCACTTTATTATAACCACCAAACTATATAGCTCTACAACAAAACCTGCTTTTCTCATATACTGTCCCTTCTCATACCGAAGAAAGATAATGCACTGTAACTATACATAATTGTAATTTTGATATGTAACCCGCATAATTGTGAGGCAGCATAAGTGTAGAGCGCTTAACAAGAACTTAACTTAATTATTGAGTAGATTTTTATATTTAAGTTCACCAAAAAGTTGTGTACTGGGTTAAAATAAATAGGGAAATGGCCTTACTTAACAGAGTAGTAGAAAATGCACAAACATAATGAAATCTCTTGTGAGATCTCTATGTTCGATATCACACAAACTGTTGTGAGGTGATATGTTGTACAAAACAATACAAGGGGTTTCTATGTTAGTGTGGGAGTGATAGCAAAAGTCAAACACATAAAGCCTCTATGTATAATTTGAACAATTAAAACTTAGGCAATCACAAGTATTGGCAATAAGTGCATACCCTTTCTGACCTGGTCTCTCAAGTTGATTAGCATGTATTATTTTGACCACGCTCAACATCTTAGTTTAGCAGGATAACATTTGTTACTTCACACGAAGCAAAAGTAGTGCCTTTAATGGAAAAGCCAGGGGATCTCGCTGTGAAATGTTGATTTGGAGGTATTTCATCGGATGAGATTGGAAAACTTTGATCTGCTCAATGTAGCATATGATCAAAGGCAATCACCGTAGTTAGAATCTTTGGCAGCCATGGATGTCTTTTCCAAAAGGCAAGCCTTGGAATGTGTTCAGTGTTCATATTGTTAATAAAAACTCTGACTAATATATTTGTTAATAACCTTTTTTATATGATAAAAATGGCAAGATGAGTCGACGACACCTACATCATAAAGTATTCAATTATAAAGGTGCCATAGAATGCATCTATCTGGTATTTTAAATTGTTCTCTGATGTCTACAAAGAAGGTATATAACTTTGGTTGATCCAAAAAATGTCCAGATGCGGTTTTACAGGCCCATTTACAACTCTATGATTTGGCCCCAGAATGAAACAAGCTGCATGTCCTTATTTGGGGGCCCATTTAAATAATTATGACGAGCTCTGCTCTGATTGGCTGGTTTACAAGCAGCAATCCATGGCTGCCTCAGAGCCCACAGAAGTAAGGGAAGTTTGCGAAATTGTGAGAGATGAACCATGGAGGCTATTGGCATCCAACCTTACATGTTTGAGCCTTTATCGGAGGAGGAAACCGATGAATTTGAAGAACAGCCAGTTGGTCGGAGATTGGGGCTGGACTCACGTGTGTGAAGTAACACATAGGGATTGTTGTAATGGTATTTGAGGTTCATGGTATGTCAGTTCAATGTACCGAACTCTCCTTATTCAACTATGCCGAGGTAAATACAGTTTTCTATTCTATGGCATCTTTAATATTATTATCAAAGATTTCTTTGTAATGCAGAATTTCAGTTTCCTGTGCTGCATTCAACACACCTGAGGCACACTGAGCCCAATCAGGACTTTAACGGTTTTACTTATTTAAGTAAATAATGGGTCAAGTGTGGTTTGGTTGTAACAATCAGCAGAGGTCAGAGTACTTGCTTGGGGTTCACAAAATCATTTCCCATATCAGGATTTTTGTTGAATTATTAAGGAAGCTGTAGAAAGAGGGTAATACAGCCACTCTGTATAGTTCCCTTTCCATCAGAATCATACACAGATGGTAGGTCTTTCTCAGCTGAAATGACCACAGAGGGAGCTTATATGTGTCCATACGTGGTTGTGTGATAAAATAAGGTTCAGTATGTGACAGCCAACGGGCTCTAATTGGCCTATATTTGAACCCTGCCCTTTACTTAAAGTGAATTTTCTATTTCCGGTGGCCCCCCTTGCTGCTGCGTTGTCCCATTTTAGAAATTCCTGCTGGACTCCTGTCAGCCATCCAACTAAATAATCGGCTATCAAATCTCTGATGGTTAAAAACGTACATCTGCGCTGTGGCGGCTCACTGGTGAGAATCTCATCATCTGTCAAGTCACTGTTACAGGATCAAGAGAGCTGTGTCTTTGATTGGGAAAAATCAATTTGTACACTGCGGGGGTTTTTCTCTGTGGGCTCATAGTTTATTGAAAAGAATCGCATCTGACAAAATATATCTCCACCAGGAGCACTTTTGTTGCACTCTCTCATATAACAGAGGCAAAAGACGTCTTCTTCCAATCTAAAGTAAACATGACTCTCGAGTCAAGGTTTTTTTTAAATGTCTTCAGTAATTCCTTTTTCCTTTGTGTTATCAAAACATGAAATTGTGGCACTGCTGGTGAAAAGTAAAAGATGTGCGACAGCAGTAAACACACCTCAAGTAAACGTACGTGTCTCAATAGATGGCCAGCCCTGGCGCTGAGCCCTGCTGACGTCTACAAGCTGTGAAGAAGACTGGCAGTGAAGCACAGAGAGGTGGCAGAGAAAGGGAAAACTCTGTCCGTGTGTAAGGCATTATGATGGGAGAAAAATTGACAGCAGGTGAGGGTCAGGGGGGTTTAAAAGAGAAAAGTAGGGGGGGGGGTAAGATAAAGGGAGGGGGGAGATAATATGCTCCTGGGAGACAGGGCAGAAAGAGAGTATCCAGAGGTCCTATGACTCACAGCACTTGTTCCAGGCTGGACTTTGATAGACATGAACACGCAGGCTGCTCTCACATACAAATATCTGGTCAGCAAAAACACACAGTTACAAACACACACAACACTGCTCATGCATACTGTATATGCTGGCCTGTGTATATATTCTCTTTTTTCCCTTACACACAAAAAAGTTCATGGGGAAAAAGTAAAGGAGAGATATAAAACTGAAACAAGGAGAAAAGCAAATAAGTGGGAGGGAAATCCAAAGAGAGAAATGAGGTGTGTGTTAGAGAGAGAGAGAGAGAGAGAGAGAGAGAGAGAAAGGGAGATGAGGTGAGGAGGCGGAGAGATGAGAGGCGAGGGAGGGAGTGATGTAGACGGGGAGGGTGGAGAAGAGAGGGAGAAGCCACATTTGGATGAAGGATTCCTGTGGAACGAGGAGGGACTTTTAAGTGTTGGATCAGGGGAACTACAGCAGTGTGGCCCTTCGTTCTGGACACTGAAGAGATGGAAGAACCGAGCGAGGTGGAGCACCAGGCCCGGTTATGAGACCCGACCATCTGGCTGTTTACCCTGATCTGAACCTACTGAAGACGGACGGATGACCCACCATCGGGAGTGAAATCCAGCAGAAGTTGGAGGGAGTTCAGTATGGATTTATACAAATGTTTGAGTGTACTTTTCCTCACTCTTCCTTCAGAAGGTAAATATTTGATTCCTCTGTCAGTTTCTTCACTTGTCTCAAACAACCTAAGGGATTAAGTGAAAATGGTTAGGGGGGGGTGCTTTATATTTGGAGAACAGGGAACTTTTACTCATCACAAATAACATTTTATTTTGATTTTGGAAAATATTGCAGTGCTCAATCCCAGATAAAGTTAAACCATTGGTGGTTGTGGTCCTGCATTTTGTTTATGCCATGAATATTTACATTGCAGCCTTGTTTCGTAAACATTCTGTTACAGTGCATTGCCAGTCAGATTACGAGATAATGTATTTTCTCTCGTTAGTTTTCGTAATGTGGTCGGTATTGATAGAGGGATGGGTCAACAGAACAATGGGCCTTTTACCGGCAGACCGTTGTTTCGAGTCACGAATGAAACTCAAATCAATGTTAATTTATTTCAATTTGAAGCAGTCAAAAATGTAACGACGATTATACGCTATATATATATCTAGTCGACAATGTATTCCCAGAAAAAGTATTTGAGAGTGCAGTTACTGAAGGTTCGGCCCCCACCCTCCCGATTCCAATGATCGTTGCACAATCCTTAGTAGAGCTCCAGTCAGTGTTGCATAAGATACCTTCTGAAAGCAATCATGAAAAACACAATCACTGACAAAGACGCACAACCTTCAGTTCACACAAACTTTGCTGTTCTCTGTAGTTTCGATTGGACGAGGAATTATAAACTGTTGCTTAGTTACTTGGGTTACAATATATTTCTCTGTTCCGGAACAGGATTCCCATCCACAGAGAATGATATTTGCTTCAAACTAAAAATGTGGCCAACTACAGAACATTTTTCTAATGAGGACAGAGTTGGCAGATCTGACAATGTAATGGCTTGGGTTTGGTGTGAACATTTCAGAAAATAAACCTAACTAGAAAAAGGATAATTGCTTGTTCTTGCAGACTTTAATTTGTTTTTCAGGGTGATTAACATCATTAGTTTTTAGTTTTTTTTATCATATGCATTATTAGACATAAAAACAGATACCAATGACAAGCATCCAATGGAAAGTCCCCATTTAGAGTAAACAATCTGGATGTTCTCACAGAAATAGAAAAATAAAGTTGAGTCATGATATGACAGAATGGAGAAACCTGAACCTCTCATCCCAGCTATCTGAGTGACCGGTACATCACAGTCGGTACCAGTGCTATTCATAGTGTCCTGTAAAGCACATTGCCCAGAAGCAAACTCATCCACCAATTGCCTACCTTCTCCTGCACACATCACCGCTCTGACCCGCACGCTGTCAAAGTCACGGCACCCTGCGAGCTCCCCTCATCTAAACCCATTAGTTGCCACGCTGCTTTAGAATCTACTGAAGCGTCCCGGTTTTATTTAATATCAGCATCATTCAACAGATAATGCTCTGGGGCTGATGGGATGAAACAAAGGTTTCTTCCATCTGGAAAAACCCAGAAACGTTTCAAGTTTAAAGGGAAGTAAATACGTGGAGTAAAGAAAGGAAAATGTATCTGTTTAATAAGATATTGATCCCATGCCTTTAGAAACAGAGGATGCCAGTTTTCAGGCAACTGAAGGACAGGCCATCAGATTTGATTGATGGCATAAATCACCGCTGTCCCTGATTTTAGGAATACAAATAGAACAACAGAGCATCTCTGACGAACATAGGTAGACACTTAGATGGATAAAGACTCTTCCTGTGCATTAGCATGACTATAGAAATATACAATACCACAATCTACACAGAAGGACAGTGAAATATGCTAGGCATAATGAACTTTCAGTGAGGCTGGTAAAATCAAATCCCAGCCTTTGATGAATTACTTTGCTATTGAATTACCCTCACAAAAGCACAATGTCCAGAATAGAAAAAATGCCTTATTGAACATGAAACAAAAGACCGGAATACAAAGAACTCTGTGATATGCTAGTTTAGGGACGCTCCTCGTTTCCTAAATTGTTCCCAGATCTTGTTATGTCATCCTCATTGTGTGTGTGTACGTGTGTGTGTGTGGGGGGGGGGGTTGAGTTGCTCAATGGCAGAGGAGAGTAAGAGGCGGTGTGGGGGGGCAATGCCGGTGAGACGTCCTGACAGATCCCTCCAACAGCACGTCTGTTCGGAGACGCACAGGATGTCCTCAGACTTGCATTCATGCTTCCGCTCTTTCCATCTCGCATTCCCCCCCCATCTCTCAGATACGGTCTCGTGTAACCATACGCCACCTGTATAATAGAGGTCACCCTCCTTTTAGATTACACTCTGTATAGTGAATTGTTCACGGTGGCAAGGATCAGCTAAATCCATTATAGACTAATGTATTGTACATTCTAGAAAATATATCCAGTATTAATGTTATGCATTTGAAATCAAGGTTTCAATTTTAGTTGGTGCAAACAAAGTCTATAGGCCCCTGTCATGATTGAGCAAAAAGGAGGGGCAATGTTGTCTGATGCATGTACAACTGCATGCAGTCTTAAGCAAAGGTATTAAATGACACATAAGGGCTGAACAAGAGGCCACAGAGCTTTGTGTGTGTTTAATCCCTTCTTTTCTCCCCTTAGTTTTTTCTCAAGTTGGACCTCGGGCTCACGCTGAGGAGCGACTTCTCCATGATTTGTTTGCAAATTACAATAAGCTGTCCCGGCCTGTGGAAAACACAACTGACACAGTGCTCGTCCACTTTGGACTGTCAATCGCCCAGCTTATTGATGTGGTGAGTAAAACCTCACAGCATTGCTAAGCACTATCAATAGTGAAAAACCGGATACCACTAATAAAGTCCATTTAAAAACATTCTATCCTTCTTTTAGTGCTATAGCCTTCATATCTGCTATGTTGTGGTCTTTTCCGAGGAAAGAATCAGAAACAAAAATACAGAAAATTACATTTTGATGTTGTAGCAGCCATGGCCAGAGGCATTATGTCTTAGGGTTGTATGTCCGTCTGTCTGAACCATTCTTATGAACGCCTTTAGGACATTTCTTGATATGTGGTACAAACGTCGACTTGGACTCAAGGATGAACAGATTTGAATGAGGTGGTCAAAATTATAGATTCCTGTGGCTACAAAACACAGTTTTGGCCACAAGTTATTATTTAAACATGGCTGATTGGCATACTGATATTTGTTTTTTCATTCATTTTTTTATTAAGCAGCTTCACAGTTCTGCCATAGGCACCATTACAACATCCACACAGAAGGCAGCTACACAAGACCAGAGCCAAAGACCTCTGATATTAGATTTCCTGCTAACGTCTCCTTGTAATCTAACTTACAAACATGAACACACATCATCTCCTGCATCTCAGCTTGTGGAACATGCCACCAAACATGCATTTTAAAAAAGTGCTCTGTTAATGCCAGTTTGCAGGGTGAATAATAATAAGCTGATCAAATGCAGCATTTTTAAAACATCATGTAAACTTACCTGCAAATATCACTTCAAAAGCTGCATGGCCTTATTAAAGTGGATTTAGTGTTATGAATGTCATGATGCAGTCGCTGCATTGCAATTGAGTAAACGATACATTTCAATTGTAGTCTTTCTGTGTCATGTTTTATATTCATTATGATTCATAATGGCAACCAGCTCAAAGCTAAGAGAGATAAATCCAAATACAGATCGTTTATCAGCGGATATGAAAACCACAACAGAAGAGATTGAATTATTTTCCCAAATTAAATTCAGTTGTCAAGTATGCTAACACTGGCAGTAACTGTTCAAATCAAGCCACCGTTGGTCTAAACAAAAACACATCTTCATTCTCTCTTGTCTACAGTCATAAATGATGGTACAGGTTTTCTGTTGACTTAGGTAACAACTGTTTTTAAACACTTAAAACTGCTTGGAGCCATGCAAAAATGGTGCAGCTTCAAGATTGATTAGGTGCGGCCTGCAGGCTTTAGTGATGATTCTCCAGGTTTTTGACACACAATTAGTTGATAGAACATGCTCCACATGCCATGAGTGTCAGCTCTTGGTGAAATTGTCTTCTCCAACAGTGGGTTCACACTGACTGCTGTGTGTTAGATGTTGCTGGGAAAAAGCTGGAGATGCCAGCAGTTGCAGCAAAGCAACAGACACAGTGCAGTGAGGGCGGTTGTGCACAAAGCACTGCATAATGTGTTTTTTCCAGTGGATTACACAACTATATGATACAAATATCTTTATAAATAGAAGTCAATGTTTGCTGATTTAGTTTTATTGAAAGATCAATATGTTCAAAGTCCTATGCGAAGATGAAGTCCAGACATACAATTTCCAATTTTAAAGAAGATAATAATAACAAAATAATGTTCTCTTCCTTTATAAGGATGAGAAGAACCAGATGATGACCACAAACGTCTGGGTCAAGCAAGTATGTAATGTTGAATGATAACACACATGATGAAGATAGATACAGCTATAAAACTACAGTAAATGATCAGAATATTTTGCTACAGGAATGGGATGATTACAAACTCCGCTGGAACCCGGAGGAATACGAAAACGTCACATCCATCCGGATTCCCTCAGAAATCATCTGGAGGCCAGACATTGTCCTCTACAACAAGTGAGGACCTGTGTCAATAGCTTGTTTTCATATACAGAAATTGTAAAAGGATTCCGGGTTCTATTATTGCTAATTATATATCAACACATGTTCGCATTTTGATGATGTAGTTCCAACAGTTGGAAAACATGAAGATTTATTTGCGGTTCCAAACTGTGTCATTTGCCAATGTTCTTAAGTAATTTAGCCAGAATAAATGTGGACAAAGTCAGCCTAAATGGATGTGGTGACAAACACTGCTTGAAACATCGCACAAAACATTACATCAGGCTAAGAATTAGACGATGAAATATAATTTGGAGGGTTTTCAAAGGACCTCAGATAAAAAGCATCCAGTGTTCGTCCCTCAGGTAGACCAGTATTTAATTCACTCTAAGGGAGAACCATGAATATGAAAAACTGTATCATTATATTCACATCACCATGCAAATATTATCCAAGGCTCAGATAGGGCAACTTCAACGTCATTGTAAGCACATTTCATATTATATAGTATATACTATATAATATTTCCAAATCCTTCTTATAAGAGGATGACTAACAAAATCAGAGGAAATATGATGCTAATTGTCAGGTTGCTATTTTTATTTTGTGCTTGTATTATGACATGTTTACATTCTTTGTTGTTCCAAAAGGTCTTTATTTCTCTCATACTGCCTGTGCTGCAGAGCCTCTTTTCACCCTCTGTCTGAAACCAGAGCCCAGTCTGCTCTGATTGGTTGAAGTAAAGAATGGAGTCCAATGGAGGCGTTTCAGGCAGGGGGGTGTGTTGTGGGGGAGAAACTCCTTCTGGAGGGAACTTTGGGATTTTAGCCTTTGCAGATCATTTACATGCATAAAAACCTATCTAACATATTACAGGAAAGGGTAAACCCCCCAAAACAGAATATGGCCTCTTTAACTATATTCAGAGAACACATTTTTAACCTTTTGCAATTAAAACATTATTCAGCTTTCTTAGACATGACAAACTAAATGTTCACAAGGAGTTGTTGATGTCTGATTTCAAAACCTACTGAATATATATGCTATACATTGACAACAACTTTCTTATATCTGATATATTGTTATGTTGGTAAAATGCTGATGTTGGTGTAGTCTTGGTCTGCTAAATGTAGGCCTTGAAACATAAATACCGCAATATTACTGTATGAACTTTATTGCATTACATTGTCAGACTACTGGCCCTTCAGTGGTCTTTTTCTAGGTCAAAACACAATTTTACATTTGGCAACAAGAACCCAGGAGGCTGGGCAGGCCTATGACTAAAACACGTACAGGCCGAACATCTCTATGTACTGAAGATATTGGCAACAATGTGGACAGATGACTAGGTTAGAAAATGAGCTGAGCAAGAAGTAATGGGTGTGCCTCAGGTGTGTAATGAGAGGGTTCTAACAAAGATGGATCAGACTACAGAGGCGGGAGAGCAGAGAGCAGGATGGGGCAGCTGTCCCCATGACCGTCTTCAGAGATTACATCCCTTGCCTCCAGAATGTTATGTTTGGCACCAAAAACACGATATTGCGCCAAATCTGGTTTTTCCTTGTATTGTTAATTGCACAGCACTGCACATCCTACAGTATGTTCAGACATGTATATTTGCATCGAGTACAAGAAGAAAAAAGAAATTACAGTACTTTATTCTGCTATTATGTTCTTCCATTATGTAAGTCTTTTTTTAAACATCATCAGGTCTGTAAAAATGTACTATTTACATGCTTTGAAGACAGAAGAAGAAACATACCCTTAATCATTCGACAGAGGGGAAATTAACATTCCACATTTGACCCATCGTAGTGTTAGGAGCTGTGGCCTGCCACATGTACAGCACCCAGGGAGCAGTGTAGGGAACGATGCTTTGCTCAGAGACACCTCGGTATCTTTCGGCCACCACCACCCTTACCCCCTTGCACAGAGGGTTATCATTTCTTATGTTAATTATTGAAATAAAAAGCTTTTTGCTTATAGTTACTGAGAGTCAAGCTTGAAATAAGTATATATTTACAGCATTATGTTTTAGGAATAATTGCATTGCTTTAATTGTTCTAAGTTGAGTGTTCACCATCTACTTAAAACAAGCTTGAGATGTTGTTGCAAATGAGAACTTTAATTTAAGTTTCAAGGGCCACTTGAGTTAATATTTAAATCCCATGAAATGTATAGCTTGAAGAACTTGGACAGAAATACAATCTTAATGAAAGTTACTGTTAATAAAGGTATATTTGAAAAAATGTTCCACTCTGCTCCCCTCTTATGTGCAGCGCTGATGGCGACTTCGCGGTAACTCACCTCACGAAGGCCCACTTGTTCCATGACGGTAGGATAAAGTGGATGCCACCGGCCATTTACAAGTCTTCGTGCAGCATAGACGTTACATTTTTCCCATTTGACCAGCAAAGCTGCAAGATGAAGTTTGGTTCGTGGACCTACGACCGCGCCAAGATTGATCTGATCAGCATGGCCAGCGATGTGGATCAGATGGACTACTGGGAAAGCGGTGAGTGGGTCATTGTCAACGCAGTGGGCAAGTACAACACCAAAAAGTACGAGTGCTGTACGGAGATCTACGCGGACATCACTTACTACTTCATCATCCGGAGGCTTCCGTTGTTCTACACCATTAACCTTATCATCCCCTGTCTTCTTATCTCATGTTTGACTGTGCTCGTTTTTTATTTGCCATCGCAATGCGGAGAGAAGATCACCTTGTGTATCTCCGTCTTACTGTCCCTAACCGTATTCCTCCTGCTGATCACAGAAATTATACCGTCCACATCACTGGTGATTCCGTTAATTGGGGAATACCTTCTTTTCACCATGGTCTTTGTCACGCTGTCCATTGTAATAACTGTCTTTGTGTTAAACGTTCATCACCGGTCGCCACAAACCCATAGCATGCCGCATTGGGTGCGGAGAGTGTTCTTGGACACGGTGCCCCGAGTCCTCTTCATGAAGCGTCCTCCGGGCACCGCCAAGCAGAACTGCAAGAAGCTCATCGAGATGATGCACCGTCCAACCACCATATCTGCAACGGGAAACTCGTTGGCCTATTGGACAGGCTTAGAGACTGGGTTTAGACAGATGAGCCAGGTAAACAATGCCCTCCCAAAGACTCCATCCGATAGTCCAAGCATCCATGTTTGCTCACCTTCCCCACCTTCTTCCCCTCTTGAGAACCACAACGGGAATGATCACCCAATGAAGGCCAAAACATTTTCCCGCCCTGGATCAGGTCAATATTCAGTTCTCTCTGAGAAACAACCCCTAAGGGTTCTCAACTCTGCCGCTTCATCTTCTTCCCAAATGTCCTTACCCCTCACTTTACCAATGTGCCCACTCCGCAGCCTATCAAGGGAAGAGATAAAAACAATGGCCCCAAATGGCCGTTCCCACAGCGCAGAGCAGATGTCTGACCAACAGAAGGAGCTTCCTCAGAAAGCTGGACATCGGTGTCGCTCCAGCAGCTTCCAGTACTGCTGTCTGCACGATGAAGGGCCAGGAATCATGGGAATCACTGGGTGGGTGAAGAAACAGCCTACCACAGATCAACCAACAGAACCCCTGAGAGTGGAGGCCACTAAAGACGTGTGTACCCAACAGCACACCATGGGTCTAACCATTTCCCCAGCCATGCAGCGGGCCATAGAGGGAGTTCAGTATGTCGCTGATCATTTAAGGGCAGAGGATGAAGATTTCTCAGTGAGTTGAAATCATCTTCATTTTAAGTAGCAATGTAAAGATATAAAGGTTTCTAAATTTGAATGTAGTGCTTATATTTTGAAAAAGAAAAGTCTTGCTTCGCTCCATAAACAATACTATTTGTAGCTTTTTATAGAAAGTGCAATCTCCTGAGCACAAGCATTAGGGCTGTCGCCAGAGATATTGGGGAAAAAAGAGGATTTAATATAAAATATCTGCAATATAGTGTGAAGTATAGACATTAAATAAGAGCACAATCTTCTGTTTGCAAGTTGTTACAAAACGTACTTAAATAACATAATTGAGAATTTCCCAGAGTCAGTGTTCATCAGAAAACTCAGTTTCCTGAGACTTTACCTCAGGTTGGCTGTTAAAACTCCTGGTTTGACAATGTAAAAAGTTACATAACTCACCTTTTTATTTCTTTGAAATGCATATCAGTTAAAACAGATTCTGATAAGGAAACAGCAAAGCAGAAAAATGTCTTTGTGTATACAGTTCTGATTCAATGTTGAAGGCTGTTTATGTAAATTGGGGAAAAGATCAGAAATGTCTACAATTATTCCAAACGTTAAAAAGAGGGTATTGTATTCATTGACACCAACCATTGTCAGCAATACAATGCGATGTCTTTATCTAGCCAGAGAACCCCCATCTTTGGAACAATGGGACCTCTCTAATTTGACCTTGAATTTTTCAGCAGGAGACAAGCCAAAATTGACTGACATTTAGGAGATAGGTGCCACCATAATGAAAAAATCAGCCATTCGAGAGAAATCAATCAAGGGTGAAAACTGACATCTGGTAAAAAAAAAAAAAAGAGAGAGAGATGGTGTGGTGTGAAGATTGAAATGTCCCCTCTCTGCTGTGTCTCTTTCCTCTGCTAGGTGAAAGAGGACTGGAAGTATGTGGCCATGGTCATTGACAGGATATTCCTCTGGATGTTTGTACTGGTGTGTATACTGGGATCTGTTGGACTCTTCCTTCCTCCTTGGCTGGCTGGAATGATCTAGAATCTCCCCATTGAAGGACAGAGCGGCAATAAACACTGACTGTCTTGTATAAAAAAAAGATGGTTCATCATTAATCTTTTCATTTTTTCAAAATAACTACTATTCCTACTTCTCTGTCTTGTCCGGGTTTATCAAAAGGTTACTCATGCAGTAACGAGTTGAAATATCTTTTATTGATTCCAGTGGGGCATATATATTATTTATGAGGTCAAAAGGCCAACAGTGAAAAATATCCTTTCACCACTCATTTTGACATTGAGCTGTATAGCTCATGCTGTCACCATAAAGGAATTTTTTTTTGAAGAAGAATAGAGATTGAACCATTTATAACTGCAGAAAAAACAAAGACTCAGGAAAAATATTTTATTACTTTCTGAGAACGTAAGATGTTCATAAAACTGTATATGGTTTGGTTTGAATCTACAATAACATTCCTACTTTCAATGATATAGTATCCTAACAATATTCATAAAATATATCCGATTCAGAGCAGCCTGATTTGGCAGAATTTGGTGAACAATCTTTGAAGAAGTTGTGTGTGTGTTCAGGTGTGATGCTTTTTTTTGCAGTGGTCACAGTTTAGGTAAACCCACATGCAGCTCTCTGATTCTCTAATCCCAGCAATTATGTTAAACTCATCTATTCAATATTCCTTTTGTCACCACCGCAGCATTTTGGTGTTAACAGCAAGGGATTTAAAGTCAATCTCTCCAGTCATGCAAATAAACCTTCCTCCCCTCAACCCTGGCCACCTATTTCCTACTTCAATTGCTTGATAAATTAGTAAAACAGGAGTGGTGAATATCAATAAATAACTGCCACATTATTTTGGGAGATATTTGTATTTATTATCTTGATTAAAGATAACCAGCCCCTACACTGCATTTGACACCGTGTTCAATGAAATCAGATCTGACAGGAAATCAAATGGCTTTAAAAGTGCTGAACATGAAGAAGTGGCCATTGAAGCGCACAGTCAAATTGAGGTTTCAGGCAGTAGAAAGAGTAAAAGGCTGATGAAGACAGTTGAATATGCTTAACAACAGATACACATTTCTAAAGCAATGCCAGGGGGCAAAGAAGATTTTGGGGGAAATGTTTATCAATATCACCAATTGAGCACATATTTCAATGTTAAAATTGTGGCAACCACATACAGAGAAATGTATACTATTATTATACAGGCTGATTCTTAACACATTGTGTTAACTTAGATAGTGCCCGACTTTTTTTTCTGCTTTGCTTAATGAATCTTTTCAATATCTGCAAACTTATGATGAGACCATTTATTCTGTACAAAAGGGATAAACTATAAAGCGAAAACAACTCTGCAGAGGATAATAGGCTGAATATCGTGGGGAAAATAGTAGGTACAGGGGTGCTAGTAACAAATAGCATTTACTTCAGTTGCTGCAACAAGTCCAGATAGGCTTGATTTTGCAGGAGGTAGTGGTGCACACTTTGGTAGTTGTGAGTGCACATTCATGAGTTATTGGCAAGCTAGCTGAATAATGCATGCATATAATATGGGATCAGTTTATTTGAGGTCAAGGATGAAGGCATACAATATATTATTCATGTTTTCCAATCATTTGTATATTTGGTCTACCACCGATTTATAGTCTGCCTCTATTGATGCAAGATACTAGATTGCTATCAGAATACTGAGCACATATTTGTTTTTTGATGTAGTTTAGTCCATCTAACTGTCAACATATGTTAGCTACCTATTTATTTATACCGATTTTCTAGTTTAAGGCTTTGATGGTCAATTCAAGAATTTATTAGAAGTCGGGTAAAGATAATTTTGAAATCTTACCTCAGTTTCAGTCATGCAAATGTTAGGAGTAAAAATCTCTCGTAGGTTATTCTTCAGCTAAAAGCCAAGTTGAGCCTGATATTCTTTATCGAAATTACGGTGTGGCTAGCTCATTCCAAAAGTGACAAATTAACTCAATTCAAGTTGACAA
The DNA here is from genome assembly GCF_036324505.1 of Eleginops maclovinus. Lineage (NCBI taxonomy): Eukaryota > Metazoa > Chordata > Actinopteri > Perciformes > Eleginopidae > Eleginops > Eleginops maclovinus. Next base: position 7,234,042 of record NC_086349.1, on the reverse strand, counting down.
AAACCCAAATCAGGCACATACTCCAAGACATTGCAACATAAAGGTTGCATAGTTTTGTACAAATCACATTAGGAATTGCAAGAATTGAGGAAAAAAATTAACAATGCTTTAGATGTAAAGATGACGTCACTATACGGTTAGTGATATAGCTATTAGCATAGCATTATTGTAGCTCTATTATTCACTAATCTAATGCACCTCCAAACGGCCACACTCTGTGACCAAAATTACCCCAACCACAACATGCAACTCAATGACCTGGCAAAATGCTGACGTGCTAATGGTGGATCATCCAATAGTGACACCATGGGGAACGTTTTCCTTCAGTAAGGTGAGATTTGGGGAAATAACCCCCACTACAAATCCTTATCTATCTCTGATTTCCTATTTATTTTAGGTGCACATTGAGACTGGGAGTGGCCATAGAGAGAAAAACAAATACTGACATCGTGATTGACTAATTGTGGACACAATATTTTGTTACCTCAATTAAATCAAACTGTTCCCATGTTTTAATTCCATCCACCACTTGCTAAAGGCACATGTCTTTTAGATGGCTATAAATAGAAGCTCTTCAATTAAGCTTTACATTAGCCGGGGACGAGTTAACAAGACATGTTGACAACATTAGCTCTGCAAGGGATTATTGATGATAAATTAGCAAAGATATTGAGAGCTTCGGGATAATATTTTTATGTAGATGAAGTATTTCCGCAACTGGTTATCTCTTTACAGAACAATTTACATCTTCATGAGCTAGCAACTTGTGTAACCCTCGCATCCTAACAATCAACTTAACCTACCAATACTTGAAGCAGGTGCACTGTGTTTCATGCTTTGGGAAACAAGGATGGTCTGTTATAGTAGCTCTTTGTATGCACACTTATCTGGTAAACACAATTTAACAAGCAAATGGGTATGAAATCTTAAATTGAGGCTATACCTTACATTTTGTTTGTATGGCAGTAAACTCCCAGGAGTTTCTCCCTCTTGAAACTCCTGGGCTTCCTAAAAAAAAGAGGTTAAGTAGAATAGTTATATACAGTTTACAGTTATATTATGCTTTGAGACTGAACCAGTAGGCAAGTCGAGCAGACTGAGGAGAACTTTTTCGATGCTCAGGATTCTAAATGACATTGACAGACAGGTGTAAATCAAACTCACTGAAACTTCTCGACAGATGAGACTGCCAACAAGCAATGCGTGGTGTAGGCAACAGGGTGTTTATGAATGTACAGTCTCTCATTTGCTTTAATATGGGTCTATTTTTGTATCACACTGTAGAGTTTATTTTGTAAAACTTACACAGCTTTGTTGAATACTCCATTCTGATTGGTCAAGTTGGACATTCTGCAGTCTGTTGTTAGCGATAGCAGATTCCGCTCTGGCCAAAAAAGAAAAAGGTTTTCTGTCCATTTTTTATATTATTTGGGAAGAGCATCTTTACTTTATGTTTGTTCAAACATTTCTGTGATGCTAAAAGAAATGTGCCATCTAGAGAAATGTATCGGACATCGCTGTGTGGTGTGATGTAGATTTTTCCCTTTTAAAAAATTCTTGGCTGTTTAATGAAAGTGCATTTCAAATAACTTGTTTTTACTTTTGGTTAAGTTGACTTCAACAAATGTATCAATTAAGCTTAGGTGTTTTTATCCAATCAGGTGTAGCTTTTCTGAATTGTCATTCTGTCCACCAAAAACTAATTGTTATCATTTTATTATTAAACTACTGTTAACAGCGAGTTAGGAACTCCTCTCCACTTTAATTCTGTTCCCAGATCTGCTTCTCCGCCTCCGCAAAACCTCCAATTAGATTTAAAAGCATGTAACGTTACACCTGAATGCCCGTAGTGATGACCTGAATGTTGACCTCAGCCAACAAACTATTGTATTTCCACTGACTCAGCAGAGAACCACCCATTGATCATTAATGTAAAACATAGACAGGAGAAAATTGCAATTAAGCACAATATGGAAAGACAGTACTTTAAACAAGGTGAAATGGAGGCAGTGCTTTGTATTTATTCATTGATTCCTGCAGTAATCCAGAACGGCTGGATGAATGTCTGAAATACAAAGTAGCACTTTCCTGCATCTCCAAATGAGGATAAAACTCAGCCTCATAAAAACGACACGTTAACTTAGTGTTTGTATGCATGAGATTCATATAAGAACGGATATTACTTTCAATTTCTCGTTCGAGTTTCCTATAGAAACACAATACCGCTGTATATTGAATCCTAAAATGAAATGAGGATGGTCTTCATGAAACTATGAGCTAATTGAAATGATAAGGCGTAAGGATTTCATATCCATAATTTCAGTATTAAAAACTCGTGCAAAGGCAAATTACAAATGTGTACGTCAGATGGCAGAGCTCCATTAAGGTACACAATGTTATTCATCACAAATAAATGTCATCTTATTACATTTACGTTGGTGAAAATTAACCTTCAACGCAAATTTAAATGAAGTGATTGTCTTGCAGATACATATGCCAGGGCTTTGATAATTCATTTACACAAGGAGACACATTAATTAACTTTGGCTCATGATGAACCCGTTGGTAATGCTGCTTGCTGCTTCCTGATAAACTGTTAAGTGTAAACTGAGATATTCGTCTGTAGGTATAGATATGTGCAATTGTATTTATTTGAGGTATGAATGTTAATATGTGCACGATTAAAATACAAGCCCTGTAAAAGAATGCTAAAAATACACATCATGATGACTACATGATTACAAATAGGCATTCATAGGTCGTCCTCTGTAGCCTAGCAGTCCCCAGATGGACAGCTTCACGTGGATTCCTATGTAGAACATCTGTCAAGGTGGCCTTCCAATCAATTTCCCCATCACATCTCCTTAATCGCATAATCCAGGCTGTGATATGTGCCGATTAGCAGCGAAAACTCCCCTAATAGGCCAGTCTGAATCCATACACAAGAAAACGTCTGCAGGAGTGTGCAGAGCATGCTGATGGCCAAAACACCTAGACACACTCCCAGTGAATCTGCTGCTGGCCTGTGCAGCGGATTCCCTCAAGGACCCCAGGCTCATAAATGGGGTAAAGTGTGAAGCACAGACCCTCAAGGGATCCCATTAAATCAACTCACACACTGTATTTTAAAAATGTTCCCCAACGATCAGCAATTTTTGATCCCTCCACTCACTAGCAATCTCAAAGTGCTGCCACTCAAAAGACCCAGTGTGTGCAGGGTTTCCCCAAGAGTGATGTGCGGGTGCCCTTTGCTCCGCAAGACTCCATCCAGAGACTGAAGGGAGGGCTTACAAAGGGCACTGTATATCCCTGCTTATCACTTTAACATGAGATATTTACTGTTTCTTTCCCCTTAGGGACAACACACTCACTGTGACTTGCTGATGGTCACCAGTTTTATAGTTGTCTTTCATGGACTCCAGCATATTTATTTATAGGAGACATTTTATGCTAATCACCAAGTTTATAGTTAGGTTTTCTTGCATTCAGCGTTTTGCACGGTCATTGTGACCACAGGTTAAAGTGGGCTGAGGCAATCCGGAACTGCGTCCTGGCAACTTCATTTAATAAGTTAATAAATCTGAGTGGCAGTTTCATCATAAAAATGTCAAGTGAATTCATTTTTGTGTTCTGCAGCCAGACGTTCCTTCCAGCTGATGCCATCCACATCAAGATACTCAACTCATCCAAAAAGTAATGTCACCCCCTAGTCATGTTTCCTTGCTGTCAAACTACACCGTCTCCATTGGAAGCACGATGTGAGCAGCGCCCTGAGTGAAATCTGCCCGTATAGTGAATTAGACAAGCTCAGACAGACTGGGATCCTTGATGAATCAATACATTGTACATATACTGTACAGCAGGATGTTTAATCCTCTGTCTTTGCAGATTAGGTTTAACTGCACATTAAACACGCCAATTGTACTTGAAGCCTTTAAAAACCTACTGGGTCTCCTGCTATGGGAATACTGACAAGAATAGTGTCCCTGTAATAGAAATGGTGAAGGAATAAGACCTTAACCTGGAAATAAGTTAGCACTTGAGGATTTTCGGGCTCCCTTGTTTTAATATTTAAATTGTTTGGATTTGTGAAGAAATGTTGTGAATTACACAATGTTCATGTCTTGTTCAACGTCGGTAAATACCCCAGTGGGGAAAGTCTTGGAGTTATTTGGTGTTGTAAAAAGTGGTTACTAACAAGTGGCTATAAGTAAGTCATAAGTAATAACCCAAAACGTCTTCACGCTGGACATTAGCCACCTTTAGCTTCAATGGTAATGTGAAGTCATGCAACTGCCATTTTGTTTTCGTTATGCTTGTGGCAGTTGCATTCACAATAACATTATAAAAGTAGCATTAATACATTGAGAGTTCCCATTGGTTTTGGCCATCAAAAATACACCAGCACTCCAGCTCTCTAGCTGTTTCTCATGTGCAAATTTTCGTCGAAGATTGAAGCCATGTTCGTGCAGATGCACAAGACGTCATTTCAGTTATTGAGTGTTTCGTCTAGTTTTCTAAGCGGTAAAATTAAGGAAATTATTTACCTTCTCTACACTGAGATCTTTCCCATAAGATTAAACAGCAAACGGCTGAATAAATAATATGCATACAAGTAGGAGGCTCATCGTCTTAAGGAAACTTGACAAATATGTAGGCTAACATTCTCCATATTGGAACCAACTTCTGTTTGTAAGTGTAGGCCTACTCTGTTATTTTTATTCCTTCCTACAGAATAGATAACGAAAAGATAAAATGTAATTTGTCATACAGTCCATATTTTTCATAAAACCTCTGTTGTTTGTCTGCTACTTTATAACCAAGCATAAACAATAAATATATTTGTTCAAACTGGCTTTACTCACTTTAATTGCTCCTTTGACTGTACGTTTCCTCTGTGGTTTCCAAAGCAACACATTTGTGTATAGGCTACTAATGCCTCTCATATTTTGTTTAATTTGTAAGGTGACATTGAATGTTTTGAAAGTTGCCCTAAAATATCTTTGCCTCTCTCACACTGTTAAAGTTCCTTATTTTAGATAAGGTTAATCCTGGTGTAAATAGGGAAGATCTGCACGGTTATTTACAGCCGATGTTCAGCAGAGCATTTACCAAATCACACTGGTGTTTACTGTTCACCTCTAGTTTGTGCACAAAAAAGCGTTTCACTCTGGGCTCAGCACGTAAACGGGGCCTTCCATATCTGGCAGAGCAGGTGTTGGTGCTGCCGGATTGGACAAATGAGAAACGGCTTCTATGTCAAGCCTAGACCCCCTTTGTAGACATAAAAAATTATGTCAATTTAAAAAATGATATATTTACACATAGCCTACTTTCTATGTTGATGAACTGAAAAGAGGACTACAAGCACAGCAGTCGCTTTTCGTCGCGCCTACAGCAAAGAGCAAGGCAGCTACAGAAACGTCCTTCCGAGTTAGCCACATTTTGGCTAAGCACAAAAAAACATTTACGGATGGTGAGTTGATCAAAGAAGCAATATGAGCGTTACAGCTGACGTCTTGTTTGCTGATTTTAAAAACAAAGAAGACATGAAAGCAAGGATAAGAAGTGTACCACTTGGTGCACTTCTTGTGTGTGTGTGTGTGTGTGTGTGTGTGTGTGTGTGTGTGTGTGTGTGTGTGTGTGTGTGTGTGTGTGTGTGTGTTGTGTAGCCAGACGAGTCGAGTCATTGTCCGAAGATGTATCCTAGCAAGTATTAAAAGCAGTGAGGCTGGTGGAGTTTTCTCCAGGGGGGGCTATAACTCCAAAATATATATATATATATATAAAAAAAAGCATGCATACATTTTCTAAGGTATCAAACGAGTGTATTTACATAAATGAAAACAACAAAAACAACATTATAGATAGATAGATAGATAGATAGAAGTACAAAGAGAAACAAGTGCGATATATAGGCTAGAGTATGTACAGTATATGCAGTTAAGAGTGATTATGTAAAGATAAGGGCAGTATAAAGAGGTGGGAATAATTGGCATAGTATAAACAGGTGTAGTATGAACAAATATAAGATGTGCTATATTACTATACAGAGGGCCAATATACCAGTGGCGGTGCGTCAATAGTGGGCGCTTGGGCGCCGCCCACCCTGACTTTTTGAGTTAAAAAACGTTATATATACAACATAATTGAAATAAGAAATGTACCGTGTTTATGGGTTAAATGTGTATGGGAGACCACTGTCAAGAACCGCTAAAATGTGTCCGGACATAATATATTGCCATTCGCCTTTTCTGAGAATAGGCAGGTCGGCTACCGTCCGTGGGCGCCGATAACATGGGAGTCTATAGGAGAGCTTATACTTTTCTCAGTCATTTTAGCAAGGATAGCTTTTCATTGGGGGATGAAACTTAGATCTGTGGGCGCAAATCTTTGCGCCCACAGCCAATGGCATTGTTTCTTAGTTCAATGTGACATTCTTAGATACGCGATTGGACTATTTCGGCGAATCAGCATCGTTATCATTCCCTAACCACAAGCGTAAAGAGCAGCACCGTAGCTAGCTGAAACTTAGATTGAGTGAATATGGCGACATCGATGGCTGATAACTCCGTGCAAGCTCTACTTAAAACACCGTTTCATCGACTATCAGATGTCGAAAAGAAGAAATTGAAAGACTTGGGACCCGAGCGTCCGGATTTAAACATTCAACAGACGACCACTGATCGCGGGGAGAACCTACACTCGGACTTTCTCCTCAAACTTGTATGCTAAGCGGAATTGGTTAGCTGGTTGTACAGTGAGCAATGCCTTTTTTTGTTTCCCTTGTCTGTTATTTCAAAGTCCTGGGACTGAAACACTTTGGACTACAACCGGGATGAAGGATCTAAAGCACTTCACACAAAAATGTAAGAAGCACGAATGTGGCCGCAGCCACCTAACCAACTGTCTTAAGCTAAACCTCTAAAAAAGTGCTATTTAAACCGTGCCGCCCAACTGCGCCCCCCCCCAAAAAAATGTTCACCAGCCGCCACTGCAATATACATATATAATAAATATCTATCTATCTATCTCTATATCTATCTCTCTATCTATCTCTAGATATATCTCTATATCTATATATTTAAATAATATATATCATATATAACATGGACAATACACATACTTTATGACAGAAGGCTGTGACGTCAGCCCCGCCGCCAAATCCAGCTGCATTCAGCTCGGGGCGCAGGAGAGGTGCGCCCCAACATCGTCCTATCTCTTGTATTGCAGAGGAGCTACTGCGCATGTACAACTTTTAACGATAGTATTCGCCTTATTCACCTGGCGGCCATTTTGAAACTCGAACGAGGCTGAGGGGTACACAAACCCGGAAGTTTGACTCCGACGCATACGATCTATGGAAGATTCAGCAGCACCAGCAATGGAAACTCCAGTGTGGACCACCAACCTTTCTTGTTTGCCAGAATTAACAATTCAAAATGTGGAGCAGTGGGCCAGTACCGACTGCAACATCCCCCGGGCGGTGTTAATTAAAGGATACAGTAACTGGATCGAAGGTTTTATCCACGACATTGAAGGTAAGAATGGACGCTAATTTACCTCAGTTTCTGCTAGCGTGTGCAGCTAGGGGTAGTAAGCTTAGCTGTGATATGGAGTTGTTGACTGTACTATGTTTGATTTTATTTAAAACTTAACATGTATTTAATCGACAGTTAATAGGAGCCCAACACACATATTTGTGAGGGCTAGGTCTTTTCCCTCGGTGCGGAAAAATGAGTCACCGTACAACATACAGGTATCATAGTGCTAAGTGGGCAAACTGCTCAGTTCGCAGAGCAGTGCCACAGTTTAAACCAGCTTGCTAAATGTTCATTATGAGTTTTATCAACGATGTACCTTTCCCTGTCTGACTGAAAATAACATGTTGATTTTATCTCATTAACATGTTATCTCTAGTTGATGTAATATCACATAAGCCTCATTGATATCTACTCAAATACAGTATTATCTTGTTTCAAATTAGCAAAGCCAGACAGCGCTAGGTGCATGTTGCTATTGCTTGTTGACAATGATAGTATAATGACAGTATAACTATCAGGTAAGTGATAAGGTAAGCTAAGTATTAACATTCATAAGATAAGAGTTGCTCAGTTCTTGGAGCAGTGTATCCAGGGTTGAGGAAGGTTCACTGCACACTCAGTGTATGTGTGTGTGTGTGGAGCAGTCGGTACTGGCCCACTGCTCCACATTTTGAATTGTTAATTCTGGCAAACAAGAAAGGTTGGTGGTCCACACTGGAGTTTCCATTGCTGGTGCTGCTGAATCTTCCATAGATCGTATGCGTCGGAGTCAAACTTCCGGGTTTGTGTACCCCTCAGCCTCGTTCGAGTTTCAAAATGGCCGCCAGGTGAATAAGGGGAATGGGCAAAGATTGCTGCGCCCCAGGGCGGAAATACGTCACCAATCAGACAATGTCAACGGACGAAACAACTTTACTCATCATTAACTATGAAATATTTATCTTGCACATCTAAAAAAATATATACATATATTTCAAAATATTTTTATTTTATTATTTCATTTTTATTTCATTTTTTTATGTCTTATTCAAGGAAATGTGGTGAGAGGTGAGTGGTGGTCAGCCGCCACTGATTAAAAGACTTATCTTTCTCGGAATACTTTTCAATCAAATTGACGAGTCTACCGACGCCACAGACACAGCCCAGCTAAGTATGTTTGTCCGAGTGGTTTTCACGGATTTTACTGTCAAGGAGGACTCTCTGGCCCTTATCCAGTTGAAAGAAAGAACCAGGGGTGGCGAATGGAGGGGCTTCACTTCACAATATTCATATTTACGGTAGGCATATCTATTCAATACAAACTATCCATATTTACAGTATCTCCTCTGCAATACAAGAGATAGGACGATGTTGGGGGCGCACCTCTCCTGCGCCCCGAGCTGAATGCAGCTGGATTTGGCGGCGGGGCTGACGTCACAGCCTTCTGTCATAAAGTATGTGTATTGTCCATGTTATATATGATATATATTATTTAAATATATAGATATAGAGATATATCTAGAGATAGATAGAGAGATAGATATAGAGATAGATATTTATTATATATGTATATTGGCCCTCTGTATAGTAATATAGCACATCTGTATATTTGTTCATACTACACCTGTTTATACTATGCCAATTATTCCCACCTCTTTATACTGCCCTTATCTTTACATAATCACTCTTAACTGCATATACTGTACATACTCTATGTCCGTTGTACGAGCAGACAAGCTGCTCCCCAAATTCATTATTTAACAGAGAGGTTACGGTCATAGCTTCAAAGACGCCGCGTACGAGTTGGTAAGAAGCGGGGGCGAATGGAGGGGCTTCACTTCAAAACTGTTAAAGGTCTCCGAACTCCTGAGGATGTAATTTAAAAATCAGTCAGAAATCCAGGTCGAGGTATACTGCACTAAATATCGAAGCAGCCCCTGGTCGGAAAAGTATAACAAAAGAACACATCAAGTATTCTGCTGTAGAGAAAAACTTCTTTACACTGGAGTTTCAGATGTGTTACAGTGTGTAGCTAAAGAAGAAAAGAACAATGCACTGAAGGTTCTTCAAACAGGGTTTTATGATCAGGGTTATAAAGAAAAATAGACATACAAAAAAATGACAGACAGAATACTCCTCACAAACACAATTAAGTTTGTTACGTAAGTGTGAACTGTACAATTTGAAACCAACTGCTCAAACAAAATAAACCGCTCGGTCCTTCAAAATAAAATAAGAAGCAGAAATGATCATTACTAAATGCTGCACTCTGCATAAAATGGGCATCGCTGCCAGCTTGAGTCCACGATGCCTGTGAGAAATAATGCTAAAAAACATTCTGCAGCAAATAACTGACAACAGGTAGGGGACAAAAGTTCATTTCAGGCAGGCCGTGCTTCCTGTTACCCTCTTTGAGTCTTTGAAAGGAACTGAGCTTTTAAAACTCTGTCATCTTCTTGTGTGTGTCAGCCTTCCTGTGCAGGCTCTGGACGGACAGCTCCTGGGCTTTCTGCTGGGCCAGCAACTGGCGTGCTGCTGACAGGTTCTCTTCCAGCTGCTTCACTCTGGAGGCATCCCTTTGCACACACAAACAACAAATAGATTAGCATGTGAGGAGAGACTGGTTGGTTTTAGCTGCACTTTCCAGAATACGTCGGCACCGGAAATGAGTTTCTTGCCTCGGAACTTTGCAGCTTATTTACATTTCCTCACAACTCCCACGAACCATCTTGACAGGAGCTCTGTAGCCTGTTGTGGGCTCATATCCCAGAATAAATTATAGCTGTGCATTTCTGTATTTCTGTTTGCATTGGCTCTTCGCTCAGCTCCCAGCCTTCACAGATGTCAGATTAGACATATAATAAATGAACATTTGATCCGTACTGACCTTCCTGTCTGTCTGCGGAGTGTCTCAGTAAGTTTCTGGATCTCCCTCTCAGTCTGGGACACCCTCTCACCAGCCTGGAACACCTTTACATTCAGAGTTCTCTTGGTGCTTTTCCCCCCTCTATAAGCCTCCACCCCAGTTGCTAACACAGCAGCAGCAGCAGCAGCAGCACCCCCCTCAGCAGGACCAATACTCTTGCCCCCTAGCTTGTTGTTGAGAAAGTCAAAGACGTTTTTGCGCCCCCCAGTGTTGGCTCGAGGCCTTCTGCGTCGAGGCTTTCTTTTTGGGCGACCTGTTTCCGTCCCATCTCTGGCAGCCTTGATGCGGGGGCGTCTCGGGGTGAGCTCGGGACACTCGTCCAGAGACTTCCCTTTTGGCACGACGACTGCCATGACTGGCTCTACACGACCCTCCTGCGTCTTTCCTAAGCCTGAGAATATATAAACGACACTAGATGTTAACAAACACTATAAAGCCATAGTTAGGTTACACCTTTCTGCAAATTTGACATGTTAAAGAGGACATATGCTCTTTTTCAGGACCCCTAATTTGTGTATCTACTGTGAGTTGTTTACTTGCTTCAATGTTCAAAACTTTTTTTTCTCTTACAGCCTGTGCTGCAGGACCTCTTTTGACCCTCTGTCTGAAACCTGAGCCCGGTCTGCTTTGATTAGTTAGCTGGCCTGCTTTCTTGTAATTGTTCAACCGCTTACAGATGTGTACTGTAGCGGCCCTTAACCTATCATGTACAATGTGTTGGAGCGCTAGCCAACAGTAGCATCTATGCAAAAGAGAACAGTTTCTTTTTGCTTTTTTTTGTTGGAGAAGCATGGGTTAAAGAAGAACCCATTAGGTTTTGGAGCTAATTCACCACTCAGGTTTCACGTTTGCTACCATTGTGAGAAAAGGTCTTTGTGGTGCTTTGGGTGTTTTTGGAATTATCGGAAAGTTTGTTACCAACTGGGAAAACACATGTGCACTCTGAAAGAACATTTTAGCACACATTTAAGGGCTTCATTGCTCCTTTTCCTTTGCTTATTTGATCATTAACACGGAACTACTGAAAACACCATATTACGAGTTAAAGCTCATGAACACACCAAAGTCAGAAGAACTACTTCTTAACTCTGGAAATGGGATGACCGGAGGCATTTGAATGTATCATTGGCCTTAATTTGATCACATTTTTTTTATTGTATCTTTTGGGACCCATTTAAGTTTTTTGAAAGACCCCTTCCAATCGAACTTTGCACCTACCTGTACTGATTGCCCTTTCATTATTTACCTCACTATAAGGGTGTCCTGGCTTATGCGGGGGTACTCCTTCTTTTGCAATGATATTGATTTATTTATTTTTATACAGCACCTATCCCACTGAGGTTTTGTTGCCTGGGCGCTCAGCCAAATTGTTCCTGCGCATTTAACGCATCCTAAATATTTGAGTTCAGCACAGTGCAGAGCAGAGCGTAGGGACCAACTTAAATTCTAAAGCCAATGCTTTGGTCGAGGGCAGAGGTAGATGAATTAAGTAAATGTAGCATGCATGTGTTTAGCGAAGGAGGAACCTTGGAGGAAACATGCAAAATCTGGCCCTGGTTCTTATCTGTACCTTACTTCTGTAAGATGACAATGCAACTGAGGCACTTAGCATTCATTTAGCAAAGAAGATATAAACTAATGTTTTTGGACTTGTTATGACATTCCTTTAATGCTTGTGAAATATTTGTATGGAGAATAGTGGATTAATTATCTTGGTGAAAACTAAATAAATCCATGATATTAGTGTCATGACCAGAAAAGGACGTAATGACTCTAAACCTAAAATGTGGTTAATGGGCACTTGGACTTACCTTTCCCATATTCATAGCCCATTTTGAGCATTAGCTTGGATCCGATGCCTCTGGTATGGGCCTCCCAGCCACCGAAATTTGCACTTCTTAACATTTCTTCGGGATCTACAGCGGAGTCCATAACTGTTGGGTAATAAGTGAAAACCAAGACGAAACGGTGAGTTACACAACTTTCACTCAAATTGAAATCTTTCAATACCATATTTTAAAGGTTTTATTAGAATAGCTGTAGGTTTGATTGACACGTATAGCAACACATGTTCATAGACACCTTTTGCAAAAGCCACATCATCTCCATCTCCAGAGTCAGAAGAGTCAGAGGAGGGCAGGTCGTCCTCTCTCAAAGGAGGGATGATGCAGTCTGCCTCCACCACAACATCTTTCAGCAGCACAGAGTCAAACTTCACAGTGAAGAAACCACTGTCCAATTCTACAGTGAGAGAAAACAGAAAAGTTTAGTCAGAAAAAGTTTGAAACTAACAAACATGTTATTACCTTTTATAAATGGTATTCAGATAACTGATGATTTTCAAGAAAATGTATCTATTGGACACTACATTCAGCATATCTTAGTGTTACTGCCAAAACTGTGAGTTTGCTTTAAAATTCATGATCAAAAACTGGCACCGTCACCAAAATACCTTTGATTTTGGCAGGGTACCAGATGCCGTCCTCATGGCGAGCCAAGCAGGACGAACCTGCTTCCAGATTACTGAGGTCGAACTCAATGAACTCTCTAAGCTCCGACACAAACACCACTTCACCGTGGGAAAACCTTCAAGAAGCAGAAGACAGAACTGAGATCAAGCTGATTTTTTATAGTCTATGGCTTGTTGGAGCTAGAGAATCCATAGCAATGTTTTCTCATGAGTGAAAATACTCTTAAATAGCATTCAGACAGTCATGGTTCACCAAATAACTAACAGTTGGATAGGTTATAACTCAATTTTTGATAAAAGAAGAGACATTTCTCAGAGTTTTTGACTGATTTCTGTAGCTATGGTCCGCCTGCATTACATGGTCAATGGGTGACACTTGCTGGAGGATATCTGCTATTACAAAGGAGGGAAATACTGATAATACAACAACCCCTTGCAGGTCTAAGTGTAAAAACTTTGGAACTTTACCTGCAAGTATCCGGGAAGCGACATTTGTCCTCTAGGTAATATGGACAAGGTTTCATAGACTTGTGGGTGGGGTAGACGTAGAAAACTCTAACTTGTGCCTCTTCTCCATCTGCTGGTTCTGCCCCCACCACCATGGCATTGTGATACTCCAAGGTCCCCCATGACGTCCGGTACGGGGCTCTTACTTTGGTGCCACTGAGTGCATCTTCTTCTTCTTCCTCCTCCTCCTCCTCCTCCTCATCTTCACCATACTCTCCTCCAGCTTCCTCCTCATTGTCTTTCTCTCTAATGTCAGAGCTACTACCTGACGACTCCCCAAGTTCAGTGTAGAAAGCAGCAAATTCATCGTTCAAACTGCAGTGTGCTCCGTTTGTGTCAGCTGCTGCGGTTGAGGTGTTAGCCTGAAGTCCACTGATCTCCTCCAGGCTGGCCAGAAGCCGACTCTTTTTGACAGACACCAGGCTGGACTCCGTGAGCTCTATCAGCTGATTGAGATCATCTTTCAGTTTTAGCAGGTCTGACTGGTGGGAAGGGTCCAGACCAGCAGACAGGGCAGTCTCTACCTGCTGCAGCTGGACACCATAGGCACTGATGGCCGCCTCAAGTGTTTCTTCATCCATGCTGACACTTGGCACAGGACACGGGCAGGAATGGACAGCATGAAGCCTCCAAGACCACTGAGGAAAAATAAGATGTTAGATTTAAAGTGGCGATCAAGTTAGGAGATAACAGCAGAATGAGTACATCACATGAGGATTAAACTCTTTCCTTTATCTTAAATCATATTTTAGTGGCTATCTATTAATAACAAAGTTTTAGGAAATTGAAAGACTGAGTTTAGAAGGATACAGTTCATATGATTGCTGTCAAAGGAATACAGTTACGTTACCACTAAAGCAACATTATATGATTTACTGTAATAAAAGGTAAAAGAAAAAAAGAGTCCTGCATCATACACTAGCGGTATGTTAGGGTATCTTTTCCGTAAGATTCACAAATCCCCCGTATATCTAAATAGATACCATTGCAGAACTTTTTAACAGAACGTTAGCGTTTAATAGCAAACCATTGTTTATTTGTGAGTTAGTGTTAGCTAGCCGCTTTTAAGCTAACATACAACTGAGCATAATAACAGCAGCGTTACCTTGGTTTTTAGACTAGCTGTCTGACATCCACTGCACAGAAAGAAAACTTGACAGCCATGAAAACGATGTGCTATGTTAGGAAAAGAAGAAAACCATTGGTTGAATTTAGATAATGATACAGCACAGTGACAACATGGGCCAGTCGTGTAGCAAGCTAGCAGACGAGGATGAATGGTATCAGTTCCTTTCAAAATAAAACTGGCTTTAGCTGTTGGAAGTTTTTGAACGATAACAACTGACAGTGCGAAGTAGGTTTTCAGTGGCTACGTGTCTGAATGTTTTTATACCTATTTGGTGTTGTTTTATTATGTATTGTTTACTATATTTTTTTTAAGGTTTTCTTTTTCACAGTAACACTATATATCATTTTATTGTGACATCCAACTGCCGGTCCCGGAAAACTAATGGTTGCTAAGGTTGCCCTACGTCATACGTGCGCCATCGACGCAGCAACATGACGTTCTTCAAGGCTGGAGTTCAGCAACTTAATGAGTGATTTTAAATCTTCTATTTATAATAAAGCCATTTATATGGGCTGATTCGGCTTTGCATCGGGTCTCTTTACTTCTGCTAATGTGAAGGTAGGATAACTGTTTGGTGATGCCAGTACCACTAGTGTAGCCTCAGCAGCCTGCATGATGCTGTCAGCTAACTCGCATCGATGCTACACATGTTGTACCGTTAGTGCATGTACACAATATTGCTCTGTATCTGTTTCTTTACGGCACTAGTTTACAGTTTTATAGAGTGGGCTATTGGTTAATGATAATAATCACGTAATACAGCACTTTCCAGACAACTTACTACTTTTTTGGTACAACAACCTACATGAAGAATGTCTGGCAATACAAAACAAAACCAAGACCACGAGCAACACCATAACCAGGCACAGCTTTGACCTCAATAAGAATGTCTAAAGGACAGTGTCAAGATTCAGACAAAATACAGTTTATTTTCTTGACTAAAGGCTGCCTGACTTTTTATTAGCTATACAATTAAGTTAATGAGTCAAATGCATGTATGATTGGTAACTGGTCAATAACATTTTCAGTGCAAGTGTTAAACATTTGTTATAACATTATCAGACAGTACTCATCTCACTGGGTCAAATTTATAGGACAGGGCTGAAAAACTAAAGATTGTTTATTTTCATAATATGCTTGAATTTCCTATCTAAACCTCTCACCGCAAAAAGTATTTGGCCAACATGGCAGCTGACCAACACAGTTTGAATCTCATTGTTGTGATGTTCATTATTTTAGCTCTAAAATACATTAAATTTAGTTTCTTCGAATATTTGAGTAGTACAATTTCATTGAAATACAATACTGCCTGTTGTTTCAATTTGTGCATTAATACTTATTTTAATTGTCTTCTATCTCTTTCTGCACTTCCTCTTTAAAGTGACTCCTGCAATCATGCCTACAATCATGCATCAGATCAGTGATCCAAAGATCGCCTTTGCCTACCTGCGCCCGGCCTGTGTCCTCCTCACCAAAGCTCCCACAGTGACCAACGTGGAGACGCTGAGCGCTCAGTTAAAAGAAGTAGATGATGCCACGTTACAGCAGCTCCAAGAGTACGTCCTCTTCCCACTCCGTTTTGTCCTTAAAGTCCCCGGGTTGAAGAAGGACAAACTTGTGCTGGCTGTAGCTGAGGCTATGAGCTACGTCCTGGAGAACACTTGTGTTCAGAGCTGGGAGACTCTCCGTGACCTCTTGTCAGAGCTCTGCCTCTGCCTGTGCTCTCCGACAGATCCTGGGAAACCTGCAGAGACTTCAGAGGAGCTGAAATCTGTTGTGCTGAGGTGCCTGGATGCACTGCTTCATTCAGCCTATGGTGATATAATCTTCAAACTCTTTGAACCGATAATGCTGCCTGGACTTGGATCTGCCATATCGCTCCTGCTGGCTCTAGGAGAGAAGGAGAAATCTCGAGATGTGCAGTTGGCAGGGCTGAAGTGCCTCCAGGCTTTGACTATGCAGTGTGACTGCACTCAGGAGCATGTAGTCCCATCGTCACAGGAGAGGTGTGCTCTAGGCAGCACCATGGCTTCATTTTTACCTGGGATCACGATGGCTGTATCCAGGATCATTACAGGAGATCTGAGACATGGCCATGCAGTCACAGTCCAGGCGATCAAGGTATCTTATCTCTGTGTTTATTCTCATTACCTCTGTGATGATGCATGCTTGCATTTTGTAACAGAACTTGCCATTCATTATAGTGACTTCTCTCACGTCTGAATGAGATGACTAAATAATCACAATTTGCAACCCTATTTTATGTCTTTGGTGAAGACGTTGATTATTTCTCTTGATTCATTTATAAGATATCCCAAGTTGTGAGGACTAGGGTTGCAAAGGGGCAGAACATTTCCGGTAAGTTTCTGGTAAATTTCCATGGGAAGTTAAGCTGGGGAATTTTGGAAATATTCCATATTGGAAACTTTACATGGGAATTAATAGGAATTTATGGGAACCAACTGGGAATTGAGGGTAATGTAATCAAATGGAGTCATATCCAAGCATAAATATAAACATTTTGTTTTCTCATAAGAAAACATCCATGACAATTCAACAGATTTATTTGTAAGTAGAACAGAAGAACAAAAACATGAATGTTGAGTTAAATATTACTCATCCCCCCAACCCCACTCATTCAAAAATGCATCCCCCATTCAAAATGTTAAATGAAAAGAGCCCCTCTCCCTCCAAAAAGTCACATTAAACATGCAAATCTTTCTTCAAGCAATCCTCTGCATTTTTGCTAAACCCTTTCAGTCAATGGGCTCTTCCTGGGCCTCATCAACATCCAACAACATGTCCACTTCCTCAACATCCAACTCTGAGTCTTCCTTTTCAGTGTCACTGTCCAGCCTTGTTGAGGATGGCTCTGTGTCAGGCTCAAAGAGCCTTAGGTTTGCCCGAATGCCAACCAGTTTTTCCACTCTCACATTTGTGAGCCTGTTGCGAAACTTTGTGTGTTTGTTCCCAATCAGTGACCAGTTGCGCTCGGAGGCGGCTGATGATGGTGGGATTTGGAGGATGATGGAGGCTACAGGTGCCAGGGCCTCAGATCAACAAAGTCCCTTCCACCAGGTGGCTGCAGATATGTGCTGGCATGACAGCCAGATTCCATCCCCTTCCCAAAGGCCTTGCTTTGTTCAATACTTCGCCAAACTGCCTAGAACTTTGCCTTTATCGAGACCCAGGTGGTCAGACATGGCTGTAATGACTGCGTAGGCACCGTTAATCTCTTCCCCAGAAAGTATGCTCCTGTCATATTTTGGGTCCAGCATGTACGCTGCTGCATGCACCAGTTTCATGCAGAACTCCCGCTGCTTTTCCAATGACTTGACCACAGCAGTTTCCTCTGCTTTCAGTAGTAGGGAAGGGGGCAGGACCGTCTGGATTTCTTCTTTGAGTTCTGCAAAAAGACACTGGACATCAGATAAGATGGCATCGTCCTTTTGAGGTTTGAGGATTTTCAGACTGCTAGACACTCTTTCCCAGAACACATCATCTAACATGACTTTCTTGGTGTCACTTTCGATGCCTGCAGTCTGGGATATGGCCATACTTTTGTAGAGACTCCTTTCCCTCCAGAAGGCTGTCATACATGATGACAATGCCACCCCATCGTGTGATGCTGGGGAGCTTCAGTGTAGTACTCTTGTTCTTTTCCTTTTGCTTTGACAGATACGTAGCTCCAGCTACGTCCAGCAGTGGTTCAGTCAGTAGGGGCTTGGACTGGGAATCGTAGGGTCGCTGGTTCAAGTCCCCAAACAGACATGAAATATGGAAAGTGGACTGCTACTTGGAGAGGTCCCAGTTCACCTCCTAGGCCCTGCTGTGGTGTCCTTGAGCAAGGCACAGGACATCTCCAATCCCCCCTCCCCATTGCTCCCCGGGCGCTGCACAATAGCGGCCCACTGCTCCTAGTACTAGGATGGGTTAAATGCAGAGGACACATTTCACTGTGTGTGCTCTGTTGTGTGCATGTATGTGACAAATAAAGGTTTCAGCCTCCGATTCTACAGCTGAAGCTACTTGTTTGCCCTTCACATATTTCACTGTTTGCTTTGCTCTCTTGTCCATTGTTTTCAGTGCCATTATATCTTTTAGGAGAAGATTGAGTGTATGGGCAGCACAGCCAATAGTTGTTATATGAGGGTAGGTCTCCTCCACATGTGCCCAGGCAACCTTCATGTTGGCTGCATTTGTCAGTGACCAGTGCACAAACCTTATCTGGTCCAAGGTCATTAATGATCACTTACAGCTCATCAGCAATGTATTGGCCTGTGTGTCTGTTGTCCTTTGTCTACACTCTTGTAGAATACAGGTTGAGGAGCGGTGACAATGTAATTGATAACTCCTTATCCCCGGATATTTGACCATTCATCAGAGATGACTGAAATACAGTCTGCTTTGTCAATGGTTTGCTTGAACTTTGTTTGCACTCTGTTGAACTCTTCATCCAGCAAATTAGTAGACAGCGCTTGTCTGGTTTGGAGGGTGTATGCTGGTCGGAGAACATTCAAAAACCTCTTCCAGTACACATTGGATGGCAACATCAGTGGTGAGCCAGTTGACTGAATGAGCGAAACACTCATCTGCATTTACCTGGTTAGGTTCATCCATAAATTCAAAGAATTCTCTGATGCCAGAGGGGCCAGGGGCTGATGAGAGGGTTTCTGACTCTGATACAGCTGAAACAGATTCCATTTCCCCTGGAGTGGAACTCCTGTCTGCTGCATGTCTTGGGCCTTGAGGAATTTTTTCGCACTTTGCAATATGCTGCTGCATTTTTGTGGCATTCTTCACGTATGTCTTATCACAATATTTACACATACACAGACTTTCCTTGAACATTAGCTGGTGCGAAATGTCTCCACACATTGGATAGCGCACGTGGCATTTTTCTGTAAAAAAATACAACAACAGCTTGTAAGAATACTAATGCAATGGCATGAACATATATATAAATAGGATAGCTAAACAACTGGAATGATCTTCAAAACATCTTGCAGGAGGCAGAAAACAACAGCATCACATTTGAGGTAGCTAGCATCTTTATAAGAGTGCCTCATAGATGGTAAATGAAGTGATGCTTGCTATGGCTTATTTAGCATCTAAGTTATCAGCTAGCTATCTACTAGATGAATACGTCTGTATGTGATATTTGCAATTTTAACATAAAGTAAATACATTACCCCATAATATCATCAAACCGTACTTCACTTTGTGTAGTCCACAGGTTCAAGTGTCTGGCTTCAATAGTCTTGTGCTTTGGGCTTTAAAGTGTGGTCCAATCTTCTAGAAATCATATGTGCATGTGATGGATGAATGCACAGTGCCTGTAGAGGGTGTGGTCTCAATAGCCATGCAGTAAGCTGCTGTGTGCTATGTGCATGTGATTAAGGAATGGCATGGATATTTAAGTGTACTTGAATGGCATCTGTTTGATTTTGTCAAGATTATGCTAAAATATACTTTCCTCAACTATATTTAAGTTCACTATGAAGAGCCAACCTTCAATTTTGAAAATTCCCAGTTTATTCCCTTTAATTCCCGTTAATTCCCATGGAAAGTTTCCATCTTTGACAATTCCCGGAATTTTCAAACCCTAGTGAGGCCTGCAGCAGTCCAAAAGTTTAAAATATTCAATTATATTCAGTATAATATTTTTGACACATTCACGTTAAGTTAATCATAACACTCTATACTGGAAATATATGGTATACACTGTGCCCTTGATAGTCTTTATGCCGTTTCAGAGTCTTTTTATGCTGACAAAATATAACATTAAGGGAAGAATTCAGTTATGTATTTTAATTCATGACAAATGTTTACAGAATCACCTGCTGTATAAATCAGTAGGCTTTATGTGTTTTTCATTTAGTTTTTGTTGTTTACATTTGACTTAATTTTTAATAAAATATCTCCTGGCACGACTGATGTTAAACTGTCCTTGGGAAATATACTACTAAAAAGAAGTCCATCATATCTTTGTAGTTTTTACAGAGGGTATAACAATCTTTGTATAGATTTGTAATAACTCCTCTATGCCACCAAATGCTAAATGTTAAATAACACACTGCAGGTTATGACAAACGTTTACATATAAAATAGCCTAAAGTAAACAGGTCTTCTGTTCTTTAGAGTGAAACAAAATGTATATATTCCTTTAAAAAACGAATTCAATGATTCCTTTTTGCCACACCATCATCTCCTTTCCTTCTGATTTTCATTCAGATGTGGTACAGGACTGTTGGGCTGGTGTTGGAGGACGCCCAGCTTCAGGCTGGTGAGCCCTGCAAGACTGCCTCACCAGACCTGGGGAGAATCTCACAGCTGATGGTCCATCGCTCACAGGACTGGGTGAAGAGCACAGCGGGGAGACTGTCTTCTCTCCTGAAGAAGATCATCTCCTGTACCTCAGCCCACCAGCACTGGAGAGTCCGGCTGGAGATGGTGGAGCTGGATGAACACCTGCTGGCTCGGTGCAGCCGCTCACTGGGCGAGTGTGTGGGGCTGCTGCTGGAAGCACTGGTGGGAGCAGTCAACGACGAGGAGCCCAGAGTCAGGAGGAGGTTCGATTTGATTTACATTTTCGTGAGATAAACTGATTTTTATTTAAGTTTAAATTGACAAAACTAGATTATACAGCTTCAATCCAAAAATAACATAAAGATTCAAAGGTTGTATTGTCATATGCACAATAGCTACAGGATAGTTGATGGCAGTTAAAAGCTTAAGTGCCAGGCTCCTCCAATAGTGCAACATACAATACATTTAAGGGATGAAAATAAAAATACATAAGAGCATTAAAAAAAAATAATAATAACAAAAAAGCCTGAGGTATATCACACTAGACAAATAAATGATAAAACATACAGATATATAGAGTTTCTTGAAAGCCTTTATGTCGGTCGAATTAGAAGTAGTTTCACATAGTGCTTAATATCCTACAGGAAAACAGCTATATATTGTTTCTATTGTTACATCAACAAAACATTATTCTCACATCCCAGAAAGATCATTTTGCTTGTTAATGTTTTTTGTAAATTCTGCGTGTAGTGATCGCCGGGTTTCATCTTTGTTAACAATGAGGTGTTAATAAGACAGCATGCATACCTGATAGACCTCTTTGAAAAGAAGGATTCCTTTTTGCCATAAATGCCGTTCTGATGAATGTAGTGGGAATAACTATAGCAAACAACCAAATGGTATACAAAACACTTTAACAACAGACTCACCAACTGTATTTGGGTCTAAATCCATCTCAAATAAAAACATTTTGTGACCAGACTACTTTAAAGATAAAATATGTTTAATGGGTCTTCTCTCCTGTCCTCTCCTGTAGGTGTGAGGTTGTTCTCAGAGAGGTCTCAAAGAGGAATCAGAGCCGTACCAGCTGCAGTGATACGAACAGTACCAGCAGCAGCAGCAGCAGTGCTCAGAACTTAACTGACGTCCTCTCAGAGAACCTCCACTCATTGGCCACCTCCCTGCCCAGACTAATGAGGACCTCTGACGACCAGAAGAAGCTATTTGTCCTCAACGTGTTTCTGGGTTATTTAAAAGTTTTGGGCTCGCAGGTCTCTGTGGTACTAAACTCGGCTGCTCATCTAGAGAGGATTTCCAAAGCTCTGATGCAGGTAATGTTGTGTCAGATTACACTATGTATTCTGTTTAAATGGGAATGAGGTTAATATATGTCTTCATGACTGATGTTTATTCAATTAAGTTAAGTAAATCCACCTGATTAATTCTCAAATACAATTATATACAATAATTAAAGAAGTTAAAGATCTCCTTTCGTCACTGAACCAGAGTCACAGCTGATATCTTCATCTTCTTTACCAAATTTAGCTGAAAACCTTAGCTGTAAAAAATATAGCTTTTTCCCTTATCTTAAAATATGTGTCATTATGATGTCATTGTTAACACTTATAATACTGAATCATATGATATCCTCATAGTTATTTATGACACATCTGCCTGGATTTTAGATTTTAAAGTATGAAAGAACTTGGATTTTAATGTCACTATAATAGGATTGTTTCGTAGTTGTTTTTTTTATTTAAACCTGACCCAACCCACATCACAGTTTACTTTTATCTTGTATTTAGTTCTCCATTGGTATCAATAAAATGTAGAGATTGTGATTGCAGTCCATTAATGTGTTTATAAGACAAAATAACATGTAATGTTAATAAGCTAATTAAATCATTGTTATACAATTTAGCTCAGAAATGCATGATTTCATATGTTTAAATATGTTTTCTTCCCACTCCAAGAACTTCTAATCACACCCCACCTGAGTCTGACTTTGCCTGCTTTTATTGTTTCTGTACTTAATTTATAATGGCAGAAAACTTAAACCACAGTAAAAAGAGGTTAAACTTTTGTTAAAAACACAACAAACACTCTGTGCCTTTGCAGGTGCTGGAGCTGGATGTGATGGATGTTCGCATCGTGGAGGAAAGGAATTACGCCGCTACCATAGAGACCAGCCAAGACTCTCATAACTCCTACGCTGCTCGGATACAGAGGAGGCATTTCCTCTACTTCACAGATGAGAAAATCTTCTCTCTGCTCATGGAGATCTGTCGAACATTGGGTATGAGCACTTTTGGTATTTAAAGGAAAAAAATATGGCATTTCTTATTATTTTGTATACATTACAGTGCCCAAAATTAAGAATCTACCTATGCCTCTTTCTATCTTAGGTTACTATGGCAACATTTACCTGCTGACAGATCACTTCCTGGATCTGTACCAGCAGTCCTCAGCATACAGGAAGCAGGCTGCCATGGTGCTGAATGAGATCGTCAGGGGTGCAGCAGGAATCAGCGTTGCAACAGAAGCTCAGGGTTTGGAGAGTCAAGTTTGGGGAAAGTCTGTCACCCCGGAGGACCTTAAAGGGGCAGTGGTGTCCATCATGGAGGAGTACACCAGTCTGAACAACTGGCACTTGATCACCGTCAGCGAGGAGACGGACAGAGACAGACAGGACCAGCAGGTGAGGAGAGTTTCAGACAAGCAGTGTTGATATTTTGTCCTGAATCACTATTTCACTTTCTTTGGAAACCCAATTTTTCAGGCAAGGAGGCAGTGTGTCGGAGAGAAACTCCCAGGGATTTTAGCCTAAGTTCCGTCTATGTACACAAATATATATATATATATATATACAGTGGGGCAAAAAAGTATTTAGTCAGCCGCCAATTGTGCAAGTTCTCCCATTTCAAAAGATGAGAGAGGCCTGTAATTGTTATCATAGGTACACTTCAACTATGAGAGACAAAATGAGAAAAAAAATCCAGAAAATCACATTGACTGATTTTTAAAGAATTAATTTTCAAATGATTGTGGAAAATAAGTATTTGGTCAATAACAAAAGTTCATCTCAATACTTTGTTATTTACCCTTTGTTGGCAATGACAGAGGTCAAACGTTTTCTGTAAGTCTTCACAAGGTTTCCACACTGTTGCTGGTATTTTGGCCCATTCCTCCATGCAGATCTCCTCTAAAGCAGTGATGTTTTGGGGCTGTCGCTGGGCAACACGGACTTTCAACTCCCTCCAAAGATTTTCTATGGGGTTGAGATCTGGAGACTGGCTAGGCCACTCCAGGACCTTGAAATGCTTCTTACGAAGCCACTCCTTCGTTGCCCTGGCGGTGTGTTTGGGATCATTGTCATGCTGAAAGACCCAGCCACGCTTCATCTTCAGTGACCTTGCTGATGGAAGGAGGTTTTCACTCAAAATCTCACGATACATGGCCCCATTCATTCTTTCCTTTACACGGATCAGTCGTCCTGGTCCCTTTGCAGAAAAACAGCCCCAAAGCATGATGTTTCCACCCCCATGCTTCACAGTAGGTATGGTGTTCTTTGGATGCAACTCTGCATTCTTTCTCCTCCAAACACGACGAGTTGAGTTTTTACCAAAAAGTTCTATTTTGGTTTCATCTGACCATATGACATTCTCCCAATCCTCTTCTGGATCATCCAAATGCCCTCTAGGAAACTTCAGACGGGCCTGGACATGTACTGGCTTAAGCAGGGGGACACGTCTGGAACTGCAGGATTTAAGTCCCTGGCGGCGTAGTGTGTTACTGATGGTAGCCTCTGTTACTTTGGTCCCAGCTCTCTGCAGGTCATTCACTAGGTCCCCCCGTGTGGTTCTGGGATTTTTGCTCACCGTTCTTGTGATCATTTTGACCCCACGGGGTGAGAACTCGCGTGGAGCCCCAGATCGAGGGAGATTAGCAGTGGTCTTGTATGTCTTCCATTTTCTAATAATTGCTCCCACAGTTGATTTCTTCACACCAAGCTGCTTACCTATTGCAGATTCAGTTTTCCCAGCCTGGTGCAGGTCTACAATTTTGTCTCTGGTCTCCTTTGACAGCTCTTTGGTCTTGGCCATAGTGGAGTTTGGAGTATGACTGTTTGAGGTTATGGACAGGTGTCTTTTATACTGATAACGAGTTCAAAAAGGTGCCATTAATACAGGTAACGAGTGGAGGACAGAGGAGCCTCTTAAAGAAGAAGTTACAGGTCTGTGAGAGCCAGAAATCTTGCTTTTTTGTAGGTGACCAAATACTTATTTAACCGAGGAATTTATAATAAATTCATTAAAAATCCTACAATGTGATTTCCTGGATTGTTTCCCCCATTCTGTCTCTCATAGTTGAGGTATACCTATGATGAAAATTACAGGCCTCTCTCATCTTTTTAAATGGGAGAACTTGCACAATTGGTGGCTGACTAAATACTTTTTTGCCCCACTGTATATATACACAATACAGGAAAGGTTAAACCCCAAAAAGTATATCAGGGACTCTTTAAAGTCCTTTAAAGTTTAAAAAGGGATTGTGGCAATGGATCGTCCTATGGGCTATGAATCATCATCTTAAATTCCGTGATCAACAAACTCTCTGGGAATAATCATCATGTGTCATAGATGATCCCGCTCTTTGTGGAATGATATTCTGAAGTATGAGTGATACTCTGACTTTTAATTTCATCGATCTCATTTTGTATTCTGTGAATCACTTTCTAATCAAGTGTGATATTAGACTCCCATGCTCAGCCCATATTGCACAGCTCCTCCTGCATTTAAATTCCGTTCATGGAGGGATCAATTCGCTCCAAACAAAGAAAGATATTCAAGCTCTCAGTTTGTCCTTGGACTGAGCGCTGTGTGCTTTTATGCATGAACACACTGAGGTTTACCAGGTTTCTGCTCTCAACCTTCAAGGCTGGATTATTGAGCTGACAGGTAGAGAAAATATTTCGAGGCCTGAAAACATTAGCGGTGCCGTTCTAGTTTGTCGATAAACTTGCAGTTTCTCTTTGTCAGCAAAAGTGTTAGCCCAGAGGCACCATCATACAAAAGTATTCCAAGGACAGAAATATACACCAGTGAGAGGGAAGGTTTGTTCTCTGTGGAGACAGCTGTGGGCTCTTCCCTCGAGTCAAATTACAATCATTAAAGGAATGTAGAATAGAGGAACATGGTAGAAACTACAGGCCTTCTCAGTCAGTTTTATTGCAACATTTTGCACTGGTACCGTCTTCACTGTGTAATGGTAAATCATAATAACAGCTAGTTACCAATAACTGATGTGAGCTATATTCATTGTTGGCAGTCCAACAAATGGGCTTTTATGGATTGGAGGTTTAAACAGCCATCAATGTAAATGTATGATTGTAATGTATCGTTTTTAATATTCCAATGTTGTGATATCGATTTGACTTGGCTATACATGTTTTTGAAATGAACGTAACATCTTTTATTTGTCAAATTAAATTTAGAGTTTTTTTGAAGTAGAAGTACCATGAGGAGGTTTGTTTTGGAAATTAAAGGTGCCCTGTATTGTATTTCTATAAAATGATTCAGATTCAGATTCAGAATACCTTTATTCATCCCACAGAGGGGACATTTACATTGTTACAGCAAAAGGGAGGATAGAGACGTAGTAAAATAAAACATTATTAGATCAAAAGGCATGAACAAAAAATATAGAATTACACATTTGATAGGTGTCCTTTACAACTTACTATGTTTGCGTTAATGTTTGCTAGCTGGCTGTCCTCTTGTCTGCCTCTTTTTTAAATGTACCACATTCCTGGGTGCTTTACGACCCCAAAAAATTGTCATGCGTCATATGCTGCATAAATGAGATGCTACCAAAACGAGGATACACTTTTATAAACATTGCTCAAATACTAGTAAAAATCTCCATAGGGAACCTCATCCTCCTTAGAAGATGAAGAATGTTAATCTTCATTATACTTTTTATATTGACCGTCTTATTCTTAAATTAAAACCCTATTGAAAAAACAACAGTATGATGCCTCATACTGACAGGTCTTTTTATCTCTCTGTAGCTGCTCAGCCCGTCCAGCCTCCTCTCCATATCCAACAGTAACGTCGGCCACAGTCAGACAAACTCCATCCAAGAGATGTCTTCTTCATTCAGCTCCCAGTCTTCCTCACCATCAACCTCCGCCATCCACCAGCTCAACAGCAACATCTGGCAGCTGTGTATCCAACTGGAGGGCATCGCCTGCTTTGCTCAAGCACTGAGGCAGGACTTTCGGCCTCTTTTGATGACATCACTTTACCCCGTACTCGAGAAGGCCAGAGAAGAGACGCTGCTGGTGAGCCAGGCAGCACTGGGCTCAATGTGGGACATCTGTAAGGCCTGCGGATACCCCTCCCTGAAGGAGCTGATCAATGAGAACTCAGACTACCTGCTCAACGACATCTCTCTCAACCTGCAGAGGCTCGGCCAGCATCCACAGGTAACACCATTCAGTATGCTGTTCAAATGCACAGTAGTAAGAGAAAAAAAGTAAAGAAAAATAAACAAGGAAGAGTTAAGGTATTTTTATGGTCTTTTGTGAATGTTGAAGTTGTCGTTTTTATTGTATTTTAACATTACCTGAGCATAAATGGTTGTGTGGTTCTTTTAAACGATGTTGTCAATACAATGTAAAGAAAATGCTATAAAAAATGACATCTTTACATTGCTTTGTCCAAAAGTCACACAAATAATAAATTAAGAAAACAGTGAATATTTAACATTTTTGCTAGATGAATGACTCGATCAATTATTCAGAAATCGTGGTGATTAAGTTTTTGTTGATTATGATAACTTCACAGTGAACCCAAAGGAATAACGTAGTGGTTTATATTTTTGATGGGGTACTAACACAGTAAATTAATATGGCATACAAGAGAACGTGTTCTATAAGAGACCAAGGTAAAGTTAAAATCCTCTGTAGTGTGTTTTGAGTCCTAAACTAAACAAGTCAAATCAATCAAATTTGATTTAAACCCTAATATGACAAATTACATATTTTTCTCAGGGGTCTTTACAGTGTTTATATTATACGACACCTTAGAGCGCCCAAGAAAAAACTCCCAAATAAACCCCACAATTAATCGAGAAAAAAATGGAAGCACTCTGCCAGGACAGGGGTCACTCTGCCAGGACAGGGGTCACTCTGCCAGGACAGGGAGACGTGCAATTGTTGTAGTGTGTAAAGATATAAAAAAGATAACACATTTACAGCATATATAAGAGCGTATCTAAATAAAATTAAAGAATCTCCAATGTGCCGCTAAAGTAACAATAAGTGTTAGAGTATATTTTGCAGAGTCAAGCCATGTTTCCTCATACTCATGACTCGAGTTTGACCCGTGACTTTTGTCCAAGTCATGGGTCCATACCTCTGTACTGTACACAGTGAGTAAGTCTCCAAAGGTCGGCTGGCAGCTCCGCAACATGTATTTCATCATATCTCTGTCTTGTTGGCCAGGCTCCCCGGGTCTTGACAGTGATGCTGACTCACTCTGACTGCAGCCTGCTGCCTCTGGTCGGGGACATCGTTCAGGACGTGCTGATGGCTCTGGATCTCAGTTACCAGCACACAGCTGCTCACTTCTGCGCTGTGCTGCATGCGCTCCTCAAGGCTCTGGGTGAGGTTTCTTAAGTGATGTCTTAACTTTAAATCAGCCACAGTCTAGATCAGGGATTCCCAAAGGGTGGTGCACGAGCTGCCACCAGGGGGTGCGCGAGATGAAACATGTAATGGTGGTCTGGTGTAGAAATATTACACAGTGTTGTTTTTTAAGTGGGATTTTTCCATAGGCTACAATAAAAAACAGGAACAATAAACATTTCCTTTGTAATCCCTTTTATTTGAAGTCAAAAAACTCTAATTTATTAGTTTTTGATAGAAACGTAGAAGAAGACAGCCGCTGTCTTCTACGTTTCACTGTAGCCTTGATATATGCGCGCCAACTCGTTTCATTCATTCTTTCAAATATGATAAACTGGCTGAAATCAGGGAAACTGTCAAGTGGAACGTCTCATGACAAAGTTGTTGGTCATGAAGGAGGAGAGGGATCAAGAGAGAGTGAGGATTTGGAGGCAACAGAAATGGAGAGAATAGGAACGAGAACGAGAGAAGAAAATGAGCAGGAGTCAGGAAATGATTGATCCTGTTTTTATTTATTTTATCTGCTTCTGAGCCAATGCTCTTTAATGTTGTGGATCGTTGCAATTTTTCTTTGTTGCATTATATTGAAACTTTGTTGATGTTGTTATCGTCATGCGTGTTCTGGTTATTTGCGCATGATTAAACATGAGTGATGATATGGGGATAAAACAAAGCTTTATTGCGTTTTTTTTTTTGTTGCGTTTTTTTGGGGGGGGTATCAACCCGGTTGGGACGTAGAAGGTGGTGCGCCGCAAAAAAAGTTTGGGAACCGCTGGTCTAGAGCAGTGGTTCTCAAAGTGGGGTCCGTGGCTCTCTGCCAGGGGGTCCGTGAAAAGTTTTCAGATTCATTCATTTAAATGATCATGATATCATTTTTATTTTGTTTTACAAAAGGCTTCATAGTTCAACAAATAATATTTTATTTTTTTAATCTAAAATAGTTCATAGATTAAATTCTAATCTAACAAATCTATACATTTAAAAATCAAGCACATCACCCGTTACCGTGGAAACAACAATAACTGGTACGTCAGTCAGAGAGCTCCGCTGCTAGCATCATAGAGATATAACACGACTAGCATACTACGAAGATGGACAGATTTTTAAAAAGACCGGGTACGGCTACAAATGAAGTAAATGAAAAACAAAAAACAAAAGTAAGGAATACGATGAGGAGTACCTCCAATATGGATTTATTGAAGTGGAAGGGAAACCGAAATGTCCTGATATGCCTGCAGTGTCTTGCCAATGAGGCGATGAAGCCTGCCAAATTGAAGAGGCACCTCGAGACCAAGCATCCAGATTATGTAAAAAAAGACCGGGCTTTTTTTGAGAGGAAGGGCAAGGACTACCGCCAGCAACAACAATGGATGGTTAATGTTACGTCTGTTTCTGCTAAAGTGCAGCAGGCCTCCTACCTGGTAGCGCAGAGGATTGCTAAGGCGCGAAAGCCCCACACAATAGCGGAGGAACTGCTGCTCCCTGCTGCGGTGGATCTGTGTGAGGTGATGGTGGGGAAAGATGCGGCTGCCAAATTGAGACGTGTACCTCTGTCAAATGACACCATCAGACGACGAATTGAGGACATATCTGCTGATATCAAATCACAACTGCTGGAAAGACTGAGAGGGTCTAAATTCGCGGTTCAATTGGATGAGTCCACTGATGTGTCCGGCTCTGTGCAGCTCATCGCGCTGGTTCGCTACCCGTGGGAAGGAAGGATTCAGGAAGATTTTTTATTTTGTCAAAACTTGACGAACAACAGGCGAGGAGATTTTCAATGTTATAGATACAGTGGGGCAAAAAAGTATTTAGTCAGCCAGCAATTGTGCAAGTTCTCCCATTTAAAAAGATGAGAGAGGCCTGTAATTTTCATCATAGGTTTACCTCAACTATGAGAGACAGAATGAGAAAACAAAATCCAGGAAATCACATTGTAGGATTTTTAAAGAATTAATTTCAAATTATTGTGGAAAATAAGTATTTGGTCAATAACAAAAGTTCACCTCAATACTTTGTTATATACCCTTTGTTGGCAATGACAGAGGTCAAACGTTTTCTGTAAGTCTTCACAAGGTTTTCACACACTGTTGCTGGTATTTTGGCCCATTCCTCCATGCAGATCTCCTCTAAAGCAGTGATGTTTTGGGGCTGTCGCTGGGCAACACGGACTTTCAACTCCCTCCAAAGATTTTCTATGGGGTTGAGATCTGGAGACTGGCTAGGCCACTCCAGGACCTTGAAATGCTTCTTACGAAGCCACTCCTTCGTTGCCCTGGCGGTGTGTTTGGGATCAATGTCATGCTGAAAGACCCAGCCACGCTTCATCTTCAGTGCCCTTGCTGATGGAAGGAGGTTTTCACTCAAAATCTCACGATACATGGCCCCATTCATTCTTTCCTTTACACGGATCAGTCGTCCTGGTCCCTTTGCAGAAAAACAGCCCCAAAGCATGATGTTTCCACCCCCATGCTTCACAGTAGGTATGGTGTTCTTTGGATGCAACTCTGCATTCTTTCTCCTCCAAACACGACGAGTTGAGTTTTTACCAAAAAGTTCTATTTTGGTTTCATCTGACCATATGACATTCTCCCAATCCTCTTCTGGATCATCCAAATGCCCTCTAGCAAACTTCAGACGGGCCTGGACATGTACTGGCTTAAGCAGGGGGACACGTCTGGAACTGCAGGATTTAAGTCCCTGGCGGCGTAGTGTGTTACTGATGGTAGCCTCTGTTACTTTGGTCCCAGCTCTCTGCAGGTCATTCACTAGGTCCCCCCGTGTGGTTCTGGGATTTTTGCTCACCGTTCTTGTGATCATTTTGACCCCACGGGGTGAGATCTTGCGTGGAGCCCCAGATGGAGGGAGATTAGCAGTGGTCTTGTATGTCTTCCATTTTCTAATAATTGCTCCCACAGTTGATTTCTTCACACCAAGCTGCTTACCTATTGCAGATTCAGTTTTCCCAGCCTGGTGCAGGTCTACAATTTTGTCTCTGGTCTCCTTTGACAGCTCTTTGGTCTTGGCCATAGTGGAGTTCGGAGTATGACTGTTTGAGGTTGTGGACAGGTGTCTTTTATACTGATAACGAGTTCAAAAAGGTGCCATTAATACAGGTAACGAGTGGAGGACAGAGGAGCCTCTTAAAGAAGAAGTTACAGGTCTGTGAGAACCAGAAATCTTGCTTGTTTGTAGGTGACCAAATACTTATTTTACCGAGGAATTTATAATTAATTCATTAAAAATCCTACAATGTGATTTCCTGGATTGTTTCCCCCATTCTGTCTCTCATAGTTGAAGTATACCTATGATGAAAATTACAGGCCTCTCTCATCTTTTTAAATGGGAGAACTTGCACAATTGGTGGCTGACTAAATACTTTTTTGCCCCACTGTATGTTCATGGAGACTGGCAATGTGAGTTGGGAGAATTGCATTGCAATTTGCACGGATGGGGCAGCTGCCATGACCGGACGCAAGAGTGGGGTGGTTGCTCGTGCCAAGGAGCATAATCCAATGATGATAGCTACCCACTGCATGCTGCACAGGCAGGCTCTGGCTTCAAAATCATTGAGTCCTGAGCTACACTCCCTTCTCAGCATGGTGGTATCTATGGTCAAACACATCAAGTGTAAGCCACTGCAGTCCCGTTTATTCGGCCAGCTCTGCAGGGAGATGGGCGCTGGACAGGACACCCTGCTGTTCCATTCAGAGGTGCGTTGGCTCTCCCGTGGAAAAGTGCTACAGCGGGTGTACGAACTGCGATCAGAGCTGTGTGAGTTCATCCAGAATGACAAGCCAACCACTGCAGCGCTCGTTCTCGGACCCCGAATGGATCGCACAGCTCGCCTACCTCGCAGATGTGTTCAACTTATTAAACGATCTCAGTTTGTCCGTTCAAGACAGATATGCCTCTATCCTGGAGGTAAGCAACAAAATCAAGGCATTCCATGCCAAAACAGCGATCTGGAGAAGGCGGGTGCAAAATGGCATTACAGACATGTTCCCCCAACTCACAAGAGTTTTTGGACACAAACCAAATACCAGCTGAGATTGTGAAAAATACAATCGGTTCGCATCTTGCCTCCCTTGGTGACTATTTCAATTACTATTTCACTGACGATGACACCGGTCTCAGTGGAAAAGCAGAGCTGCTGGACCTGGCATGTGACGGGAAGCTGAGAATCCAGTTTGGCCAAGGGGGGCATGTGGACTTTTGGCCTTCGGTTGAACAGGAGTATCCAGAAATCGCTGCTGTTGCCATGCGGGTGTTGCTCCCCTTTCCAACCACATACCTGTGCGAGATATCATTCTCAGCGCTGACCTCCATGAAGACCAAGTAAAGGGCTCGGATGGAAGTGGAGAACAACCTACGTGTATGCCTCTCATCTACTTCTCCAAGGATGGAGAAGTTGTGCAGCGAGAGACGGGCCCATATCTCACATTAATAGTAAGAGCGCGCGCTCTCTCTGTCTCTCTCTGTCTCTCTCTGTCTCTCTGTCTCTCTCTGTCTCTCTCTGTCTCTCTGTCTCTGTGTGTCTACACCACCTTGCCTAACCTCTTTGGATTTAATCAAGAGACATTAACCCTGTATGATGTTAACCAAAACTGTAAAAGGATGTTATATTACTAAAAACGTATTATTGGGAATCGCGAGAAGTTTCAGAGCGACAGAGACACAGAGCGTCCCCGTAACCATGGTAACTCACTCTCACTCCTGCCTGGTGCGCATGGCACGAGAGGAGAGGGAGGGACGCAGAAGTGAGACTGACTGAGATTAATTTGAGCAACATGCATGGGAATAAATTACAATATAATACATTTGTGTATATTTCTCGCTATTCAGATGGTCTGCTGCCTGGTGCTGCTGTTGCGCAATGTGCAGTAGTGTCCTCTTTTCACGCCAAGACATTATCAGTTATGAATTTGTTTTTCACTGCATGAGAAAATGGACTTGTGGCTGAGAGCGTGTGAAAAATGTCAATTGTGTGTGTGTGTGTGTGTGTGTGTGTGTGTGTGTGTGTGTGTGTGTGTGTGTGTGTGTGTGTGTGTGTGTGTGTGTGTGTGTGTGTGTGTGTGTGTGTGTGTGTGTGTGTGTGTGTGTGTGTGTGTGTGTGTGTGTGTGTGTGTGTGTGTGTGTGTGTGTGTGTGTGTGTGTGTGTGTGTGTGTGTGTGTGTGTGTGTGTGTGTGTGTGTGTGTGTGTGTGTGTGAGCAACAGAAATGTCAGATGTGTTGCATTTATTGATTTAGTTTGATATGTGTGTCTTCAGTTGGAGAGAGAAGCAATCAGCTTCATGGACTTCCTTGCATCGCTCCAATAGTGTCCAGAGCTTGCTGCCATTACAAGTGGTGGTTTGGGATTGTAGCAATGCAGTTGCAGTTGTTTTGCAATTTACTTGATATATGTTGCAATGCAGGCATGTGTTCAATTGTTTATAGCCTGCATTTATTTTGTGATTAGACTTTTATAAATCATTTAATTTGAACTAAGAGTGAAACACTTGATGTGTTACATTCTCTCTCACTCTTGATTTCCCTTTGATATTGTGTTTAGGTACAGTGTTATTTGCAGCTAATTGATTGATTGTTTTATGGGTATTCTGTGTTGAGATGGTGCAAATATTTTTAATACATATCTAATATCTTTCTAATACATTTCTCTTGTGTTGTTCTTTCACATAACTAAGACTATAGAAGTCTAAAAAATAGGCTACGTCAGATTATTCCGAGGGACATACATGTCAAGTCAAGTCAAATTTTATTCATATAGCCCAAAATCACAAATCAGAATGAGGGGGTCCTTGGTGTACTCTCTATCTTGTAAGGGGTCCTTGGCTGAAAAACAATTGAGAACCTCTGGTCTAGAGGAAGGATGATTTAGGCAACCAATGCAGTCGGTCTCCTTCTGTTGATTTATGTGACCTCCTGTTCTTTGTGTCTTTTTATATCTTTCCTTTGATTACGCTTTTTTTAAAATAAATATAAAAATGAAAATATTCCAACAAGGTTTTCTGGCTGAGTCTCAGACTTATCAGTTTTTTTGGCAACTGCGTATTGGTATGACTGCACGACCTCTGAATTTCCAAATTGACCAATCAGAATCGAGTATTCAACCAAGCCATGTAATAAATAACTATAAAACCCAAGATAATATACTCAGCAGAGAAACTCCAAATGATGTCGTAAAAGACTTCCTACCATTTTCCTCCTGTGCTAAGAAAACAATTCTTCCTAATCAGCAAAACATTTGTTTTCTCAAAAACTCTGTTACTCTTACTATGGTCAAAGCATCTGTCACTTTAGAAAACCATTAGAAGTGATATTCCATTAGGATGACACTTTATCAAAGCTTCAATACGTCGATTTCCATTACATGTCAAATCATTTATCACATGGGACAGGGGTGAACAAGCCAATGATAATGGGTGATCTCTGAGAAGAAGCCATTTAAGAAGAATTCAAAGAAAAAAAAGATCTTGCTTATTACCACTTTTCTGTCCTGACCTCACCATCCACTAACCCAACCCACTCTTGTTGTCCCTTTTCCTTTAGCAAGGTGGTTTCCCTCCAATTTTAGTAGGACCAGTAACTATGTCAGACCCAAGCAGAACCTGCCTCAGGAAGAACTCTTCAACATCCAACAATTCTTGCTGGATCACCAGAAAGAGAAAGAGCTGGCAGAGGGCATTGGAATAGAGGAAGACCTCGAAGATGTTAACGGTAACACAGTATGGTGTCTGTATGGAATAAATAGGAAGTTCTATTTCTTATAAAGTATAGGTTATGTTAGATGGAATGTATCAGTTGTTTGAATTACAATCACTTAAATACTGCTTATGACTTTAAAACACTCACACATGATCCATCTGACAATCACTGTCTCTCCAGAGGTGCCCCCTCCCATGGAGTGTGACGATATCGGTGGTCCTGATGTGAAAGCAGAGCTCCCCCTCCACCTCAGCATCACTAAAGATGTAATGGAGCGCTGCATTCATCTGCTGTCCGACCCCAGTCTCAGGCTCAGGCTCAAGGTACTGTTTGTTATGACATTCAGTGAGAAGGGGTTTGATGATAATACTCCTAGAGAGGATTGTTTACCGTGTAAAGGAACCTGTAGATATTGTATAAATAAACATGCTGTTGTGTTGAAAAATGATACCATCATGACGATGCACTGATATGATGGTTATATTGTCTAGCAAATGCAGTATTTGGTTAATAATTAATCGCTCAATTCATAATGTCTTATTGTGGTTGGACATCCATCTAATATGTTTACTCTAGATCCAAGCCATAGAAGCTGTAGGAAAAGGCCTTCGTTATGCAGGCTGTTCAAGATTGAGTTCCATGACAGCAATAGTTAGATCAACGGAAATATCTATGGAGCTAACAAGCTAACTGTTGTAAAGTTGACCGTTGTGGTAGCAGCTCTATGATGCAGAACGTCAGCTAAATGCTAATATTAGCATGTTCACAATGATTTTGCTTATCTGTCATGCTAATTTTAAGCAAAAATAAGACAGCCATCTCAAGTTAAACATCTTAATTTAGCGTATAGCATGCTAAACTCTGCTAATAACCTTTAAGCGTAAAGTAACTCTGAAGCTGATCATTAGTTGTATACGTATTTGTTCATAAACAATTGTTTTGGTAGTATAAAATATCAACCTGATGATGGAATTAGAGGCAAATAATCACAAGAAATGTCTCTCAAAACCAGAAATGTCAACCTCATGAGAGAGCCAGTGGATAACTGAAGACATTGGGTTCGTTGTGCAGGACCATTTAACATATGAACCAAATTTCAATCCTTCCAAATGCTGTTATTAATATTGAATTAGTTGGATATTCCAGTCGGCCTTTCCGAGAACCAGCACCTTATCGTGGTGGAGAGGTTTGTGTGCCCCGATGAAGCTGGGGGCTGTGTTGTCTGGAACCTTGTGTTCCTGGTAGGGTCTCCCATGGCAAATTGGTCTCAGGTAAGGGGCCAGACTAAGATTGGTTCAAAAGACCTCATGACAAACAACATGAAAGTGAGGATACCCGGCCCGAGCCGGGTGCTTTGACCGTAGTAAGAGCAACGTGGGCAACACCTCCGCTTCCCCGTCCCGCGGGCCCACCACCTACGGGAAACAGCGATGGGGTCGGGTGCGCTGCCAGAATGGTGGCAGTGAAAGCAGAGGGTCTCGACGGACCAGACTCAGGCGACAGAAGCTGGCTTTGGGGGCGTGGAATGTCACCTCCCTGGGGGGGAAGGAGCCGGAGCTTGTGCGGGAGGTGGAGCGTTACCAGTTGGATCTGGTGGGGCTCACCTCTACGCACAGCGTCGGCTCTGGAACCTTACTTCTGGATAGGGGTTGGACTCTATACTTCTCCGGAGTTGCCCAAGGTGTGAGGCGCCGAGCGGGTGTGGGGATACTCACAAGCCCCCGGTTGAGTGCCGCTTTGTTGGAGTTTACCCCAGTGGACGAGAGGGTCGCCTCCCTATGCCTGCGGGTCATGGGGGGGAAAACTCTGACTGTTGTGTGTGTTTATGCACCAAACAGCAGTTCAGAGTATTCGGCCTTCTTGGAGACCCTGAAAGAAGTCCTGTATGGGGCTCCTGAAGGGGACTCCTTAGTCTTGCTGGGAGACTTCAACGCACACGTGGGCAATGATGGAGACACTTGGAGGGGCGTGATTGGGAGGAACGGCCCCCTCGATATGAACCGTAGTGGTGGTTTGTTACTCGACTTCAGTGCTACTCATGGATTGGCCATAACAATCACCATGTTCGAACATAAGGATGCTCATAAGTGTACGTGGTAGCAGAGCACCCTAGGCAGAAGGTCCATGATCGATTTTGTTATCGTATCATCGGACCTGAGGTCGCATGTTTTGGACACTCGGGTGAAGAGAGGGGCGGAGTTGTCAACTGATCACCATCTGGTGGTGAGTTGGGTCGAGTGGCAGGAGAAGCCTCTGGACCGACCTGGTAAGGCCAAACGTGTAGTGCGGGTGAACTGGGAACGTCTGGAGGAGTCCCAAGTCCAGGATGCCTTCAACTCACACCTCCGGCGGAGCTTTTCAGGCATCCCTGTGGAGGCTGGGGACATTGAACCAGAGTGGGCGGTGTTCAAAACCTCCATTGCCGAAGCTGCGGCGGGGAGCTGTGGTCTCAAGGTCTTAGGTGCCTCAATGGGCGGTAACCCTCGAACCTCCTGGTGGACACCGGTGGTCAGGGAAGCCGCCCGACTGAAGAAGGGGGCCTTCGGGGATATGTTATCCCTGGGTACTCCTGATGCAGTTGCAAGGTATCGACGGGCCCTCAGGGCAGCAGCCTCAGCCGTGGCCGAGGCAAAGCAGCGGGTGTGGGAGAAGTTCGGAGAAGCCATGTAGAAGGACTTTCGGTCGGCACCAAAGTTGTTCTAGAAAACCGTCCGACACCTCAGGAGGGGGAAGCTGGGAACCATCCAGGCTGTGTACAGTAAGGATGGGACGCTGTTGACCTCAACTGATAGTGTGTTAGCGCGGTGGAAGGAACACTTTGAGGAACTCCTGAATCCGACAACTCCGCCCTCTATGTTAGAGGTGGAGCTGGAGTATGAAGGGGGATCAACTCCAGCTCCACAGTGGTAAAGCCCCTGGGGTGGATGAGATCCGCCCAGAAATGCTGAAGGCTCTGGGTGTTGAGGAACTGTCATGGTTGATACGTCTCATCAACATTGCATGGAAGTAGGAAACAGTACCGAAGGAGTGGCAGACCGGGATGGTGGTTCCTCTTTTTAAAAAGGGGGATCAGAGGGTGTTTGCCAATTACAGAGGCATCACATTACTCAGCCTCCCCGGGAAAGTTTACTCTAAGGTGCTGGAAAGGAGGGTCCGGCCTGATTGTCGAACCTCAGATTGAAGAGGAACAATGCAGTTTTCGTCCTGCTCTTGGAACGACGGACCAGCTTTTCACTCTCGCAAGGATCCTGGAGCGGGCCTCGGAGTACGCTCATCCGGTCTACATGTGCTTTGTGGATTTGGAGAAGGCGTATGACCGGGTTCCCAGGGAGATACTGTGGGAGGTGCTGCGGGAGTATGGGGTGAGGGAGTCTCTACTCAGGGCCATCCAATCTCTGTACTCTCAAAGCGAGAGCTGTGTCCGGGTCCTCGGTAGCACGTCGGACCGATTTCCGGTGAGGGTTGGCCTCCGCCAGGGCTGCGCTTTGTCACCAATCCTGTTTGTGATATTCATGGACAGGATTTCGAGGCGTAGTCATGGGGGAGGGTGTCTGCAGTTCGGTGGGCTAGGATTGCACCTCTGCTTTTTGCAGATGATGTGGTCCTAATGGCTTCATCGGTCTGTGACCTTCAGCACTCACTGGATCGGTTCGCAGCCGAGTGTGAAGCGGCTGGGATGAGGATCAGCACCTCCAAATCTGAGGCCATGGTTCTCAGCAGGAAACCGATGGACTGTCCACTCCAGGTAGGGAATGAAGCCTTACCCCAAGTGAAGGAGTTCAAGTATCTCGGGGTCTTGTTCTCGAGTGAGGGAACAATGGAGCGTGAGATGGGCCGGAGAATCGGAGCAGCGGGAGCGGTACTGCAGTCGCTTTACCGCGCCCTTGTGACGAAAAGAGAGCTGAGCCAGAAGGCAAAGCTCTCTGTCTACCGGGCCATCTTCGTTCCTACCCGCGGTATCGCGGATACAAGCGGCAAAAATGGGATTTCTCCGCAGGGTGGCTGGCATCTCCCTTAGGGATAAGGTGAGAAGTTCTGTCATCCGGGAGGGACTCGGAGTAGAACCGCTGCTCCTTCGCGTTGAAAGGAGCCAGTTGAGGTGGTTCGGGCACCTAGTGAGGATGCCACCTGGGCGCCTCCCTAGGTCCAGCTGGGAAGAGACCGAGGGGTAGACCTAGGACCAGGTGGAGGGATTATATCCCTTAGCTGGCCTGGGAGCGTCTTGGAATCCCCCAATCGAGCTGGTTGAGGTGGCCAGGGAAAGAGAAGTTTGGGGCTCTCTGCTGGAGCTGTTACCTCCGCGACCCTGACGGAAAAGTGGGAGAAGATGGCTGGATGGATGGATGGATAGTTGGATGAAAAAAAACCTCCCCAGGACAACTACCAAATGTAACATTAACAAATCAATCAGTATAAAGTAAGAATATAGACACAAACCCCCCCCCCAAAAAACCCCAAGTAGAAAGTAGCTGTAGGAAAATATTGTTTCCCACAAGCTTTGGACCTCCATATGGCCTCTAGAGGTCAAATGACCTTAAAGCTACCTGTACACATATACAGTGGGGCAAAAAAGTATTTAGTCAGCCACCAATTGTGCAAGTTCTCCCATTTAAAAAGATGAGAGAGGCCTGTAATTGTCATCATAGGTATACCTCAACTATGAGAGACAGAATGAGAAAAAAAAATCCAGGAAATCAC
This sequence comes from Eleginops maclovinus, assembly GCF_036324505.1. NCBI lineage: Eukaryota > Metazoa > Chordata > Actinopteri > Perciformes > Eleginopidae > Eleginops > Eleginops maclovinus. The sequence continues at coordinate 7,194,082 of NC_086349.1, read as the reverse complement.
ATTGTAGGATTTTTAATGAATTAATTGGTGAATTCCTCGGTAAAATAAGTATTTGGTCACCTACAAACAAGCAAGATTTCTGGCTCTCACAGACCTGTAACTTCTTCTTTAAGAGGCTCCTCTGTCCTCCACTCGTTACCTGTATTAATGGCACCTTTTTGAACTCGTTATCAGTATAAAAGACACCTGTCCACAACCTCAAACACTCATACTCCAAACTCCACTATGGCCAAGACCAAAGAGCTGTCAAAGGAGACCAGAGACAAAATTGTAGACCTGCACCAGGCTGGGAAAACTGAATCTGCAATAGGTAAGCAGCTTGGTGTGAAGAAATCAACTGTGGGAGCAATTATTAGAAAATGGAAGACATACAAGACCACTGCTAATCTCCCTCGATCTGGGGCTCCACGCAAGATCTCACCCCGTGGGGTCAAAATGATCACAAGAACGGTGAGCAAAAATCCCAGAACCACACGGGGGGACCTAGTGAATGACCTGTAGAGAGCTGGGACCAAAGTAACAGAGGCTACCATCAGTAACACACTACGCCGCCAGGGACTTAAATCCTGCAGTTCCAGACGTGTCCCCCTGCTTAAGCCAGTACATGTCCAGGCCCATCTGAAGTTTGCTAGAGGGCATTTGGATGATCCAGAAGAGGATTGGGAGAATGTCATATGGTCAGATGAAACCAAAATAGAACTTTTTGGTAAAAAGTCAACTCGAGGAGAAAGAATGCAGAGTTGCATCCAAAGAACACCATACCTACTGTGAAGCATGGGGGTGGAAACATCATGCTTTGGGGCTGTTTTTCTGCAAAGGGACCAGGACGACTGATCCGTGTAAAGGAAAGAATGAATGGGGCCATGTATCGTGAGATTTTGAGTGAAAACCTCCTTCCATCAGCAAGGGCACTGAAGATGAAGCGTGGCTGGGTCTTTCAGCATGACCATGATCCCAAACACACCGCCAGGGCAACGAAAGAGTGGCTTCGTAAGAAGCATTTCAAGGTCCTGGAGTGGCCTAGCCAGTCTCCAGATCTCAACCCCATAGAAAATCTTTGGAGGGAGTTGAAAGTCCGTGTTGCCCAGCGACAGCCCCAAAACATCACTGCTTTAGAGGAGATCTGCATGGAGGAATGGGCCAAAATACCAGCAACAGTGTGTGGAAACCTTGTGAAGACTTACAGAAAAACATTTGACCTTTGTCATTGCCAAGAAAGGGTATATAACAAAGTATTGAGATGAACTTTTGTTATTGACCAAATACTTATTTTCCACAATAATTTGAAAATTAATTCATTAAAAATCCTACAATGTGATTTCCTGGATTTTTTTTTCTCATTCTGTCTCTCATAGTTGAGGTATACCTATGATGAAAATTACAGGCCTCTCTCATCTTTTTAAATGGGAGAACTTGCACAATTGGTGGCTGACTAAATACTTTTTTGCCCCACTGTATGTGTTTTGATACAGTTTAAACACTTAAAATATACACTTTATACTGCATGTCTTTGTCCTAAGGTATTGGACGTGCTGGAGCTGTGTGTGGGTGTTCTCAGTGAGAAGGAAAATGAATTGCTGCCAATGGCCCATCGCTGCTGGCCCCCCCTCCTGCAGAGACTCACAGCCGATGACCCTTTAGCGGTCCTCCGAGCTTTCAGGGTATGTAAAACAAGCACCACTTGACTTAGTTGTAATCATGTGTAAATAATGTTTTTTTTCCTGAAAACTGTTAAACATAATCAATATACATAAATCTCATTTAAAACATTTTAAACAGGAACATGATTTTTTTGTTGGATTTTTTTCCCAAGAGCTGACTGTTTATTTGTGTATTTTAGAGAATCAAAGAGCTCCCTTTTTGTTAAAGATCACACTTATTTGTGATAATTTCGCTTAGAACAGGTATCAATTGATTGTACTGTAATTGGGAATTAGTCTACTTGTCAAAACCTGTCTGAAGTTTGACAGTTTTTATCTTTTTTTTTTCATGTTTTCACTGATGAATTGACAACATCAGACATCTATAGCTTTTCATTAAATAACTTAAGCTTTTGGGTTCCTTCCATGTTTCTGTAAACACTCTGGCTGATCCAGATCTGGTTTAGAATAATATATCTGTCAGATCTCTCAACAAAGGACACACTGCTTTGACATTTTATCCCATTTTATGTGCGTACTTATTTTCTCCCTGCCAGGTGCTTTGCACACTGGGTGAAACATGTGGCGACTTCCTGAGGAAGAGGGTCTCTAAAGAGGTTCTGCCCAAACTGAGCTCCTCACTGGTGCGGCAGGCTCCAATCAGCGCCAAGGCCGGGCCCGTCTACACACACACTCTGGCCTACAAGCTGCAGCTGGCTGTGCTGCAGGGCATGGGCTCACTGTGCCAGAGGCTGGATCTGGGTAAAAGAATGAACACGCACATACACACACACACACACACACACACACACACACACACACACACACACACACACACACACACACACACACACACACACACACACACACACACACACACACACACACACACACACAGGTTTTCCAAGAAACACCATATGCTATCCTCCTGTACATTGTATTGTAATAGGTAAACAGTGGTCACTTAATCATGGTTATTTTAGCCTTGATATAGTATTTATCTTGATGAAAGTTGGTGCAACATTATGGCAATTACAGCAACAACATATTCAGATAGATAACTGGAACCTACCCTCAACGTATAATATTTCATAATATTTTGAATAAGAATCGTTAGGCTCTGACATAATTTAAGCTCTAATAATAACCGAAATGAAATTGTAATTGTTTTTTCAAGCCATTACAAGCCATAATCTTCAATCATAAAGGTTCATGCTGATCTCATCCTGTTGGCAGCATTACTAAAACAACTATACACTTAACAAATTGAATATTATACTTTTTTATTAAAGAAATGATTCCAAATATTAAGCAAGATACGGTCAGTAAAGGAAGCCTAAATGCTTGATTAGGGGTAAATAATTTACCAAATTTGCCTACAACACAAAAAGGTTTGAAGCAGTTGTATTTACTAATAACCTTTCTTTTTTAACCTGAAAAGAAATAATGAATGAAAATAAATGTAAAAGAATAAAAAGAAGACTATTTGAGATTTAAAGAGGCTATATATTATTTCTGACAAACAGGCCCAGGTTGTTGTTTGGCTCTCTGTTCATGCATGTGGTTATTATATCAGCCAACCTTTTCATGAGTTCTTTATCGTCATGGAAATACTTTTAGAAGCTCTTAAACAAAAAGAAATAGAAACAACTTGGCGGACTATTAGTTGTACCTTTTTAAAATACATGTTTGTTTTATTGAGAAGTTAAAACATGTGGGCTCCCTGCCACTAAAGCCATTTCTGGGATTCTGTCAAAGAATCTTGCACCCAAGACACAGCGACTTGTTTTACCACCAGGTGGCAGTCCTGTTTAACAGTAACAATAAGTCAGGAGTATTGTGGGAGCAGTTTGTGTACCTCCATTTTCCTGCTTTGTTTTTCTCTGAAGAAGTGATCCAGTTTTTAAACTGTGAGATACATAACTTAAGTTGCTGACCCTCTTATATTCATACCATAATGGTTTTTTGGTATGGGTTTCTATTTGGAACAAGGAAGTGTTTTTTTTTATGACAGTCAACGCACTTTCTGATGTTTTATTCCCAACACCACCCAGCATGCCCCTTGCCTTACACTCTTCAACACTTATGTCCTTTTCACTCAGGTATATAATATACAGTACTACTTTCCTGACTAAGAAGGGCCTCCAGCTGTTGCAGGGCTTTAATTCAACATATATCACTGGGCTAGCAGGATGCTACAGAATCCTTAGCTGCACTCACGATAAGTGCTGCAGGCAGCTTCTCTCCCTCAAGCTCCATTTCACCACAATCAGGCTGTCAAATCTGCACAGCAATCAGCAAATCGAGAAACTACAGGGCTTTGGAAATATAATGAATTACCTCAAAAATGCAGTATGCTTTTTTTTTTACAATTGTGCATGCCATAGCTCCAGGTCTGAAAGTGTTCAGCCAAAAGTGGCCTGGGGGATCGTTGACAGCATGCTACCAATGATATAATAATGAGCTGCTCGTTTAATTTTTCATGGATCGTTGTGTTCTTTAAGCAGCCATGTCCCTGTCACACAGCGGTGTTGGAAAATCTAAGCAACCTAAACCCGGAATGACTGAGTGATGCCAGTTTGGTGTCTCTTTTTATGTGTGCAGGTTTGATTACAGAAGTGTTTTTCAAACTATGTAATGAACATGACATGTTCATTAATTCTAGTAAGAAGTGGTGGTTTGCAATCAGTGATAAGAAGCCTGTTTATTAATTGGTTGGTGATTACAAACACGTCTATTTCCAAGCACAAATAGAATGCAGAAGTGCTTTATGGGGTGTAGCAGCAATAAGTCAACACACAATGGTTTGACACAGCTCTGATTCATAGGGCTCATTATTTTTGCTTTAAAAGTGAACAAATATTTAATTCTGAAAGATATGCAAAAATCTAAAGGGATTTGCTTTATGTTAACTGCATTAAAATGGTTATGTATTTAAAAAAATCCTCCAGAAGCAGGAATTTGTGGGAATAAAAATGTCAGTGAAAACTGGTTTTATTTTACTTATTTTAAGTTACCAACTCTCCTGCTCTACTAACCCTCCTTCATTACTTTTCTATTTGCTTCCGTTTCCTTTCTATTTGCCTTAAATGCAAGTGTGATTGAGGAGAGAACTGGGACTTGCTTTGGTCCATTTTTGTCTTGAACATTGAAGCACATAGTGTCGCTATGCAAGTAACCATTTTGATTTAATGCATTTATTAAAGCAGTGACCTCAGAAGCGCTAGCACGGTATCCTTGCTTCAGGGGACTATATGTATTGAGACTACAAGGTTCAAGGTTCAAGGACTTTATTGTCATATGCACAGATGCTACAGTGAAGATATGGCAATGAAAAGCTTCACTGTAGCATCTGTGCATATGACAATAAAGCCCTTGAACCTTGTAGTCTCAATACATATAATCTCCTGAAGCAGGGTAAACAGGTGGGGTTGTTGATTATTTCATTAGATTTTGAGTTGATGCATGTTTTATTAAGTTCTCATAACATTTCATTTTGACAACTGATCATTTGGTTGAATATACTGCAGAAACCATAAATTGTGTCACCATAATTTGAGACAAAATTGGCCAGTGAATGTATTTTCTTATTAAAGGATGAGGCTATCATTTGTACAGTTATTAGAACTTTGTACTCACCAAGTATTTGCTGAGGTCTGGATTGCAATACTAAACAATTTCTGACTCAGAGTTGTCAAAGACTGTGCTGTATTGCATGCTTAAGGTTTAGTATTTGACATGCAAGATGTTTCAATGTTATATATTTATTATGAAATTAAGAGTGGGACAGGAATGAGTCCTAAACCTGGAAATTATTTTTACCACGTTCCCTCTTCTCGAGCTCAATGGTTCACTAAAATCTGTCTGAAACCAGAGCCCAATCTGCTCTGATTGGTTAGCTGGCTGGCTCTGTTGTGACTGGTCGTCCTCGTAGAGATGGCCCGTTCCTTAGCCTATCATGTTTAAAATGTTTTGAGTGCTAGCCAATAGAAGCGATAGATAGTGATGTCACTATGTTGAGGAAGTAAACAAAGGGAATGAAACTCCATCTGAAGGAAACTTTGGCATTTTAGCCTTTGCAGACCATTTACATGCATACAAACCTATGTAACACACTACAGGAAAGGGAAATCCCCTTTAAGATGTTTTGGTTAAAACCTCCCTATGACTGGAATGACAATAAGTAAAACATGTGGCTTTTAAGATTTGCCCATGCTTTTTAAAAATCCTTCTGCATGATTTTGCAGACTGGCACTTGACACTGTCCCCCTTCATATCTGAAGGGGAGACATTTGGAGTTGGAGAAGGAGAGAATGTGAAAGAGCAGGAGCGTAGCAGTCAGCGGCTGCAGCCTTACTCGTGTGAATACCGATTTGGCTACAGCTTACCTCAGGGACGCCTGCAGCAAGCCAATTACCCAGCCTCAGTCACAGAGAGAGGAAGACAGAAACACAGATTGACTGAAGCAAATAATGTGTTTCAGGAGCAGCTCTAGCTTCAGCTCCAATTCCACCCTGTTATCCGTGTACCACAAATCCTACCTGACACCTGTCCCTCTTTCTCTTCCCACTTCCCTCCATTCACCTTGATTCCACAAAACACTACAGGCTATGAGTGCAACACCAGAAAGACGACGGAAGAAAAGCGGTTGCTAAATAATCCCATTTACCTCTGAAATGTGAACCGCTGCTTTTATTCTTGACACACAGCGCACAGGCCTGGTTCAAGCCAAGTGTGGGTTGAATTGGCAAACGGAGTAAGCAGAGAGGGAGAGAGACGTGTATTGAAATGAGGCTTGAAAGGAAGCCCAGTTTGCAGCTTAGGGAATCACTAAATGTCTGCTGGGAAAGGATGGAGAGAGAGATGGAAAGAGGAGATGAAGGAGAGGATGGGAGTCAAGTGGATGAAGGGAGCTATAAAAAGGTACATATAGAGAAGGTGGCTGTTTACATAAAACTGCAGGATGTGAAGAAAAAAGATGAAGGATGGTGGAAAAGGAGGCCATTTTCGCTCCTCAAAGGGGGCAGGCTGGATGTGTGAAATCCAGAGATGTGGAAAAAGCCCGCTGTGAAATCTTTCCTCAGCCTCCTCAGCAGTTTCTCAGCTCATTAGGAGTAAGAAAAGGTAAAATCAAGGCAGGATCTAATTCTTTTGTCCCTCTTTCATCTTTTCCTCTTTTCACTTTCAAAACTACCGTCTTACAGCGCTGTATGCTGGGAACATGGAATTTTGGGCACAGGAAGTGTATCAATATAGGCTGCTAGTTTCTTTTTCTGACTGAAATGTATTATGATAACACTTTCATGGTCCTGCGAAGACAAATAAATATGTATGTCATTTCTATTTGGCTCCTAAGACAATATGGAGGATGAGATGTAGTAATTGTTGTTTTTTGTTTAGGTGATGCAGACCTGGATGCTGTTTGTGAGGCCTGCCTGCCCTACCTCAGCTGTAGACAACCAATTAGACTGCAAGAGGCTGCTATAAGGTGAGCTATTACGTCCCTATATCTCCTGCTTCATATTGTCCTTTTTTACTTTATTAAATGTAATAAAAACTGCTGTATTCACTAGTTACTTCACTGGTTAGGATTTTGCATATAAAAAAGAATTCAAAATCTAAATTCTAAAACTATTGTAATCATGTTAATTACAATACAAATCTGCTGTTAATTATGATTCCTCACTAGTTATAAAACCCCTCATATTTACTTGTATTTTGGGGGAGATCAAATAAATACACGTGTGGTGTCGTATTAGATGAATCAATGACAAACTGGTAAGGGAAATCAGCTGTGTTTTCACTTTATATTAACATCTCAGCTTAGTTTAGATCATATCTAAACTATTGCCTTGAAGTCAATTTTCCACACTAAGGTAAAGCATCGACAAATGCATGAAGTGTCGCTGTGTTCGCCTTCTGTGTCCTGTCTGCTACACATACGCTTGTAGGTGGTATTCTTAATGCTGATTTCTAATAGCGATATATTTCCAACAACGAAAATACAGTCTATCATTGAAGCCTTATAATTGAATCACGTCCTTCCTGAATTTTATGAGAAAGGGCATAAAGATGATGTTTTTATTCATGTTCAAATCCCGCGGCACATGTGTATTGCCTGCTTGCATGTGCAGGTCTGTGCTCAGCAAAATCAAATGTTAAACCCCCATGGTTTAACATTTGATTTAGCTGAGTGGCACTTAGTCATAACTGTCTGAAAAACTCACCCTCAGCAAGTTAGTATGGTTGATGCTGCTTAAACTGCTGTTCATTAACAGATAATCTGCATTTTCTTTTCTAGATAAATCCACTGATCATTTGGTTTGTGAAGTCACACTTTTCTAAAGTTAAATCTCAAAATGACTTGCTTTGTCAGAAATTCTGGATCACATCAATGTCAATAGCCCATCAATAACATGGAATAAATAAAAAAAGGCGGCACAGAGAATATGCGGAACCTTTGGTGAAGTCGTTATTATTAAATGATAATCAACGATGTTGTCTGATTGACTGATCGGTGAATTAGCTTTTACTTTCATCTCTCTTTTACATGCAGTTGAGTTTCTTTGTTATAAAAAGCGAGAGTGCAGGCAAAAGCTGAAATCAGCCGTTTATCGGATTATGTGAGTTTCCTTAGTGCTAAAGATGCTAAATATACATAAAACTATTTGTTGTTACTTGGAACTGTGCTGTATGACAGCATAGCTTAATAAGCAGCGTTTAGTTGACTGCACTTTGAAAGTCATGTTACTGGGCTGAGGTCAGTTTAAGATTCTAACCTGATTCATTTGCCTGCTGCTGGCAATGGCTAAGCTAGAATAAAGCTGTGGCTGTAAGTTTCATGAATATCAAAGTCAGATGTTGTTAAGGTTCTTCTGTCATACAACATTTATACAAAGAAAATAGTAGATGAGCAACTCTTTTTTAAAAAAGTTTTTTGGGTGGGAACCAGTGCCTTTATACGATACAATATTACTTTAATGGTCAGATCAAGTCTGACATTTCACTTGCATCACAGCTCTATTTACAAGGACAGATATTAAGACACAATACAAGAAAAACCAACGTTTATCACAACATCACACTCACTGAGAGAAACAAGACCCTTTAGCGTGCTTTTGACCTGGGATTTAGCTCTGTATTTACTGTTAGGATTGACTGGTGCTTCAGTCTGGCTTTATTAAAACGTATTGTAAAGACAGAATTGAAACAGGGAGACAAAAGGGATAACATGGGGCAAATAGTCCTGGGCCGGTTTCGAACCCACCATTTGGGGCACCACTTGGGGACCAAGCCCCAGAACATTGGCTGCAAGTTCCAACAATTGAGCTATACAGCAGCCCTGATAGGCTATTCATTCTGAGTATGTCCTTGGTTATGAAGAGATGGATTTTATTATCATTTTTGTCTTGAAAATGCCTTATGGAATTGTTAAAACACACCTGAAGGAAATAAGTTAAAGAAGTCTGTAGTCAAATTGTAGGAATGAAGCGAGTTAACCGGCTGTGCTGGCCTCAGTCTGTCACTTTGGATTACAGGAAGGTGTTTTTCCCCTCCCTAGATATTATGAACCTTAGCAGAATACAGCCCAGAGCTAATCCTCTCCCCCTGTATCTTTCTTTCCTCTCCACAGCGTTTTCCAGCACTTAATCCAGGTGGATCCGGATGCCTTCTGGTTTACTCTCAATGAGCTGCACTGCCCGTCCTCCTACATCCCGCCCCACCCCGACCTCCACCCAATCCAGCTGAGCGGAATGGGCAGGGCCAGAGACGAGTTCTCGGACAACGTGCTCAGGCTGCTGAGGGAAGAGTTTGGCTCTGTTGCTGAGACAGAAGAGCAGCCAGTCAGTTAATGAGCTAATGATTGATGTGACTCATCCCTCACACAGAGCGCTCATTGAACCGCTGACTCCAACATGCCCATTCATGGAAGGAAAATCTGACAATTGTGCCAGAGAAAGAGCCATCAGATACGGCTGTGATAACCTTCCCGCTCTGCACGGCTCTGATAAGCAGCGAGGTACAAAGGGAACATGTCAACGAGGCATCTCTGCTGCTGCAGGTGTAGAAAACAAGCAACACCTCTGACAGGTCTTCTACATCAGGAAAGTCAGCTGATGCTCTTTGTTTCATATGAAGGCACATGCATATTGAAAGGCTTGCTATTCCTTTTATTTCTCCAACCACTGCAAGTGACTTTAATACAGATTAACTTGGCTGTTGTTGACCCAGATAAAGGGATTGTTTTGAGAAACTTGATTAAAATCATCTTTAAAATACCCCAACTATTGTGAAATCATTTTGTAATGTTGCAGTCAAAGGGCTGGGTATTAAATGTTATTGGTACACACTAAATCAAATCTGGAATATATCAAACGCTTGATAATCTTTTCACTTTAAAGGGGAACTCCACCAATTTTACACTTCAAAGACTGTTCACAGGTCTTTGAAATAGTTCTGCATAAATGCGACTAATGCATTTTATGACTTCAGAGGGAGCTGCACAAAATTATAACAAATGCCACAAACAGGGAAGAAAAGTTTTGAGGGATGGATAACGCATTGTCTTTTCTTTTCACTTTTAAATATTATTAAAAAGCAACCAGACTCACCCTTTAATGGGGCCTTAATATGCTGTTTTGGGTCTTCCCTTCCATGTAGTGTGGGTTTTTGTGCATGTTAATGGTCTTCAAAGGCTAAAGTAGTAGGGAGTTTCTCCCCCCCTGCCTGAAACACCTCCATTGGACTCCTTTGTTTACTTTTGCGACATAGTGACATCACCAAGTATCAGTCACCCTTCTGTTGGCTAGTGCTGCAACACATTGTACGTGATGGGCTTAGGGGTGGGACATCAGAACTGGTCAGAACAGAGCTGGCCAGCTAACCAGTCAGAGCAGACTGGGCTCTGATTTCAGACAGAGGGTGAAAAGAGGTGCTGCAGCACAGGCAGTATGAGAAAAAAAGTTTTGAACATTGAAGCAAGTAAACAAATCCCAGTAGAAGCACTAAATACAAATATTAAAACTGAAAATGAGTTGAACCCTCCCTACTCACATCTGAAACAGTGTCTGCAGGTGTGGCTGCGTGAAGGCCACAGGGCAGGCAGAGGCACCAGGCAGGTTGTGTAAGCATGAGGGAATTGAAAGCCTCATGAGAGGGAAAGTGTCCGATCTATCATTGTAGCTGTTATCACTCTGAGCCCTACAGGGAGCAGGGCATGTTTAAAATGAAGGAAACAGGAAGCCACCTCCATTATCTCCTCACCTCGCTGACGGGAGAACCCCGGATCCCGCGCGCCTCATCGCTCCGTAATGAATGTATGAGGCTTCCAGAGTGAAACACGATCGCCACGTATTTGTATTTAGCTGGCCTGGCTTAACGCTAGCAGAGCGCCTCTTTATCTCTTACTGCGCTGTTGCTATTTATCCTGCTGCCAGTGCTGACAATAGCACCATTAGTCATCAGCAGCAATGGGGGGAGCTGTGGCAGCACCTATTACACACGCCTAAGACTGTTTCTCCTTAACCCACACTAGCAGCAGGGACCAGAAGCTAAACCCAAGCTAACGTTTAAGTGGACAAATGCTTACCTTTTGGATATAAATGTTTTGTACGAGTTCATGAGGGCTTTAACCTTTTTATAACTTTTAAATCAATAAGAAAATGACCATAGATTCACTGTTTGTTTCATATACAATTTATTTCATTTGATAAAGCCATACACTGAAGTGTGAGACCAAACATTCTAGAAGAAATGTACATGTTTCCCTCTTTTTTCCCCAACTGATTTCTTCTTTACAAAACATCAAATCTTCATTGGAATAAAAACAACCCCACTGATCATTACTCCACGCTCCCAGATAACTGGGTCTGCCAAGAATAACCAGAGGGGTGTGGTTCCTGTCATGGAACAGAGAAGCCCCACATGGCCTTGAGACACACACTCTTTAATTTTGAGGCAGTATGAACAGCCAATATAAGTGTCTCACTAAGAACATTTCCAAGATGCTCAAGGTTGTATCCAGTTTTATTTCCCACAATCACTTTCATTTTACCCTTTCACAGTGCTTTTCACAAGCAAAGAGATTATCATCGAGTTACAAAATTGGCAGAAGTAAACAGCCTTTCCAATCTTCCTGAACTGCACAAAAGTAATTCCACGCTTAAAATAAGATAACACTCATGTTGGCGGCCCTGCACATACAGTACAGAAGTTTCAGATATACTGCTTTAAGTACTAAGATACATAAGGGGGACCCCTTTCTGTGCAGCTATGAAAAGAATGTCATTCATCGTTCTGTACAGCACTTCTGGAGAGCGGTAAAGCAACAGAAAACTGCTTTTAAAAACAATTTGAAAGGACTTTAAAGTAGAAAAGAATTAATGGATTTTCTTTTAATTAACCGAAAACATAAATGATAAAAAGTATCCTAACTGTCTTTGTGAATGGTTGGTTGAAAAAGTTTTTAAGAAAATTACTGAACATGCACTCACTTTATTTCATATTATACAGTCATATGTACAGAGTGGATTAGAGGCTAGTGGAGAGGATAGAGGCTTTTTAAATGATTGATGAGTATTTGTAATAAGGGCATTAAGCTTGGATAGGAATATAGCAATACTCTTCCCAAAAAAGATGACTTTTTAATTGATTTCTAGACAAAAAAAGAGTGTATTCAGAGGCACACCAAGTCAGATTTTTTAATTTAGTAGCACAGATTTGGATCTTTTCATGGCTTTCCAAACTGTTAATCTTCCCCGTGATTGATTTCTCTCAGCCTGAACGGCCATGAATGGATTCAACCTGCGGAAGCAGTGAACAAAAATCACATTTTCTGTTGGGCTGCAGATTCATGAGCTCAAAAGGGGAATATACAGTGATGTGCTTTGTTAGAAATCCCACACTCCAACGCAAATGAATTGAGGCTGTATCTGTCCTTGATGAGCGCTGCTGCTCTGGGACCTTGATGAGTTTCTGCTGAAGAAAGCATGTTTCTTCCCGCCTGCGAATAAACACAGAATACATTGCTGAAGAATCAGGTGCATACAGATTAGTGTTCGTTGTTTGAAACACAAAAATATCAGATGAATGTAAAAACCGTAAGGAATCAGACTCGGAAAAAGATTTCCAGGGAAAATTACTGGCGGTTTAGTTTCATTCAGTGCACTCTCAGAAGAAAAGGAGCATTTTTTTTTTTACTGGGCATAGACCCAGTTGGAAAAAGTATTATTAATATTATCCTTTTTTACTGAGGGTGTTAAACGAAAGAGTAAGGCAGTGGAAGAAGAATGAGCCTGAAAGCAGGGTTGTGTCATTTACAGTATCTTAAGTACAAGAGTCGAACAAAGCATGAGTTATAGTAAGTCTTTTTTTTAAATAAGTGCTGAGGCCAGAAACAATGGAGCTGCTTAGATCTACACATCAGCCCATCTTGAATGTCGTGAAGCAGTCCCATGCACAGCAAGAAAAAGCTACATTCCCCAGAACAGTTTAAATCACCGTGCTCTAAATAAGCCCTTTCTAGGCATTCTGGATTTGTGCACACGCTCCTACTGTGTGGGAAGAATAGCTTTTTATGCGGTGACACACATCATGTAATGCAATCCTTGTGTAATCTATCACTTGGGTGTAATAAGCCGAATGTCTACAGCGTGCAGCTTGGCTCGTTGGTGCAGTCATTTTGGCTGAGGTTCCTGTCCACGTCCCTCTTCCTCAGCTCTCTGCCCGCCTTGTGCTGCTGAGTGCTGCCGCTGTGGCTGTGGCCTTGGTGTGCCGATGACGATGGCCGCTTGCCGTGCTCCTGGTGGTGCCCGTGACTCTGGTGATGGACATGCTCCTTGGCGCCGCCGTGGGACTCGTCCCCGTCCACAAATGCAGCGCCTCCCTTGGTGTCATCAAGGGCTTCGAAGTTGTCGCTATGAGTACCCTCACTGACATCGCTCTCTGGCACCACCTGCAGGTAAGCTCTGACGCGGTGGTGGCGGGAGCCCACGTCATCACTGAAGTCGATGACGCGGCACTCGTAGGTGCCCTCGTCTGACGTCTTGACCCGGGAGAGTCGGAGTTTGTGTGAGATGTTGCTTCCTACAACCTTAACAACCTGGTAGAGATAAACAGATAAAAAATGAATTTAGTGTACACTGTGTGTTTAACAATAGGTATTAATCGAAGTTTAAATAGCAAGTTTGTATTCATTTTATAATAGCTATAAAATTAGCTATTTCATTGAGTTGAAGCAACTTATTTTTTACAAGTTAATTACAGTTATTTTATTAAGTTGAATCACTTTATTTTTATATAGTTTTTCTGATCATTTTGACATAATATACTAGGAAGTTTTCTGCATTTCTTCGACATGTACACTTTTTGCATGTTTTCGACATACTATGTTGTTTTTTACTCAGTTTGTCATAAAAACAGCCTGCTATTTTGAATTCACTATTTTTCATTAGTCAACAGTAGTTATTTAATTGAGTTGTTCTATCCATTTTTAAAAAATTCAACGATAGGTATTAATTTAAGTTTAAATAGCGATTTTATATTCATTTTATAATATCTTTTCATTGAGTTGAACCAACTTATTCACTGCTATTCAACATATTATCCTATGTCGTTTTATGTATGGCCCAGGGGCCAAATGCCGCCCTTTGTCCATTTTGAATTGGCCCTAAGCAAATTCTCAAAGTATAATGGAATACGGCCCACTGCTGAAACTTGTGCTTGTCTTATGTCGTACTCCTTAAATATATATGTTACAGATATTACACAGCAGTATTCATGTGTTAATAAGCCCAACTTTCCAAATAAGTTTGGTCAATTAAAGTTGAAAACATTTTCTAACAAATCTAAGTAGAAAAAAAAGCCCAATAACTTTTTTGCATCACAAGATCAAAATATACCCTTCACATGGCCGACCCATGGCCATCAGTCTTCCCCTGTTTTATATCTGTATACTTTACCTTTTAGTTGTTTAGTAGGCAGACTCAGTAAAACACAAGATATCTCTGAACTCTATGGAAGCCTGTCATAAATAATGCTTTGCTCCGTTTGCAAAGCGTAGCATCTACATGTGTGTAGATAGACAGATACAGTGATAGAGAGGTACAAAGAATGTGAGATTTTCAGCAGATGACTCCCCCCCTCCACCCACCCCCCACACACACACACACTCAGACAAAGCTGCTGATTAAAAAAAATCCATTTGTGGCTTTTAAAGTAGAAATGCACAGAGAAGCACTGTTGAGATGATGAGAGTGGGGACATTGTGACATGTGAAGCACTGAGATATAAATACAACTTTGTTTATCATCCACCTTCCTCTTTTTGAGCAGCATTCAGTATGTGTGTTTCTGCTCCCTGCATGAGTGTGTGTGTGACAATAAGTATTAGCTTAATGTTGTTTGGTAGCATTATTCATCATGCATGTTTTCATACTGCTGTACGAATGTGGGCCGACATTCATAAAGCTCATAATGATTTTCAAACTGTACACACACACACACACACACACACACACACACACACACACACACACACACACACACACACACACACACACACACACACACACACACACACACACACACACGACTAACCACAGCTGGTGCTTTCATTATAGCGAATCAGCAGCATCTAGCCTCTTCGGAGGAAGTAGAGAGGCTTCATGTTTTCTGAGTGCTTTTGTTTCCTCACAACACATCTTTGCATATGTGATATTTTTAACTTTACATTTTCTTTTCACTTTGACATACATAGCTGCTTCCATGCAATTTAAAGGGGCCCTATTCTGCTCATTTTCAGCTTAATTTTTGTATTTTGTGCCTCTTCTATGACACGTTTAAATGCTTTAAGGTTTGTAGCCTATACAAGCTACATAGATACTGTATGTCACTATTGCCCCTTTCCCACCAAAGCAGTTCCAGGGCCAGTTCGGAGTGAGTGCCCTATTAAGCACATGTTCTTATCTGGCCCCACTCGACTGCCTGTCACAACCAAGAACCAAATACGTCACGCTTACGGCGAGGGCAGTAGCACTGAGCAAAGTGACCTAAGCGACCACACGCAAAAATACACTTATATAAAATGAGGCAACACTAACCAGGCATAGTGTAATGCTGTTTGTATTTACATTACTTTGAATGACCATCCGTTTGCTGTTATTTCCTGTTTTGGAGACCAGCACACTGCCTCATAAGTTTTGTTGTTGTCTTTTATTATAGCAGCTATCTTGTGGAATGAGTTCATCGGTAACAAAAGTAAAACCATAATGAAAAATACGCCGGTAAAAATATGCCTGTAAGAAACGGCATATGCCACAATGTGAAACGACAAAAATTCAAGAGAGTTACATTGGCTTCAGTTGCTACGTATGCTAACATCACCTGTCTAATATCAGAGAAACTTTAATAACGGCATTGACATTCCAAAAAGTGTCAATTCAAACTGAAACACATTCACTTATTGGGATAAGGGATAAGCATTAGTTGCTTGTGTGCTACTTTCCATCCGATGCTGCCGTGAGTTAACGGCAGACTAAACATCGGTGGACGAGCAGCACTGCAGCGGTCGGTAAATTAAATTGGAAGTGTGTGGGAGAGAAACGTTGGGAATTTAGCCTTTACAGACCATTAACAAGCATAAAAACCTAATAAGTTTTTTTTTTAGAAAAGCATAATAGGGCCCCTTTAAATGTAGCCAGTAGCATTGGTTGGTTATGTGCATTAGTTCATACATTCTGCTGAATTCTACAATAAACAAAAGTAAAAAAGTAACTGCTGTCACTTCTCTGTTGTGCCTGGCTGCTTGTTGTGGGAAAACTGTGTGCCTAGACACCGGAGAAGACATAAAAAAGTTCTGCTGACTTCCCACACTGTCCCCCTCATTGTTTATTATTCAGATTGGGTGTGAAGTCATAAAGATACTGGAAGTGTTCATGAAAATCCGAAGATGATGCACTGCTGGTGATGCCCCCTTAAGGAGGACACTTCCCCGCCCATGAGCATCAGTGCTGCCTGCTCTTCGGCTGACACACTGATTCTACAAACCAATAAAGGGTGGAGCGTCTACGGCAGCTGAAAATCAGATGTGTGTGTAATACAGCACAAGTACAACATCTGCTGATCATTCAGAGCAACATGTTTTCATGTCATCATAAAGGGTTTGTGCCTCATTTCATAATATTACACCAAGGCAAACATGCTTTTCTCAGAGAGGTTTAACAGATATTGGTTAACTTACACTTATTTTTGTGGCATCCTTTGGCGTCTCCTCATCAGGAGCCACCTAGAAAACAAAATTACAATTAGATAGTGTTACAAACATATAATGGGAATATATGAATCAACTGAAAAATAGATTCCCAATAATCCATGCAAGAAATGTACTGCATTTCACTATCATTTGTTGGTTTTATTGACCTAGAATTTCCAAAAATGTTGGTTTACCCTTTCTCTTTTATAGCTGCATTAATCATTTTGTTTTTACATTTAAACATTGATCACATTGTTGTGTTACTGATAGCATATTTCCCTTAGCTCTATGAAGCTTTGTCAACAATGATGCAGATTATTTTGTCCTATGTTTGTCTGAATTTAGCAAAAACACTTTTACTTTGGGAAATGGTGTTGGTTGCTGAACTGTCTGCTTGTAAAGGTTATGCTCGGGCCCCTAGTGGCCAAACATGTATTAATTGAGCTTGACAAGGACAAGTAAAAGCTTTAAATTGAAATAACAGTACATTAAGTGTTGTACAACATAGAGGAAAACAAAGAAGGATTCCATTTAATTAAAGAATCATAATCAGAAATCCGTCCCACAGCGGGATATTACTTTTGTCAATTTAAATTGGTACAAAGGATACGGAACATATGCGTTTAAACAATACTACAAATTCAACAGTTGAATAATCTAAACTACATATTGGGAAATAAAACGTGAGCACAATGAGATTCTGGTAATAATCCTTCATCGCACAGAAAAAAACGTCTAATCCACTGCAGGAAGAACTTTAAGTCAAATTTGAACCGTGAAGTGCGTCTTTAACCTGTGAGGGATGTTTACTACGGTTTGTGTAATAATTTTAACATTAAGCTTCATTTTCTTGCTCAAATAAATGTATGTAACCTGTTCATTTTCTGACTGCCTGTGTTTCTTTCCCTGACCGACTTCTTTTGTAAGCAATGCTGCTTTGTTCCTACATTTTAGGAGTTAAACTTTTACATTAGATTATTATCTTTATTGATCCAAATATGGGATTCTTGTTACAGCAGCATTTAAAAAATACATTGCTCATGAACTAAAAGCAGACTTATTAAAACACTATAATGGACTAACCTACTTAAATAAATTATGAACATAGGTCATCTACATTATTGAATGTGCCAAGAAGTTGCAGTTTGAAACAAATGTATAAAGCAATATATTTAGCATTAGAAGTAAATCAGAGTTCCTGTTATGATCTGACCTCATTGGTTGTCCAGGGCTGTCTATCCGTCCAGTCCAGATGGTTCCTGATGTACCACCACTGGATCTCAAGGGAATACGAAGGCGTCCCCGCCCCTCTGAAGGAGCAGGCCATCTCCACATCCTGACCGCTCTGAGCAGTCATATCATGAGGCACCTCTGTGAACATGGCTGCACAGAAACAGACAAAGATAGTCAACAAATGCCAGTATGATAACAATAATTACAGCAGTCCTAACACTGAATTAAAACATGGAAAAAGGTGACATCTTCCTTTTAAGTTCCTGTGGTGTTGAGATTGATTACAAGGGGGGTGGGATGTGTGAGTGTGTGTGAAAGAGAGTGAAGGAGGAGTATATAACTTGTGTTAAATAAACACTGCATAAAGGCTTCATCAAGCCCTCGGCATAACTTTTGATTTAGTTCACTCTTCACTGGGAATTGAATACAAAAAGAGTAAAAGGAGTAAAAATTAAAAGTCAACGAAGAGGGAAAATATCAGATCGTCACATTTATTTCACACTGGGTTTTAAGGTCTAAATGACACTAGCGCAGGAATTTGCCAAGGCTGATGCTGCATTCACATTCTTCTAACGTAGAAACAACATCGACGCTACAAAAACATGTCACAACAGCATTTTCACACATGAATGCAGCAAAAATGTCCAACCTTGCAATGATAACGAAAATGAAACATAATCTGTGTATCTGCTCTGTGATTTGGATCCCCACTGAGAATAATGGTTTCTTCCTTGGCTCATGCAACACCTTTCCACAATGATTCATGAAAATAAGGACAGGACAGAAAAACAGACCAGGCCAAAACACAACATCCTTAAAAGAGGTAAATGTGTCAACTACTCCAAAGATATGTACCACTTATGCTAGTATAGATGAAGCTGCTATCATATTGCCAACACCATCTGTTCCTACAATGGTGAACTTGTCCAGCATCTCACACTAATGTGCAACTTTCTTTTCACCACACCTAAAGCGAACGTAGAACATTTGTTCTGAGGTATTTGTGCTGTTACACTGAATGGTTCTTACTGATGTCATGAGATGTCTCTTGGACCAATTTATCCGCTTCACTACCATGCATTACATGGTAAAAAATCTGTGCTGGAATTACGGGAGGAAGTTGGGGTTTACACATCAACGTTTGCTGATTAGTTGCACGCATTAAGTGTATTAAACAGCCCTAATAAGGAATGATCCTACAAGAGAACCATTTAAGTACTTTACTAAGCCTTCTGCTACCATAAAAAAAAAATCAAATCGGTGGATTGTAAGAAATGAGAGGTTTCCATTAATTATAGTATGACAAGAAAAATGTCCTGTATGCATTTCCCCACCAGAAAAATAAAAAATGACAGGCGATGTAAGAACCAGGAAGAAAGATTGTTTGAAAGGTGCAGGGTTTGGCACGACACCTCTGCAACAAAGACATCGTAGCAACAAGAGGCCACTAGCAAAGCCTTAAAAACCCAGGACTCATAACCTCAATAGAATTCTGGTCAGGAAACCATAGCGTGAAGTTGCTATATCCTTCGGGATGTGCATTTTGTAAATTGTGTGTTTTCCTTTATATTGATATATATACAGAATATATTTTTTATAATGCATATTTTCTTTGGCTCTGTCCTGCTGTAGCAAATTAAAATGTCCCCTCTGTGGGACCAATAAAGGGATTCTGATTTCTGATTCTGAAGTCATAGCTTTAGAGACACCACGCAAACACTAAAGCTTAATATACACTTACTGTGGAGCCCTGCATGCTGCTACTTTAACTGAATGCTGACAAGCTACCTAAAGCATATTGGGATAGAGATAATTACATTTATTACATGTCATATATTAGCCTGGTGTTGATTGTGTACAGAGACCTGTTGACTCTGCTGCTAATAATCACAATGCTGTCACTTAATGAGTGTCAGGGTCCCTTGTTTATGGCATTTGTCCGCTAATGATTCAATTTGTATTTTAGTGTATGTAACGCCTATTATCGATTCATTATTTTATGTACATATTTGTATATCTCTCAATGTGCTTCTGCAACAACAACTTTGTCAGTTGTCCGTCACTTGCAGAACTGAACGTTCACTCCGTGTACTGTAAACTCACGTCTCATAAAATATGACCCAGGTTGATGGAGTGCTCAAAGGGCAACATCACTCATGGTCTTTGTGAGATTGCCTTTTAGAAGAGTTAGGGTTAGGGTTATGGATCCCGGCTTTTTACTGGAATATATCTCAAGTGTGTTTTTTAGCTGGCAAGGCACAAGCACGGGAACAATGATCAAATTTGATAAGGGCTCCGGCTGAATGGTAAATGTCAGTTATCATTGACAGTTTTGTCCAAACAGTCTTACAATACCATGGGTTGTACAGAACTTTGAGAAATCCCTAGAATTGGCAACTCGTAATTCCCTGATCAGTGAGCTCTTCAGGATCACAACAATCCTCTTACTTGCAAAACTGTGATTCCCTTTTCATTGTTTATATCTTCCTGCAATATCCTTCTCTCATGATCTAACTCAAACCACAGAGTCAAGTTTAACAGTCAAACTAAAAGTGAGGGTTCTCTTTTCAGTGGAGCTTGGCAGGACATTATTTTTATAGTAGAAGACATCTCTTTAAGAATGTGGCTTTTTTTTTTTATCGAGACTATGTTACTTGCGAAAAGATAGTGGGAATTTCAGGAATAGGAAGGGGACAGTGAACTCTTTAGTTCCTTAGACATTTGATTATTTACCATAGAGAGCATATTTCACAGACATGAGTCTTGCACTTAAAGAAATCTACACAGGCACTATAGAGTTATCGAGGTTACAAAAAAAAAAATGCTTTCCCTTGCTGGATTTCACTATTATCTGTACAACATCGGAGTACAGTGCAAGTAACTTTAAGGCACAATGTACTTAGAGTTCATCAGGATGATTCTTTTAGCAGACAGGCATCGCATTTTTAATAGAAAATGAGCAAATCGCTTCACTTTCTGGTCCAGCAAACCAAATTCAGGCCAAACTGTGAAATTTGCATTTGGTTAATTTAGATCTAAGCTAAAATCCGGCAACAGTAATGTGAGAGTCGAGTTCTTGGAGAATAATAACATTTTTCCAGCTGTTGGGCATAACTTGCATTCTGCTGTAATTTTCTTCCGCATTTCTGCTTCAAATAAATAGCATTTTTCTTTTCTCTCGGGTTTTTCATATTTCGTGTGGAGGTAATACAAATGAAGGAAACTATAATATAACTTTAAAAACTAACCTACCCAACCCTGGATATAGTAGAAGAAGCATTGACTTACAGGAAGCTCTACTATGTATTTCAATTAATGATTAAAATATAGTGAAAATTAAATTGCAAGGCAGGACTGAAACTCTTTTATACAAGGTGGATGCAATCAATTCTTTTATAATGAAAGGCAATGACTAGCTCCAGAAATCACTTCATGAAATGAATAAGAACTCCACTTTCATCTCCACTGTGACTGTTTCGTCATGAAACTACTTTGGTAGATCAGATGTGCTTTTCTTCTGGGGAAATCCTTTGTCTCAGATTGACTAAAAGACATGATTTTAAAAAATATCTATTTAATGCCACTGAAGTGTATCTTCTGTTCTGAGCTTCTCCTGACAGAACAGTGACACTTCACAGGAATCTGTGTGTTTTTAATTAATCAGTCATACCAGTCCTTGTGTAAACTTCAGACATCTTTAACTTATGCCCCTGCTTCGTTTTAATCGGTCAATAAAAATGAGTTCAAACTGCACCAACTAAGTACGGTTCATGGATTAACCTCCCCTCTTCAAACACTGAGGCTGCGCTATGGATCTGTCTTGTATTACCAGAGCGAGAACAAGCCTTAAGTCATACATCCCTCTTGTACATTGATCAAATCAGCTTGTATTTTTCATTTGTGAAAGCCGAAGCGCACAAGGTATCGATTTGGCATTACACGGCCAGAGCCAGGTACAATGCCCTCGGCTCTTGGCTTGTTGATAATATTCAAAGCTGGAACATACAAAAAGATAGAGCCTCTGAAGTTGCTCTCAGCAAAGATAATCTGTCTTTTACCACTTAGCTGTGAAACCATGCACAATTCCAACCATTTGGAGAATACATGTAGCCATCACTAGTCCATTATAATATAACAGATAATTCCCACTGAGCCATTTACAAAATCGACACAGTAATTGCTAATTTGATCATGTGATATGTGGTTTCTGAACTTTTCTCTAAAACAACTTAATTTCAGCACATATCTGAAAAATGCTTGAAAAAACATCTTTTAGCATATACATTAAAAGGAAACCACTTTAAATGTAATCTTCTTCTGGTCTGCCAATCTCTATATTCCAGTGATTCTATCTAATGCTGTATCTCTCAGTAATAGTCATCTCTAAGATCCACACTGTGATTGTTGAGGCCATAAAAGGCTGCGATGAGTTGGGTCTGCTCACCCTGAAGCATTATCATTATCTCCAAGATAAACATTGAAAGGCTCTCAGGCGATCGCTGCAAATCAGTGCTCGAGAGCTACAGTATGGCATACATCCGTGAAAACCCAGTTACTGTGGGAGGAAGGGGAAAGGGACGGAGAAATGAAGATGAGAGCGCTCAGGAGATTCTGTGTGTTTTTGCGCGATGAGCAAGAAAATAAATCCCCACCAGAGATTGAATTAATGAGTGGGTTGGGCGTGTATGAGAGTGAGCCTCTGTGTTTGTGAGAGACTAATATATGGCGAGGATAAAGGGTCAAATTAATATGAGCCTGTGCGTGTGACAGAAAGAGAGAGGCAGAGGAAGAGGAGGAAGATGAAGGACAATGTGTGAGGTAGCAGATAGCTGTGGGCGGTTGCTTTGTGGGGGGCTTGTGATTGTTTATTTCTTTGACAAATGGAATGTGGTAATTACAGCCGCGATAAAAGGATGTGCAGGAGATATTTCTTTGTGGCGTCAAGCCTCCCTAGGCCTCCATCTTACTATTAGCTTGTTTACAATGGATGTAATAACAGTGTAAATTGGGTGTGACAAGGGTATAATATAAGTGTAATATGGGTGTTATATGGGGGTTCAATGTGTGTATTATAGGTGGAATAAAGGTGTTATATATGTGTATAATGTTATATGTGTAATATTGCTGTAACAGATTTTATATCGTTGTAAAATTGCTGTTACAGGGTTGTAATATCGGGTAAAACGTGAGTGTAATATAGGTTCAGTAATATAGAAAATCTATACCCTAAATGGGCAATATATCTTGGAGATACAGAGTGTACGTTAGAAAAAAAAGGTCACATTTTACAAAAACATCAAGAAATTGTGTCATTTTAAGCCGAGCCTACCCATCCTCGGCTGAGAGAAGAGCATATTGCGTATCATGTGTATGCAGCTTAACCCGACAGAAGCATGCAAGGCCTATTTGACACAATAGCCAAGCACCAAATGGAGGCATTTCAAAATCATGAAATGGGCGGTGGATGATTAAAAAATAATTCATGAATTTCCTTTCATCTTCTCGGGAAGGCACACACTGTTTTTCTGGAGTTCAAGCAAACTGTGCTCCACATATACACGTCACAGGTATTGTATTTCTCACAGAAAGACAGAAAATAACGCACGATTTACCAAGCAGTCAGCCAATGAGTGAACTAGATATTTAATAGTAAATCAAAACGTAATTTTGTTGGTTCATACGTGCTTTGTACATTACTTTGAAAAATGTGTGACTCGTAAATGCGAACGCATTTGCACATCAGATAAGAACACAATGTAAATAAGGCCACTTTGTTATTACAGTGATTCACATTTATCTTGTTTGGGTGTGGCTAACCACCTCCAACATGTGCCAGACAAGTCAGTCCATTAAAACTGATATTCATCTGAAATCATACTACTGAGATGAGTTACTGTAATTTATTTTAATTGCTGGGGATATATCTTGCATGTTGATGCAGAAAACATAATTAACATTGGTAAGTCCTTATTAGTCATTTTAAAGGAAACCACTGCTTCAATGTATTTGTTGTTTGAGAAATTGGAAGGGATAAAAGACAGATGCTGAAATGAAAACAATATGAAAAGTATGAACTGTGTAAAGCTAGCAAAATTGACTTCACTTGATTGTAGTCTCATTTTACTGCCAGTGTGAGCAACAAAATCCTGTGAGACAAGTAGAAAATTAACATATGCCTTCTTCTATTTGTTATTTGTTACAAAATAGATGCCGCCTGCTGCATGATCGGGCTGCCCGCGGCATCAGCCTCTGAATGTTAATGCTGTTCAGAGTGTGAGATGGCTGGTGCGCATCGGGCCGCATACAGTGCTCTCAGGAGCTTTTCAGCATCTTCAAATGGCTTCATAACAACAGATGAGGAAATGGCAAGATCCTAGTCTCAATCGCTGTTATTACGGTAATTAGGCTGATATATGGGCCCCCTCTCTGAGAAAGGGAAGGGAATATATTGTTGTGTTCAATTACACCTCTGCTAAATAGAATTGTATTTTCATTACGACGCCAATTTAACTAATATTCCCTAATGCATAGCCTCTATATATTTAAATGTAAGTACATGTGTGGTTACCTCTTCACTCAAACGGTAGAAGGTAAATCTATTGTGTTTGCACCTTTTAAAAGTCTGCTGAATGGCTTGGAGGAAAATACCCTCTTAATCAAATTCTCAAGCCTACAGAAAACCTAGGGCATGATGGGAACCAACCCAAAGGAGATCAATGCTGTACATTAGGAAAAAAAGTATTATTATTTTTAAGGAAATACATTCCTCAAGCTCCACTCCCCTGTTTAATCTTTTAAAAGGACTCTTCAGTAGAGGATGTAATTCAATCTGCAGCTACATAATTACAAGATGTTTTTAACAGCACATCTGTTCATCCTTTATTCTTTCAGATTTAAAATAAAGTTTGGAAATCCTTCCTGGATTTCAATAGGAAGTTAACAAGAAGAACCACTTGTATCATAAGTGTGTCGTCTAAGATCAGCAGATGGGAAATTGCATTTGCCATATGTTGTCATCATTTTGAAGACTTTCTTTTTAAATCAAACATAACTTTGCTATGTTTGCATCTGATGCACCAGCAATGTATGTAGCCTACACAGTAAATGACCAATTGTCGGTATAGTTTCTTAGCGCTAAGCCGTTATTTGGAAAGTAAATAGAAACATTTAATATCAAATAAATGCCTCTGTTTTCATTCTGCAATACAGAGTCCAGATGTCCAGTATTCAACTTGTTGCACTGCATATAAAAAAACACAAGTAAACCATCATTCAGAATATTCGCATCAAAACTTTGCAGTATTTCCTCTATTCAGAGGCTTTTATCATACTAAATTAACATATTATCGGCACTATAGGGCTGAAGAACTCCGAAACAAGCTGAAAAACACTAAGCATCGTTAGCATTCCATTAAAGTCATATTTTCCGTATATATATTATTCACTTTCTATTTATCTTTGGTTTAGTCTCCAACAACTTTTCTCAGTAAAATACCTGGTTCTTCGGATGCTACGAGTTTGACTTTGTTGAACAGCTATAGCTGCTAAGTTTCTGTACCGTTTGGTTCAAGCTAGTACTTTCTCTACCATTTGGTTCTATGCAAAGAGACAAAAAATGTATTTCTTGTAGCTTTTCCACTGAAAAAGACACAAATCTTTAAATATTAAACATTTTGGGGGAAAATTACACATTAACCAGGAGTAGTGGGTCTTTGGCAGGATTTGGTCGAAACGTGCACAGCATTCAGCAGCTCTCTTTCGATACATGTACACATATTTGCCAGCATCCCATTAAATAGGAATCAACCCTCTGCATGCATCCTAGTGCATCACCGTCACATCGGCACTCCAGACTACTGCTACCAACTGAGTTATCCAGCAGATAGCAGCCATCACACAGTTAAAAATGTGTTAACTGCTCCTGCTAGTCTTTGTTAACCATCTGTTACCATGTGGGGTGTAGCTCTAATTGGCATTCTGAGTTGAATTAAGCAATTCCAATTCATTGTCTATTGCAATGCATGTCTTTTATCATTTAGCTGTTCACTTTTTAGTCTACAAATCACATTAGTGGTTACATTTTTGAAGAATCTTTCCCCTAACTTGCTAGCTCGCTAACACGACACAGCACATCAAACAGTATTTACATTTGACAAATTAATGTATTTAGATCGTTTTAATAGTTTTAATATTTAATGAAATATATGTTTCTACCTGCATATGGCATGGTAAACAGTATGAACAAATAACCCTATGTACTGTATTTATCATTTATAATCTTTCCGCATTAGCTAATTTGCTAGCTCGCTAACTCACCAAATGGCACATTTCAAACTATACAGTATTTACCATTTGACGAATTAATGAATTTATATCGGCTAATGATGTGGTAAAAGATCAGTTTTTATCTTGGTAAACACAGCCGAGGCAAATTACCTTCTTGTTTTTTCCATAAATTCCTGCAAATTCTCATTTACAGTTTTCAGCTAGAATATGCAACACAGTGTCACATGTATATTCCCGCATGTGTACATTTCTGTGCTTCCACCTTCACCACCCTTGGCTTTGCCAGCTCGTCTACTTGCGCTCAGTCTCCTGCTGCTTTGGCCCAAATCCCAGCTGCTGGTCTGCCTTCCCACAGCGCAGGTCAAACACTGTTTTCCCTCTTAATCCAATGAAAAAGGTTAAAAGGAGAACATAGCTTCCTGAGCCAGAGAGTTCAGCCGGAACACCAAGGACGAGTCATTTTTTTCCCTATGATTCAACATAACAAAAAGGTGCCACCTCTGCAAGAGAAATTGTTACCACATCAACACTCAAGCGATTACTTCCTCGCAAAAACACAACGGGTGCAGAGAGTTCAGAATAACAATGATGCCTTTGTAGTACAAAGCTGTTGGAGGTGAAAGTATCTTATGTTTCACGACACGTATATCCGAGAGAGACATCAGGCGCCTGAAGAGGGCTACTTGATCATTCAGGAGATTGCAAACAATATCTGAATAACATTATGCTGAATAACCCGATATGGCAGTAACTAACATTCAATGATTTGCTAATCATTGTGTTTGTAATTATAGAAGCAGTATTTCTCTGTGCCGTGCATTGTCAGATATAAAACTCTAGTCTTTCCTCTTCATGACGATCAGCAATATAACATGCTAAAGATCTGGCTTCTAATGCAGCAAGGGCCATATTTTGCTTTGTAGGACCACCTCATTGTATGGTTCAGGGATCCTGTTTTGAAGAATAAAAAATGCTGGGGCTAATTTTGTCCTCTGCGCTATGCATAAAAAAAACATGAAGCCCGTAAGGTGCTGTAAAATGTCTCCAATCTTAATTGGTGAGACAGTGACAGTGAGAGGCACGGACTGACACAGACCACCTTCTTTCAGATATGAAAATCAACGTTTTAAGTGGAGCTGGGAAAATAATCTCCATCCATAATTGATTGCGTTGCTTTGACTCATATTTACACATCCACCTCCTACATTTCTATTTTCATCTTGTTTTCTTAACACGTTGTTCTTGGCTCTGTATTTGTGGTATCTTTACCAAGTTATTTTCTGCTGTGACAACTCAAATCTCCATGGGGTAAATTAAAATGCCATCTCATCTAATTGTTCACAACGTGACAGACTGTTTACATTCTCAAGAGAATAAAATTTGATATTCATAGCCTAAACCTTTGATGATGCCCATGTAGATACATTGGTTTTAAAAGCACTTGATTGTACAAAGTGATTGGTAGGAGTAGTAAATATGAATATAAGTAAAGATAAGGACAGAAAAAAGTTGAAATAAAGTGTGGTATAATGTGAGAGCAAGGGACTGTTAAAATGGACTGGAGGAGCTGACATTTAGAGCTAATATGTTGATGACAGCCAGACAGTAGGCAACAGCATCAACAGTCTGGAAATGTAGAGACACTGGGGACATTAACACACAGCTCCCTGCTTCCTTAAACTGCAGCCACAGTATGCTAAGGAGGGAGATCTGCGCGCTATCTGCCCGTCGCAAGGTCTAATTCACAAAAGAGATTGTGCTAATGACAGCACAAACACGGCCATAAAGTTTTGTAGCGGACTACAATTTGGCCTTTTCGCGTGTGATGCTAATATCAATTTTCTAAGTTTAAATAGTGCCTTTTGCACCAAGAACACAGCGGGCAGAACAACAAAAAGAAACCACGAGCTACAGTTGCTGGGCGACAATGTGCTGAGGCAACAACTTCAGGCATTGGATTTATTATGCCAGGCTGTCAGTATAAATGCACTTCACTATCAACCAACTTTCACTGCAACTTACTGGTAAGGGGACAATCATGCACAAAATGTATGCATACTAACTCTATTTGCTTGGCAGCACAGTTTGTAGATCTCATTCTTTGTGGGTGCTTTGAGAGTTTCTATTGGTCTTATTTGAGCAAGTTTAGTGGGGTGCAAAAGCCAAGAAATCCTTTGGTTTATTTCCAAGTGCAATAACATTACGAGAACCTGAATCTTTGTTATGATCATGCTTGATTTTTGTTTTGTTTTTGCATTTAAAAGCATCAAGAACGAACACATAGACAATTTTAGCTTATCCACTGTTTGATCAAATGATCCCAGTTTACCTCAGCTTTTTCAGTCTTATTTGTTTTTGTTTTATGGCCCTCACTGCCGTTGCCGTTTTTCAGATGGAGCAGCATTTATTTATGAAGCAATAAGCTCGCATCAACATATTTTAATTACAATGCTACTAGTGACGCAAATAAAGTTGGCAACTAGCTGAAATTAATTAAATATAAATGGAATAACAGCAGAAACCGTTAAACACACAAATTTCTATTTTGAAGAATTAAAACTTTGCGAAACTTTACAGAAATGTGTTCTTTACGTGTCTTTTCAATTCACGTCTTTCTTATCCTTGATGGCTTCAATAATATTAATTATCTTTTGACCTTTCATGATTTATCTTTCGACGCCTTGGGGAGTTGTTATCCCCAAGCTGGGAACCACCTGTACAAAAAATAAAATCATTATTTAAATTTCACGATATAGCGACAGGCTGAACATTAATTTGAATGAAGTCCAAGAAGAAAATCCCTTCAGGTTAAGATACACAGCTGTAATTCCTGACATATTGATCCCTCAGTTTCTTTATACCGCCACATCCATCCTCCTGCTCTACTGCACCGTCCCTCTGCTCCTCTCTATACTCATTTCCATCCCCACTCGCCAGGCAGCCCCTCAGAAATAATTAGCGCCTAACGAGTCTCTCACACGGCCTTATAACAAGCTTCACGCTCTGATAATGAGCCTCTGCACAGCTCCGTGGTAAACAGCTGCCATCGGTTACACAGAGAACCTGCCGGAAGCCTTCAGCCCGAGCAAACCCGAAGACAAACCAGCATGAGGCAGCAGAATGGGAAGGACTGTTTTGTCTTAAGTTTGACTTTTTTTGAAAATGTTCGCTAATGAGTAGTCACAAATGAATTCAATCAGGAACGGCACAGTGGAAATTTGCCTACTCAAAGGTCCAAAATTCTTCACATCTTTAATCAGCAGTCCAAACATCAGAATTAAATAATGTGCTTCCACAGCATTACAAACTAGTTTGGGAGTAAGCGTATTTAGAGATGCAGTTTCAAAATATTTTATAAAAATAGAGCTTTCTGGCAAGACACCTTCCTATCGTTACTTTACATTAAGTCACTTGAAGTTGCACTTTTACCTCAATACTGTGGTCGTGCTGACTGCAGTGGGGATTGAACCAGTGCTCCCCAGATCCAAGATCACTAAACCACTGAGCCACAGCCTCCCTTACTTAGGCTTATAGTATGTCAATAAATACCACACATCCTGCTACAGTATTTGTCATGGATTTACCACAGGTTTGAAGGTTTTGAACACGATCAGACCAGTTTCAATAGGCCCTATTATGCTTTTTTTGGTTTTCCCTTTCCTGTAGTGAGTTATAGGTTTTAGTGCATGTAAATGGTGTAATGTAAACTCCCCACTTGCAGGTAACGGCTCCATTGGACTCCTTTGTTTACCAATTGCGATTGTAGGTTGCGATAAGCTAAGGGGCGGGATGTTAGCGAAAACATCTCTAAACGGCTGGCTAATCACAAAAGAGCCGGCCAGCTAGCCAATCAGAGCAGACAGTGATTTAAGACACTAAAAAGAGAGGCTGCAGCACAGGCAGTATGAGAAGAATAAGGCACTTTTTGAACCTTAAAGCATGTGATTGTCACAGTGGAGGCACAAGATACAAATATGAACCTAAAAATTAGCATAATATGTCCTCCTTAAAAATAAAATATGAGAAGATTATGGGAACCTTCTTTCGAAGTTTAGAAAAAACAAAGTCATCTTTGAAGGATTAACAATTATTTAGCGAACACCTCCCATCGATCTTTCCATGAATGCTTCACCGTGAAACACCGCGAAAATATCAGCTCTTAAAAAATGACTGAAAAGGACATGCATGCATCATGGTGAGGTGTGTAATGATTTTTACAAGCCTGGATGAAAATGCCCTGTGGGGGTGTGTACAGCAGGAGCTGAGTTAACTAGCCATAAAACAGTGATGGATGATATGAAGGTTTAAAACGCCATGTGTAAATGCCACCGTGTTTATGAGCCGTTCTTCCTGTTATGAGGGTTTGTAAAAGATACACTG
Source organism: Eleginops maclovinus (assembly GCF_036324505.1). Classification (NCBI taxonomy): domain Eukaryota; kingdom Metazoa; phylum Chordata; class Actinopteri; order Perciformes; family Eleginopidae; genus Eleginops; species Eleginops maclovinus. Next base: position 7,163,294 of record NC_086349.1, on the reverse strand, counting down.
CTTGCATACTGAAGTCTCTAACTTTATAAAAGACACCAAGGTTATCTACAATTGGATGTTTCCACCACAAGATTTGTTTAGTTTCAAATTTTATGTGACCAGTACTACCTATTTTACTGAAGACCTTTCAGCACAAAATGTAACTTTAAATACCAATGTTAAAATAAATTGCAGGCTTATTTTGGAGCTTTTAGTCATAGTATAAGACAGGATTAAATGTTTGGGTCAATTTGATAAAACCTATTGTTCCAATGGCCAAGAATGAGCTTATATGTGTTTGGTTGCCCCTTAGCCTATAATGCACAAGGTGTTGGACTGCTAGTCAATAGAAGCATGTGTTTCATATCGTCACTATGTTACGGAAGTAAATAAAGTTTGTAGTGTCCCTCTGGGGGGAACTTTGGGATTTTAGCCTTTGCAGACCATTTGCATGCAAACAAATCTATTTAGCACTACAGGAAAGGGAAACCCCATCTTAATAGGGCCCCTTTAATTGATCTTAGCTAAATTACAGTGTTTGGCAGGCAGAATGTTTACCACATTCACTATCTTAGTTTAGTTTGTTAGCATGTTAACATTTGCTAAATAGCCTTACTATTACTATTGGGTACCAGGAGCCTGTGAGAGTTGTGTTGTAAACAAAAGGAAAATAAACAATTAAAGAGGTAGTTCACACCATACGCTGAGTTATATATATGACACTATTTTAACAACAAAAGGTTAATGTTTTGGTATAATCAATCCAATTTTGAAGAAAACAGCAGATGAGAGAAAAGCTTAAACATCACAAACATCATTGTGTCACTCAGGAAAATAAAAATGGTATATAGTGTAATTGCAAAAATAACAACACAAAAATCAAACTTTTTGGAATAAATCATCTCGAAACAATTCACCCACTAAAAGCACACATGTAATTAAACTGTATGGCTTCCAAGTTATGAATTCCACCACTTGGTCCCCAGTGTTAGCTACAACACATAGTATTTAACCGATGATGACAATGTATTTTAGATTTGAATGTAGTTTGATTCAAATTCCACAACAAACGTGCAAACTAAAATCTGAGAATAGTTTGCCCTCAGGTTTTAAGGCTTTGTTGCGACGTGCCCTGCAGTATTTCTCCCCAAACATCAGCTTCTCTCAAATGGTTCACTTTTTTCTATTTCCACCATCTCAGTATACTAGCACACAGCAATTAAAATACCTCACAAACATCCAGTCAATGAATTTGAAGGTGTGTATCTCACCCCGAGAGACAGAGCGATCAATAAAGCCATCTCCAAGGTGAATCTATAGCAGCTCCCAATAGACACAGAAAATCACTGCTCCGAGTGTAGAGAACAATAAACACACATTTTTAAACATCTCTTTTCTTTTTGTATTATTGCAGTATATTCTTATTTTCAACAGCATCAAAGCAGGCATCGGAGGGGGAATAGCTTCAGATGATGAAGTCAGACGAGGCACAATGAAAGAAATCCCAGCAGGCAGCATCTTTCTTCCTCTGCCTCTTTAAAAAGCTGCCTCCACCAGCCCTAGTCTCTCTAATGCACCCTGGAGTATCCTCTCCAGTTCAGACACAGAAGGATAGATAGGAGTCGACAGCTGAACAGGCTCAAACCCGGCGCTTTACAGCTGAAGTTGGGCTTGCCCTGCTGCACCTGACTCAGAACAGAGGAGGGGCAAGTGAAGGAAGTACGGTTGAAAGAGACTTAAAAAGGCTGAATCAGCTGGGCTTGTCTTATTTGTCAATCCCTCCAGTGGCTTTTAAGTAGAAACAGAGCCAATTTGGCAAGAATCTTATACACATCTGAACACTCTTCAATGTACGTTAAGAGAGGAAGCTAATTGGGAAAGACAAAGCCATTGGCTTCTCATTATTTTTTACATACAAATAAACACACGTTTCCAGCCTCTGGAGAGTAGTGGATTATGTAAATTCAGTGAAAATCCAATTGTTGTTTTTGTTCATCTTGTTAAAAATAGGATTTTGCTGCTAGATTCCTACAATACTTGAAGGAAAGGGCGAGAGAGTAAGTAAATAAGCAAACTACTGTTTAAATCACCTTGAAAGCAACAACTGATAACCATAGTGCTCAGTGGTAATTCTTAAAAACCCAAAGATATTCAGCCTAATATGATATAATACATAGAAAAGCCGAACATATCAATATTTGAGAAGCTAAAATTATTATGAAAATACCAAAGAAATGATCATGGAAATAAAGAATCAAAATATAGCTTGTGCTTCTACAACAGCAGTCAACAAAACTGAACAGATTCAAAATAGTTTACCCAGTCTCAGAAAATCACAGTTACATTAAAAACAGCTGGTGTATTATTTAGTTTGACATCTCAGTCAAGAAAGCTGGTGGGAATGCCACTAGATTTATCATAACAATCTATCAGGCGTTGAACAAGCCCCGAGGAAGTGAACGGTGCGATGAAGCACATTTTTGTAGTACTACAACCTTTATGTTAGAGTCTGTCAAAAGATTTAGGCCCAAAAAGGCATTTTTCCTACTGACTTAAATTAGGAACGAGACGTAAAAGCAAGTTGTTTTTTTAGCTACATTAACTAGCCAATGCGGACACCTGGATATTCCTCATTATGTCCGAAAAGTTATACAATGCACTAAAAAGGGGAATTCAAAGTTATTTTCCCTCGGTTTAAATCCTAGAGAGGTGCCAGCTCACCTCTTGGGAAATGTGTCTCTAAGCAATGCAATGAGCCCCAAACTGCGTGGTGCACCTTACCATGGCAGCCCCCCACGCACTGACACCTCTCCATTAAATATGTGCATTTGTGTATTACGACTATAATGTCTAACAACTGAGTGAAAACGGAATTTCCCCTAGAAGGATTAATCATGTTAAGTATGTCTCTTTCTTTTTCTACTCCTGATCAGATCCCCTTCATCAGGTTGAAACAAGAATTCCATGAGAAATGTGCACAGTGAAGAGCATTGCTGACTAAGAATGTTTGTTCTATGAGGCCAATTGACGGGACACTGGAGTCAGAATCCTCGTTTGCCCAAACATACTCACAATGTATTCTTGTGATAAAGGTGGAAAAAACTTTTTAGGTACATATTTTTATGCTTGGTCATTCCAGGAAGGAGCTACATAGCAGTTACTGTTGTGCAAAGGTTGAGTCACTATATTGAGGTCTAGTTGCAAAGGGCCCGTTTATGGACATTACGATGTGATGAATTGGAGGTGGTGTAATGGATGGGCATTACATCTTCCTTTGACATAGAGAACGATCAATGACTGAGCATTGGTAGTTATGGCGCTGTTTGCAGAGGGCCACAAGACTCCCCCATTATCTCCACAGTAGCTGAGAAACAGCCTTTGTGTCCAATGCTGGACGAGTGCAGTTAGCAACAGGGGAAAGATGAGTGGGGGGGGGGAGCCTTATTTGTAGAAAGCTGGAATCGAGCCTCCCTGTCTGGGAGTGGTAGAAATCCTCTCCACATAAATTTCCCTCCACTTTCTCCCCCTCCTTTCCCTTCCTGATTATCTCTCACTCATCCTCCTTATTGTTTTACAGGGTAACATTGTGCAATATCTAGGGATGAGTTGAAAGGATATACACTCCTTGTAAATATTCCTGCATGCACATAACACAAAATGTGCTTCTTTAAGGACGTTAGATCTGCACACACCAGCAGTTATAGGCAGTCACTGGAGGTTTACCAACAAGACTCCTCACTCTTCTTTTTTTCTCTGCCTCTATTAAGGCTGACGTTGATGAATGACTGAGATTGCTTCATCACAGAACGAATGTTATCAAACATAGAGACACGGAGAGCACCGAGGGAACTTTAGACTCTGCAAGATGGAGGCAGGAGAGGTAGTCATATATCGGCTGAACTCCAGAGGTGCTAAACCTGCAGGGATTTGACAGGAATTGGAAGACAGGGAAATCCATTTTGGATGACAATAAGGTTTTTAGAGGTAGGCATGGGACGCGATGATAATGCCATGTCATAATAAAGCTTTCATCATAATTGTTTTTTACATTTTCAAGATAAAAGTCCCTGATACAGCAATTATCTGAGCAAACCATTCATGTTCATGTTTTTTATTAATCATATGATGGCAAATAAAAAGTATATGATGAAAATAGTACTTTTTGAATATGTCTGACAATCACAGTGACTGTATTAGAATATATGTATTTTGTTTCCAACACTGTCAGGTTATGTAAAATATTCTGTTCGCCTAAGACCAATGTAGTGTTTGCAGCATGGCTTGCACTACAGCCAACGAAAGTGTTTCTCCAGGGCTGCAGTCTATTGAGCGTGGTTAAATCTAAACTTGGTTGAAAAATTGATAGATGCAATAAGGCAAGCTGAGATATTAACATATACAATTTTTGTATTCATAGAGCTCATTTAAACACAGACGTTAGAGATGAAAAGACATTTTCTATAATACTGGGACTGTTCAATGAGATTACTGACCCACAGGGTGTAAAAAAGATTCCAGAAATGAACAGCAAATAAGCTTTTCCTGTTCTAATACGTTGAAATAACAAAAAAATGAGCTTTTGTCTGAAGCTGTCAAGTGCAAGATAAAAGGATGGAGATACTGCAGCTCAGTCTTATCTGAGGTTTCCTAAAAGAAACTCTGATAGTGTTTGGATGAATTTACTTGCAATGCAGCTCCAATTATTTTAATGTCACCTTGTTTATTACAAAAATAATCCTTGAAACAAGCTTTTTTAAACATGAAACAGCATATTCCATCGAATTTTCTAAGAAGACATATAGCCACTAAAATATATTTAGATAAGGCTTTCGCATAATGATGCTGGGGCTGTAAAATGTATGCTCATTTCAGTTTTCCAAAAAGAGTAAGTAACAATAATACGTTTAGACTTTTCAAATCAGCTTTGCCAAATGCCATTTTGGTTTCTGTCCCATCTCTTTTTCTCCCTGTACACTGCAGCAGTAAGGAAACGGAGCTGATATAAAAGGTTTGAGGGGTTACCCAAAATTCATTGTAAATAACTTTCTCTAGTGTTCAAATTGAAATTGTTGTTATATAATGACGTCATAACCGAAATGTGGGCTGGCTTTACATTGAACTCCTGGCAACGTCCCGCCCACGTGACACGTCCCAACCTATCGTCCCCCATATATAGTCGCGAGCTGAATCCCCTCGTGCAGCTCCTCTGTGTGTCTATGTATTCAGCAGGATGTCTGCAGGAGGGACTTAGAGTTGTTGTAATACAGGGGTGCCCAACCAGTCGATCGCGGTCTACCAGTCGATCGCGGGCTGTGTTCCAGTCGATCGCGAGAAAATGTTGTGAGTAGGCTATCCTCCTACTGTTGTGTAAAATAGGCCTACATTAAAACTTCCAACTTAAAACATCTTAAATTGGCACAATGAACTGCTGATCGCGTGAAGCAGTGTGTAGATTTGTACAGCTATAGGTAGATCAGGCATAATCAAAGAAAAAATCTCACATGCTTCTTTCTATATGCGCACGCATGGTATGGTTGCTAGGTTCTAACTAAGGACTCGGAAGGGCGTTAGAAGCTTGACTAGAGCGAGTGGATACTACCATGGGGACAAAAGCTAAAAAATCTAAAACTTATCATTTTCATTCAGAGTGGCAGGAGGATTATTTGTTCATGTATTCTAATGCCAAGTCCATCTGTCTTATCTGCAATGCAAATGTGGCTTTACCAAAGAAAGGGAATTTGGAGCGGCATTTCAAGACGGTACACAAGAGCTACGATACAAACTTCCCAGCTAAATCACCACTGCGCACCCGAAAAGTCAAGAAATTGAAAAGTCAGCTAGCAGCACAAACAGTCCATTTTTACCAGGCCCAATACCACGAGTAAGCCGGCAACCATAGCTTCTTATCGTGTCTGTCGTTTTTCTTGCAAAAGGAAAGAAATCTTTCAAGGATGGTGAGATTGTGAAAGAAGCGTTCATGGAAGCCGCAGATGCGCTTTTTGCCGATTTTAATTCTGTTACACGGTGATGCGAGGGAATGGCGGAGGATGTTGAACAGCAATTGAGGAATGATATTGACACATGTGAGTGTTTTTCTCTGCAATTCGATGAATCCACTGATGCTGTGGATGTGGCTCAGCTGTGTGTGTGCATTAGAATGGTTTTCGACAATATGAGTGTAAAAGAAGAGCTGCTGACCATTTTGCCTTTGAAAGGGCACACAAGAGGCACAGATATTTTTCAGGTTTTTATGGAATTTGTTAGTAAGAGCAAGTTGCCCCTCTTCAAACTCATCTCCATTTCAACCGATGGGGCTCCAGCAATGATTGGACGTACTCCTGGGTTCATTGGATTGTGCAAACAGTCTGAATCTTTCCCGGATTTCCTGAATTACCATTGTATAATTCACCAGCAAGGGTTGTGTGGGAAGATTTTAAATATGAAAGAGGTGATGGATGTGGCTAACAAGATTGCGTGTTCTGTTCGGGCCAGGAGTCTGCAGAGGCGATTATTCTGTGCGCAACTCGAAGAGACCGGTGCAGAACACACAGATCTGCTGCTGCACACAGACGTAAGGTGGCTCAGCAGAGGGACATTTCTGGAAGGGTTTTCTGAATTGTTGCCCGAAATTAAAGAATTTCTGAAACGTTCAAACCATGCTGAATATGCACAGCTAGAAGACAGTCAGTGGCTCTGGATTTAGCCTTTCTTACCGATCTGACTGACAAGCTCAATAACTTGAATCTAGAGCTGCAGGGTAAGAACAAACACATCATCAACATGATCAGCTCCGTGAACACCTTTAAAAGCAAGTTACAGCTGCTATCAAGCAGGTTGCAACAGTGTGATCTGCGGAACTTTCCACACATGGACACAGAACTTAAGCGTCAGGGCAAAGACTGTGCGGAGCTTGAGAGTGCACGTTATGATGATCAATTGCAAAGCATTTTGTCAGAATTTGACAGGCGCTTTACTGACTTTGCATCCATTGAGCCTGTTGTCAGTTTTCTCAGTTTTCCATTTGGGGAGAATATAGATGTGGATTGTATAACGTCCAAAGCGGCATCACTCTTCAACCTGGATAACGGTGCTATTGAGAATGAGATCCTCAGACTAAATAATGACATTGAGCTCAAATCAAGAGCTACACCTGACACAAATGTCCAATTCTGGAATCTAATGCAGAAAGAGAAGTGCCCCAACCTCAGACAAGCAGCAAAGAATTTGACTGCACTTTTTGGATCAACATTTTTGTGTGAGTCTGCCTTTTCACATATGAAAATCATTAAGTCAAAATACAGATCCACCATGACTGACGACCACCTTGTGGCCTGCTTACGGCTGGCACTGAGCTCCTACTGTCCGGACTATGAGAGACTAGCTTCCTCTCTCAGTGCCAGAAGTCCCACTAAGGTAGAGAACCATTTTTCCAACTTGAATTAGGCATTGTATTAATTGGGTTGTATGTTGTTGTGTTGTTACGGGCCAGTCCTAGGCCTACTTGTGCTTATTCTTTGCACGTCGTACATTTACTTCAATAAATGTATTATTATTGTTAAAACTTGATCTTTGTGTCAGAAAATTGTGTTATTATATAAGTGCACAATTAATTGTGGCTACGCTATGGCTTTCGATATGACTCGGTAGATCTCGACACACTATCAATTTTAAAAGTAGATCTTGGTTCAAAAAAGGTTGGGCACCCCTGTTGTAATACATATAATGTCACTGTTCTAGTGGTAAACACTGAGAAGTGTTTCAGAAATAATGCTTGATGTGGTTTGGAACATATCATGGGGTTTAATCATGGCAGCGTTTAGCTGAGTTTCTCCATTAGAAACTTCTCTCTTCAGACAAAGAGCTGCATGATGCTCCAAAGGGGAGTGGCCAGCTTCAGCTCAGCTCAAATTTAAAGCGACAGTCACAGAATCAGCACTTTGGGAACAGGGCTGAAATAGAGGGGTATGAGGCATGCTGCAATGGGGGATCTGTTTGGTATTTTGAGCAAAACACTTCACAGACACGCTTTGTATAGATATCGCCCTACAATATATTGTTCAAGTATAGCATAATAGGAGACCTTTAAATTAAATCATTATGTTCGGACTTCAGATATGATAAATCTGTAAGGTTTTAAGCATTTTACAACATTTTATATGTTCATGGCTCACTCTCATTAAGGGAATGCATGTAATGTCTGACTACAAAGTAGCTAGAATCTTTAGTTAAAGTTAAATATGTTGGTATGTGGGTTTTAAGGTGGCCCTATTTTGCTTATTTTACTTATTTACTGTGACATGTTTTTATGCTTTTATGTCCAAAAAGGTCTTTATTTTTCTCATACTGCCTGTCCTGCAACACCTCTTTTCACCCTCTGTCTGAAACAAGAGCCCGGTCTGCTCTGATTGGTTAGCTGGCTGGCTCTGTTGTGATTGGTCAACAGCTTAGAGATTTCTCGTTCCTTAGCCGATACAAACTGATGTCAAGATAGAGACTTTGTTTGCTCTGCTTATGAATGCAACACTTGCTAGATGTCTAGCAGGGCTGTTAGTTATCAATTCTCAGTGAATTTTTCAACGTACTGATTATAAAGCTGAACACAGATTCATAGCTTGAACGGCTAACACAATATAAATAAAAAAGAATAGTTTAACACAATCTTTACAGTATGATAAACTAGTCGAGCAAACTGGGAAGAGAGGGCATCATTTTCAAATAACTGCAGTCTCAGTTTAGTGCAGCTCATTATATTGAAAAAAGAAAAATCGAAGTTAAAAGCACCTCAGCACTTCAGACGGAAGCACGTGCAACTGACAAAAAGAGACACCTGGCCTACTTTTGAAAACTTACAGAGAATTTTAAAGTAAATCACATTTTATTAATCAGAGGTGGGAAAAAGCGAGGGTGTGTGGTGTAACAATAGTATTGTTATGTAGTGTTTGTTTCAACACTGACTTGTTGACAGTGTGACACCTATTAGCGGTAGCTGGACAGAGTTTGTTATACTAGGTTGTGAACCAGTGACGGATTTAAATAAACAGTGTAAGCAAACTGGAATATGCTTTAATCGTCCATTCTGTGTCGGGTAGAGACAGGGCAGAATGAAAAATGTGGCACCTGGCCAAATTAACACCTGAAAGAGGAAGGAAAGAAAGGAAAAAGGAGGGTTAGAGACAGAGCCAGAAAAGATTGAGGAAATGGCAGAAAACAAAGGGAGAAGCAAGACTTCGACACAACAGATTAAAACAAGAATAACTGGCGTGAAAAGTGTCACGGCTAATAGGGACACGACACATCAAGCTCCTCTGAGACAGCGGGCTGTCACACTGGAACAACTCTCTCTAAAAACAGACCGAGCTGCGTCTCCGCGGCGCTAATCAGAGTCGACGTTGGGAATACATCTCCTCTGTTGTAATCTATTTGCATCGCTGAAGCTATGCTTCATTTGTGGGACATTTTATGTGCAGCGAGATTGTGTTTGTCTTTCTCAAAGTACTAAATGGCTGGGCTAATGATCTTGACATATTGTACAGCTCAGGACGGCAGCGAGACATCTGAGCTTATCAGGGCCGCACAATAACATTAAATCAAGAGGGAACCACATGACAAATGAGCTGCGTACATCTGGGATAAATATATAATCAGACATGCACCAAAGCATCAGAATCAAGTGTTAGGACATGGGTTTGGGATTTCATAATAGAAAATAACTTGTTCCCTTCTGGCTATTGCACTTGTACCACACTTATAGAAAGAAATCAGTAACCAACTCTCAACTAAAGGCCTTCATAAGGCTCCTCAAATAACATTATTGAATGACATCATCAGCATAGAAGTTGTAGAGGAGATCAGTATGTTTAAATGACAAGTCTGGAACAAGCCAGTAAGTTATTATGTTATGTAGTGATGCTCTGATAGTAAATCATTTATGATTTGATGGTTATAAAACTATAATTCTGGTAGTTTTGATTAGGATTTCGATGGGTTATAATCACATCAAAGGCATTAATAGAATAATGAAAGGAATATGAAGTTGACACAACTGAGCAGAAACATGAATGAGTCAGACGTTTAGACTGTAAACAAGCCAAAAGTTCAATCAGATGATCTAACCTTAAAAGTGTGTCCATATAAAATTGTTGGCAGTAAACCATCACCTTTGAAAAGACATCAACGGTAAGTACATTAGGTCAAACTTCAACCAGTACACTTTCATAGAATTTAAATTGGTTCTACGGATGTAGTGTTTTGATAACAATACCAGAGAAAGGGCCTATACTGATTCAAATAGATAGATTGGGCATCGAGGACATCTGGCATATACATACATACATACATACATATATACATACATGTATCCATATATATATATATATATATATATATGGATACATGTTTATGTCTGATTCCTCTTGAATGTCATGTGTCTGCAGCCCACCTGTACACAGCGTTACTGAGGGAGCTAACAACAAATATGACAGCAGTTTGCCGGTATTCAACTTGATAGGCAAACAAGATTTAAGGCTACTGTACTTGCAGTATCTACCAAGCAAATGATTGAAGTAGTGCTGCAAAATATAACTCAACCAACGTCAACATCAAGCCACTCCAATTGCTTGATTGGGGATCCATAACCATGGATTTGAATAATCAATTCTATAGTTGCATCTGATTACAATGGAGCATACTGCATCAGCAGCACAATGGAAGACAATTTAACTAGGAGAGCTAAGAGGCAACATCAGCTGTTTTGAGGGATTTCCCCCCACTGCCAACAAGTTCTACGGCTACTTGAATTACCTGCAAATAGAATGTTTGAAGGGGTTTCAGTAGCACTGCAAAATATGACACAACCAACTGAATCATGCCTGCTGTGTGATCTATTCATTTAATAATACATAACAACCCAGAAAATTGGCATAGGTATACATGCGCTTTTAAAAGCTAGTTGATGTATAACAGAAAGTGACACAGGAAGTAAAAATACTATAGCAGCTTATTACGTTAGCTTAAAGTAATAGAAGACTTTAAGTGTCGTTAGGATTTACTCAATATTCTAGCACAAACACATTAGCGTACAAATTGCCCCCCCTCCGCAGTCGTACAGTGATTTGTGTGCTAAAGGATGATGTAAATATTTGACAGTGAATTAGACCTGTGTAACCAATTGAATTCAGAGGCACTCAGAGTCCATGCTCTGAGTTGTGGAATGGCTCTTCAGAAGCTAGAGGCTGTGAGAGGATGTGCAGTAACAGGACAAATTTGATTTTCTGGCCTATGATGCCATTTTAGTTCTGTCATGCATGTTGCTCCTACACCATTTTGAGATCCTGAAGACATCAAATTAAAATTTCACTGGAAAGAAGTCAAAATGGCCTCTGCGGTTCTAACAAGCGAGGTCAAGATCCTGGGAGAGAAAACCAGTGGAAATGTACTGCTAGGTAAATCATCCCTTGTTTAAAAGGTTTAAAAGGTGATTTGATATGCAACATATACTCATCTCTAATCCCTTGTCTGGACTTAAAGGCTCAGCACTGAGCACTTTCAGGGTTAAAGCATCCCTACAGTGGCAATTCAGCATGATACGCAGCAAGCTCTCATCACTGGTACCATGTCATGTTTAGGGCTGTTATTGAGCTGCATCCTCACTGGACAGATTGTTCTTCTATAAGCAGCACAGCCAGCTGCAGACTGAAATCCACCCGGGGGACAGCTAAGCACAGCTCTTAGCAGCCTCGTCCACCTCCTCTCTGTCCAATGTCCTCAGCATGTCTCAGCTGTGAAATGTCTGGGACTCCCTTCTGCGTTAAGATGCTTTGCTGCCAACTCCCTGTGGAGCCAAATGCCTGGGTCTCGTAGAGGCATGTTTCTTAGAGGCTTTTTTTAAAAAAAAAAGGATAGTTCTAGGGACTTTAGGAGTAGACCTTTTTTCCCTCTCTTTTTGTTCAGTGTATAGACTGGCTTAATTTAAACATTCACATTTGTTTCAAGAGGAATATTTTAAGGAATAGTTAGGTAAACAAGCCTATCAATCACTTTCTGCAGTGATTTAGAGGTGGAGGCAGTTAGCTTAGCTTAGCATAGCATAAGGTTCACAAATAAGATCAAACATATTTTATTTACAAGTTGGTGGTTTGTTCAGAGCCAGGTAAGTTGTTTCGTCTTTTCTTCCAGTCTTCACAACTTGTTTATACACCGTTGTGTCTGTCTTAAAGGTAAATTCCATACGCAGATTAGAGTAGCAACAAGGCTATTGATAGACTAGTCAGAAATAAATGTGTTTATCAAATAAGGATGCCAAACATTCATGTTCACGTTCAAGCTATTGCAATTGATTCTGTTATATCTCAGTTATATAGTATTTTAAGTTTACTTAAGCCCTTCTAACTGAGACCATTCGAAGCTGCAATCAATGCTACTCTTCCACATATTCACATATAACAAAAATTTGAAACACTCAAGTTACAGCCCTAATAACGAGCAATACATACAAATAAATTCTGAAAGACAGTGGAAGAGGATTCAGTGTGTTTTGACTTTCACTGTGGCCTGCAGGAAATCCAACCATTACGAACCACACTGAGAAAATACCATTTACTTTACGCTGTTCTACTGCACCAAGCTGAGTGTAAGGGTATAAGCTAGTGTGTGTGTGTGTGTGTGTGTGTGTGTGTGTGTGTGTGTGTGTGTGTGTGTGTGTGTGTGTGTGTGTGTGTGTGTGTGTGTGTGTGTGTGTGTGTGTGTGTGTGTGTGTAAGTGTTTACATGTTTCATTGTACACTGCCCACAGGTATCAAGCTGTCCAACACAGCAGACTTTAGTAAACATCATGCAGGGCCTCAAAGACGGCCAAGAGGCTATTAGTCGGACATAAAAGACAGGATATGTGAATCACTGCAGTCGGCCTAAAGGAGGGAAAGTGCATGATTGGATTCAAGCTAAATGTGCCTGTCAGTGTGTGTGTGTGTGTGTGTGTGTGTGTGTGTGTGTGTGTGTGTGTGTGTGTGTGTGTGTGTGTGTGTGTGTGTGTGTGTGTGTGTGTGTGTGTGTGTGTGTGTGTGTGTGTGTGTGTGTGTACAATACTTTACACATGTGTATGCCAGTTTTTTTGGCTCCAGTTTGGGTGATTGTGAAACCAACCAGGAGAGTCATTCACAGGCTACAATCGAACACACACACACATACGTGTAGCAAAGAGACTCTCCACAGCGGGATAATTAGGCTTGGTCACTGCTGAGATGTGATGTAATGGATAACCCTGTCTGAAAATGACTGGGGGGCAGCACACATAATTGAGCATGCTGTGTTATGTGCTCTTCACAGGGGAGGCTAAAATAGTGGGGAACCTTGATGTTTGCTTTTTTTGGCTCTTACAGGGTTATATATTATGTGTGGACCTAATGAACATTGTGTTGAAGCCTGGTACTTTTATGTGTGGGTACATGGTCAACGTGTCAGACATTACAAAAGAGTTAACGTTAACATATTCATATGTATGGAGGAGCGGGGCTTCAGTTCGATTGGCTGAGGATTGCATCACTGCTTTTTGCTGTGGTGCTGATGGCGTCATCGGTTGGTGACCTGATCTGGATCGGTTTGCATATGAGTGTGAGAGTGCCAGTTGAGGTGGTTTGGGCAACTCGTAAGGATGCCACCTGGCTGCCTCCCTCGGGAGGTGTTCCAGGCACATTCAGCTGGGAGGAGACTGAGGGGCAGACCCAGGATCAGGTGGAGGGATTAGATCTCCACACTGGGCTAGGAGTTCCTTGGAGTTCTCCAGTCAGAGCTGGTTGATGTGGCCAGGGAAAGCCCTCTGCTGTAACTGCTGATGGATGGAATATGCTTCATAGTAAAAGCATGTACTTACATTTTTGGGGAGTTATGATTAAGGAAATGGCAACTCAAGAGGAGCTAAAGTGACAAGGTTAGAGCAACGACATAAGGCAGTAGAGGCATACCATGTGAAGTTAGGGCATTTTTATACATTTGTATGCTTATACAGTACTTGTGTGGACATGGTAACAGACAGGGCTGGGCTTTGATAACCACATTGAGATTACATTTAAAGGTTTTGTATTTGTAATTCTGGGTGCTACGCATTCGACCTGGCAGGTTTTCCTTAATCTTACAATTAAGTGCAACATTTGATAGTTGAAAGTCTTCCTTTCTGTAATTTTGAACTGCATACCCAAATGTAATCCTACATTTTAATCACTTTTTGTTTACTTTGTATTCGAAAAAAATGTGAGATGGAGGGATGCATTATGTTATAGGTGGGTGGGTCTATTATGTCTAAACAAATAAAGACTTCCACACTGAAAGGCAATTGTTTATATGTTCTAATAGTTCACTTTGAGGCTTTCTGATGCCTATTTTGTGTTACATGCTCTTTAAATGAATTTAACCTTTACTTTTGGTAAGACTAACCCTAAACTGCATTTTGTTGTCTCACTACCCTCACTTTCTAAAGTCTAATTAAATAGTGAGATATGAGCACAGTAATGTTTTGAGGTTTGCACGACCAAATCAAATAGAAATATTTAGTATCTGCTGCATATTTATTTACATGTCTGGTATCTTTGGAAATGTTGACATTTTGTCTATAATTTAAAGTAAATTAATTTAGGGCCAAGCTAATTGGAAGCAATAACAGTGTCAAAGAGGTTCCAGAGAAGTAGAATATGGAAAGCGTGACTGACAGTTTTATAAATAATATAATACTTCCATCATTCTATCTTTTAAACAGTGCATCAGAAAATCATCCTAATGTGGATGTGCACTTCCATATCAGAAAGCCACATGAAAGGCAGTGTGAGAAGCAAACAGATTAAAGCAATCTTCAAAGTCAGTTTCCCCCATATGCTTGAAGTCATGGGATGCCGCCCGCTGATTATGGGATGGGATGATTTCAAAGGGATGACACAGGGCCATAACATAAGTGCGTATAGAAAAGCAGGGTATACTTTCATCAGAGCAGGAGCTCCACAGGCAGGAGGAAAGCTGGGTGTTCAAACCAATGAACAGGATACATGACCATGAATACTAAATGAATACTACATTTAAACTGATGCTTTCATCCTGCGACTAACATTATATGCTTTTTACGGTAAAGAAATAACTTCACAATCAATAATCCTCAGATACAACCTGATTTATTGAGATTAAAAGGTCTATTTTAGGTAATTTGTATATTCAAAGACTCAAAATACACTCAGATCACAATGAATCACATTTTGAAAATCTGATTGTATAACGATTTAGAAAAATGGCTTATTAACACAAAACTGTAGCTCCAATTTTTTTTGTTGCTGAGGTTCAAAAACTAGCCTGACGGATCCAAATGTATGGCACTAATGCAGAAACCCTTAATACCAGAGGTGTATAAATAAATATGTGAAAATATTGATCTGATTACATGTTTAAAAGTGTGTAAATCAATAATCGCTAACCTTTGGATATCTCTACTGGAACAGCGTTACCATTGCCTTATGTTAAGTTTGGATTCACATGGTTTAACAGTGTGATGAACCATTTCTGTTTGAGATTTAGTTCTATGCCATTAACACAACGTTGCCTTGTTTTTATTTATTTATTATTTTTTACAAATAACCACCTGGAGTGGTTACAGTCAGTTTTCTTTCCAGCTGACTTTTAAAATTGTGTTTCCATACATTAGTAATTTCTGTGATTCTAATAAAATGTGAGGATCTGTTTCTATTGTAGCAGACATTTAATGCAACATGTATTTCTTATGGAGATAACCAATATGATACAAAGACAAAAAAACATTATTTTATGAATGTCTTTATAGTTATGTTGTTGTAAGCAATTTTCCAAGTCAGTAACCTTCATGTAATAATGAAGCGATTGCCGAAAGCATCCTCTGGCTTTTAATGTGGTTTTGTAATAAAGATATCACATGGTAACTTATGCTGTTACACTTTTTCTGAACAATAACTTTATTGGACTGAGGGAGCATCCTTGTAATTTGATTGCTCTGTTTTCAAATAATAATACTTGTTTCATTTTAAACTATGCATTAGATTTAATTTATATTTAAATGTAATGATTTCTCAGACTTCATCTAGAGCACTAAGGCATTGTCTGATGTCATATAACTGGAGTATATATGTATTCAGCACCATCTTGCAGACTTAAAACAAATATAGATAATAGTCAAACTTTAACCAACTCACTTTAACATACTTCTACAGCTATTTTTTCACATTTGGTTTGCCTGATTTCCTTCTGTAGAAATGATTGTACAACCTGAACCCTCCAATGCATAATCGAGTAAAATTCATCTTTTTTTCAGGAGAAAGTTACCTATCAGGATGTTTATGCAGCAGGGAGATTACGTGACTGTAGTCATACGATTCTTAAAACAAAATAATCCTCAGAACGAAATCTTAGTGGGAAAAACTTGTACCGTTGTTAACGAACAGAAACATTGTTTTCCCGCATCACTTTCAAATTTTATTCAGAAAAGCAGCATTTTGGTATGAGGGCACACTCCAAAAGTAAGAGGGCGCCTGTTAACCATTTAAGACAAAACCCTGTGATGTCATACAGCAGCAGGACAACAAATGAAGCACCATCCTGCAAACTAAAAACTTTTTTTTTCTCAAGCTGCATCGAATAAATGCAGGTAATAATAAAACATACTTTTTAATGAAGTAAGAGTTGCATTGTCTCGAGACACAAATGGAGACTCTCCATGGAAGAATGACACTTCACTAAATTATGTGGCTGCCTGCTGGAGGCTGAAGAGCTTTTTCAGGCTGCAAATGACAGATCCTGGACCACGGATTCATCACGTTCCCCTCTCCTTCTGCCTCCCTTCTCCTCCTCTTTCCTCCCTCAGTGACACTGCCAACAGATGAATCCTGCCAAGTGCCTCCCCAGGAGAAGTGTCTCGCTAAATCTGACAGTGTATATGTGTGTGTGTGTGTGTGTGTGTGTGTGTGTGTGTGTGTGTGTGTGTGTGTGTGTGTGTGTGTGTGTGTTTCTTTGATGGCAACGTTGGCAGTAATGTGCCTAATGGAAGATAAGCAACAGACATGTCTCACAGCCAAGCACTTCCCCCCCAACATCATCATGCTGAGCGGAATAGAGGGAATACTCTCCCACTCTTCATATCTTCAAGCACACACACGTCGCAGTGTACACCCATGCAAACACATTCAGGAGGGATGGTTTGGATCTTCTTTCTCAAAGCTGCCTTTATCATCTCTCACAAAGTTTGGAAAGCCTCTCCCACAAACCCCTACATGGTCCAATGATGAGTCCTGTAGATGAGTTTTAGTCACAGAGGGACACCTTAGAGAAAGTGTAGCGCTGGATCGCCTTATCAAAGGTGCCCGCAATCATCATTCCTCTAAAGTACATCCACACACACACACACACACACACACACACACACACACACACACACACACACACACACACACACACACACACACACACACACACACACACACACACACACACACACAGTGAAGTGCTTTGTGAGGGACTGAAAGACGGGCACAGCAGAAGGCACTTATAGAGAAAGACGGAGGAAGAGTCCTTGACTGCCGGCTGACCCCGCAGCTTGTTTGTGCCGCTTTAAAGGAGAGCATCCTGATCAAAGGTGGAGAAAGAGGAGAGGTTCCAGAGTTAACGCAGTGACAGGTGAGGCAAGGAAGGAAGAATGATAGAGGACACCGAAAGGTCTGAGTCCACATCGTCGGACAATGAGCACCTGAACTGCTCCTCCTTAAGGGGGAGGCTGATAAATGGGCTGGGTGTGTCAGATACTCTCATTCCATTTTCTCACTCACAGCAGCTACGGCACGGTGGAGTGAAGTTTATGCTGCAGGCATATTCTATTAATTATTTTACATTGTTCTATTATTTCGCTTCGAGTTCATTATTTATTTACAGACCTATCATAGTGCAGCGCTATTGGATATGTCTCATGTAAGTTGCAAACCCTGCCGCATTTATCTTTCCCACCTTACTAAAAAGTTATTCTTGAGAGCCACTGAATACTGAAATGTACTGCATTAGCATTGCAATTTTAAGTGCAAAAAAACAATTATCTACAGTTTAGATACTTGAGTGTAAAAAGTATATTTTTGCAATGGTGCTAAGCAAGTGAATGCAAACAGAAAACTCCTAAATGCATTCTGAACATACCACAGAAGAATGGGTTTACTTATTTTCTAAAAGAGCAACATATGGCAAAACTAAACACGTGGATGCAAGATTGCAATTTCCTCATGTTTACTTAGGAACATATTAGTGTCTGAGATTTGTACTGTAAGATTACAAGTATTATTGTTTATATTTAAAGAGGACACTTTATGCTAATTTTCGTGTTCATATTTGTATTGTGTGCCTCTTCTGTGACATGTTTACCTGCTCTAATGTTCAAAAAGTGATTTATTTTTCTCACAGCTTGCTGGCTTTGTTGCGATTAGGCCACTGCTTAGAGATGTCCCGCCCCTTAGCCCTGGAGCATTAACCAATAGAAGCGAGTGTTACATAGTGATGTCACAAAGTAGTCCAATTGAGGGGTTTCAGGCTGGGGGGAGGGAGTGTGTACAAAAACCTATACAACACACTACAGGCAAGTGAAAACCATGACAGGGACAAAAGGGCCCCTTTAAAGTATGGTTATGGTATTCAGAATAGCAACATTTTAAATTTGGCGCCCTGTGTTCACTTTTCCCATCCATCTGTAAGAAAAAACCCTATATCTTTAGGCTGAAACTCAAAACATGAGCCTCATACAAACTTAAAGTTATTTGCAAATTGTATGACTGTATTGTATGAACTAATTATAAAGAGCCTCCTAATAACTCCATTTAATAACTCATGTAAACCCTCCATCTGTTTGACAACAAATAAGGAATGAGGTTTGAAGTCGCTGTGATGAAGTAGCTATAGTTAGGCAGATCATCTATTATCTATGAAGCATTCACATCACCAGGCATCTTTTTTATTTTAATGTCCTCATTAAGATGCTCACCATGCAGTTTATTTGGATGAAATCACTTGGATGAGAGTCTGTATGTCTGACATCTTTGGCAGCCCTCTCTTCTCAATCCCCTGCATCACAGAGCCAAGCTGCCTTGTATGAGGGCTTTCTGAAGTTGCTCTTTCTCGCAGTCTTCAATGTGAATCCTCGTCTCCCTGATCACGGCACAGCGGCGTCTGTCAGCATGTTGACTGTTGACTCCAAAAATAGTTTCAGCCGGGCATGGTATGGAGGATGTGCTTTGGCAATCTTTTCCTTGAGTTTTATAAAATTACAACCCAGACAAATTTCCATGGGTAGTCTTGATGAAAAGTAAATTCAGAGTAAATGTCCATTACATGAAGCATAATACTGCCTTGCTTCCATGCAGATGTGGAATGAAACTAAGCACATTTATTCCATACCTCAAGAGGACATATTATGCTCATTTTCAGGTTGGCACAGTATTTGTATTTTGTACTTATATCTTTAAAAAAGGGTTGTTTTTTTTCTCAGAATGCCTGTGCTGTATCACACACAATGTGTTACAGAGCTAGCCAAAAGATGCACGAGTTACATAGTGATGTCATTATTTTAGATTTAGATTTAGATTTATTTGAAATGTAACTTATAGTTACTTTTTACACATTGAAAGTCATATCATGTATCTAAAATTAGAAACAATAAAACATTTATGCCCTACATGTATCTGTTAGGTACAAAAACAGGAAAATATAATTTAGTTTTTTAATGTCATACTGCAAAACGTGTCATTGTCCTGTAAACAGGATCATGAAAAAACTACCTTTCTGACTTTCATGTTACCGTCACATATTAATCCCAGCAAAACCACTATTATGAAATAGATATATCTTAAACCACTGTGGAATGGCATCAGTCAATGGTGGAGAGCGGAGAAATCAACACCTGTTAATATGAAAATGTCAAGGATAATTACTTTAAGTACACTTTGCTCATGAAGGTATATTCACACAAAGCCAGTAGACGTGTATGATTGATTCTTAGGTCCTGAGACAACAGTGCAGAGGTGTGCTGCAGCTACAGTAATAATTCTTCTCCCGCTGCAGTTAATCCCAGGCTGCCCTGCAGCGCTTGTCTTCTCAGTGAGGAATATATACTGAGGTCAGGACCTAAATACATCGGCTACCTACCGCTGAGCGCAGACAAGCTTTAAAACGGTCAGCCTGTCCTCTACTCCCTTCCTGTTTCTTCTGACACTTTCCTCCTTCTACTGTATGCCTTTTTGTGTATACACATCAAGCAGACACACAGAGAACATAAAGGATATCAAGGAAAAGTCTAGGTCCATTGACATTGCAAAGAATGAAGAAGGTAGAGGCACTGAAGGGGCTTTTTGTCTTTAAGTGGTTAGTCTTTGATTTGTTAAAAAATAAGTAAAAATGCTTTTCAATATCTTTGAAGTACGGTTGCCTGCTTATTGTCCAGACCGATTATCAAAAATTGCACAAAAAACTGCACGGAGAAGTAGGGAGGGGAGCATGACCAGATGATCATAGTCTAAAGAAAGGAATCACAGCGAGCAATCAGACGTATATGATGCTGACCTGTTTCAACCTTCTTTGTCCCTGTTTACGGAGAAAATGTTACTTTACTGTTTAACCAGAACCTTTTACAGTAAAACTTTGTTTTGTATTTGCAATGCAAATCGTTTATTGGTCTTGTTGTTTACACATAATGTACATGTAACTACTAAATATATTCAACATAAAATAATATACAACATAGAACAATCGGTTTTGGCTTGATAAATGACTTAAATAACTAGATGATTGTCAAATTTGCTGAATTTCCTCATCATTTAACTGCTTAATCATCATCAATCATCGTTGCATCAAACACCCATGTTGGTGAACTGCTGGCAATTATGGATGTCTATATTTTATACATATAAAACTTGTGTGAGAACAGATCAGTTTAGCAGAAGGCCAAGGAACAACTACTTTTACATTTTCCTTTAAGCTACAGCTAGTATACTACAATAAGCTAGGCTGGTTGCTAGCTTCTGGTGGCTAATACTAACTGTTTGAGATTCATATTCATATTTAACTTTACAAAGTGGGAAAATCACTGCTGTTTTTCCTTAAATGTTGACTGAACCTGTATTATTATAATTTTCTTTCATTTTGATGAGTTTTGTTACAAAATCTCCCAGGTGTGATGAAGCAGATGTTCATGTAGCTGCTTTCTTTTTTTAGAGCCAATGCTTGAATTGTTTATTCTGTGCTTCTTGGATCAGTACCCATTCTTGCTGATTTAGATAACTGTCCTCGTACTTGACAGAGAAGAAAAAAACCTCATTATCAGCGGATTTGATTTTGAGTTTCTGTCATAACAGTTGTTGTTCCATACTCTCTGCTGTGAGGACGTCTGGAACTCACTATGGTGTCAATACACCGGCGCCGTGAGAACTGAGTGAGTGAGACTGAGCCGATGAGCAGACGGGGATATTTGGTGTCTAATTCTGCGGGAGACTCCAGTAAACCCCACAATCTGCTGCTGAATGTATGCCAGGCATGCTGTATTGGCCACTGTTAAATCTTTAATAATCTAACAGTAGTGATGTCATTGCCTCTGCACTCCAGTTTGCTTTTAGAGGAAGACCCTCACTACATTTATAATTTACATCATTAGGAAAAGCCATTTAAGGGTGGGAAGACGGGATTGTAAAGGAGGCTTAACCATCACAAGCTGTGATTGCATCTTTGCCAGACCTGGGTTTACACTCCAGTATATTCCTCTCAAATACTGTCAGAAGGAGCAGCCATGCCTGAAGCCTTTTCAAGGTGGTGCAGCAGCCATAAAGGATTCTGTCTTCGCTGAATGGTAAATGATTCACCTGTTGAATTGGAAAGAATGGTTCAAATCCAATCTAATAATGGGAGCCAGAATGGGGCTGGTTTCTGTGGTGAGGGAGGTCAAAGCAGGGTGGAGATATGAGACTAAGCCCTAAGTGAAGGCTCACAGGCACGGATATCTTTTTCAGACCAGACATTGGAGGCAAAAATAGATCTTAGGAAGGGACACACTTACTTTTTAGGGTGCCCAGAAAGTGTGAAATAAGACCACCGAGTTGTTTCCATGCCATTGAGATGTCTTGAACTTAGATAAAAAAAATAAAATCAATTTGTATCTTTTTGTCATTGCTGGAGCACGTATGGTAAATTAGAGAATTACACCATTAAACATTGAATAAAAAGGTTGGGGTTTTAAAGAATGGCAGCCATCTTTGATCACTATCCACAGCATCTTCTAACCAGCCAGCCAGAAAACAAATAACCTGATATCCAAATTAAGGAAACACATTATATATCAATCCAAGTTATATTATTAAGCCAATAGTGAGAAGCAAAATTGACTTAACATTTGCAGCATCCACACAACACGATAAAGTAAGTGACAGTAAGACAACAAGCACAGCAACGGACTAAGAGACAAAGTGCTTTAAAGTTTAAGGACACAACACGCAATTAGTCAAGTTGCCAAGGCTTTATTGTAGTTATCTTGAAAAAATGATGAATACGGATTGAAAGGACCGAAGGCTGAATTGGTAAGATGAAGGCTACGGAGAAATAAATAAACGATCTTTGCTCACAAGATCTACAGTAAGCCTTTCTTGACTTAATGTCTGCTTAAACTGCTGGTGATGAAGTATTTTTTTAAATACAATGATGTACGATGATTGGTATTGGCTGAAAAAGGGACTAATGTGCATCCCTGATCCAAAGTCGGTCCATATTGCTCCTGGTGTCTCATTCTAAATGTTTTTCCTTTTTAAAGAAAAGCATCTCATTAGCCCAACAGCTCATTTACACTTCGCTGATTACTGAGGACATTGATTGGCCTGAATAATTGCCTCGCTGGATAACCATGCCCTAATTAGGAGTAATTGAAAAGTATCAATGACTTAAGTAGTGTTTAGGCATGAGAACATTTCTAGAACTATTTTCTTTCATTTTCACCACTTCCTTTTCTTTTTCATCACTGCTCACTGTTCCAGCTGGTGGAGTGCCAGAACGGGAGACGTAGAATAAATGATGACCCTCCCCAAGGGGCTCAGTACTCACCAATACGAGCGAAACCTGCAATATATTCTCAGCAAAAACAAATGAAGGTGTTTGACCTTGTCCTCTTTCCATTTATTTTATAATACTCGCTGCGGTGTAGCACACGGTGTAAATTCACCTCATGATTATGGATGTCGGTTTTAAAAGTGCTCAACTGTATTCTGCAAATATAAATGTTTATCCCCGTCTTCAACCCTGAACGCTTCATCAGTAATGCCCTGCAAATCATCATACTTGCATTTCAAGGCCATTTTATATTATAATAAAGAAATACTGTGCATGACTCTGCTTTTTCCCTCTCGTACTAGAGTATCAGCACACACTTATTTCCATAAAAGTCCCATACACCAACGAAAATCTCTCTCACATTAATCAGCTTGAAAAATATTATGCGTTATGTTTAAGATGGCGCAACCTGCCGGGAGGTATTACTCATGTTGCTCTGTAAAAATACAAAATATTAGTTTTGATGATTTATTTAAAAGGATGAGGACAATCTTTAGAGAAGGTAGGCATTGCTAAATCAACAGAAACCCCCAGTCACATCCGAGTGGGACACCCATATGGGCCCATTGCTGTCACAGGAAGTAAGCACTCTTAACAAACAACTCAACACTTTAGGATCTCTGCTGGTACTACCTAAAGATCATGAGCGAACTCCAGAGAGAACAATTCAAGTCATATTTTACATCCCATAGGACAGCTGTTAGGAAAGCAACATGGATGAAATGGCAAAGTTGACAAGACAATTAATGAACACTAAAGCAGACCTCACCGAGACTACAACGAAGAGCATTAACTGGGAAGGCGTCAAAGTTCACGGGCCAGGAGTCAGTGGACAACCAAAGAAGATGAAGGAGGATACCACTGACAAGACTAGAATCACGCTTAGACAGCGGTCTAACAATCCCTCCGTACGTATTGGCACATTATTTGCCATTTGCTTCTATAGGGTCAGACATGCAAAAGCTTTTACCAGCGATCCTACATACAAGTTTATTGTCTCTTTGTAGTCATTACGTATCTTTTTGGTGTCTATATGTAGTAATTTTCTGTCTCTTTGTAGTTATTTTTTGTCTGTGTTTGGTTTGCCAATTTTTCTAGCCACTTTGGTTGTCTCTTTTTTGTTATTGTGCGTCTTAATGTGCTCGTTGCCCCTTTTAAAGTTGTTCTTGTTCCCTTCTGAGTCTCTTCTTAGTTGCTTCATGTTTATTTAGTGACATTTTGTAGGTGAATGCCAGGTCAGTCATTTATCCATGCTAATATACGAACAGCCACAACCGAAGTTCCAAATTAAGATCACACAAGAACGACAACTTAACCCTCACTATGTAAACGTACTCCCTCTAAAAATGTTATCCTTTCTTTATGCCAATGTTTTTGGTCACTTCACTCTAGTGTTGCACTTTTTCAATTTCCTTAAATCCCATTTTCTAAGTTTTATATTCACATATACAAAAATAAGTTAGGTCTATCAACCACATCATTTTGAATCAGTATTTGGATCGAGTATCTTGTAAACATAAGGTGTGCCAGATTAAGCAGGCTACACTCTTATTGAATGATTTTTTAAAAAACAATATTAAGTTAAATATATGTATTGAATTGGACTGGTATGTGACAAGTGAAAAAATGATGAAAGGAAAAAGAAGGAAAATCTTGATCGGAACATCCTGACTCTGAACATTTGAGAAATACCGCAACTAGTTTCTCTGCGAGATGTATCAGTGCAGTTTCAATACAATTCTTTTTTGTTTTGTCTTTCTTAGTTTTTTGTCATAAAGATCTAACAATTCTGCTTCCTCTGGATAATACACTAGCTCAGTGCTTCAAACTAAATTGGATAGACCTTAACGCGCCCTTCTCAAGTTTCAGGTCCAGACATGACGATACCTGACATTACCAAACCTAACAAATGCGATATGGCAAATCAGCGTCTAAATAAAAGGGAAAAAGGAATCTGTGTTTTAAACCCCACAATTCAGGTGTGTAGGATACCCTTTGAGTAATAGGTGTTAGAGGAAGGATCTGATAATAGTGCACATTAAGAACCCTTGGTAACATGTACTGTATTACCTCAAGGGCAGTGAATAATGTAGAACCCTTTCCCATCACATCCACCCCTTCTCCTCCTCTTCCTCCCTTCATTTTCAAACCCACACACACGCAAGCCAAACCTGCATCGTGACACCTGTGGAGATTTTTAGGCTGAGCCAAAGTGACCGAAAACAAACTGTGTATACTCCATATCTGTCAGTCGGCATGATGCAACACTGTGTAAACACTTGGAGGATATTTAGGGAAGCTCATTGAGATAGAAAGAGACAGAAAGACAGATCTGAGGAAAGCTGGTTGAGTACAGATTTCATGGGTATACTAAATGAGAATATTAACTTCCATCTATCAGCTGACATCACCCACCACTCTGCTCCTCCTGGATGAATCACACACTGATCCAGAGAGAGCTGCAGCTCTTACAGAAAACAAAATCCTGTCAGTCATACATTACAGAATGACCCACCGCCAATTATATCAATGCTAGCAAATTCATTCAGCCTTCCAAATGTGTCTGAACATCCCCCTTTCTTCAAACATTGTTAATAAGATGGATAAACATGCAATGACAGGTAGCCATAAACTATGTTTCATTAAATGCCTGAAAGCAGAAAATCTTACACAATCAAAGAAAACACACATTTGCATTGGTTAGCATATCGTCAGCAACAGCCTCTCAGCCTGTGTGCTGCTCTTTGTTTAATTCCTGCTCTGCATGTGAGCAGATGGCATCACCTATGCCGTCCTCTCCACAGCCCCTTTGATGCCCCCAATAAAATAAAATAAATGATCACTCCTACCGTTCCCAGAGATGTGGTTCTCCACCTCGCCGTGTCCAGCGTGCCTTGTGGAGACACTAAGTTGCATGTAGAGTCCCATGTAATGTAAACTCCCCAGCAGCACTCTGAACGCTCCCATGTCTCTTCTGTTTTATCTCCTGTTCCCCTCTCTTGTCTTTTTTCACTTCCGTTGTAGTGCACGTCGAGAAAGATATTTTATTATTTGTTTTGTTTATTTGTTTGTTTAAATCCAGGTGACTTGTTGTGGCGAGGAAGGGAGTGAAATAACTGAAGAATAAATAAGTCGCTGCAGCCTCTCTGTGTGCCAGCGGACTGAATGAGCCTCTGCCTTCGTTCACTCAGCTCTACATGCGGCGGAGGGACTTCTCCAACATGGCAGGTGCTGCGGTTTTGAGTGGAGGGATATTAGAAACACGTTCAGAAACCCTAAACTTTCCAACGTTTTCGACAAGCACCTTAAATTTTATGTAAAGATAAGACAACAATAACAAATTATAAGCTACAACATGTTCATTGTTTTATTCATGTTAACTAAATATAAACGGATAAACATGCGCAATCATACACTTGAGTGCTCCAGCATTAGCTTAACAGCCAGTTAGCTAACAGAGTTGGCATACAGCCTGCTTCCCATATTTGTATGGACCAATATCTGACTACAGGAAACTAGTACTACTGACTACTAATGTTTATTAGGATTTGTTTATTTGATTAAGATTTATGAAGTAAAAATAGCCTGAATCATCCAAAATGTATGAAAAGACCTGCTCCTTTATTTGTTTTTGTTTTAATCCCTAAAAAACCTTTCACATAACATATTAATTTTCAATTTATTTTGTCTGTTTGTCTGGATTAATGCAGAAAATAAGCTTTATGGCAAACAAAAATGTACAGTACTAACTTTTGTTTGGAAGAAATAATCTTTTGTTTTGCATGATAACGTTTAATGTCCCGACAATCTCTTTTTGTCTCATTAAGCAACTCTTTTAAGACATATGCAAGAAAATGACTTTGAGACAAGGGAACCAGAAGTGCTAAAATGCTGACTCATTTCCAGGTTTTAGGACTCCAGTATCATTCCAATATCACTTTAGCAACATCGTAATGTAAAGAAAGTTAAGTAAGTTGTAACTGTCACAAATTTACCACTTCCATTGATAGCGTAGTGTTTGGACTACAGTGGTGTGGAGTGTCCTCTTACTGTGATAAGCTCCTTCTGTGGTTTTGACATGCAGGGAGTGGTTGAGGCTAATTTCAGCACCATGGACAGCAACCCTCTAAAGCTGCAGGATCACTGACACCACTCTTGTAGGCAGTGATGGTCACTAGAAGAAGATATCATTTCCGGTGACCAGCCACATTATGATATGGGCTATTGGACTTCATTGCACAGTCTGTAAGTGCCTTTTTAAACTTCATTGATCTTAAGGACTTTTTCCACAACACTGCACTATAACCAAGGGGGTATTATGTCCACCTTGTTAGGTAAAATGATAAACTGCATATCCCACTGTGTTTCAACTTAGAGAAAGCCTTCATTTTGCCTCTGCTTAACACATTTATGCATTTAACAATTCGAAAGTTTTACCCTTCAATATAAGGTCCTGGAGTATGGTTAGACATCGATCACTTCTCCTTTATTTTCTACATATGACATGAATATGAGATATGAGATTTTAGTGTAAATAAGCTGTATAAAAAATCTGTATAAAATACATGAGCTGTGTTTGAACTTGAATACCAAAATAAGTATCAGGGTTTATTCATATCATGTTAATATTTTTGTTGCACAGACAAGGATTGGGATGTGAGATAGCACGTTTGTGTCATTCACACAAAATTAAATTTGACTTCAAATCAAAATATGAAAAGTTCCTTTTGAATAATTCCCTAAATTGAAGCTACGGGGTATGGTGGCCAATAGGTTTACACAAGCTACAATAGCCCTAAAACTTTCCTGTTACGAGATGTTTTGGGATGTGTGTTTGTCAAGTTTGTGAGATGTTCCTACATTTTCATGTGTTTTGTCATATTTGTGGTTTATATTTGCATTGTTTTTTAAGCTGCAGTGCGTTTCTCCTTATTTAAGTGTTTTGGGTTGCCATCTGTCGGCCACCGTAGCTTGGACCCCAAGAGAACCAAGTATATTGCTCTCCCTCCAGGTTTATGTAAGAATTAGATTTTTTCATTTTCTTCTATACATAACATTGCAGCCTTGAAGATTGGAAGATTTGCTTAATTTGTCCCCAGCATTGTGTTCCAGTAGCCTTGTTGTTGCAGTCATTTTCTATTGTACATTCTTAAAGGGCTTTCTGACCATTATCACCAATCTTTGTAGATTTTCCTCCATTGAATGGAATGCAAACATTAGCAAGTGCATAACATGTTCAAGCTTCATTGTTATTTTCCGTTCTGTGGCATTTCAAATATATATTTGCCTCTTGATGCCCCGGACATTTGTGGATGGGGGGAAGTTTCACCTCACTGGGTTTATGTTGTGAAGAGCAATCACCTTTCAAAACCAAGCATTCGTGATTTTTTAACAGAGCCAGGGACATCACTATAGCCACATCTGAATGTCAATACTGGTTAGATAACCTGACTCCAATTACCCCCTTTAATAAAATACATTTTTAAAGAACTTCATGTGCTTTTTCAGTCTAAGACACAGACAGATAAAGAAGGACAAACTGTTCTTAGATCATAGTAAACAGTAAAACGAGAAACACATTTACTGCAGGGTAATACAAAAGAAAATATATATGATATACTTGCAGGCTGCAATGCCTTCATAATGATCACTTACTGGTGGTCCGTTAACCTCTGGGGTGTTATTAGACCCCATTTTCTGTGGAGTGCGCCTCAGTAATACTTTGCTATGCCCCAGTAAAACCATCATGGGAAATAAATGTGTTCTTGCAGTGTACAATAATGCGTAGGTAGTAAGAGTGGACAATTTAGTGGAAATAACTCATCAAGCAGTGAGCGTGGGCCATGTGCTGACCACAGCAACAGCCTGACTGCCGGACCTTTGGGAAATTGTTTAACTGCATGACTGCAAGGCAGGGCAATGAGGGAGAGAAATAAAGGAAAATGATCAGTCAGTGTCACCTCCAAACACTGTTACTATCTACTAGAGGTGGAACAAAGACATTGTTTTGCAAGTCAACCATAAGACTCAATGCTTTGCACTCAAGTCCCAAGTAAAGACTGACAAAGTTCCAACTCAAGTCCCAATTCAACACCTACAAGTCTAGTTCCCAAGTCAAGACAAAAAAGTCCAGAGTGAATTCTCAGAAGTTTTGGCTGACAAGTCTCAAGTCCAAATAGGCAAGACCCTGACCAAATGTCAAGGCAGGCATGTCTTAAGCCAAGTCTATACTCAAGGCAGAAGATTCAGTCAAGTCCCAAGTCACACCTGACAAATGCAAGGTCAAGATACTCAAGTCACGTCTGAAGTTCTACAGTTTGAGTTTCTAGTCTTAAACAAGTCATGATGCACTCTTCTTGTTAAGTTCAGATTTGCTTTTTATTGGCCTCTACATAATTTCCTAATCACAAAATAAACTATCTCTCGTAAAAATAAAAATAAATAAAACTTATTTTTTCATTTAATTTTTCACACTTATTATCTGTTGGGGCTCAGTGACTATTAATTTTAAGTCAAAAGGCTAAAGTCCGAGTTAATTCACAAGTCGTTGGTGTTATATGCCAGGCAGAGTTGCAAGTATTTTTTTTTATATGGTTAGGTGAGCCTGGAGTCAAGTCATGTGACCAAGGTCAAATTCTACTGGTGGAGTTTGGCACATACACCTATATACTTTGTTCCCATCGTTCCCTCTAGTGTTGTTATAATTAGTTTGTGGTACTAAATAATAGGCTACATTTCTGTAAACTTACTGTACTTTTGGGCATTTTTATGGAATAAATTTGATATGGTGCTGTAATGTTCCTATAGGGACTCATATCCAATAATGCAGTGTAGTGGATTTCAAGTGTATGACCATATTTTTCCCATGAGCTACATTTTGTATTCTAAGATTATTATAAAAAATATTGATTGAGGAGTCTCTGTTTTGTCTGCACGCAGTAGCCATACTATGATATTCATTCATCCATTTATTTACACAGCCAACTTTTTAATTCCTATGTTTTTTACAATTATAAAGGATTGATGTCCTGGACTTCAGCTGTTCTCAGTGGTGGAAAATGAAGCAAGATCATAAATAAAGTAATTACCATGTTTTCCAAAATGTTCCCATAGCAGGTAAATGTTTAATGAAAGTCAAAATGTTGTGATATTATTAAAGAAACAGTTATTTAAGTTTTTTTTGCTAGTTTTTCCTCACTTTATCTGAGAATGCATCACTAGCTTTCATAACACCAATTATAGAACAAAATCCTGTTATTGCAGTGGAATAGCAGCTATTAGCAATCACCTTTGAAAAACTGTGGACTCTTAACTGTGTTGACCTTTTAGAGAACAAATATCAGGGGAGTAAAAAATGAAGGAAGCTCCACAGTACCTCAGCAAAGAGAGGGGTGTTCCTGTTACAGTTCCTAAAGGATATACACCAAAGCTTTAAGCTGTAATACTCTGTACTTACTCTCAATAACAGAATACCTTTTCCCCTACTAAAAAGAGAGGAGCCAAAAGCACAGCGGTGCAGGGTTTTTGCACTCAGTCATTCGGAAAATACAATTATTCTCCTTCCCCTCGGCTGTGAAATTGCTGTACAACCGCTGTTAAACACGCCGCAGTCATAATCACTGATAAGAGATGCATGGGGCCGGCTCTCCTCTGACAATACAATATGCAAACGACGCCCTGCCACTTTACCCATCTTGTTACTGAGTGATACTGCAGTTTGTAGAGACACTATGAAAGTCGATAGATGGGACAGCTGTCGGTAAACGGCCCTCCCTTTCCTCCTTAAAGGATTATGGTCAGCAATCCAGAAAGGGTGGTGGCACGTTGCAATAAATGAGGGATTGATGATGCAGAAATGAACTCAAACCCAGGCTTGGGGAGTAACAGTTTACATGTAACGGGATACATTTTTTAAACATTATTCCCATACGGTTGCATTAAGCGTAATCATAGCCCAGCTGGTAGAGCTGAAGGCCCATGTGCTGGGGAGGACCTGGGTTCTAATCCGGCCTGGGACCATTTGCCACGTGTCCTCCCCTGTCTCCGCCTTTCAACTCTGTCTCTACAATACAGGCAGTGGTTGCCCCAACAAATCTTCTATTTATCTATGCTTTCTTGTAACATTGTAAATCTGCTATCCTTATTTCTTAGTCATGTAACAGTAATCTGTTTATATATATAGGTTTTTAATGCAGTATGTTGACACCCGACTAAAAAAAAGATTTCCTTTTAAATATGTATTAAACCAATAGAGCATTTGTAAACGTTACTGTTCTGTGAGCCTAGCCTAACATTTTAGATAACACGTTTTTATTCATAAATATCTTGGTTGTCTTACATCATACACTTAAGTGAAAACATCTTATTGATGTTTATTTTCTCTTGTATTTGTTTGCATTGCATTTGATATGGCATTTGGTATAACCTGCGAAATGCACTAAAACCCAAATCATTTTCTTTTGGAGAAACAAGCTGCAGCTGCAGAAAGATGCAAATAAAGACACAAAAAATTTGCCAAAACACTTGAAAAAAGAAAAACGTCTTCACCAGCATTTAGAAAACATTTACCAACTTGACAAAACATGTTCAGTCTTTACTAAAAGCCCTGCATAAACGAATAATGGAAGCGTTATGGTGGTGCTTCCTTACAATTGCTGGACGATCTATCTTAATGTTAAAGCTGGTTGTAATATATTTACAAGGATGTTTTTGCTACTAAAGCACAATTTCTCTGACTAATGCTTGCCACGGAAAATACAAATAGATCAATATCAGCCTTGAGATAGTGGCGCTTAAGTGGGTCAGCTTTCTCTTTCACACCAAAAAAATTCACTAAAAAATGGGGAAGAATCTTTGCTCCTACGCATAAAGAAAGCAAAACTACAGAGAGACAGAGATGCTGCACAGACAGGGAGAATAACACGGTAGGTTTGTTGTGTATCGAGCTCTTCCATAATACACCTCCACACTGATGTGAGAGCGGCGTCACAAAGAGAGACAGCAGTGGGCTGAGAAGCTGCTGAGATCCAGCAGTGGGTGGCTTCAGACAAATAAAGAATCTCTCTTCTCTCTCTGCAGATATACGTTTGTCGTCTCCATCTGTGCCTCCGCGCAACACTAACCAAGCTCAGGCGTAATGAAAATCGTGTGCACAGACGCTCATCTGTGCCAATCTGAGTCAGTAAAGCGTGACATTAATCAAACAAACCAAACATGCAATCAGGATTTTATTACCCAATGTTTTATTAGAAAATATTTTACACGTAAATCCAAAAACAAACGAGGTAAAGTGAGGGAGCCGAGGGATGGATATATTAGGTTTGCAGATCTGTGCAAGCGGCCCGTTAATTATTCCGCGGTGTTCAACGCCACGGGACAGAAAATAAACAGCGCTGCGGCTCCGAGTACATCTCGTGTTCGCCGTGGGTTTCAGATAAAGATACAGTCTTCCGCTCTGCAGACTCCAATCCTGCTGTTTCTTCACTGAGCAGCTTTACTTGCACAGCAATCACATCATCTTAACCAATTCTCTGGCAGGTAAAGATTGTGTTTATGGAGGTGTATTTGATGTATTTCTTTAATTCTGATAATTTGAGTTTTAACCATGAACATGTATCCAGTTAGCTTTTAGCAACTAGCTTGATTGCTGTGCATGTAAACATCCCCAGGGGCTATAGTTTAGCATGTCAAAAAATAAGTCACCATCAGTCCTAGATCAGACCAGCAGGGTTAAAATGTTCTTAAAAGTTGAATACATTGTGTGTGTTTGAGTGTGTGAGACTAGAAGTTTTCCACAAGGTCCATGATCCTCTTGCGCTCGACCTCTTTGAACTCCTCACTTTTCCCGTCGCCGATGCTCTCTGCGTACTCTGAAAGACAAACAAGAGGCGGAGGATTAGTTGACGTGTCACATGGGGGCGTGGCTGTTGAGGTCACACAGAACATCCTTGAAGCACGAAACACAAGAGAATGGAAGATAGACGAAAGGTCAATAATGAAATACATGGTTTAGGAAGGCTTTCCGGGTAGGAATGTAAGTTACTCAAATGCCAAAAATAAGGAGAAAATAGTATTACTATGTAGAATCATTCAAACAGCAGCTTAAAGGGGCTCTTTCATGCTTCTGGGGGTTTTCTCTTTCGTGCAATCTGTTATATAATTTTTTGGTGCATGTAAATGGTCTGTAAAGGCTAAAATCCAAATGTCCCTCCAGAGGGAGTTTCTCTCCTACACATCCCCTCCCCAGCATGATTGGACACCACAGAATACAAATATGAACCTGAACATGCGCATAATTTGTCCTCTTTTGTGTTACTCCTTGTTTTCCAATTTAAGATGACTTTCTGGGGCTGCAGTCCAGCTGCCCTTTCCCCCCCCAATTCCCTTGTTCCCAATAATATCTCCTTCCCTCATTTTCTAAAGAAGAATCAACAAATGTTGTTACTTCAAGAAAGCTTTTCAATGGATCTCATTGTACCCACTTAAGAAATACAGCAAATTGAAACTATTCTTTGTAGTATAAAAGAAAAAAGCTAAAAGAGACAAAGAATCATTTTCAAACATCCTTTCACTGTAATCTAGACAGTGTTTAGTCTGTCAATCACTTTGGAAAAAAAATGCTTCTACATCATGAGAGGTCCCCGGACAGCAACTGTACAGTCCTCATTTTGGGAACAGTCAGGGGTCCAGGTGTACTGAGCAGTGCTCATACTCCATCGTGTTCTTCCGAGCGTTTCGCTGTTTTGTTCATTTTCGTGCGATGAGGCCATGGAGACCGTTCGACGGTCGATTTGTGAGTCTAATGTTTGAGAAAGAATGCTGCAGCTGCCGCAGCCCCGGTAGAGTCTCTCAGCCAGCCTATGAGGCAGGGATTACACACTAAACCCAGGGATGTCGAGACGGAGAGATGAAAAAGAGGACTTTCTCTCTGGGAGACACTGCAGAGAGGAGAGAATGAAGGAGGCTTTCCTGACAAGAGCCCGCAGGGTTTAGGACGACCAAACATGGCTGTCAAAGACAGCAAGGACAGGCGTTTATGTTATTAGATGGTGACAGACTTAATGGGACAAAGAAGACGTTTTAGGAAGATACTACATGTCTTTATGAGTGCAGGAGGAACAAACAAATATAGATTACCTCAGATAATTCTGGTTAATTACAACCGGTGTCTTGTTTTTATTATTTATGATAGATAACGTTGGACACAGATGATGATTCAAACACGATGTGAACAAGCCATTGGTTGTACACAAATGATTAACTTTGAGCCTCAAAATGAAGGGCCTAATTTGATTGCAGGATTACCAAAATAAATGAAGACGACCCAGGTGTAAATAAAGCAGAAATGGCTGACCACAAGTTCCAATGCTTAAATCAACATTTCTGTGTTAGAGTATTAAATTACAAGTAGTAGTTGACCTTTGACCTTTGTTTTAATAAGTATTGCACGTTGTTAGAAATTCTCCCCGAATATTCCAAGGAGCTTATACAATTAATGAGTTAATTAATAAATATACTTCTAAACTATCAAGTGACCACAACAAAACACTTGGTGATCAAAAAGGTTGGGAACCGCTGTTTTAATCAACTATAGAAGATTTTAAGCCTAATATAAGTTTTAAAATTTAAATTCTTAACATAAATAATAAAAGGTACTAAATCAAGTAATGTAGTTTAGGTTAGAAGTTCGCCAGAGAATAAAGTATTACTCCAAGAGATTTTAAAATGATTAGTTGGAAAATGATCTACAAGCTGCCTGCACGTTTACAAGTAGTTACTTTCTACCACTGCATACCAGGAGGAGTGAAGATATACATCTGGTATGTTATTAAAGAGATGAGCAGCACCAGATACCAGCAGAGTGTGAAGGTAGGCACAGCAGGACAATACGTGAATGGTTTCTTGAGATATACGTTTTCAATTCTGGTCAGAAGACACCCAGTGTGACAGTGGTCCACTGTTGAGTCCAGAGGTCACTCCATCATTGGGTATTCTGAGGAGAGTTTGGCTTGGAAAGTTATAAAAGTGTAAGGCTGGACCACTATTGGAGGCATAGGGGAGTGAAAGAATCCACAGCGGCCTTGAATGGCAGGGAACAAGAACTTGCATTTGATCCACAGAGGTGGGGGATGTAACTCAAGTAAAAAAAGGCTGAATTTTAAGGTTGACTGATAAAGCAGGTAAGAGAACACGGAGAAAAAAAGCGACCCAACAGAAACATGATAAAGCCACAGCCTCTTTTATCGCCGGCCTGTCATTGTGCCCGTGTGTGTGTCCATGTCTATAAATGGCGGCGCAGTCAGTCGCGCAGACAGAAAGGTCAGGGATTGGGTGACTCGTCGGCGCTCCGCAGAACCTTTTTCTTTGGCATGCTGGTACTCTCTCTGTCACCACGGCAACGCAGCATAGGACAATACAGTACTGAGCATGGCCATTACTCAGGTCAGTGACTGGGACTGATCTGCCATGAGTACAAGGAGAATCATTTCCAGGAGCAGACTCTGCAGCAGCAGCAGCAGAGGGGAGGGGACCGCTGTAGAGTAGGGACCTGTAGTATGATCACAACTCCTTAGAAACGCCGTTACACCAACCAGCCTGAAACTGGTCTGATCCAGCCGGCACATAATCAACCTGTGGTGTGTTAATGTACACACCATAAGGCTTTCAAAATGGGTTTAATGCATCTCCAGTATTGAGTTTCTTTATACCAGATGATACAACGAACAGGCAATAATGAAGGTGCAATGTCTGAAATAATGCGTGATCAAAATATGTTTGTTGAATTGAAACAGCTGATTTGTATAGCTACGTTTAATCAAATAATCTGTTATCATGTTTTACAAAGTAAAGCAACAACCTCCTGAAAAGTGGAGCCGACGAGGAAGTACCCTAACCTGCATTCTTTCTAAAAATCCAGCAGGGGACTAACTCCCCTTCAATTTGCATAGAAGTCTATGAAAAAAAGAACCTGCTTCAGAATTGATTTGCCAGTCAAGTTCATGGTTTTAATGGCTATTTTTCAAGTTGTTCCCCCCAATAAACCAGAGTATGATAAGCTTAAGGGCAGGATGACTTAAAATCTTTCAACTGAATGCTTTCAGTTCATAAAAATAAAAAGTAACATTTCAGTTGCCTTAAGATTTCTTTAAAATATGTTTAGCTTTCTGTTGCAAAAACTAGAATAGTGACTGGAAAAAGGTCTGTCCATTTGCTGTCTAAAGTATTTTGCCAGCATTAACGAGTGCTACATGTATGTAGTAGAGGAGCCACACTGAGTAACAAATTACTAAATTACTTTACCAGCATTTTTTATTGTTAGAGAGTTCAAATCCATATATAGTGGAGATCTTTGGCAAAACATTTTGGTTTTTTGTCATCTAATGGAATTAATTTGTTATAGAATAAGTGAAGAAATAGATGTTATGTTTTTTCGTTTTGAACATAATCTATATGCCAAGGTTATCAGTGCCACTAAATTACAGATCCCAACAGGGATATGGGCCAAACACTGTGACTGACCCGCAAAAGCAAAAGACTCCGGAGGGTAAAGTTGCCCTCACTCCTCTTTGTTGTAGGAACTGGTGGATTTATGTCAGACCATTTCTGTTTCTTTCCAAAACCGACGATATTACATTCACACCCACTTCACGCAGTGCTCGGCCTTCCCTGTGAAGGTGAGAAAGGATTCAGGCTTTGAACTTCTCTGTAGCGCTCTTTTTTCCTGGGAAGAACTGAGCTGAACTCTATGAAGTTCTTCCAGGAGAGTTATCCTTTTGTTTAAATTATATCACGTCTTCCTGTCAGCTTGCTCTTTTTACATTGCCTTCCAGTTGGGCCGCTTGGAACACTTTTTCTTTCTTCTGACGAGAAGTCCTTGAAACTAGTTCTGATCGAGCGTGAACTGACTGTAAGGCAAAAGGACAAAACCCAAAAACCAGCTTGTGCCTTGGGGAAATCCATTCACATTCTCCTGTGATGTTGCCCAGAGCCATGGAGTACATTTCATGTCACCTTAATGTTATTCTTGTTGTATAGTTTCTAGTGTTATCTTAAAAGCTAGTATCAAAGTTGTCAAAACCTACCTAATGTTTCTAAAAGAGGAAAACCTTGCATGAGATTGTCTCAACACTAATGATCTTCCTTAGAGTGTGCTAAACCTTCGTTCCTGCATAGCGGCTTCCAATATAAGCGAACTAAAGACACTAAGGTCAAGACGGCAGACACTCTGCATGTGCTTAACCTTTTTCTACAGTTTCACATTGACCAAGCAGGCACTAAACGGGAACGGTCTCCACAGTTTGCCTTAATGGAAGAGGTGAGCGCACACGCCACACACGCCACACACGCCACACACGCCACACACGCCACACACGCCACACACGCCACACACGCCACACACGCCACACACGCGCCACACACACACACACACACACACACACACACACACACACACACACACACACACACACACACACACACACACACACACACACACACACACACACACACACACACACACACACACACACACACACACACACACACACACACACACAGGGAGTAAAAGCATTATGCAGTGCAAGCACACGGCTCATAAAGATAACAAACACAATTTAAGATAAATACATAAGTAAGTCGAAACAACATCATGCAAGGACACACAACTTGCAGAATATGTATGTTGTGTTTAAGTGCACACATGAATTAAAATCTGAAAGGACAACTGAGCACACACACCTGCAGACTTGTAATCAAGGACATGTAAAAGTGTATCACATATGCAAATGAAAGGACATGTATGCTCATGATGAGCATATAATCATGATGTGCAAACACAAACATAAAACAAATCATGTTAGTAAGCAAAAATAACCAGGACAAGCCTCGACGTGTAAGCAATTAAACAGATGAAAACACAAGTAACATGTTTAACATTTCCAAACACACACACAAACACACACAGTGAGGATTGGAGAAGTGCCACGCTTGCTGGCACCGCCATGCGTGACGGATGGCTGTATCTACACAGCTACAAGCCACCGAGAGCCAGAGGCTGTGTGAGCGGAGACTCGTCCTCGAGCTTTATCCGACAATGATACAGGGGGGGATGGATGTCGCACCAGGAAGAGAATAACACACCTGTTGGTGTTTGGAAAGCGAAAAGAAAAATAATGTGGTAGGACAGGAAGTCTTTGGGACAGGAAATAAAGAATGAGTGACAGACTGTTTGAAGGGCTGTCCAGGCTCCTCTCGCAATGATTAGATTACAATGCATAAACGAACGCCGGGATGTACAATGTTTTAGCATCTGTACGGGTAATGTAATGAAAAGGACGCCAGGATATTTCCGCTGAATATAGCTGGGTCTATTTATTACTCCAAGCTTTGACATGAATTAGTTTTCCACCTGTGTTTAATATTGAGATGCAGAAGAAAATAATGTATTATGCATTTTTGAGAAAAGTCCAACTAAGTACATGTGCAAATGAGCTAGTTAGATTTCACTGTGTTTATAATCGAGAAGGAAGACGTCTTTTAATTAAGCTTTTCCAGAGGAAGAATAAAGCACAAATTCATTCTCAACACTTCAAATGTATTTCTCTAGAAATGCATAATATCTTATTATCTCTCTTACGACCTTCAATTTCACTCATGCCTGGCACAAGGGGTTGTAATTAGGAATTTATTTTCCGAACGATGCCAACTCCTCAGTAAATACTGCAATTTTAACAATATTCTTAATATTTCAACTTTACTGACTATTTTTTACTTAAATTACGTATTACTTTATGTTTTACAAAGAAATACGACTTAATCTTGACATGTTATTCTTGAACAAATAAAAGAAACATTATTGTCACCCTTTTTGATAAATATATATCCATTTGTGTCTAATGACTATGATGAGCTTCATATCCTTATAAGGTCTTTTCCTGTTCTGTAGCAGATCTCCTAATAGCCACAGTTTGGGGACCGTGTGTAAACTACTGTTGTCGTGTGTCAATGTTAACATGCAGAGATAGATCTACTAGACAGAAACACGCACAAAGCAGGGGGTGGATAATGTGAAAAATGTTACTAAAAAAATGTAAAAATTCAGAAGAGAGTTTTATTTAAACACCACCATTTCAAAGTTAGCTCAGGCCTCTTTTCTTTGTATAAAAGAATAAGGAAGAATGACAATATTTATAGCATTTCATTATGTT
Source organism: Eleginops maclovinus (assembly GCF_036324505.1). Classification (NCBI taxonomy): domain Eukaryota; kingdom Metazoa; phylum Chordata; class Actinopteri; order Perciformes; family Eleginopidae; genus Eleginops; species Eleginops maclovinus. Next base: position 7,123,996 of record NC_086349.1, on the reverse strand, counting down.
CCAGCAAAACCACTTTGGCAGGAGGACAGCGTGAGCTTACTATCAAATAACAGGCAGAGCCACAGAGCAGTGATTATACTGACATTTCCCCCTGAAATGCAGGTACTCTGCCAGGTCGAAAAACAGGATTTAAAAACATTGGAAATAAAAATGCTTCCCTGAAAGTGATAGGACTTTCCTAAGGAGCAGCTTCTTTAGGTTTTTTGTGCATTTCCGCACTCCCACATCTCTTATGGTTCTTTAATCAAACCATAATGAGCAACTAGGAACTTTTAATGTAAAAGAGGCCCTATTCTGCTTTTTTGGGTCTTCACTGTCCTGTAGTGTGTTAAAATCCCAAAGTCCCTTCCAGAGTGGGTTTGTCTCCCACAAACTCCCCACCACTGCCTGAAACACCCTGATTGGACTCCTTGTTTACACCTTTATTTATTGCTATTGGCTAGCTAAGCAGTTGATCAATCACACCAGAGCCAGCCAGCTAACCAATCAGCAGACTGGGCTCTGGTTTCAGACAGAGGGTGAAAAGTGGTGCTGCAGCACAGGCAGTATGAGAAAAATAAAGAACTTTTTGAACATTTAAGCATGGAAATGTGTGACAGTTGAGATACAAGATACAAATATGAAACCTGAAAATGTATAAAATAGGGCCGCTTTAATGAGTAATAAAGTCAAAGAAAAAGTTTTAACTGCAACTCACTTTAACCTCATATAAAACTACTTTAAAGAAAATACTTTGAGCAGCACCTATTTTATTAGTGTCCATGTGGTTAAATAAACGTACTGTAAGTCAGCCTTCATTTTAATTCACCCCGTTATATAATAAAAAGTATCAAACGTATAGTTATATTTGAATATGTTTGTGAGGAACTACGTTGTTCACAATTCCACCATATGTTTCACATTCAAAGCCCATTAACAGTGTGAAGGGTGTTGAGAAACATCTGCAAGAAGTGTTACAATAACAGCAGCTGGGCGCAGAGAAAGCACAGCAATTAGAGTTGATCTCAATTCATTTATCAGTTAGTGAGAGGATAAAAAAAACCTCAATGCAACAATTGTGTGGAGTAAGGCCTGAAAATGTCTTAATAGCAGATGAATACATATATGTTTATTAGGGTTAATGGTACCGTTTTGATTGGTATTAGAACTGGATTTTTTAAATTGGCGTAGGAAAGAAAATGAAGTAACTTACCCCTCATGATGTGTCGCACTACTTTGACGGAGCCTCCTCTCAGGTTTAGAATTTGATGGACCCTCTGCTGGAGCTAAATGCAGAGAAAAGGAGCATCAGGATCAAATTGTCAAATTGAAATGAATTTTGCTTAGAAATCAGACTATATATATATATCTTTGTTGTGTGTATGTAGACCTGTAACAAATATCAATTTCGCTATGTGAAACTTCTCCTGAATAAGGCTTTGAATGTCTTCTTGTCATATTTTATGACATGAGCATTTTTTAGTCTACAAACTAAATAGTAAATTCTCAATATGAATAAAGTATTTATTGAAAATCATACAGTTTATGGAATTATTCAGTCAGCTTTGGGCTTGTAGAGAACAAAGATGTATTGCAGCAGTGTTTATTAGCTATACAAGCTATTACAAAGGCAAATATGTGTGGAAGTTGACAGCGTGTCTCTTAGCAACGCCGGTTCTCAAACACCTGAACTAATTACTACTAAGGAATCTAAAAGGAGTCCTTAGTCCATAGCTTATAATTATGCTATAAAAAAGCAAGAAGTGAGCAAGGACATGCTGCAGCGTTTTAAGCAGCAGTACAAAGTGTTGTAGTGCCGCTCAAGTCTACTGAGGCAAAGACGTGTGGGTAAGTGAATGCATCTGAGGCCTTCTGTCCACATAGCGTCTTTTCTGGCAGAAAGTTGCCAACAGGGCGCTAGGAATACCGTCCTCCAAGTATTTCATCAAACAGGCTTCGCCCCCTTGGTTTTTATTATTCTTTTGGGGTAAAATAAAATTGTATGACATTGTTTTTTATTATAATCACAAAAAGGAAGATTCTTGTTCTCACACTTTGTATGAATGAGATTTCCCAATCAGTCTGACAGCCATAGAGCAATACTGACGATCTGCATATGGTAATAACACTCACCAGCACTAACGGTCAGTGTCCGCCAGCCGACACGCTTAAACAGATGGCTTTTTCTGTCTTTTAACGATAGTTTACATCTACGTAAAAGACAAGCTCATCTTCCCCTTTAGCCCTTTTGTGAAAATGTCAAATATTTTCACCACAAAATGCTCAAAACTGCCAAACAAATAAGGGGGTGTGCTCAAAAACGGTTTTATTTTTCTCTCCTCAGTACAAAGTGTTGAAACAGTCGCTGGCACGCGATGTGGAAGGAGGCACTAACTCTTAAATAACCTTTCTGATCGGACGTTTTAAAAATGTAGAATCTATGATAAAACACCTATTTAATGTGTGTGTATGTGTGTGTGCGCACCTGTGCTATTCCTGAGTTGCTGATCTCCACCATAATATAGCAGATTAACTGAAGGACGAACAGCCCGGCGTCGAGGCGGCGAAGGTAGAACTCATCCTCCATGCCGTCATCAAGGATCTCCCCCCGACGAACCATCTCCTACACACACACACACACACACACACACACACACACACACACACACACACACACACACACACAGCACGTTTTTATGCATGGCGACGGGCATAAATCACAATTTTCTTTTCTCTACTGCCTTAAAACAGATTCATCAAACAGAGACTTAGTTTTAATTTAGGTGTTGTTGTTTTTCAGCCTTTCCTCCATTTTCTCCATCGACCAGACAAACAAATTGATTCGGAGGCTAAGCTGCAAGAGGTAGGGTCCTCCGCTGCTGGGGCTCGCCACCTCACACATACATACACACTGTTGCATAGTTATCCATCTTAACAACCCTGTCAGAATGCCAATAACACAGTTCTGCCAATAAGCTCAGAGTCCACATTAATCATCATTAGTGATTAAGAAGCAGACCGGAGGGGGAGGGGGGGGGGGGGGGGGGGGCTGCAGTGGAAACTATTAGTGTGTTAAATGTTTGGCTGTTGCACAGTTTTACCTTTATGTAGGGCTGGAATATTATTAAGAATTGTTTTGGAATCACATTTGGGAAAACTGCAATATCAAAATCCAAGGAGAAGCAATATTTGTAAAAGGCAAAATGTGAACCGCTTAAATCTAAATCAATCAGTCAGATGGTAATGCTCATCACGGGATGACTATGTCACAAAGTCTTCTTTTGATTGATTTTAAACAAGAAATAGTTTCATCCAAGCCAGTCAATCAAAGACTTTGGATTTCTGAATATAAAACTCCTTTTTAATTTTGCAAGAATTAATATTAATATATAGAATTAATAAATATGACTTCCAGATTGACAGCCTTGTATGCACGAAGAGTTAAGTTAAACAAAAGTTTAAATGTCGCAATGAGAAAAACAAACTAACTAACTAAGTTTTGATTTTTGTTTTTATTAGAATGATTTCACATTCCACCATCGTTTGTTATAATAAAATTGCAGGCTTACAGAGGCATAGCATGAGTTGAGCAGTAGCGATTAGGTATAATATAAAATGTTATTGGTAAAATCCAATCATAAATGTTTTTATAGAATTCTGTTGACTTCTTAAGGAGCCCTATTATGCTTTGTGGGGGTTTCCCTTAACTGTAGTGTGTTCTTTTTTCACATGAACTATAGGATTAACATTTCTGCACAAAAGAACCATCAAGAAAGAAGTGAATCAAGAAAAAGGGCAACTTTTCAAAGGGTTCCTAATGAAAACAAATAGCTTTCAGCATGGAGATAAAGGGTACCACACATGGCATTTGCATCTTAATGATTTAATCTCAGAGAAAATTAAAGCTTTCAAAAAGGCCTCGTCCTTAAAGATCAATTACACTGTAAAAGCCCATTATAGCAGTGAAGTTCAGCTCATTATCACGGCTCAATCAAAGGGCAGCTCCTACAGTACAAGCCTATTCTGGGAGAAGATTCGGGACGCACAACAACACATCCAATTTTGTGACATTGTGTTCTAAAAGCAGCATGACATCTTTACTTAATTATTTCATCCCGAGAGAAGAAAAGATACAACCTCAGAACAAAAGCTGATGGTACAATGTCAGCAGCAGCTTATCAAAGATGCAGAACAATGTGGATGATTAAAACAAGAAACTTTAATAAAGCCATTGAATGTAAGGCATTCTCTTCTGTGTCCTCTGGGTAAAACACTGGCCCATTATTCTGTTTTATTACAAAGCGGTGGGTTATCACATTGAAACACAATCCCAAAGCACTGCCTTGTTCCTGTTAACTACTGCAGCGGCCATTAAAAGTGGCAAAAAATGCGAGTTGAAGGCAAACTGTGAATGTTTCCTCTATTTCCTGCAGCAAATTACACACATTTTACAAGCCAACATCAGCAAAGACACAATACGCAGGACATTAATGACTCATATAGAGCACACAACAAATCCGTATGATCTTAAAGGGAGCGTTAAAAGAAGGCAGTGTATATGTACAACACACAGCAAGCAAGTATGTTTCCCTGTCTTGCTCATTACCGCTCATAGCCAACACTGCCTGGCAGAGCTGGAGGCGTTTCCTGTGAAGGCCTTGGATGACTGAGTTACTGTATGTACACATGTTACATTACAGCCATCAGCCTGCAGACAAATGGGAATATATATCCCAACCATATGAGTATATTGTCCTGCGGTTGGTCTGTGAAGCAGCAGTAAAGACGGGCAAATAAAGAGGACTTCTTGTAATGAAACCTCCATCGACACAATACAAGGGTTTAGGGTTGTATACACGTTATAGGTTGACGGTTTAACCATCCAGATTAGCATGATGCTGATATTACATAAATGTATTGTCACAATTACCAGTAAGCTATCAGCCGCAATAAGCTCAAAATTCTTGCTCCCCCAGCCTAACTAAAGCTACACATCGGCTGCTCGACCGAGAAGAAGCTTCCACCTGGATAACTTTCAGCAATCCAGAAAGGATATCATGTACCTGATGTTGTAATAAAGTCTGCATAAATCCTACAGCTTGCAAAAATGAGAGTATATATAGTGGATGCCAATGGATGTAATGGAGTAATTTTGATTTAAGCAGCACATTAGCAAGATATTTTTGGGATGTGTTGCCAGATAGTTGGTTAAAAAATAAATCATAAACTAGTTGGCCAACACACGTTATCTTTCTCTTTCACATTGGAGAAAAACCCTGAATCATATTTCAAGAAAACAGAAAATAAAGAGAATATTTAACTAAAGGGATTCTCATTATCCATATCAACTTAGCCAGGACTACAATGGTCTTTATTTCTTCTTGGATTTTACTGATTGACAATGCTTTACATAACCTGGACCTTACATACATCAGTGACTGTCTTTAAGTCTATAACTTATAACACTCCGATCCTCCAAAGCATTTCTTTTAGAAGTACTGAAAGTATTACACAAGAAATCTGGGGAGGCTGCTTTCTATTTTTATGGCCGCAAACTGTGGAACAGCCTCCTATTGGATCTTAGAACAGCATATTCTTTGATATACAGTGGGGCAAAAAAGTATTTAGTCAGCCACCAATTGTGCAAGTTCTCTCATTTAAAAAGATGAGAGGCCTGTAATTTTTATCATAGGTACACTTCAACTATGAGAGACAGAATGAGAAAATAAAATCCAGAAAATCACATTGTAGGATTTTTAAAGAATTAATGTTCAAATGATTGTGGAAAATAAGTATTTGGTCGATAACAAAAGTTCATCTCAATACTTTGTTATATACCCTTTGTTGGCAATGACAGAGGTCAAACGTTTTCTGTAAGTCTTCACCAGGTTTCACACACTGTTGCTGGTATTTTGGCCCATTCCTCCATGCAGATCTCCTCTAAAGCAGTGATGTTTTGGGGCTGTCGCTGGGCAACACGGACTTTCAACTCCCTCCAAAGATGTTCTATGGGGTTGAGATCTGGAGACTGGCTAGGCCACTCCAGGACCTTGAAATGCTTCTTACGAAGCCACTCCTTCGTTGCCCTGGCGGTGTGTTTGGGATCATTGTCATGCTGAAAGACCCAGCCACGCTTCATCTTCAGTGCCCTTGCTGATGGAAGGAGGTTTTCACTCAAAATCTCACGATACATGGCCCCATTCATTCTTTCCTTTACACGGTCAGTCGTCCTGGTCCCTTTGCAGAAAAACAGCCCCAAAGCATGATGTTTCCACCCCCATGCTTCACAGTAGGTATGGTGTTCTTTGGAGGCAACTCTGCATTCTTTCTCCTCCAAACACGACGAGTTGAGTTTTTACCAAAAAGTTCTATTTTGGTTTCATCTGACCATATGACATTCTCCCAATCCTCTTCTGGATCATCCAAATGCCCTCTAGCAAACTTCAGACGGGCCTGGACATGTACTGGCTTAAGCAGGGGGACACGTCTGGAACTGCAGGATTTAAGTCCCTGGCGGCGTAGTGTGTTACTGATGGTAGCCTCTGTTACTTTGGTCCCAGCTCTCTGCAGGTCATTCACTAGGTCCCCCCGTGTGGTTCTGGGATTTTTGCTCACCGTTCTTGTGATCATTTTGACCCCACGGGGTGAGATCTTGCGTGGAGCCCCAGATCGAGGGAGATTAGCAGTGGTCTTGTATGTCTTCCATTTTCTAATAATTGCTCCCACAGTTGATTTCTTCACACCAAGCTGCTTACCTATTGCAGATTCAGTTTTCCCAGCCTGGTGCAGGTCTACAATTTAGTCTCTGGTCTCCTTTGACAGCTTTTGGTCTTGGCCATAGTGGAGTTTGGAGTATGACTGTTTGAGGTTGTGGACAGGTGTCTTTTATACTGATAACGGTTCAAAAAGGTGCCATTAATACAGGTAACGAGTGGAGGACAGAGGAGCCTCTTAAAGAAGAAGTTACAGGTCTGTGAGAGCCAGAAATCTTGCTTGTTTGTAGCTGACCAAATACTTATTTTACGAGGAATTTACCAATTAATTCATTAAAAATCCTACAATGTGATTTCCTGGATTGTTTTCTCATTCTGTCTCTCATAGTTGAGGTATACCTATGATGAAAATTACAGGCTCTCTCATCTTTTTAAATGGGAGAACTTGCACAATTGGTGGCTGACTAAATACTTTTTTGCCCCACTGTAACTCTTTCATGTTTGTTGTTAATATATTTTTGATTAAGTCCTCATCTTTATTTATATCTTTAAAACATTTGGGTGCATCTGCTTAAAGTGCGTATAAATAATTATATAAGCTCATACTCTAACTAGAGCCATATCTACCCAACAGACCAAACACAGTTCACTAACCTTTGTTCTTGTTAAGGTGGGATCCCATGCAAAAAAGTAGACATGCATTGAAATCAAGAAAGACAAAAAACGAGAGTGAACTAAATGAGACGGAAATTGCTCAAGCAAAGACACTTGAACAGATAAATGGTCTTTTTTTTTCCGGATCTTATGACTGAAAGCTTACATAACAATCAGGAGCTTAAGAGTAACATCAGATTTTGACTAGTATTTAGACTCGTAGAATCAAGGCCTTATGATCATCAGATATTCCTCCAGAAATGACACGGTTCCGATTGTATAAAATCCACAAATGTTTCTGCTCAACCAGAAAATATACCTCGCGTTCTTCCCACCATCACGTAAGTCCCTAAAGTTCTGTTACACGAACCTGCCTAACTACTTCACGTAAGTGAAATACAGCTGGAGAAAAAAAAAACTGTTAAATAAGTCTAGACCAATACAATTGTGGCACTCCCCAGGTTTGACTAAAGTATAGAGAAAGCCTTCCTACATCACACGGTGATCAATCAACTTTGAGTGTACGAATAGGGGGTTAAACAATGACACTACATTAAATTCACATTGTCTGATGTAACAATTTATTTAAATTATTGGAAAAAAGGGTGGCATAACAGTATCTTCAGCAATATTTTTTATACCCTTTGTTGGCAATGCAAGAGGTCCACGTTTTCTGTAAGTCTTCACAAGGTTTTCACACACTGTTGCTTGTATTTTGGCCCATTCCTCCATGCAGATCTCCTCTAAAGCAGTGATGTTTTGGGGCTGTCGCTGGGTAACACGGACTTTCACTCCCTCCAAAGATTTTCTATGGGGTTGAGATCTGGAGACGGCTAGGCCACTCCAGGACCTTGAAATGCTTCTTACGAAGCCACTCCTTCGTTGCCCTGGCGGTGTGTTTGGGATCATTGTCATGCTGAAAGACCCAGCCACGCTTCATCTTCAGTGCCCTTGCTGATGGAAGGAGGTTTTCACTCAAAATCTCACGATACATGGCCCCATTCATTCTTTCCTTTACACGGATCAGTCGTCCTGGTCCCTTTGCAGAAAAACAGCCCCAAAGCATGATGTTTCCACCCCCATGCTTCACAGTAGGTATGGTGTTCTTTGGATGCAACTCTGCATTCTTTCTCCTCCAAACACGACGAGTTGAGTTTTTACCAAAAAGTTCTATTTTGGTTTCATCTGACCATATGACATTCTCCCAATCCTCTTCTGGATCATCCAAATGCCCTCTAGCAAACTTCAGACGGGCCTGGACATGTACTGGCTTAAGCAGGGGGACACGTCTGGAACTGCAGGATTTCAGTCCCTGGCGGCGTAGTGTGTTACTGATGGTAGCCTCTGTTACTTTGGTCCCAGCTCTCTGCAGGTCATTCACTAGGTCCCCCCGTGTGGTTCTGGGATTTTTGCTCACCGTTCTTGTGATCATTTTGACCCCATGGGGTGAGATCTTGCGTGGAGCCCCAGATCGAGGGAGATTAGCAGTGGTCTTGTATGTCTTCCATTTTCTAATAATTGCTCCCACAGTTGATTTCTTCACACCAAGCTGCTTACCTATTGCAGATTCAGTTTTCCCAGCCTGGTGCAGGTCTACAATTTTGTCTCTGGTCTCCTTTGACAGCTCTTTGGTCTTGGCCATAGTGGAGTTTGGAGTATGACTGTTTGAGGTTGTGGACAGGTGTCTTTTATACTGATAACGAGTTCAAAAAGGTGCCATTAATACAGGTAACGAGTGGAGGACAGAGGAGCCTCTTAAAGAAGAAGTTACAGGTCTGTGAGAGCCAGAAATCTTGCTTGTTTGTAGGTGACCAAATACTTATTTTACCGAGGAATTTACCAATTAATTCTTTAAAAATCCTACAATGTGATTTCCTGGATTGTTTCTCCCATTCTGTCTCTCATAGTTGAAGTGTACTTATGATGAAAATTACAGGCCTCTCTCATCTTTTTAAATGGGAGAACTTGCACAATTGGTGGCTGACTAAATACTTTTTTGCCCCACTGTAACTCTTTCTGTTTGTTTGTTTGTTTGTTTATTACTTGTTTTGATTATGTTCCTCCATCTTTATTTTATATTCTTTAAAACACTTTGGGCTGCATCTTGCTTGAAAGGTGCTATATAAATAAGCTTATTATTAAGTGCTTCATCAGCTCTAACTCTAAAGAACACCATATCTACCCAAATACAGAACCAGAACACATTCAGCTAAACCTTTGTGTCATTGGGTGTAGGTGGGGATCTCCATGCCTAAAAAAGTCAAGACATGGCATTGGAAGATCAAAGAAAGAAAAAAACGAGAGTTGAGACTAGAAGTGAGACGGAAAATGTCAAGCAAAGACACGTAGTGAACAGAAAACTTGTTTTTCCGTGATCTGTATGAGCTAGAACGCCTAAAGGCAGCAGATCAGAGAGCTAAGATGAAATTTCAGATTTTTTACTAGGGTATGTTGACTCGTCAGGAATCAAGGGCCGTTTGATCATCAGACATTCCATCAGACAGAAATGACACGGGCCGAGTTGTATAAAATCCAAATTGCGTTTCCTGCCTCAACCAGAAAAATGTATGCACCTCAGCTTCTTCCCATCTGCCCATCACGATAAGTCACCTTAAAGTGTTCTGTTACACGACACCTGCCATAACTACTTACAGCGATAAGTGGAAACGTCAAGGACTGGAAGAAAAAAAAAACCTTTCAAATAAGGTCGTAGACAAGTAAATTGTGGCCCCCTCCAGGGGGTCTTGACGTAATGTAACCAAGAAAAGATCCTCAACACTCACACGGTGAATCAAGCCAGACTTTTGAGTGTGTACCGAGTAGGGATGGTTTTAAACAATGACAGCTACATTAAATATTCATCAGTGTGAGCGGTGGAGCTGGAACATTTGGGATATTAAAACTGGAACAGACGGGGAGGGCACGGTGGCAGTATTCATTTCAGCAGCAGAGTTTTGTCCACTTTTGAGTTTTGACATTGCAGACAATATCTTTTTATGTGGCAGTCGGGTCCCTCTGGCAAAAAACGGGATGGAAGGAGAGGGGGAAATAATAATGTGTTAAAAACAGCGTCCGGACAAGTCAATTACTGCAACCTCAGGGGAGGCCGGCAGCCGCGCTACAGTACAAAGTAATAAGCAGTGATTTTCACTCCATGGTGCGTGTGTGTCTGTGTGTATAACTTATGAAAGATTGTGGGTGCACATTGGAAAAGTGTGTGTGTGTGTGTGTGTGTGTGTGTGTGTGTGTGTGTGTGTGTGTGTGTGTGTGTGTGTGTGTGTGTGTGTGTGTGTGTGTGTGTGTGTGTGTTTTAACCAGTGTATGGCACTTGGACTGTGTGTGACTTTAATAAAGACCTTCATCGAGGTGTGTTCTTTAATGTATGTGTATGGAGTTTTAAATGATTGTGTATGAGAAAAATCTTTTCTGAGCTTGAAGCAATGTGGCTGTGTGTGATTTTTAACAATTAATGTGACTTCTTTGTCAGCACTTTGCCCAATCCCACTGTGACTGTATGTGTGGGTGTGTGTGTGTTTGTGTGTGTTGTTGCTCTTTAAAACACGTAAGCAAATACCACAAGAGGGTAAGATATCCTCATTAAAACCGTGATGACAACTCACAATTGACAATGAGGATAAACTATCAGGGAACAAAACAAATCTTTGTGAGAAAGCAAAGCAACTTGCTGATTTTCAATTTATGAGAATCTAAAAGAATACAAAAATAAAAAACAGTCTGTGCCTTGCGTGCACATCAATCAATTCAGAGTTTGTTCACAAAGTGGGACAAAGCAAAAGAGCAGTGTTAGCAAGAGGGAGGCGGTACCTGCAACCGAGAATACTCCCCGCTTGAGTCTGTACTGAGGATGATGCACCCGTCTGCACTTTATCAGTAATTAATCTCCTGAAATGTATTAATATCTTCACCTAACAGCGTTCAGGACTCTCGTGCACTGTGTTGGAGAATGTCCTGGATGGTTTACTCAGCTTAGGAGCACTGCTCTTGATTAAAGGTGGGGAAGTTAAAAAAGACAAGAATTTGAAAACTAATCACTTCATCTTCAAGTTCCTTCGCTCAGCATTTTTTGAAAAAACACTTCAGTGAAGGATTTATTGAGAGAACTGGATAAGGAATTGGGAGGGGGAGCCCATTTTGGGCATCAAAATTGCATTTTTATTAAGCTCGCCTACAATTTGCATTGTCACAGTAGAATCACGTCTGTTATCGGCTCAGCAAAAAGAGAGGGAAAATATGCATCACTATTAGGCCCCAATTAAAAGATGGGCTATCCAAGTGTTTGTCCTGGATAGCTGATTAATACTGAAAAAAAATCTACCTCCAAATAGCGTAACAGAAGTGTAGTACCACAGTTTGGCCACAATGAAAGTGTGCTTCAACGACCGGCTCACCTAGTTGGGGCATAATCACAGCTAAATCTCATTTTTTGCCTCACTGTTGCCCCCTGTGGCTGTTGGGGGATGAACTACAACAGTGGGTCGAGTCATGAGCTTCATGAAAACGTAGTGGATGAATGATGTTGCCTCAAGTGGAGCCAATAAAGCCATAGGCCAAGAAGTCTGATTGTCCATGAGAAAATCACCCTACTTCTCACTTGATTAATAACCACATGACATTTGTTTCTAATGAGTTTATGGTCTTAATCGCTAGCTTGAAGTCTCTTTCAATTATTCATGATGTTCACTGTGTGAATGATCGTCCGATTTAGAGTAGAAAAAGATGATAAAGCAAACAAAAAAACCTCACGAATACAAACAGATGAATATATCTTACATAGTTGAATGATTTGGCTGATCATGTCATAAATCTTTTGGAAGTAAAATCTCCCTGTTTAACTTTAACATCACATCATTTATTTAAGTTTACTGCTCAATATTTCTGTATAAGGACCTTTAGTAGTAGTAGTTGAAGAGTAAGCTTGATAAAAATAAAGTCTAGCAGTGAATATGCTAGTTATTTTTATGTGCCACATGGATATAAATATAATTTTAAATCGTTTTACAATACATTCATGTGACATAAATGGGATTTGAGATACACTGAGTTTGATTTCATCCCTTTCTAAATATAGGATTGTGAATAATAATTAGGCTATATATTCTCTTGAGTTGAAGTTATTTATAACTTTAGTTTCTTCAAAAGTTAAACTTCAAGCTTAAATTGGTTCAATAAGGATTCAGATTTGAAAGAGCAACTATATACCACATCCAAACCAATTCCAATTTAACAAAGACTTTTCTTCCGTCATTCCATTTCTTTAGTGCACTCTCACAACAGCCCGGTGGAACACACACACACACACCTTAGGTGCTAAGAAAGTGCACTGAGGCATTTTACAGTATTGAGGTCGGCCTCGGCCATGTTTCGCTGAGCTTCATCAATCTTCAAGAGCTGTTACCAACAAGCCCTGAGTAGGGGGGAAGGAGAAGGAGTGCAGAAAGAGAGGGGAAAGAAGCTATGTTAAGGCGGAAAAGGAAAGAGAAGGAAGGACAGTTAGAAGTAGTGATGGCGGGAAGGAGGAGGCAGGAAATCATTTGAAAGTGAGCAAGGCAGAAATGGAGGAAACGCAGAATAAAGGATGCAAAATAAAGTGGAATTGATTGCATCAAAAGGAAGCAGGTGAGATAAACAAAAACAAAAAGGGGAAGAAAATTAAGAAGCCCACAAAGGGAGGAGAAGGAATGGATGTTGAGGGCGAGTGAACACAAAACAAAGGGACTTGAAAGGAGGAAGAATGAAGGATGGGAAGAGCATCTTTAAGGGAGCGAAGGATAGAAAGGGAGGAGAGATACCAAGGTGGGAGGGAAATAAGCAGCTTATTAAAAAGGGAACTGGGCTGGAGACGGGGAGAAAAAGCAGCAGCAGCTTTTTCTTTGCTCTCCTCCTGAGAAATCTGTGGATAATATGTTGCAGAGGAAAATAACATTTTGCTTACCGCCCCTGAAAAACAGGCTTAACTAGGGGGAAAGTGAAAGGCACGGCAGAGAGAGATAAAACACGGCTGCTGATGACAGCCCGTTACGATTAGCCGGCCAAGAGAAGTGGGTTATGATGTGTCTTTCACACCCTATTTTACCAAACTTCTTACAAGCTGTGATTCAAGCGGTGTTTGCAGAGTTTTAACAGTATGATTGAAACCTTTTGCTTTGGCTTGATTGGGGGAAGATAAGACATATTTGAACATGTTACTGGAGTATCATTATAAAAGACTAGTGCAAAGTCTAAATCCCATGAGGTGCAATATCTGGTGAGATAAAATACTTGAAAAAAGTACACTGAATTAATAAACGGGAAGTTCCACAAAATACAATTATGAAACCTAAAGATAAGGACAATAGGCCCCTTTAAATTAATGGATGAGTAATGTGTTGCATGTGGATTTTCTGACCACGGTTAACGGTAATGTATGTATCCTGATTATTAAGATTCCAGTCTCCTGAAAGATGTCTGGAATATGAGCGTAATGGCCGTTTTGCTATAAAAAGACAGTGTTTAACAGAAAAGACGCTAATATATTGATTTTCCCAAGTGCTAGCAATATTCTGTGCCGCTAGTGGATAAGATATTCCAGATTTTTTGTTTTTTTGGTGTACATCATCCATAATATTGTCGTTGACTTACAATGGCTCTAGTATCACCCTGTGGCTCATGTGTGCCTGGCTCACAGTTTGGCTCTGAACGTGGGAAGGCCAGCAGTGAGGCTTCAACGATAGTGCCACACACAGAACAGGTTTCTTATCACTAAGTCATGTTCGCCATCCAAGAGGAAGAGACAGGGGAGCGATGGAAGAAGATGAGGAGACAGAAAAGAGAGATGGAGGGAGAGAAAATGTCAAACTGTCTGGCCTTTTCTTGGCAATCCCACCCCGATGTCTGTCTAGAGAAATTAATCTTCTGTCATCTTTAGATGGGAATCTCACACCGATCTGTCTCCACCCACACCTTCCTCCCCCTCATCATCATCTCTTTCCCTCAAATTCATTCTCTATCTTTCTTTCTATTCTTCCCTTTCCATGCATTTCCCTTTTCATCCATATTTACAGTATCTCTGTCTGCAGTTTTTCCTATCTTCCTCTCTTTCAGGGACTCTGTCGAACACACACACACACACACACACACACACGCACACACACACACACACACACACACACACACACACACACACACACACACACACACACACACACACACACACACACACACACACACACACACACACACACACACACACACTAAAGTGTCATATTGTTATCAGCAGGATTGTGAGGTTTTTTTTCTGCTCTCTTCTTCCCTCATGGCTTTGGATGTGAGACTGTGTGGGACTGCTCATCTTATCTACCATTGAAGGACGACCTTTCCATCAAACATCCCAACCATTTATAACAGGGATTGTGTTTGATATCTAAACATCTATAATGACATCCGAGATTAGGCGATAAAGAAATCCATGAATGTAGGGTGGGATTGCACTGGGGTCTGTGGTTTTTAGAAAGTAAATAATCCAATTTAATCTCCAAGATTAAAGTTGTACATTTCCAAAACAAAACATGGATATTCTCTTCGTTAAAAGTGTAACATTTTTAATATTGTCTGTGGTCATTAAGTCATACATTGGTAATATTAAAAAACTCTTAAATGGTCCATTATTATGTTTGTTTTCAGGTTTATATTTGTATTCTGTCCCTCTACTGTGACATATTTCCATGCTTTAATGTTTTGTCGTCATACTGCCTGTGCTGCAGCACGTCTTTTCACCCCGTCTGAAACCAGAGCCCAGCCAGCTTCAATTCGATAATGTGATTGGTCAACCGCTTAGAGATGTCCAACCCATAACAGATCAAGTTTAATGTGTCGGAGCATTAGCCAACAGAGGCGAGTGTTAGCTAGTTATGTAAAACTTGTGAGCACACGTTGACTAAACACTAACTCTCAACTACTGGTTGTTTCTCTCTCCATTCCTTCTTTTCCTAAACGTTCGTTCCTCTGCCACAGTGATGTATCAGCAGCAGTTTCCATCTGTCCAACAAGCTTTCTGATACAAAACACAGAATAAAGGACAGCGAGAGAGAGGATGGGAGGAAAAAGAGATGTGCTTACGTGTTTCTCTCCTTCGATCCTCTTGTCTGCCTGTTGAACTGCCTCCAGGTACTTGAAATGCATCTCCATCAGCCGATCAACCTGGAAAATAATGAAAGAGAGGCAGACAGTGAGAGAAAGCAACAGGATGATAAGAAACATATGAGGGGAAAGGAGAAAAAGTAGGATATATATCAAAATGTGATTTGGAGAAGAAAACTAATCAGAATATAACACCTATACAAACGTTATCATATTATGACTTTACACGTTTAGTACATATGCGTGGTGGAGCAATATTTGAGCCTTGTTAAATGACTAATTTTCATTGCATTGTTAACTCAGTTTGCTGACCACATCTGACCATTACAGGCTTATAAAGTGGGAAACAAAGAGAATATACACGTTAAGATTTGAATGTGTTTATTATGAAATTATTATTAACAACACATTACAATTCCCCACATAATGGGGAAGAGTTTCTGCTGTCCCTTTCTGCGCGTCTACCCCTATATCGCTGTAATAAAAGCTAAGCTGCCCAAAACATATATTTAAAAAAAATAAAATGTACACATCAAATATTTAAATAACCGAGGAATCTGAATGGAACAAATTATATTCTCAAATGGCTTGGTTGTAGAACACATCCAAGTTTGATATGCACAAAAGGAATCTACATCAAAAAAGTGATTTGCTTATTAAATGGCCTTGAGCAACACTGAAAATGAGACATTTTTTGCTTTACGAGGGGAATTGTGGCAGAAACAGAACAAAAACTGCAGCAGAGGTGTCAGGCATGATGTTTCAATCTACTTTCTCGAGTTCTGTAACACGAGGCAGAACTTGGAATCTGTCACTGTGACCTGAATGTGAACCTGAAGGTGTTTAACCTGCCGTGCAAATGAGCACCTTTTCCCTATGGTTAAAAATAAGACTTGAATGATACATACCCAGATATAAGCACGTTGCAGCACATGCTATCTAACGCTGAAGGGAACAGCATACTTTTTAAATGTTTTGCTTTTTATTTTCTACACATCAGTTCGAGCAATTCCATATTCATGCCTAGAACAAACATGTCGTGTTGATCAGAAGATCCTCAACGAATACAATTATTTGCATTTAGAGCAATTTATCAATGCTACACTGTGTTCTTATCAACACACGTTACCTAAAATTAAATGTTAGCAAGGCCCTATTATGCTTTGTGGGGTTTTCCCTTTCCTGTAGTGTGTTATATAGGTTTGTGTGCATGTAAATGATCTGCAAAGGCTAATATTTCCCTCCAGGAGGAGTTTCTCTCCCACAGACAAGATAAAGATCAGACATCATGAAGCCAAACATAATTAAAAGTTAAAGGTCAGAATACACGTGTAAGCAAACCAACAATCATCAACACATTTTGATTCAGATATTGCTGATCACATTTTTCTAACTAAGATACCGCTACTTTAAACCAGCAGTGTGCAGTGTGTACCAACTGTAGAAGCTGCTCTGATTCAACTCACAGCTATCTGCTGCCAAACAAAAACATGAGATACAAAATGAAGGAGGGGCAAGAATAAAAGAGGGTGTTAGCCTGAAGAGGATTAAAAACGAACCTTCTCGCAGTCATTCTCTGTGAACTTGTTGAGCAGTCTGCTTCTCTGCTGGGACTTGAGATTCCTCAGCATGGAGGCGATGATGGAGCAGACGTGTTCTAAGGACAGACAAAAGAGAAATAAAGAATATTTTAAATGTTTAAAACCACAAAACACATTTTTAAAATAGCATAGTTATATCAAACGGAGGTTTGAGCTTTTTAACAGGTCAAATTCAAGCATTTTTTATGTCACCAATACCAGAAATTGTCATATCATATCATAAATGCAGGATCGACACAACAAACAAATACAACAGTGTGATTAACTCATGTCAGAAATGTCCCCTTTTTATTATTAAGGTTTACATGAATGGTTGATGGAGATGATATTATGGATCAAATAATAATTTTTTCATGTAGTATTTTAAAATTTAGGCATCATCCTTACCTTAACAACAGAACTGGAATCAAGCTTGTTATAAGGGAATAGTAAGGACGCTGCACACAGTGGGTAAGCCTTCCATGATAACACATCAAGGAGCTACTTTGTGTTTTAGTAAACCCAGCATGTGTGTGCTTTAACTAAAACATGAACTTCTCTCAGCTCCTCATTTAAAACGGTTAAACCGATAGAAAAAAGAGTTGTGAAAAGCCCATTCACAGCCCCCAGAAAGAACAAATCGATTAGCGAATGATAATTTGCAATTACGGAAAGCTAAGCATGGCAACAGAGGGTGCACAGAACAAGAGGAGGAGAAAATGTTAATGAAATTTAGAAATCAATTTCCACTTTTCAGGGCAGGCTGGAACATGCGGAACAGTTACGGCTGTGGCTGAATTACATTTCTCTCTGGGGCCATTTAGCGAGGGGGGGGAGGTCTGAAAACACGTTAATTGACTAAATTAGCAAGAAAAACTAGTTATTCCCGTTGAGTGGCTGTGTAAACCCAATTCATGTGAGATCTGTCATCTCTCTCAAAAGCCTTCTTACTGACAGGCTGCACTCTTAAAACATATCTCTAAGATATCGAATGAACAATACACCGTGCACACGGGGGGGTACAGAATATGACATTGTAAAATCTCCAGATATACCGAGTTGGGGAAAAAATGTAATTGGACTTTATCAACAAGAGGTCAATATCCACTCTCATCTGGGCTTTGCAGTTGCTAAGCAACAAGAGTACAGGAATCAATCCCATTTCTGCTTTTTAAAAGGGGTCGTGTTTGCCGTCAGCTCCCTTTGTGCGCTCCCCTTCTACCTGCAGCGCCCCTACCCACAAGACTCCTTGAAGGCTGAGGAAACTAAAGGATGTAACGCCTGCAAATACTAAAAAATACACACAATATTTAACTTGATTTTAATTTTGATTGGCAGCACAAGACACAATTAATAGCACAGAAACATACAACAAAACAAACTCAAGTTGTGGTTTGTTAAAAGAAGGATAAGTAGGAAACATGTTACCCACATTTAAAGTAAATCTAATTTCTGCTAAACCTGTAAACCAGAACAACTTGGCTTAAGGTGAATATAAGGGATATATGGCTGTAACAAAAACCACTTGAATTGGATTAAGGTGTTTGGCGTCATTTTTTGTCAATGTAAAATCCCCTTTTCATGTCTGTAAAAACTGTAAAAGCACCTCACAGTTTTCCTTGCTGCCTCAGCGATTCTGGTTGTACACCAGGTAGTTTCTGCCCCAAGGTCCCCTTATGTCAATGTAGACAACCTTACTTCCTGTACACAATGACAAGGAGGCTAACTGCCATTTCCGAAAGGACGCTACTTTATCAACTTGATCCAAGCGGTAATTGATGTCGCCACCTCCACGCCCTGCCGGGGAGGGTATTGATTGCCGGCTGTGGAATGTTCTTCTTTCTAAAAGACTTTAAAACTAAGCAGCAGCTGCTCCGTTGAGATTCGTGAAGGGCTGGAAGCAGGATTACACAAGGTACAAGATAGAGGACAAGGCTGAGAAAAATAGCCTTTAGGAAAGATGTCCAATCAATACTGCATTTAAATATTTTGCTTCACACTAGAGTATAAAAACAAAGAACAAAGAATAAAACAAGGACATGCTATCACTTCTTTTAGAAACAAGCATCATCTATGAGAATTTATCCAAAGAGTTGTTACAAAATCGAATCCCCAATGTGTTGCACTGTTCTGTCACACATAGATAAGTCGGATCTCTATTACTTCATTTCACTAAAAATGTGTTCTGTTCGGATTCCATGCTAGGGCTAGTGTTGGTTCAGAGTTGGCTTAACTTGACAATGGCGGACTGCTTTGGAACTGTGCAGATAGAATTTAATTCCAAGCAGGACTTCTCAAACTACATTTTGCATCTAAAATTACTTTCCACTTTTTCATCCTCAATTTACTCCCACCCCAGCCTTTAACACATCAATCCTTGATCGTTTGGTGCTAGTCAGGCAAAGAGCCTGTGCTTCAGTTGAACCAACTTTTGGGGCCGTGAAACAGAGCCTGGAATTGCACAAAAACCTGGTGGAAGCTCTAAACAGGCCCAAGAACATCTAACGTTAGAAAAGCTCTTTATGTGCGATTTCCTTCTTGTATGGTCTGACAATGGTTGATAACCTTAAACTTGTTCTGGGTAACTGAAGGACAGGTTCCCAGTTTTAGACAAGAAATGATGGAAATAGAAATGTATGTGTTTGATGCATTCACCATCATCATCATTGTAAACCCTGGTAAAAAAAAAGAAGAAAGGTACCACAAAGGCCATGAATAGAAAGAGAAGGTATGATCCACAAAAAGAGCATGTTATGGTTAAAGCCATAGTGTTGTAGGATTTTCCCCCTCTAAAAGGAAATGAATAAACCCACCCATTACCTGGAGTTCTCTATCACTTTTGCACTAGGGATGTTTGCAATCAAATAGCACTATCATGTCCAAATGTTGGTGTTCACTCATCCTCCAATAAGTGTTCCCTACCTGCCTCATCTTTGCCCAAGGGGACGTAATGCACTAAATGAACATGCAAATAACCCTGAGTGGCCAGGATTCATTTATAGATTGGCTGTAGGTAGTGATCTGTAGTCCGAGAAAACTAAGTGGTACTTTACCAAGAGACTTGAACTGACTGTACCCCTGGGGGGAGCATTTGGCCTCCAAGCACCACAGGCTAACCTGTCAGGGGTTATAGAGACTGCTGTGTGAAGGAGAGGGACTGAATCCTGGTTCGGTGTTCCCAGAAAAAGTAGAGGAGTGACAGGACACACATTAGCAGTAAAAGGTGTACATATATTTGAGAATAATTCTAGGTAAGACTACTATCCATAGAAAGGTTGAACAGTTCTCAATGTTGGCCATAAAATAAATTACACTTTGGTGTCAGCTTTCCCACTGGTTCAAACGTCAATGCTGTCCTTTTTGTATTCCTCAATGGTCTAATTAACCTTATGTTGACAGTTTTTTGGATGTGTAATCCAATGGACCTTAAGTTCCTAGACTATTGAAAGAGATTTGTTTCTCTGGATCCAAGACAAATGTTGCTTTATGGACAATTTGATTGGTTTTGTATGTAGTGTTTCACCAGAATGTTACCCGGTCAATTTAATCCTATTATGCTTTTTGGAGTTTTCCCTTTCATGTTGTGTGTTATATAGGTTTTATAATCCCAAAGTTCACACCAGAGGGAGTTCTTCTCACACACATGAGCACAATAGGGCTCATTTAATGTGATGTGTTGAGCAAATCCCATCCTCAACAGAAAAGAAGGCATTTTTTTTACCATAACCCTTTTAATATAGATCTAAATATATCGCAGTATATTTCATCAGTGTGAAATGACAGAGAGAATGATCAATCCCCACCAGAGGAAAGACCAAACGCAAAGATGTTAATTAGATGCGTCTTTACACAGGGATCGCAACGCAAATCTCTCCCTCTGAAATGCACTAATAATAGGATTACACAGCATGACTCTGACAACACGGATTCCAATCAAACTTGAGACATGTAAAATGCTACTGATCTCCATCTGAGCCGGAGGATCTGAATGCTTGGGGGGGCTTCATTTCATTTCTCTGCTTTTGTCCGTGATGCAAGTTTCCTCTTCAAATCCAGATAACATAGTTTCTCTATTGCAGGCACTTATCTTGTCTCGTATATTCTGCTATGTAGCCATGCTCTCTAAATCTCCACTTGCTAATATCAGAGGACAGACACTGGGGATAGAGTAATGGGCTGATAAAACACCATCTTTTATCTTTGTAATGAAACTGCCATCATTTGAATGAGAAAATGTTTTAATAAAAGCATGTCATTTCCATTTTTGCACACTTCCAACACAACTACAGTGCCTTGATGTGACTGTTCTGTAATACAGTTCTCTCATTACCTTTTTTAGCGCATTCATTAAAAAAATAGGGGTCATGATGAGGGCATTGGCTACACTGGAAGGTGGTTTTGTGCCATTCCAAACATATTAACTAAAAAAGCCTCCACTCCCAGAGCCTCTGCCTTGTGTCTCCGTCAAACAAACACCCACGCAAGCACACAAAGAAACGTTCTTCGGAGTTGGAAGCGGGAGATGGAGCTATGACTATTGTGCCTCGACTTGTAAATTAGTTGTTTACTTCTGCTCCTTCTCACGCTCGCTCGCATCATTAGCCGCCTAAATATAACAACCAGCTGCCACCAATTTCCATCATACACTCCTCATTCCATTGGTAATGATAGGGTACACACACCAATAAACTGAGAGCCCTAAAGAAACAAGGTGAAAGGCAGTGTCGTGACAGGAATATTCATAAGCGAAGAACAATAATGTCATGTGATTTCTTTTTTTAAATTAAATTACATGACTCTATTAATTATATTGTCTCGTCGCTAATATGGCCGAGCAATCGCTGCTCATTTAGGCTGTGTCAATTTCTTAGGGATCAATCAATGCACCAAGATGAGAGAGTCCTCTAAGAAAAAGCGGAACGGGGAGGTCTCCACCCCCTAATTACTGTTGCTTGAAGCGGCTGATAGTTAATTCATCTACAATGTTATTGTGTTATTCTTGGAGAACCACTTGATTCGCAGTAGCCTGAGAAAGAGGGTTCACTCAGTGCGCCCTGTGTAATGACAGGCATCTAATTACGCCTATAGCTGCTCGACAAATCAATGGAGAAGTGATGTGTATTTCTATACAGGCTGCGTTAATTATGGAAAACTCATACGCAAAGCACATTTGTGCATATTTAATTGTGGGAACTGTTCCTTTGTATGGTTGAATACGGGCTAATCTGCCAGATGATGTTTGTTGAATTCATTATTTAGGATCCCCTCTTTCCCCCCCCCCTCTTTAATAGATAATATGGGCTATTAATGTGTATGGGTGCAATTACGTGTTTGTGTCGATGTAATTGCTCTAACAATTGACGGTTGAGTCTATGTTGAAGCGGCAGAGCTCTTTCTTTTAGTTCAGATATGTTGAACATTTGCATATATTATTTTAATTTGTTTATGTAATGGTCTTCTCTACAGCTTTCATTTTAAATCAGTTAGTGTTTATAGCAGTTTGTTTGTTTGTGGGTGTTGGTGTCTTACGAACAAATACAATTTTAGAGAGGATTTCAATAACGTGCCGAATGCAATACATTTCCCTTTTTTTCTATTACATTTGTGCTGATTTGATTTTGAGAAAATAGATACAAATTCAACATTGGTTTTTTGAAGCATCCATGTTGTTTGTTAGAGCTCATGAGGAGAGCGCAGGCAGAAAACCTTACCTCCCAACAGGGGAATTAGGAGCATATGAATGCATCAATAGCCTTGGCAGAGGTTTTTCCTCTCGGAGTGCTTTTTAGTTTTAATCTAGAGTTTGAATGGCAAATAACATCCGGCCTATGATGAATGAAAATGTTGCTATGGGGTAATAAAATAAAATAAAAACATTAACATACTATTATACTCTACTAGGAAAAGTGTTTTTGGAAACTGAGGATTTTATGAAGATGTATTAAAATGAACATGACTTTAATAGAGCAGACACTTGCTTTTGTTCTACACTGATGTTGAGGATTATTATTAAAACAGTTAATAATGCAGCCCAGCAAGCCTGGTTTAGTGATTTGCAGGTAACAAGACGCTTCGGGCTTCATCTTGTAAGGCTGGCCTACTTTTATTTATTTGTTTGTTTTTTCATGTCTAAATTACATATAAACATTGCAAATATTGTTGATCATTATCTACAATTGCACTATTCTAACCTGTGGTGCATAGTGTAAAACTAATTTGTCTGGAAAGAATTGGACAATATTTAATTTAAACAATAGCATATTTTAAAGTGTGTGCAAAAACTTGAGATGGTTTGCTTTGAAGTATCCTAAACTAAATTTACTATTGAGCATCAAAGCTGAAAGCAGCCAGCATCACACCAGTTTCCAAATCTCCAAATAAATACTCCTTCCATCGACTGCGGTTTGGAAATACACACAAATCTATCCCGACCACACCTGCCAATCCTCACTGGAGAAGCTTCAGTGTGGATTTACACATCTCTTTCTAAAGCTGGCCTTTTAAGTGTGTGTTTCCCTTGCCCTCAGCTTTAACACACAGGGGGAGCATCTTTAACTTTTAGGACGGGTTATCTCCGCTCCTATTCCTCCTGCTGCTATAGGAGGTCAGGGGTTAATTTCTCCAGTCCCCGGGTGAGACGGGACACAATTGAAGACAATTTGTTCTCCCCTGCAGGGTTTGGAAGCCACGCTGGATGAGTCAAACTTAATTAATACAGACAAAGAGAAAGAGGCTGGACTCCACATTGTGGATGTAGATGATCAAACAGAGAGCAGAGAGATGGAGAGGGTTTTACTTCTTTCTTTATTTCATGTCCCATCTTCTTCACTCCTTGCTCTTGTTTGCGCTTCCCACCTCTAACTCGGAGACAAGAGAGGTCCGAGAGCGCAGGCCGGAAAAATCAATCAAGATTGGATTGACATTGGAAACTGACAGGCTGAGAGGCAGCAAGGCGTGATACATGAGCAGATTAGGATAGAGTGTCTGCAGGAAACGGCTGGGATGACATGATGCGGAAAACTAGAAGCAGGAGAAATGAACCCGTAGTGATGAGTGTGATCACTTCAATTAATCAGCAAACTAAAGATTCTAACTTGCCAATTAAAACAAAAAGTGTATATATTTGGAGGACGGTTGAGCCCCAGCTCTTTCAATCATCATTTACAATATTGATACATCAGGAATTATCATATTCCTATCATGTATTTCAATGGTTTTTTTTGCTCTCTGGAATATATATGAAAATGAATTATTAAGAACAGATATTTCTAGGAAATAAATGTTGGGATGTAAATGGGTGGTGCACACGAGCTGGATAAAAATAAAATAAGAAAGGCAAGAATGAGATAAAATATTTACACACTGTTCTGAAGTCTACCAGCAATTTGAATGCCTTAAAAGACTGTCAGAAATAGTAAAATGTGTATTCTGTAGAATGTAAATAAATAATCGAAAAAGGATATTTGCATGACAAGCTAATATTTTGTCCAAAATCAAACTAGTTACTTCCACATACTGCTTAAAATTACGTGCATGCAAATATATAGGAAAGTCATACATGACGACCCAGAAGTTAGGCAGGGTTTCCCACAGCGCTTTCCTGTTAAGGCGGCCGCCTTAACAACACGGGGTTGCCGCCTTGACTAACGTCACGTCTCCAGAAAAAAAAAAAAAAATTATATAGATATAGGCCTATAGCGATATTTGCCGTTTTACTCTTTCATGTTTTCTACCTTTCATTCCAAACCGTGACTGACAGTCTATCTTCTCTGCAGAACGCATTTTAAAATAAAAAACAAAAAACAAATAAAAGAAACGTTGCCTCCAAATATGCCTCTGAATCGCGTGATGCGTCCGAACAGCGGCATCTAGTGGTATATGTCATTGTGCTATTGTAGTGAATGTAATATACAGAATTCACCTCCTTCTTAAGTGTGGTTCTACACACTGTTGTTTCATGCCTGTAAGTATGACCGTTGGTTTATGCTTAAAAGTACAACTGTAAAAAGGGATCGTGGTCCCTTTAATTAATCTGTGTTTACGATGACGTGGAGCCCCATGCTTGTTGGTTTACAGGACAGCGCCATCTTGTTTTGGTTTTAACTTTGACTGTGTGATTAAACGAGACACGCATTCGTGTGCTCAACTTTAATGAACGTCTCCTGCGTTTCAATACGATCTCCATACTATCATCGTTCGACCAACATCCTTCAAAACCAGCATTTTTCGGAAAGACTACTATTTGGATGGCTGACAACCTGTCGTATCAAGGTAAGATTATTATTGAATTCTATACTAGTCTAATAATAGTCTGTCAACTGTTCACTAGTAGGCTACCTGGATAAGCGTAATGTTTTCTTATCAAGGCTAATTGTGTTTAACGTTTACACGTGGCTATATTATTATAGCCTAGCCTGCCTTTGACATTTGCACGTAATTTTCTCTCGCAATGTTCACAGCCAAATGGATCGAAAAACTCAGCCCAAAATCGCCGGCTTCTTCATGCGACGTAGCCGGCCGACTTCCGCCCCCCCCCCCCCCGGAGATGAGTACGTCCCCCCCCCCCCCCCCCCCCCCTCACCACCTTGACTAACACATTTTCTGGGGGAAACCCTGTTAGGTAAAGGCTGACTGGTGTTGGCATTATGACGTTTAGCATGTTACTCAGTCACTTGTTAGTGAGCATCGTTTTTATGACTCATAAAGTTTCATACATTAACAAATAGAGTCTTTGATGACGTAGAACAAAACGTGAAAATAACTCATTTCAGGCTTCTAAACACATCCATGTTCAAAACACTGCTTACTTCAAGACGAGGGATAAAAGCTAACTCATTTTCAGATTTCAGGACTCGTTCCTGAATATTTCGCACATCTCAACCATTTAGTTTTTGAACTAGTTTGCAATCCAGATTTGCCTTGGCATGTGGGAAATAAAACTTTATTAAAAAACTTTTTTTATTGTAGGCGTTGAAGCTATTTATCTCAAATATGTCATTTTCGACAGGAAGCTGGTGCTTTTTTCCTTAATGTTTGAAATATAATTTTGCTACTGATGGCGTTTAATTAAAATGGTCACAGTACTGTAAGAGGTCAAGACAGAGTGGCCCATTTGCAGCTGATTGCAGCTTTCATCAAGAAAATCGTGTCTGTTGTTGCTATGTTCTAATTAATGACTGACCTTCATGCTCCTTCTCTGAAGAGGCAGTTTTCTTCATCTTCTTTGGGGTTTTCATGAAAAGAGGAAAGATGGTTCGTAAGCCAAGGATGTCCACAAACTTATGACAGTTATCGGCTCCCTCTGGTCCAATCATCCCGTGGTCCAGGACCTTCATAGAGCTGCAGCGTGACATTTTCTTTTCTCTGCAGCAGGGAGAAGAAGAAATGTAAAGATAGAGTCACTTATTGTTTCTTATAAAAAAAGAAAAACATGTATATATTTGCAATGAACTGACTACAAAGTAAGGAGAGTTTGGTCAATCTAAATACAAATAAATGTTGCAGTAAAATAGGCCGAGCTGCATAATAATAATAAAAACATGTCGGCCAATTGATATGAACCCAAGTTGCTAAAAATGTCATTTCATTCTGCAGCCTACACACAGCTCTGAAACTAAATATAGTTCATTTATATTAATTTGAGTTGATACAATAAGCCTATCAAAATCCAGCATGTTGCAGCATGAAATGTCTCAGACATATTGAGTAAACAAGAATGTTGTAAATGAACAGATGGAAGGAATCCCAAAAACATCATTCTTCCGAACTTGTCTGTCAAGAAAAATAAGAAATATGCAAGTTAAAAGAAGATAAAACAAGCGAATGTTTCCGTGTTATTTCTGAAGACTTGTTTCAAGGTAACGAGGAACAACAGTAAACTAGGAAATAATGGATATGTGTTCTGTAAAAAAATAAATGTAATAAAGACAGTCATCTGTTTTCTATCATCAAAGCATTGGCTCGATAAGTGGGACCAAATGCTCCGTCTACACCCTCGTACTTCATGCCTCCCCTCGGGAAATGTAGCTGTCTGTCACAGTGTCACTTCCTTCATTCCCGCCAATGACAAATGACAGTGTTTATCTCAGAGGAGGGACGCATATTTCAGGCAGTTGAGTCTGGTCTTCCAGACAGACACATTGTATATGATGGACTGCTGAAGAGGCCAGAGGGGGAGCAAGCAATGCACAGTGCGCTTTCTGAAGGGAAACAAGGCAATTCAGCCAGGAGACAGGTGACTTAACTCAACAATGCAGAGTTGTCAACTATGCCGTAGTCGATATCTAATAGGTACTAGCCATGGATGTATTAAGAAATCTGGATACAGCATTGTAAGCGGGGTTCATTCCTACGAAAATTGCTCAGTTGTGCATGAAGCCAAAATGACTGTAGAACAACAATGTCAGATCTTCCAGGAATCTTCAGGCAATGTTATGTATCCATTGGGGCCCATACAGTATGTGCACTTGCATTTTTCATAGGTCCTGCCTCCAATCCGCTCCGTTGTGATAGATGAGAGCAGTGGTACATCACTGACTGGCCAAGTGACAGCCCTGCTCACTTTTGATTAAAAGAGAGAATCTGTGAACTTGCTGTGTCATGTTTTGCTCGTCAAACAACAAGGACGATCTTAAGTTACGATTTTCTTTACCTTTACTTAGATAAAAGGACAGTAAAAGAAGAGATTTGTGGCTTCAGACCATCCAGAGAGAGGACGGAAATGTGACCCAGTCAGTCAATATAAGAATACAACTGTGGAAAACACTTCTTCATGACTAAATTATGATGCTAATGAGGTTAGCGTCAATACTCAGAGTAAGCAGTTGTGATGTTAAAAGTCAAAGACGTGAATGAAGATGCTGCATTGACATATAGAAACACTGACAAGCCAAGGAAATACCAGTTTAAGTGTTAGCCTATTTCCTTCCACTAGTTCAGCATTGGACAGAAAGGACATTGATCATCTATTGACCTTAATTGAACCACTTATAGATGCTGATCATCGATCTACAATGACATTATGTAATAGTTTGCCTGACATACCATTATAATTGAGCTTTTTGTAGATTTCATTAATTCTACAAAAAGCTAGCCCAGTCTTCTCTAACTAATCAGAGAAGACTGGGCTCTGGTTTCAGACAGAGGGTGAGCAGAGGTGCTGCAGCACAAACCTTTTTGAACATCAGATCAAACACAACATTTCCTTTTTGATATAAAAAAAAAAGTAAAGGAGAGACTGTAATTGATATGATTGTATAAGGCTGATGCATAAAATGTGGTGGAGGTACGAGAAGGTGAAATCCAACACTGAACTATAAATCAATTCCTATATAGCATATATCACTAACTAGCAGAATGCATGAGATCAGACATCTATCGTTCTTAAAATTCACAACTTATTTCTAAAAGTCATATCTTGATTTGCCTTTTTGTCCTCATCCCCTTTCTGTCTTCTTCCTCTTTAGTTCCTCGAGCAGACAATTCAACAGAAAAGGGTTTTTGCATCCAATAGTGAGATATTGATCGAGGCCTTAAATCTACGTGTCCAATGATGTGATTATCAGCGTTAGGGGTGTAGAGTCTGTGAAGGTTTCATAAGTGCGTGTAATGGGTCTTTATGACTTTTTAAGGTCACATCTCTGCCTTGCTGCGCTCCACAGACTGCTGATTGATTGGAGGCAGGCAGAGAGTGGACAGACGTGCTGTTCTGTGCAGCGCTGCAAACTGTTATGCTATTAGTGTTCAAAATGTCCACAGTGCAGACAGCACTGTGGGAAAAGAGCAGTGAGGGCAGGGCTGTATTTTTCCTTTTAAAGAATATCGTATAGCACTGAAGAGCTATTTATTGTAAAATCTACATTACTGTGGCACTTGGGTATGTTGTAAGAGGTCAATATCACACTATGACCATACATAATGCATTTGTGTTTCTTGGAATGGTGTAAAGAATTAACTTACAGCATTGTAAATATTGTCTGCGAAGCTGCCTAATTTAGCATGAATACTTGAGGAGTTATTTTTCAACTGTAACAATAGCCTACAATGATTTTTCCCATCAAGAAGAGAAAGAAAGCAACAAAATGATCATGTCAGCAGTGCATGAACTGTATATTTCGTGCTACATTATCTTTAAATGCAAACTAGAAAGTTTATTGTGACCATAGTTGTGGATGTTGTTGTTTTAGTGCAGTAACTGAAAATATTTTAACCGTAAGTTGAATCAATTAATATCAAATGTGCATTTGAACTACAATCTGTGTGAAGCAGCATTTCTTAAATAACAAAATACAAACAAGGTTTATGGCAAGAGCAGCATGCAGACTGAAAGAAAACACTTATAATGATGAGGAAGTAGAGGCAAAAACTTGCTAAATGTAATGGTCTAGCAAAACATTGCACTTGTGTACTCCGAGCATTGCTCTTGAGCAATGTACTTTCAAGTGTCATCCTGTTGTTTACAACTGCAAGCGCTGGAATCCTACAAATTACTAATTCATGAAGCCATTTTTACCCTATTAAACTGATCAAAAGTTGGTTTCAGTAAAGTTCGGAAAAAGGCAAGAAAGATGCATGCTGTGTCTCAATTACAGCAATGATATTCACTTCCTGTGAGGGCAGAACAACAGTGTACGATTTGAAACACTACACTTTCAAAATGTAAACAGAGCACACGTGTTCTCATTGTACGAAATGCATTGTGCTGAGGCAGTAACAGCTGTTTTATGTGGAAGTACATTTACTCAACGCTCGCTCATTAGAGTGGACTATGAGAAAACACCACTATAAGCATTCCCTTAAATGTACTGTGGCCTCACCTGAGCATAAGATTCATGAGCTGAAGCCCCTCCCCTTTGAGGAAGCGGTCCCGATTGGCTGCCAGCATGAGGCAGGAGCACAGCGCATCGAAGAGGTTCTCCATCATCTCCTGCTCCTCGGCTGTGGATGGGTTGTGCCGTTTGAACACCTGAGAGGGGGGGGAAGGGAGCATTAAGAAAAGGAAACACTGGCAGCCATGTTGGTTTTACGTGACAAGGAAATTCTTTGTGAAATTGTTCAACAGAGTAACTTGGTAGTGTGGGGGGATATATTTCCTCATTTAATCATGAGAAGGAATAAGCCTACCATGACAGAAACATTAGCTAGGTGTGTACTATAATTTGGAAACAGAGAGCCACTACTAATGGGACTTTTAATAGCTAATTTGGATGGTGATAATTCAAATTTCTGCTCTGAGTGTGTACAAGTGTGGTTGATTAAAAGGGTAAAAATAGGGTTAAACATTAGCTTAGAATTACACTGGGCTTGGAGTGGGCATCCAGGTTAGAACACCATTATACACAAAGTACACTGCTCATGTTAAAGCTTGCATCTAGAGAAAAATGACTGATACTGCGAGGCTCAAACGGATGACGGGTAGTGGTAACTAAAAATAGCGAGTAGAAGCTGAATCTTACAGATAGTTGCTGCAGTAACACATCAATGCCATCCATCTCGCCCAAAAGTTCTCTGGTATCTGTGGGAAAACAGAATAAAATACAGAGTAAGGAAGAGATAAAAATGGGAGTAATGGCACAACAGATTAAAATGGGATGGTTGAAAAAAAACATTTAGGAAGTGAAAGGAAGCACCGAAAGCAGTGCGAGAATAAAAGGTACAGTGCGGCAAAAAGTATTTAGTCAGCCACCAATTGTGCAAGTTCTTCCATTTAAAAAGATGAGAGAGGCCTGTAATTTTTTATCATAGGTACACTTCAACTATGAGAGACAGAATGAGAAAATAAAATCCAGAAATCACATTGTCTGATTTTTAATGAATTAATTGGTAAATTCCTCGGTAAAATAAGTATTTGGTCACCTACAAACAAGCAAGATTTCTGGCTCTCACAGACCTGTAACGTCTTCTTTAAGAGGCTCCTCTGTCCTCCACTCGTTACCTGTATTAATGGCATCTTTTTGAACCCGTTATCAGTATAAAAGACACCTGTCCACAACCTCAAACAGTCATACTCCAAACTCCACTATGGCCAAGACCAAAGAGCTGTCAAAGGAGACCAGAGACAAAATGGTAGACCTGCACCAGGCTGGGAAAAGTGAATCTGCAATAGGTAAGCAGCTTGGTGTGAAGAATCAACTGTGGGAGCAATTATTAGAAAATGGAAGACATACAAGACCACTGCTAATCTCCCTCGATCTGGGGCTCCACACAAGATCTCACCCCGTGGGGTCAAAATGATCACAAGAACGGTGAGCAACAATCCCAGAACCACACGGGGGGACCTAGTGAATGACCTGCAGAGAGCTGGGACCAAAGTAACAGAGGCTACCATCAGTAACACACTACGCCGCCAGGGACTTACATCCTGCAGTTCCAGACGTGTCTCCCTGCTTAAGCCAGTACATGTCCAGGCCCGTCTGAAGTTTGCTAGAGGGCATTTGGATGATCCAGAAGAGGATTGGGAGAATGTCATATGGTCAGATGAAACCAAAATAGAACTTTTTGGTAAAAACTCAACTCGTCGTGTTTGGAGGAGAAAGAATGCAGAGTTGCATCCAAAGAACACCATACCTACTGTGAAGCATGGGGGTGGAAACATCATGCTTTGGGGCTGTTTTTCTGCAAAGGGACCAGGACGACTGATCCGTGTAAAGGAAAGAATGAATGGGGCCATGTATCGTGAGATTTTGAGTGAAAACCTCCTTCCATCAGCAAGGGCACTGAAGATGAAGCGTGGCTGGGTCTTTCAGCATGACAATGATCCCAAACACACCGCCAGGGCAACGAAGGAGTGGCTTCGTAAGAAGCATTTCAAGGTCCTGGAGTGGCCTAGCCAGTCTCCAGATCTCAACCCCATAGAAAATCTTTGGAGGGAGTTGAAAGTCCGTGATGCCCAGCGACAGCCCCAAAACATCACTGCTTTAGAGGAGATCTGCATGGAGGAATGGGCCAAAATACCAGCAACAGTGTGTGAAAACCTTGTGAAGACTTACAGAAAACGTTTGACCTCTGTCATTGCCAACAAACGGGTATATAACAAAGTATTGAGATGAACTTTTGTTATTGACCAAATACTTATTTTCCACAATCATTAGAACATTAATTCTTTAAAAATCCTACAATGTGATTTCCTGGATTGTTCTTTCCTCATTCTGTCTCTCATAGTTGAGGTATACCTATGATAAAAATTACAGGCCTCTCTCATCTCTTTAAATGAGAGAACTTGCACAATTGGTGGCTGACTAAATACTTTTTTGCCCCACTGTATAAGTGGATAAAAAAAACACAAAAGAGAGGGAGAGGGTGTGCTACACAGGCATACGACGAGGAAGGGGGAACCACTGGAAATAAAAAAATTGGGTCAGTGTAAAATGGACTGCCTCACTGCCTGAGTCATTCTTGCTTGGCCGGAATATTAAACTGTCACACAATACAATTATTTTCACTTAGTGGGCACAAATGTCTGGCTTCATGACAGAAAATAGCAGTTCCTTGGTTGGAAAACAACAATCAATTAAATCAGCACCACAGGCGGGACCACAATTGGAGCTGTCGATTCAGTTGGAACTGAATAATGTCCTTACTTTTAATATGACCCCTTGATGTGAAAAAATACTACATTCTTACAATATCCATTTTTATATAAAGGGCCGATTTCAAATTGTGCTTTAGTAGAGTTCCATCCATCCTTCTTCCGACTCGGGTCGCGGAGGTAGCAGTTCCAGTAGAGGGCCCCAAAATTCCCTTTCCCTGCTTTCCCTGGCCACATCAACCGGCCCTTATGCCAGCGTGAAGATAAAATCCCTCCACGTGATCCTGGGCTTGCCCCTCGGTCTCCTCCCTGCTGGACGTGCCTGGAACATCCTTACCAGGGTGGGTGGCATCTTAACCAGGTGCCAGAACCACCTAAGCTGGCTCCTCTCAATGCAAAGCAGCGGATCTACTTCGAGTCCCTCCCCTATGACTGAACTTCTCACCTTATGGGAAATGCCAGCCACCCTCTAAAGAAAACCCATTTCGGCCGCTAGTATCTGCGATCTTGTTCTTTCGGTCATGTCGCTTTTCATTTTGGCACCAAAATGTACTTTAAAAGAACATTGAATGCTGATTTTCAGATTCATATTTGTGCTTCTACAGTGACATGTTAATGAGCTTTAATGTACAAAAAGTGTTTAATTTATTTATTCATACTGCCTGTTCTGCAGCACCTCTGTCTTAGTCTATCATGTACAATGTGCTGGAGCCCTAGCCAATAAGCATGAGTCTATCATTATATCACTATGTTACAGAAGTAAACAAGGGAGTCCAATGAATGCATTTCAGGGGGGTATTTGGGAGAGCAACTCCCTCTGGAGGGAAGCATGAGCTGAAGAAGTAAAAATGGACACAGCTATGTCCGAAAAAAAACTAAAAGCACTGTCGATAAGTTTCAAAAGGTGGATGCCTCAACAGAACACACCAACAGTGTTTGTGTTATTAAGACCAACTGCCAGACAGGGGTGTGAAAAACGTATGAGGAACAGCTTTAGGTTAACAACTGGAAAGAGTACTCTGAATTTAGGAATCAGGAAGTTGTAATACGTACACCTATGTCTCAAAAAACGTATCTCAAAACAATATTTTGCCATCTGGATTTGTTGGTTTCTCTCAAACAGTACAATTTCTTTGTAAAAATTCAAAGACTCTACAGGAATAATCATTAGTAGGGATGAAATGCAGCGAGGTTTTGAGAGTAGGGTCTTAAGTCAAATTTGACAGCAGGGTGCAATAATTACATTTAAATTAGCACAAAAAAGATTTCCCAAATTGCCATCTCCTCTAATAGTAGTCTGTGATTTGCTTTATTCTTCCTTCAAGACACTGACAGTCTTATGAAAGAGAACATTATTCATGAGAGCGCTTATCCTTTTTATAAATTACTTTTTTGGTCAAATTTTATTCTGTTTTTGAAGGGGAAGGAGGGAGAGGATGAATAAAGGCAGCGCTGGTGAAGAGGAGGAGAAAGATTGTAAAAAGAGACAGGACACCCACTGCATATCAATATGGCTTGTACCATTAATGAGAACATATCCAAGGACCAGATAGTCCCTTGGCTATATGAGGCTTTACAGGGGTTTTATTGAGAGAGGGGTGCAGATGCAGCAAATAAACAAGGAGGAAGGAAGTAAATAAGTGAGACCGAGGAAGGGAAGATGAAAAATTAGACAAGAGGAAAAGAAAATAAGAAATAAAACAGTACAGAGAGAAAATGGACAGTGTGGTTTCTCGCCGAGAGGGGAAAGAGGAGGGGAATATAAACTAACATCATTTGGAGCCGCAAAGAATTTAGCGAGACAGACTTACTGTCATTGTTCTGCAGCAGGATAGCCAGGATCTCACTGCAGTACAGCTTGTTAGCATCAAACGGCATCTTTGCCTGAGAGGGGGAGAGACCAAAATCCAATTACCTCTCATCTTCGGAGACCAGAGGATTATAAAATCACAATATATTTTACAGCAAAATATGTTTTATTTTACCCTCATAGTTGAGTTTGGAATTGGTATAAAGCAACTGTTATATTCATTTACTAAATTGTCACCTGAATAAACATTTCATTGCACAATAAAGCATTTTTTTATATATTATATATTTAGCAGGAAATGTTCAGAAAAAACCAGGGCAGCATCATGCAATTATGTCTGAATCAATTAATCTAGGGATTATTTAACACCAGAAAGGCTGCCAATCACAACTTACTACAGCGCAATGTCATCACTCGTTAAATCTCTGCCCCTTAAATAATAGCATCATTTTTTAGAAAGGCCAACCAGCAAATGTTCACATTCGAAAGATAAAAAGAGAATTATTAGTTTTTTGTGTTTAAGTAATGACTTGAAACAAAAAACACATTGTAGATAGTTGCTGAATATTTTTCTTTTAATACATTAATTGACTAAATGGAGCTCTAACCAATATCAATTCATATAATGAAACTTTATTACATTAAAGTGCTTTACAAACCCAAAAACAATAATCAGTAACATGTAACTTTTTGATTAAAAACACAGAAGCCAGAGTGAATAAAACAAGAGTGAAATAATAAAACGTGTATTTTAGAAAATGTAATACAAATTAATAAAGTTGGGTCTTGAGTTTGCTCTTAAAAATATGAACACTCTCTGTCTCTCTCAAGTCTTCAGGCTGTTCTAAAATTGCAGAAGTTAATAATAAAAACGTGTTGGTGTTTGTTTTTACTTAAAATCATTTTAAGGCCAGTACCAGAAGACCTGAGGGGTTTATAGAGTTCATAGGTTAAACGCAAAGCTGCTAAATAGCTAGGACCAAGATCACCAGGAGCTTTAAAAAAAAATCCCAAGTATTATTAATAAATAGTACTTTATCCAACGTTTGGCCTCTTTCTTACCTTGATTCTCTTGAGCAGCCACTGCATGAGTCCCTGCTGAGCTGCTTCGGTGCACAAGCCTGGTCTGAACTCTGCCATGTTTTCTACGATAGCTAGGAAAAACACAATATCATAAATGTATATGATTAAACCTTTTGAATCTTTGAAAGTAAATCACAATTCAACTTTCAAGTTTCATGTGCTTAAGCATCCTTGAGTCACCTAGAATTCCCTGACAAAGATCTAAAAAGCATAGATGCACCAAGCAGAATCAAGAGATAACTTGTACAGATACTGATCTAAATAGGTGAACAGCAAGGCCGGACCAATCAAAGGAAGTCCCATTATGCTCTTTGGGGTTTTCCCCATCTGTTGTGTGTAATGTGGGTTTTTGTGCATGTAAATGGTCTGCAAAGGCTAAAATCCTGATGTAATCCGTTACTCCCCAAGCCTGGTCACATATGATAGGTCAAATAACAGGTGACATATGTAAATAACCCCCCAAAAAGTTGATTAATTGGAGGAAAAACATTTTTAGCTGATGCTTTCTCTATGTGGGCGTATCTAATCACATACTCAAGGCAAGGGGAGGTATGTACTGAGAAAAAATTCTAAATCAGTCAAAAGTTAAAGAAACAGCTGCTATGCAAACACTCTGAAGGAACGTATCAGTCATATTTTATAGCGGCTACTTCTAACATTATCCATCTATATTAGAAAGCTGTCTCTGCCATGATATCTCCATCAGAGCAGACTGCAGCAGGAGGGGACAGACAGAGAGATAAAAAGAGATTGTGGTGTGGTGGTGATGAAAGGCGGGAGAGGAGGGAAACCAAGGGGGTTCAGGGGAGTTAAATAAAGAGAGAGGAGAAAAGCATAAGGAAGGCAAAGGGGTGGAAAGCTGATGGATGCTGGAAGCAAGAGCACAATGTAAAACTGTAGAGGGTTGGGAGAGAATAAAAAGGAAATAAAATATTACAAAAGAGCAACATCTGGAGAGCTGTGGATGATAGAGAAATGTTGAGAGGAGGGGTAGCTGGGGGAGAGAGAGGATGGTTCTTTATCAGGGATTCAAAGCGAGCAGACAGACAGCACCATGGTGGACAGCAGGCTCGGAGCAGAGAGCAGCCAAGGCAGACAAAAGGCTTATTCAAGCTTGGAGAGCTCCCTTGATATCACACTAACACACACATACACAAACTTGAATAGAAGATGCACAGGCTCTGCTTCCCTTGGTATAACCCACACTGGCACACAAAGCCAAACACACACACACACACACCTAAACACCTAAACAGCCCTCCTGACACCCGGCCCCAATCTGGCCACAAAGGGAAAAAATCATCTTGACATGAAAAGAGCTGAGAGGCAGAAAAGTCTGATTCATGGGAGGCTAAACACGGAGGCTGTGACTTCTCAAACTATCTGCCGGCCCCTGCCCTCTTCTTGCCCTTGCGTCTGTAGTTAATGCAGGCACATCTATAACACAATAAAAATCTCAAAATCAGAGTTCACGCTTCAAATAATGTGTTGGCCAAAACTTTTAAAAAGACAGCTTCCTTTCACTGTCAATTCAAAACAAAAAGTCTAGCAAACTTGCTAGCATGCGGTTAAAGCTAAGTATTTTAAAATCTGTTGGAAAAATCCCACTGAATTTCTTTGTTGGGAGCTCTTGCGATGCCCTAAAAAAAATGCGCCATGACTGCCACGTTTTAGATTGGAACAGTATCAGCTTATACGCCCCCAGTATAACCATTCTTGAAGCCTTTTGAAATAACTTTGTTTATGGTGCAATTAATTTCCATGTCAATACAGTTTTTGTCAGAGCACAAGGAGTCACTGATGGATGTATTTTATGTAATTAAAAAAATATATATTGGACACTTGCGAGCAGGCGTGTTGCTAGCAAAGCTCTACCACTGGTAGAGGGGGCTTGTCTGATTGTTTAACTAGCTGCTATCCTTATCCAAGCCTCAATATAGTCAGTGTATATGCTATGCTTTGTTGAACCCTATAAAATCAATCTGTATCCGCAAATTTTGGGGAACTGAATTAATATTAAAAAGAGTACGGTGGCTGATAGGTGCAACCGCGCGAGAACGGGCCAAATGCAGCGCATGTGTTGTGAAGTTGCTGAAGAGGTTTCTTCATTTGTATTTGTTTTTTATATTTAGACCGTTTTTGAAAATGGGCTACGCTCTGTAGCGTCTTTGCACCTGTAGGCCACCGTAGGAGAGTCATTGTCCTTACCCAATGTGTTATAGATGCCATCTGCCTCCTCCTTCACCTGTTCATCCAGTCGCTCCATACTCTGCACCAGCAAGGCCACCACCTGCCCCTCCAACTGCAGACACAGAAACACAAAGTCAGGCTGCAACACGTAAACCACTTTGAGAATAACATTTTAGCTCATCAGGAATGAAACTACTCACTGAGTAGAAGTGCTACTACACTTTATATACTAATATACATGACATCAAATCTCACCACCACCAACATTTCCACTGTGTTGGAAGCCTGTCACCTAAATCCTCTCTATAAGTTTTGCAACATGATGTAATGTTTGATAGTAAAACTGACACGCTCATTTCACACAGGGTAAAACAATGCAGCGGCATGACGGATGACAAAGTGAATGTTCACTTTTGCGCCTCAGTCTTGGCAGGAAAAAAAATACTTGGTTCCTGTCTGAGCTTCGGTGAAAATGTCTGAGTGTTATCAGCTGAGACGAGATGTTAGTCATCGCCAAACAGAGCTTGCCGCCCACTGGCAGGATAAAAGTAGCGTTACAGAGGAAAGAAGACGGACAGACAACAGCGATTTATGAGCCACCGGAGACCGCCAAGGATCATTTCGATCAGTCTTATCAAGGATAGCACCTGGCCTTCTATCTACAAGGACAGAGGAGCTGGAGCTTACAGCAACGAGGACTGAGAAATGGATGCGGCGAACCTTACTGCCCTGAAACCGTTTCCCCTTGGAAACAGCCATAAAGAAGTGTGGGGTTTACTGGTTGCTCCAATCCATGGTAACTAGACTAGTCTTACGTAATGCCTTTATCCTGTGTGAGCGCTGCGGAGTCGTGACCCACGAGCGATATACACACACAAACTGCAGGATTTGTGACCAGGCTTTATGACATTCATGCATCCCTGTGATGGAAATTCTTTTTGGAGCAATGAATGAATGAATTGAAGCTTGTTCAAGGAGGATGGACAATGACACAACAACCAGAGCACAGATATGTTCACGCTCCCGGCACCATATATTCAGAGGCAATTCTCTTCACAAGTGTATCCTGCAGTCTTTATAAAAAAAGGGGAAGTTTTATGCTCCTTTTCAGGTTCTTTTTATTTTTTGAATCTACTCTGACATGTTTAGATGCTTTAATGCTCAAAAAAGAGCCCAGTCTGCTCTGATTGGTTAGCTGCTTAGAGATGACCCGCCCCTTAAACTATCACACACAATTTGTTGGAGTGCTATCGAAATGAAGTGCGATTGTCACAAAGTGATGTCATTATGATCATGAAGTAAACAAAGGTGTCCAATGGAGGCGTTTCAGGCGGGAGTGTGAGGGAGAGAAACTCCATCTGGAGAGAACATTGGGATTTTAGCCATTTTCCAGACCATTTACATGCACAAAAAACACACTACAGGAAAGGGAAAAGCCAAAAAGCATAATAGGCCCTCTTTTAAGATGAGTCATTAAAATGATTCCTCAAATCTTAGTGAAAAAAGAATCTGCAAGAAATGTTGTCATCTCCAAACGTGCAGGTACATTTGCCCCAAGTAAGCAAAACCCTTTCCAAGTGCAGGTGACAGGAAAAATATGCATTTTTGCAGGATTGCATAACTGGCCCTTTAAGACATTATTCCATCTTTTAAATCTCTTCTTCTAAACTGCAATTACTTTATTTTAACTAACAATATAACTTTTATAATAATAATAGCACATTTAATTATGCACTTTTTTTATTGCGATTATAATGTTAAGTGGTCTGTTTTTGAAGGTTCCAGCAATAGATCTGTGAGTGGATGTGTTTGTAGAAGTGATGACAAATAGCAGAGAGCCAGACAGCTGCCTACACACTGACACACTATCCATCCTCCTCGCTGTGCTGGTCAGTCCAGGTCATAATCAGCGCTCCTGTAAGAGGCAGACATTTTCCCTGCTCTGAAAAGTCTCTCCTTTGCCTTTAAAGAAACCAACCATCGGGTAAATAATGTGTTTTAATAAATGTTTTTTACATACAGCCCCGGAAAAAATTAAGAGACCAAAGGCACTATTATCAGTTTCTCTAGTATTACTATTTATAGATCTGTCTTCCAGATAAATGATTTTTTTTTTTGTATTGTACTCTATAAACTACTGACAACATCTCCGTGTTTTAATTAAACAGAGACTGGAATGGCTGCCATACATGTGGAGATAAACATTTAAGAAAAATTTGGAGTGGTCTCTGGTTTTTTCCAGAGCTTTACATATATTTTAATATAAAAAGTGCCTCACTGTAATGTCTCTAAAAGAACAAAAGTTGTAGGGCTCAGTGGTAGAATGTCACAAATACATTTACGTAAAGCACTATTTTGACGTATTTGTACTTGACTATTTCACTTTTATACTACAAATACATTTATTCCACTACATTTCTTAAACCCTCGCAGTTTCACGCTACGTTTTACACATAAAAACACACAAAATATACTTATATTAACAAAGCAGTACTGTACTGTTAATCAACCCAGTATTATAAAAGTTCATTGCAGGTAAATTGGCTCAACATTGACAAACTACAACCATGCATTTATATGAAAAATATTTGTTGGTGATGAAATTGAATATTTTACTGGGAAAAGAGCCATTCTATACCGAGTACTTTCACGTTTGACACTTGATTTTTGGATAATAATACTGTACTAATTCCAGCTCCCGTTAGGTTGCTCAAAGACCCTTAAAACATTAGTATCAAATCAAGTAATTTATTTTGAGGATATCAACTACTCTGATGAATGACAGCAGGATGTCGCCTGGCACAAACTCTGCCCCCTGAAGCAAACAGATTCTTTGATGAAGTGTCACAGTGAGGGCCCTCAAGGAGCACGGCCACACACTCTTCTTTCCCTCGTTATATGAACATCAGCACGTTATCGTAGTTTGACCTTTGTCTGTGTCGCTCGAAATGTCAGTGCGCATAATGGGGTGTCAAAAATCTTCCCTAGTTCATGTAGACAGGATGCCATCGACAAAAAGAGGGAGGGTTCAATATAGGGAAAGAGAAGACAGAGAGAGAAGATTTGATATAACACACAAACAAAGGGGGGCTGACAAAACCCTTGGCTATAAAAAAGTGTGAGAGGAGATTCTATAATTATAGAGTTGATATTACACTTTGAGTGTCTCTATGTGAATTCATTATCAAATGGATTTAAATGTTCTTGCATACTGCTTAAAAGACATCTAAATGAATGATTAATTAACCATGAAAGAAAAAGGTGGCAGCATATAAGTAATGATATTAAAACTCAGAACTAAGTTAGCGTTTTAGCCCTTCCAGTTCCCCCCTCCCCAGTTTTTGAATGGGTTGCTTGTTTGAAGCTTGAAACGAGATTTGTGGTAAACAAACATTTAAGAAATTTTACAATTGTGTTGTTAGACATAAAACATGTCAGTAAACACCCGCTGATGAATGTATGAAGCTTTTATGAGTCTAAATGAGACTACTAAACATATTGAACATTAGCCACCTTTAATGATTGCATTTACGCTTCAAAAACCATTAAAAGGGTGGTCATTTGTTATAATTATCTTGCTGAACAAAATGTGTAAGTATCATTTACGCAGCACATCATTTATGTAATATTCCAAAAGCATATGAAAGAAATGTAATTATATTTTTGCTAACTTCCAGGTCTGACTACAAAATAATATCATCCCTGCATGGCTCTATTTGTGGCCCAAAAAAAAAACTAAAAGCATGTGCTTTGTTCTGCATACAGAAAAAACATTCAAATCATGTGTCTAAATATAAAATGTACACACTCGGTTGATGCAGCACCATGGTACAGCGTCGAACAGTATCCAAACAGACCTCAAATTGTCTGCCTTCCTTTCTTCTGTTTCATTATTACCGTTAATCAATCCACCCCCCCCCCCCCCCCCCCCGGTTTGGAAGCTGGAGCGCAGAAATTTAAGTATTGACTCCACAAAGTGCTGCCTCATCGATACCAAAGACTGATGTGCATCCTGAACTCACCAGAGAATCTATGAGCACCTCGGCCCCCTCCTCGCTCTCCTGCAGCGTGTCGATATCCGTCAGCTCCTGCAGCAGGTCCACCACTGCTATGGCAACATGTGGTGCACGTTAAGGACAATAAGCTTGTATTTAAAAGAGAAGTTCACCGGCTTAGTGTTGCACTCGTACAACACCACGTTAATATTGATCGTTTGACAAATAAAAAAGGATCAAAATACATTTTTTTTCCTTGTCAGAACTGTGAAGATTCAATGAGTCATTTCATTAGTGGGCCTTTTTTCACAGCTGTGTCACTAATTAACCAACTATCCTAGTTTTAAAGTCGTTGAACAGTCTTTTTTTTTTGCCAAGGAAGGTTACTAACTGTAATATAGTACTAACTTTATAAAGCCTGTATGTAATACAACTATACACACAGACAAGGGGAAATATCTAGATATCTTTTATTGTCTATGTACGGAAAAATCAGTAACATCCAATGGCTTGACATAATTACGTCACACCTCCTAAAGACGTTTTCAGTAAATACATAGTGTATAATGAGAGACAATGGATGTTATAGAGCTCCTGCAGATGATGTCATATATGCTGGTCACGTGACGAGATACGACAGGGGCAGCCATTTTGGCAGTCATCGCGGCAGTAAATTGACAGGCACTGGCAGACTGTCAAGGATGGTGGATAACTGCTGTGCACCAGGTTGCACAAATAGGCGTGGGAAAAAGAAAGGTGTATCGTATTATCGCATTCCTAAAGACGCGGAGAGGAGGGAGAAGTGGATTGGAGCGATTAAAAGAGCCAGGAGCCTTCAGAAAAAGACTGAAAGATGGGACCCCCCCGGCCGTTGGCTTTCGCTTATGCAGTGATCACTTCATATCAGGTGGGTGAAGGAATACAGTACAATGCTACAAAAAGTTTCTGGCCAGTTTAATTAAATTTAATTAGTTTAATTTAAGAAGTAGCACCCAGTTATTATAGCTAACGGACACTGTGATGTCCCTTTTTAACTCAACAAGTGTGGCTCTGGCGCAGCCTAGCCAGTTAGCAAGTTAGCTTGTAGCAAGCTAGTGGTAAACAAACCCGTGTTGAAATATTCCTTCTTATTTTGTAGGGAGAAAGAGTGATAATCCGTTGAGTCCGGATTTTATCCCCTCAATTTTCGATTACCTTCCATCTCCAGAGAAGAGGAGACATAAAACGAGACTGGAGGTTTTTAACAGAAGGCAGAAGGCTAAACTGCACAAAGTAGAGCAGGCAAAGATATCTGCAGAAGCCATCCGTCAAAGGTGGGTAGATCAAACTCCACAGTTGAATGTTGTTTACGAAGCCGGACTGACACCATTTGTAAGCCTCCAAGCTTTTGTACGCTCTGAGGGAGTCTCCTGAGTACACTGATGGAAAGCTTACAAGATAGCTGTGGCTGTCTGCGTAGCGCAAGTCGGGTACATCGTCTTCAGAGCAGGAGGTTATGCTCTTGAAAAGCACACCGGGTGAATTATATGGGTCGCTTATATTTAATCTCTCTAATTTTGTACTATAAAGCCGAATTTCACTTGAATTAAAATGAGAAGTATACTCGCTCGGTAAGAAAACACTGGCACCGGTGGTCATGTTGACTGCCAAAATGGTGGCTCCCAACCAAAAGTCACGTGACCGCAGGAGCTCTATTCACAGCTTAATAGTGCTTTGCTTTAAATGTAGCTGCCGTAAGGAATTGATTCAAGATTCAAGAAGCTTTATTTATCCCGAGGGAAATTGAGGGGTTGCTTTGGATATTGAATGTTTACTGTCTGATTTTTTTACGCAGGAAATGTGGTTTCAGGCTTTGGCTGCACTGGCCACATTTTGTATGCTTTGTTTTTCTTTCTAATTGTATTTGAAAAGTACTACCACACGTATCCTTTAAAAACCAATGTTGATGAACGGATAAAAAAATGAAACGATCACTCTATAATAGAAAGGATATCAGTGTTTTCATGACTGAGGAGGCCCAGCAGTG
The DNA here is from genome assembly GCF_036324505.1 of Eleginops maclovinus. Taxonomy (NCBI): domain Eukaryota; kingdom Metazoa; phylum Chordata; class Actinopteri; order Perciformes; family Eleginopidae; genus Eleginops; species Eleginops maclovinus. Next base: position 7,080,304 of record NC_086349.1, on the reverse strand, counting down.
AGTGGACAGCATTGAGCTCCACCAGCAGGTGGTAGAGGTCCGGCATGGTGGCAATCACGTGCATCTCCTGAATGATGTCGTTCAGATCCAGCTCCGACTCCATGAACCTGGTTTGAGGAGTGAGACATATTGGTTAGCAAGTTAGAATTCCACGTTACCACTTCTCTCAAAGTGCATGAGATCAATCGTTTTATTTTAAATGTTTGTCATAATATCTATATTGTTATGTCTTTAATAGTGAGGCATACTGAAAACATTTACCAGAAAATGTGTTATAGCATTTGCAAAATGTTTTTTATAAAGTCTGCATGAAAGTCGGATAATTCACAATGAATCCATGTTAAATGGGTTTAAATGAAACCCTTATATATGACCAAGACAGCAAAGCCTTCTCAGTAATGGGCTTACTTCTCTGGGTTGTCTGGAAACTTAATCCTCAGCTCCTGGTTTTTGTACGACCTTTTCTCAAAGGTCAGGATCATTTTCTTCACTGAACTCTCATCCACCGGCTCTGCCTGTGTGATTGGTGCATAAGAGAAGGAGAAAGAGGAGGAGGAGGAGAAGTAGAAGGAAGGAAAAGTTGAGAAAAGGACAACAATCCTTTTACTGAGGCAACTGCTGCAAAAACAACAGAGACATTACTGTCAGCCTAATTATGTGGCTGGAGCAGACTAGCAAGAACTTTTTTTCTATAATCACTTTCACTGGAAATGTTTAAGCGTGATGGCTTAAAAGCCTGTTGTGTCGGACCGATAATGACAGGTTAGAAAATGATAATTGTGTGACATTATGGAGCCGTGTAGCACTTTGCGCTGAGTAGCTCTTGACGCAGTGAATAGTGAATACTCTAATGCACTTAATAACGGCAACACTGGTACTGACAACAGGTTCTCATCACCAGAAACAACCACGGAAGTGTGGGAGGGTGAGGGAGATTTTTGCCTTTACATGCACAAAACTTTTTTAACACACTACAGGAAAGGTTTAACCCCGACAACATAATAGGGCCCCTTTAAGTAGAACTTGAGAATTATCGCAGTAGTTTTGGCTTACATTATGATTGTACTGTCCAATTTTGATCTGCTAAAGCAACTTCAACAGATGCACCGCTAACACACTGTGTATTTATAACACAATTTCCATTTGTACATCTCATCATTCTACAGTATTTGTTCTACTGTACTGTATTTAAATTGAACAATGCGTTTCATCTTATATATATATATATATATATTTGTATTACTGCCGCAACCTACCTGCACCATCAAGTCTGATTCCCAATTTACTTCCCTATTTTAGTTTATTGCATGTTGCAGTGTTGAAGGAACCTGGCACTTAAGAGGTCAATGACAAGCCGTTATATTTGAGAAGTAGAGGAGTACCGGCCATTCAATATGCATACATACACCTACAGTAGCAACCCACCAGGGTTCACAGACACACAGTGAAAGACTACAGGAGAGAGTACTTGAGAAACTGAAAACATACAAGGAAAGGTCAAACATCATGCTTCGTATTGCAGGCTTTTGCTGCCTATCTAAAAGGGTAAGTCAGACTGGATTAAGCTTCTGGCTTTAACCACCTTTACAGAGCATACAGTCAATCAGGGGAACAAATCCATGCAAAGAGCAATACTGTATTTGCGCTGAGATGTGGACACTTCGGGTTTGACAATTTAAACTCCAGATACAATTGAGACAAACAACATCTTTGCCATGCTACCCTGCAAACAATTATTGTATTAGTTTCCATAAGAAAAATAATAAGTTTGGAATACGGTGTGTTTATGATGACATTTGCTCACTGATGAATAAGAAAGGGTTCAATATTTGTATTCCTAGTACAAAAAGTCAACTGAAGCCACAATGAGACAATAGCAACAACACCTGCAAATGCACAATAAAGTACTTTTTTACAGTACTGTTATTAGTAGCTGGAGCAATCAGTGACTTGATGAGAGACAATTAAGAGTGATAATAATTACTTAAATCACCCTGGTAAAAAATACACTGACTAGTGCTCTGACTCCCACCACCACCTGTCTCCAATATATACACAATGTGACCAATTAACCCAGTGATCAAAGATGCCTTCAATATAAAAATCTTAAAACTACTTTAAATTAGATAAATCATATCACTAAATTAAACATTTACTATACTCAAAAATAACAAGAAAATACATTTTAAACTATTAAATAATATAATGCAGTATATAGCTCAAACAATAATGTAAATTATGTGACACAAAAGTACTTAAATACACTGTTACCTAGTAAGAAGAAGAGACTTTCTTTTAAACCAAAAGCACTTGCAGAGAAACGAATAAAACAGAAACCCACCTCAGGTTCTTCTTCATCCTGGTCCATCAGTTTCTCCAGGATCTTCTTCCTGTCTGTGGACAGATCGTCATAATCCCTCATTTCTCCCCCTCCTTCAATTCCTACTCCTGCTTCCCGGTACCTGGCCCTGGCACTCAGCCCTTTGTGCTGCTTCCCTCCTCTGGTGTCCTCATCGCCGCCCGCTGCTCCTCCATCCCCCTCCCTGTTACGCTTTGCTCCTCTATCAGGCTGCGGGATGAAAGCAGATGGTGAAATGTAAGGAATGTAGACAGGTAAATTGTATGTAAGGAAAGTACAGTATACAGGGATGTTGTAAGGTTTTGAAATGACTAACATATAGCTCACTTAAAATGGGGTGGAAATTAAAGTCAGCAGATATTCTTCCTCACAATTCATGCAAAATGGCATGACAAAATACACATCTTAAACAAGGCAGCAGTTGATGGATAAAATCATTTTTTATTTATTAAGTGTGAAAAGGATGAACTTGCATACACATTACTTAATATATAACATCTTCTTCATCATATTAAATCAGATAGTATGAGCTATAAACAATCCAACATTTACAGAAGGGTAACAAACTAAAATGAACATAATCCAAGTTCCAAAGTTGTCAAGACATTGTAAGTGGATTGACATCCAGCATAACATGGCTGACTCAATAAAATAATCAAAAATAAATGCAATTTCAATTAAATGTTTACCTAAATGTGTAAAATAATAGAACATTAGTCTTTGAGGTAGGCAAGTAATCAGCCCTTTCAGGTTTTACTATTAACATGTATGAAATAAATGTTGCAAATATCAGATGTAAATAACTGAAGTACATCAATTACGATACATGTTTTGAATATTGGCATCTAAAAAGGAGACACAAAATAATATCCCTCAAGTTAGTGTACAAATGAATAACGTTACGTTATGTCTCAATGTTCCTGCATCTAAAACTGGTTTAGGAAATGATAGCAACTATAATGTAAGTTACTGTTTACCGCTCTGTTAATTCAGTGAATCCACAGAGGTAGCATTACGTCAAGCTAGCATGCTAACTGCTAAAGTTACATCTCGTTTTACAAGACCAAAAGTAAGGTTGGTCTCATGCCATACACAAAATTAACTTCATGCAATACACCGACGGGAGACTTCCTAACAAAAATACACACGACAAATTAAATATAGAGAATAGCGTTAAACTGAAGTCCGCTAACGACGATGCTATTGCAAGCAAGTGAACAACGGGAGAAGTTTTGATGAGCTATATTAGAGTTTCCAAAGCATTTGTTAAAAGGGTAAAATGCATACCTGATAGTTCAGGAGCTCTCCAACATCCATGTCTCCAAGGTAAAACTATAAACTTAAGAATGTGTTGCTTTAGCTTAGAAAACAAGTAAGAGCGTTCACTGCAGCAGTTAGCTATAGGGCTAACAACAAGCTTTCCACATACACATGCTTGCCGAAAAATGGTCGTGTTGCGTCGTAGCAAGATATTGCTGTAAACTGCTGTAAACTGCTGTAAACTGCCGTAAATGACATGAAACAACTTTAAAGCTGAAAATATATTTTATTAAACATGTTCTATTTGCATCCTCTACAATTCAACAAAATCATTTAACTTTAGAACAAAAGAACCCAAGACCTATATCTTTTTTAAAGGATCCATTTAAAAATTACAGTAATTGTGTTGACACTACCAATAAGTTTAGAAACTGTAATATACATATGAAGGGTTTGCATGGTTCCACTTTACAGCAATTGTTTTCCTATTTCATGTTGTGATGTGACACTTTGTAATAGAAGAGCAAACTTAAGTCGGAATTGTATGTATTTTATTTTTTGAAAAATTAGATGCTGATTTTTGATATATTCGTATTATTTTGCCCAACGGAATACTTGCATTTATTATCAGTCAGTTCTAAAATACTATGTTTCTATTTGTTTAAGTTATGCTGTCAAACTGGATGCAGAGACCCATTATGCAGACATAGTTCTTTTTATTTTCATACTTTTTGTGTGTCTGCAGTTCAAATAAATTATGGTGTGACACAGCATCTTGTGCTCAAAATAATAAAACCTGACAAAAAGTATGTTTTTTGTTTTTTTTTGCCACAAAATCCTTCAAACTCAATTACCAAAGCCCCCTTAATGATATGAATAAAATTAGACATGACTGTTTCCTCATCAGACACAAATCCTGGTCTTAAGGGCTCAATTTTGCTGTATTCATTCCAGGAGAGCTTTATATGCCAAGCTGTCGTATTGTACCAGACAGGCAGAAAATTACCTTTTCAATGAGCATCAGATGTATGAGTGGTGCGCAGAGCAGAAGCCTCTGTTGCCACTCCAGTCTCTGGTCAGTGATCTGTGACAGTGGAGCAACAGAAACAACATTTAAAAAGGAAGGGTCAATGCCAAGCAGTCAAGCTTGACAACCCAGAAAACACGAGGGAAAAAGCACTTGATCAAAGGCAAGAGAAATAGAGTGAAAGGGAATAAAAGGGAGCAAAAAGGGTGAACAGAGAAATGGAAATGGAAATCCCAATGCTAGAGCTTCACATGGAAACACAGCCTTGATTAGGCAAACTGGAAAAACTCTGTCATGTGGCTGACAGCTTAATTTGGATTACAAATAATTTCTTTAACTACTTAAAAACTAAAGTTAAATCAGACCAATATTTCCAAAATTATATATTGATGCTTAATTGAGTCTTGATTGTGAGAAATAAAAAATGTGATGTGTATTTATCACATGTTTTGTGTTACACAATCCTTACAATTATATGGCAGCTATGTACGCTGCATGAAAACAATAATCATGAGCTTCATGTTCATGTGAAGCCTGTCTATTGACAGACAACAACAGCAGGGGAAAATCAATTAATAATCCAGTCTTGAAATGGTCACTACAAGGTTTTTTTCTAAGCAGACAGGTTGAATATGAAGTGGCTTGCCCCTCTCTGCAAGATATTGAATAAGCCTATTTTTCCAAAATGTCAAACTATTCCTTAAACTGACGCATATAGTCTCAGAATATGATTAACAAGGCGTAGTTTAAACTAAAGACAGGTAGGAACCAATATAACATAAATTACAAAATTGGGCCTCTACAACAACATTCTCAACATTACATTTCTCTTATAGCTTAACTTTCTTCTAAGAGACAAATAACTAAAATAACTCAAAACTGGACAAGTATAAAAACTCAAACATATAATTAATTTCTTTTGAGTCTAGGAATTTTAAAGCTTTATTTATACCACTAAAATTTCCAACGGATGTTGAGTTGGACAAAAAAGAATTCAAATCGTACATAGAGCAAAACAAGGTCATCGGTGAATCCCAGAAATCAGCGGTTACTGGGCAAATTGTAATACCTTTTTGATATACATTTCTTTTAAATAAAATGTATCACCTCCTGCATATTCTTATACAAACAGGTGAAGTACAGTCAACTGAAAGCCAGGAATAAACTCTGGATTAACTCCTCTGCTGCAGCTTGAAGCTCCATTATTACAAATCCTTTTTGTTCTACACAATGATTAACACATTCCAAAAGCCCTGAAGGAGACGAAAGCTTTTCATACACAACTATCTGTTTAATGACATCGCCTCATCATTTCCCTGCGGAATTCTTCTGGTTCCCCTCTGTGTGTCGCATCCACAGAATCATGGCCTGTTTCTTTTGAAACACGACAATACCAAGCTGTGAGGGCTGATTGCATTAAATCAGATGAGGCTAGGGTGAATGTATCGTACGGCGGAGCCCAACATAAGTGTGCTCAAAATTCAGTGTGGCGATACTTTTATTAAAAGAAAAAGTGAGAAAGAGCGATGATGAGGAGCGATTGGGATTATCGTTTCCCCCTAGTTAAGTCAAGTGCACAATCAACTGATTTTCTCTTCTCTTAGATTTCAAATGCAAATCACATCACGCTGATCAAGATAAAGTACTTATCAGGAATTCTGCAACAGTAAAGAGTTAACAAGTTGTATGGATCATGAAGTATAATGCTATAGAGTGGCGCAGTGATTGATGTATTTTTTAGGCTGCCTCGGAAGTTAGCATCACAAGGGCTCCTTCGTCAAAAAGTAATAGAATCTTTCGATTGGATTTCGGTATATTGTAAGATCTGTGGCAAACATATGTTAATTATACTCAAACGTTTTGTTCAGCACGGTAAACTCAACCTCGACTGTATCCTGAGCTTCCTGACGGGCAGATCCCAGGCATTGCGGATGGGGAACATCACATCCTCCACCTTGACCCTCAACACCGGAGCCCCTCAGGGTTGTGTGCTCAGCCCTCTCCTCTACTCCGGTTCACGCACGACTGCGTGGCCACACACAGCTCCAACACCATCATCAAGTTTGCTGACGACACGACCGTCATCGGCCTGATCACAGACGGCGAAGAGATGGCGTACAGAGAGGAGGTCAGAACCCTGACATCTTGGTGCCAGGACAACAACCTCCATCTCAACGTCAGCAAAACAAAGGAGTTGATTGTGGACTACAGGAAGAGGCAGAGAGAGGCACACACACCCATCACCATCAACAGGACTCCTGTGGAGAGAGTCAGCAGCTTCAGGTTCCTCGGGGTAAACATCAGTGAGGACCTGACATGGACACATCACACCAGGGTCATATCCAAGACGGCTCGACAGCGGCTCTTCTTCCTCTGCAGGCTGCGGAAGTTCAACATGGACTCCAGGATACTCTGCAACTTCTACAGGTGCACCATCGAGAGTATCCTGACTGGTTGCAGACCACCAGACTCAGGGACAGTTTTATACCACAGGCTATAAGACTGCTGAACTCCTGAGCTCTGTGAATGTCTACTCACATTTGTTTATAGTACACACATACATATATATATTATACACATCTGCCATACATATGTTTATACATAATATATGCATCTGTCCATACCTCCTCATTCAACAGTGTAAAGTATTTAAATACTTTCAATGTATTCCACATATGTATATATTTTACATCTTTACATCTCTATTGTTGTTATTGTAAATATTCTTCTCTCTTTTTGCACTATTTTATTGATCTTATTTGCACCATGTATGTTGAGTTGTTGGAGGAGCCTGGGATATAAGATTTTCATTGCCAACATATACGTTGTATATGCTGTGCATATGACCAATAAAACCTTGAAACCTTGATGAACACCATTTTGTGATTTAAGAAGCAAAATGCAACTAGCAGTAGTGAAAAGCTAGCATATAGGCTATAACTGAACTACATCATGGCCTCATGGCTCAGCATCTCCACTGCCAAGCTAACTGCGCCTAATGTTTGAGATAATGATGTTTGGTCGTGTTTTTTTTCATTTGTTAGCAACTGCTATTTTTCACACAGAATGTTTGGATATCCATGAGTGGTGTATTTCCTGACTTATTTTCTGTAGTAAAACAAAATCTTTGAATCTTGTGTTAACCATAAACCCTCACACCACAAACTAATAATCAATCATATTGAATTTGAGACGATGGAGTCTCAGGTGATAAAATGCCAACTCAAATCCGGGTTAAGGACTCATTCCTGCACCACTCTATTACAATTAGCGAGCAGCTATCCTTTCTATCGTCTCGTCCTTCTTGCAAAAAAATATAATTTTTCGGGGGAAAAAATTAATAACATTTTCCAACATAAATAGTCTTAATCATCTGAAATAAAAAATGGTGCTTGACTCCTTAAGTTGTTGTGCTTTTAGAATTGGAAACCTCCACCTCATAGCTTGGTGGTCATTAATTTCACTGTTTGTGAAGGTCCATAGAAATGTCCGATTACACCTACAGTATATGGGAGGAGAAAGGCAGAATTTTCAGAAACTACATGCTACTGGCTGAGTCATATGATTTACAAACAAGTAAAGATCAAGGCCAGCTTTAATTAGAACTACAGAATTATTTTATATTAATAATACAATAATATAAATATATAAAGGAAATATCACAAAATAGGTCTCTGCAAAACAGCTTTCTGTAATAAATAAATGTATTAGAATGCCCCTTTTCAAAATACATGTCCTTATTTTTTCACTAAAGTATTTGTATATTAATAGCTTTATTTATTTAATCCGGATTTATCATTGAGTTTGCATTCCATATACAGTACAGTATGTTTTTATTTACTTCAAATAACAAACCTGCTTTACAGTGAAACCGAGATTGTGATGAGATATGGGAAAAGCAGACTACAACTAAGCACTTCCAAGTTGTGATTTTAAATGGTCAAGTTATATTGTGGGCATTTCTTGTATGACGTCAAAGCAGCATAACACTTTCATACTGTACATTATCGCTGCCGGCTTATTCTGGACCCCAAAGACTATTTGGTTAGACTCTTAAAATATGTTTTCACTCTCTTACATTGCTCTTCCTGTAACTTAAATGTTAACTCATTAGCAAGCACTCATTTGAGGTTGCATAAGGAAAATTCACTTTTTTTGCATTTTGCTAAAACAATGCAATATGCGATAATGGACCGATGGATGCGTGGCAGCATGTTGCTTTACTGATAAAGAGGCGCATGGACACAATCAAGCTTATTTTTCTGTAAATGCTTTCAAGAAAGCCAGCAAGTGCCTACAATCTTTCCTTTCAATTGTCAGGTACATAAACCTGATGCAGATAGACTCAGGAGGCTATCATAGGACTGCTATAACATGGTAGAGAGAGGGGAGTGGGGCAACAAAAGGCAGGTCACACACTACACTTAAGAGATACAAGAATGTAGCCGTGTAGGAGGGGAGAGAAGGAGAGAGGGAGAACAAGAGATAGTGAAGGTGCAGAGTGGCAGACAGAGCTATAGAGAGTAGGGGAAAGCAAATTAATTGTATCTCCATTATGGATATGATGGCTACTGTGGTGGCCCACACCTTCGGGGGATAGCGAACCAGGGGTATGTTATGGGAGCAGTCTGTGTGCGTACACACACACACACACACACACACACACACACACACACACACACACACACACACACACACACACACACACACACACACACACACACACACACACACACACACTTTTTTGTGCTGTGCTGTGTCTAGAACAAGATGTGTTACAAAAATGTCCCCAACGAAACTGATGAACATATTTTACGTGAATAAGCAGCTCCTTAAAGGCATTACTATTCATTTATTTAATTAATCTGCTCACATCTGTGTATAGTAAGTGGAAACTCGATGTAAAGCCACCAAAGCAGGCAGCTTCTATTCCAATTGCCTCTTCAGAAAAATACATTTTAAAGTTGTGACTTTCCACTACAGCCAATTGAGAAAAATATAGTGGAGGTTTGGCCTCATCATTTTGTTGTCTTAACTGCAGTGATATGTATCACAAAGATTGTTGATGTCAGTTGCCAAGTGATGGAGATGGAGGCCATAAAGACTTCCGCTTTTTCTCCAAAAAACAAATCTGGATGGCACGCAATTTAGGGTGTTTAAATTGCCAAAACAATACATTTGAACCACTCAAATGCCATGTCTCTTTCCAGAAATCACTACTCAAGATAATCATCCACAGACCTCAAAATAAGCTGTTTTGTGTAAGGACTATTTCTTTCTACCAATCTACACCTACCAAATGATCACCTTCCATAAGGAAGCATGCTTCTACTCAGCTATTATATCTCAGCTAAAAGAAAAAACAATAAACATTCCCTCTAAATCCCCACAGTCATTTATACCTCCACTTTTAAAGTTGCCCTGTGGAGTTTTCTTGTATACTAATGAAACAAAGTTATGTTAGCATGAATTTTAAAAATGGTGTTGCTTGTAATCTTGAGGTCGAGGGCTCTCTTTCCGCATAAAACATTTTTTAAAAGGTTTTTTTTTTAATACTAGCTTGCAGTCTTCTTTTCCCCTGCCTTTACTGGTGACTTCAAGAGGCGAGCTAGTCACAAGTGATGCTTGAAAATCAAATCCATCATTATATCCAATTTTTGTATGAATTGTTCACAGCACTGAAGTTATCACTTCTGATTAATCCCTCCATCGCTCATTCTTAGCTCACACACAGGATCAAGTCCCTGAAGCTTTGCATGTCTTAAATGACATTTACACACACAAGCACATGAACATCCACATAGAATTGTATGAATGTACACACAAAATTGCACACACCACTTTCCCATTTAGATTCCCTTTATCTTTCCCTCACTCAAATGCTTTCACACACATAATCACATTCACACAATACAGAGATCTGATAGCAGGATTAGCTGTTGCAATACACGTTAGCGCCCTCGAACATTTAATCTAAGCTTGGGGTTGAAAGATTAATTTCTGCCAATTAGAGAACAAGGAAAGCAAAGGGTGAGTGAATAGAAAACGCTTTTCAATCAAGCTGAGCGCAGGGACAATCTACCCTTCTATTCTCAAATCCTTTGGGAAATCCCTGTTGACAATGCAGGTTAAACAAGATAAATGATGAGATCATTTCAAAAGTATCAGAGCTTTTTCGAGTACCACAGTAAACAAGTTAGAGTGGGAAACAACACACAAAAAAAATGTCTATCAAGGCAATCATATTTACCTAGAATTTGACAGGCAGCATGTGTCATCTTTAAAAAAGGCTAAAAGCATCCGGTATAAGCTAGCTTGTTTTCAGCCTAGCACTTCTAAATTGTGCCATTCAAATGTTCTGTCTGTGTATGGACCAAACAAATCAGATATTCAGTGTTGATTAGTCAAATACAAAGTTACTGCAAGGTAGGTTTTCTTTAAACTTTTGACAGAGTCAATAGCTGTTACGCCTGCTCCAATCACTAAGCTAAGCTAACTTCATATTTTGCATTCAGACAGTGTATAACAATCTTCTCATCTAACCAACATGTTGTTATTAAAAAATGACAGAATAGTTCCTCCTCTCAAAACGTATAAGACTGTTTTGAAATGCAAGTTTAAAACACATTGTAATGTAAATGTAACGTTTGTACCTAAATTAACTTGTGAACTTAAGTTCAAATAAGTCAATATCAAAAGGGCTTCCTGGATGAAGATCCTACAATTATTTAACCTATCCATAGATCCCAATCTCCTCCACAACCAACTGTCGATCTACATATTATGTCACATAAGTTCTTCCTTTGCTTGTCATAATTATTATAGCCGCTATAGTCTAACATTAATTGTAAATAAGGGTCACATTAAGCTTTTTTGCACACCTATACAGCCATTTAGTTAGGGGGTACGGTCTGGATCTAATAACCTACAAGAAATTGAATAAGTAGGCTAACACAGAGTGGTAAAGACTGTGTTTAAGTTTTTCTAGTTCTAGTTTTTCTAATCTGCATCGAATGCATGACCACAACAGGGATTGCTGGAAGACACTTGAATGGTAGACATGGAGAAATCAGAGCGCTAGCCATTAAGTACACCACTCCCCCACTACAGAATTGAGCCATTTGTAAACATGCAAGCTTGCTGAGATATCCTGCGTTTGGCCCCACGCTCTACTACTTATCAGTGTTATTGCTATCAGGATACTACTGCACCAGTATGCTTACATTTATTTCATTGTGCAAGACTATGTGCATGTGCAGGATGTCATATCCCCTTCCCAGATTCCCATGAAGTGTAAAGCAACTCCACTCCACATAAAGCCAACTACATACACAAATAAAACAAATAAAAATGCCAACAGACATTTCTGTTTGTAAAATACTTGTAAAAAATGGGACACTTGCGGGGGAACAACAAGCAAGATGAAATGTTTACTGCCAGTTTTGAAGGACGTAAAGGACACAATCTGCATCTGGGCGAAGGAAAGTGAAATCCAATTTCGCTGTGTATACCGCTGTCGCATTTTAATGTCAGCCATAAATGTACTCCAGTTGAATCATATCCAGAAGCAAACTGGATGTGAGATGAATGTTAAAGGGGCTATACGTAAAAGTGGTCTTGCCTGTTTAGAGGTAAAAACTGAACATACTTTATTTGCAGTCCAGTCCTTTGCTGTAATTTGTCTCTTGATAAATTTTGTTTTGTCACCCGCATCAAATTTGATCAGAATATTGGAAAGGTGTTATCACTGGTTATCAGCCTCATCCTTATGGGCAACAAGGGGCCTCCTAGACCTACTACTAGGTTTAGAAGGGCTTTTTACTCTATTGACATGGTTGATACTGATACAAGTACAAGATGAGGCCCTCAAGTGGCCACTAAATTATGAAGAAGAGCTAAAGGAAAGTCAGGGCTTTTGTTGCCTGAACCAAAAACAAGTTGTTTCACATTCACATTATAAGCACCTGTTCAAACGTGCAAGCTTTCAAGAGATACTATGGATTTCTTTACCTGGACACTATATTGCCCTGTGTTTATGTGACAAATGAGGACAAAACCTTTTGGAACTGGTCCCCTATTAGAGAATGATGCTACATAGGGTAGCCGCTAAACGTGCTGAAATATATTTCTTGAGGCAATTTCTTACTGGCAATGTACGTTTGTTTACTTTAAGTTCTAGTTTTTGACACTGAGAGGCTCATATTGATGATATATATGGCTGCAACATTATGGAAATGACCCTACAAAGCAATAAAACATATTTCTTTACCTATCCCTTGTTCTGGTCTGGCAGATTTCACATCATGTTGCGGAAAGACAACAATGGACTTTTGTGTGGGAGTTGGAGAGAGAAGTGAGTTGTCAGTTTGTTTTTTTAAGAAAAGTTAGTTTACAGTTATTTTAAAATAAATAATGTCAGGGCTGAATATTTAGCTGATTCGACAACATTAGTTAGACCCAATAACAGATTGTCTGCAGCACTCTTGCATAATACTCAGCCAACTTTAAAAATAGTTGTCTTCATAGTCACTTAAACATAAAAACATACAAAAAAAAGGGTAAAAAAAATTGGAATGGTTGTGACAGCAACTGATAACAGAAATGGAAGATTTTGTGACAGCAACCGACACCAAAGCTCAAATCAACGGGGTCAGAAATATCCACTACAGTTCAAATGATTACATCTTGCTGTTAATTTTGTATCTGACAATACAGATCGTATAAGGTCAAAGATCAAGTAACTTCACGTGTAAGGGAGTCATCGTTTGTCTGTATGCCGTTCTGTCAGTCTGTCTCGACGCCCATGTGATCCCGACTAACATTCCTCTGCAGTCACGGGCCACAGGCGGTCGGACTCTCTCTATGTGAGTCTGATCCCCACCGTCTGTGAAGTCAAATGTTGACAGAGAATCACAAATCACATCAGAATACTAAAGAGGCCAGAGAGTGCCTTTACGTGAAACTGCTAGAGAGATAAAGGGAGGTGGAGACTCTGTGTGTGTTTGTATGTGTCCTCATTTTCCTGCACTTTGAAAATGACAAGCTTGGCAAAGGATATAATTTTTTTTAATTCTCAGTTTAGGGGTATTTTTGTGAAACTTTACAGCTGCTCATTGTCTTTTCTTCCTTTAGTTTCACTTTAGTCTCTTTTTTATTGAATAATCGTAAGGTCTACCAACAAAAAACACAAAGATAGTTTCTCTTTTTTGAAGCATAATGTCCTGAAACAATTCACATTATGTTCTGGAGCCTTCAGTAAAGCGCATTTACTGAAACTATCTCAAAACAAGGCTGATAAGCTTTGGTATGAAATACAAACTCGTGCCAACTATGTCATTTCTTGCAGCTCATGCCTATTATTCATTTGCAAGTGAGTGTCCATGTGAATAAAGAGAATGGGAGAGTAAAAGAGATAGAGATGAAAGGCCAGTGTTGACGATAGCCTGCACGGCTCCGTGGTTTCTGAAGGGTGTCTCGGCCTTACATGCAAATGAGCTTGCATCTTATCAGTTCTTTATGACACCCAAGTCGAAATAATGAATACAGGCCATAGTGGTCGGACGCGCTTGCTTTGGTCTGTCGAGCACATTACAACCGGCAGGGGAAAAAAAGCACTAAACAGGAGTCAAAGTATGTACCCTCGACTGAGGAGATGTAATCTACATGCATGAAGATTCCGAATATTTAAACAGTATTTTTCAGAAGTGTTTCATTTTATAGTCTGCTGTCGGTTTCAGAAACCATTAAGTGAAAGCTCAGCCTGTTTCATAATTGTAAACAATTTGTCAGTATCGGAAGGAATCATCAAATCACATTGTTAAAAACAATTGTGTTTTGAGATTCTTGCAGCGTTTTTCATTGGCAGCATTTAAATGCTGCACATATGTTTTCAAGTTGGTAAAGATGTTTCTTCACGTGCATGTTTCTGCACTGCATTTGTCCATATGAAAATGTTTTTGGCCGTTGTAACATGTTTGTACCTGTCGGCTATAATACATGTTTTATTGCAGAAGAAAACAACATAGTATTCATTACAGTGTGCACACTTCTATAGTCGCTTACAGTTTGTCTGATGAAAAAAATATGCTTGTTTTATTTCTTAGTTACTGTTTAATCTTCAGCCCCATCTTTTACATTATCTAACATTACATGTCCTCTTTGTTGGGCGTTTCCATATGTCACTGTCTTCCTGCTGCAGTCATCCTTTATCCTGAAATCATTTGACCTTAAGCTTATCCGGAAATCACATTGATTTTTTTGCCGGCGTTACTGCTATTAAAACACATGTGGTACCTGAGGACACTAAGTCAATGTCAGTGTCATTTGTGGTGTGCGAGGATGTTGTGCCTGTCCCCTCCCAGATGTCTCTTTTCCCGGTGACATTATCCAAATTCAGGAGTTTGTTTACCTAAAAAAAAAAAGTGGTTTGAAAAAGACTGAGTCATGGCTCTGCCCTGCTGATGAAGTGAGCAGATTGGAAATGGGAAGGTTAATGAGATTTTTACAAAGTGTCCGTCTAGTGGTTTGAACTCAGATTAAATTGACACACTCTGATTAAAATTAATTGACCTGTGAAATGAGTGTGTCCCTCAACAGTTAAGGATTGATAGGTATCGCGGAGGGGTCGAGAGGGAGGAAGACGGCAATGAAAAAAAAGAAAATTAACTTAGTTTGGATGGAAGTAAAGGAGAGATATGGGAAGAGACAGCTCGTTCGCCTTACTAATGGTAAATAGAAAGATTCTCTGGCTTACTTTTCTCTGCATGTGTTTGCTATATGTTAAAATTAGCATGATAAATAAATCTAACAGGTTGATGTTAATCAGGCTTAGTGTTTTCCATGTTCAACATCTTAGTTAGTGAGCACTTACATTATAACCGGATGAAGGTGCCACTATATCAAATAGATGTTGAAATATTTATCAGACCATTTTAAAGTTTGACTTGCTGGTGGAATCAAATTGCATGGCTATCCATCCAATAGATTTCAAGACAAGCAAAAACTGTCAAGGTCACATTGGCAGGAGAAGTAGTCTTCATTTTCAGGGGAACATTAATGTCTGTACAAAATGTCATGCCCATCTATCCAATGGTTGAAGAAATATTTCAGTTAGGACCAAAATTGTGGACTGCCTGACTGCCTGCAATCCCTAGAGCTATGCTGCTAGGCGCCAGCATTGCTAAAAATACAACAACACACACAGGACTGCTCCATTTCATTAGCACTGATGCTATATTTGCATTTATACCAAGGGAAATTGTTAACCACAACAGATTCAATAAGGAAAAAGCAGTGGAGGACTTTAACTAATGTAAGTCCTTTTACTGTAAGAACCATACTACTTGTTATTTTGACTTAATGGTTCTTTACTTGAGTATTTCTATTTTATGCTACTTTATATATCTAACACATAATAATATTATTTTACTCCGCTTAATTTATTTAACACACATTTTTACTTCTTAGATAAATGGACACATGAGATAGTTTAATGATACGATGCAGTATTGTACTACCAATCAAGTCAGTATTCAAAAGTATTAAAAAATTACAACAATACAATGCTGTTATGCGTTGATAGAAAACAGGTTATCATAATATTTTATAATATCAAAAGATTGTGAAAAGTGACATATGATTTCTTCATCCACTTCGGGAAAAGTGCTATTGAGACAGGTGAATGGACTGCATTTATGTGACCATTAAAAACACTTTTATAACGCTCTCACTAACTCATTCACTGTTGGGCTTCCATAAATACAACAAGGGCTGGGGATCAAACCACTCTCTGGAATAGAGGAAGACCATTTTTACTGTCAACAGTATGTATGTCATCTGGTTGCTCCCTGGTAAGGATTGAGTTCCGAAATAAATCATTACATCAACCCTTATTATTTAACAAAACATATAAATTACAAAATATAAAGGCCTGGCTACTGTTGGCCAGGCTGCTAATTCAATACATAAAATAAAGAAAACAAAATGATAGGGGAATAATATGGTCTACTATAAACTTGAATATCACTACCCTGCATTATTGGATATAACTCCCTGTAGGATTAATACGACACCGTAATAAACTGATCACATAAAACGCCCGAAAGTAAAGTAAGGTCACTAAAAGAATACTATTCAATTCCACAGATACATTACGAGTTCTCTTGAGAAGTGTTATAGTGGTACAACAGTAGATAAAAAGTCATATTACAGTCTCTGAATTTGATTTCAAAACTGTGTGCACAGATTCACTAATTTTACCATTTGACCCATAGGGTCTCCGTATATACTTCATAATCTAAACAATTGGCTGGTAAAACATCTCGGAGTTTATAGATACATTATTCCCTCAACAGTCGATATATGCGGGGAGGAAAGTGTGTTCCCATTTTGGTAACAGCCCTATGATTTCATCCCTGAGGTAAAATCCATTTTCACATCCTGAGTGGCCCCTTTGTACAGTTCATAGACTGCAATGTTGGGTTAATACACTTTCACTTCAAAGTGATGGGCTCTCTTAATTGAACAACCATTAAGATAGAAATTACAAAACCTCTTCAGGATTTAAAGGAACAGAAACAGAGTTGGGTGTTTATTCTATGGAGGGGAAAGAGTTTGTCATACTGGTGATCAAATGTTTATCAGGAAGACCTTAACTGCTTAATTACCATGTTCACTCAGAAATATTGCCCCTATAAAGAACAGAAAGTAAGAATAAAGATGTTACAAACCTTGCTGGAAGCTGGGATATAAAAATCAATGTTCCTCGCAATTGGAGAGGCCATGCCTCACAAACACAACAAGGATACTGATGTTAATAGCGACAGTCCAATGAGTGGTCATTAGAGCTGCAAGGGCACAAGTGGGGTGTGGTGGATGGATGGCATTACAGAGAGAGAACACCACGCTTTGGAAGATTTTACTGAGTTTTCCATAAAAGGAGACTGCTTGATGGGCAAAAGGCCGATACAGGTTTAGTGTCTATATGTAGGTTTATTTTTTTACAGATGGAAGAAAACCCATATGCTATAGACAGGTAATTTAATATTCTAGAATAATGCAACACTAGAAGAGCTATTCTATAAAATGAGTACTTTTACTTTTAATACTTTAAGTACATTTTCTGATTATACCATAGGTTAACAAAAGTGAGTATTTTCAGACTGTGCTATCACTACTTTTACTTAAGTAAAGGATCTTAATACTTATTCCACCTATGATATTTTGCACGTTAATACATTTGAAAGAATTGTCCAAATCTCTGTTGATCTATTTCAGTCATACCATGTCACAGCGTTTGGGTCAGAAAAGGGGGAAAATATTGGAGTTTCTACCCGGATCTCATATTTATTGCCATTAATGCCAATTGGAGCTGAAGCTGCTAAATACTGTGACTGCGTGTTTTTTTTGTCCTTGAAATAATAGCCCCCTAAAGACAAAAGCCAGATG
Source organism: Eleginops maclovinus (assembly GCF_036324505.1). Taxonomy (NCBI): domain Eukaryota; kingdom Metazoa; phylum Chordata; class Actinopteri; order Perciformes; family Eleginopidae; genus Eleginops; species Eleginops maclovinus. The sequence continues at coordinate 7,062,212 of NC_086349.1, read as the reverse complement.
TTCACGGGTGTTTTTTCCACAGGGAAAGGGTCTTGATCACGAGGACCAGGAATAAAAATTGTGCCTCAAAGACTGTGGGAATGTCACATAGAGAAAGAACAGAAAGTATCCAAATTGTCAAGGTATTATTAACTTTAACACACTGTAATCACATTTTTCTATACTTGAGCACTTCAAACACGTCTACACCACAGGGACAATAATCCAGTAACAGTTATATCATATGTTTATTCTGTTATGCAACATCGTGGCACCATTTCCCACCGTGTAACTTGTTAATATGCAGATCACCTTCCGCCCCTAGCTCGGTGGTGACACTGCATTAAGGGGAAATGTAGCATGAAAACACAATTACCATGCAAATAAGTCATGTAAATGACACCTACAGTCTCTATCACTGCAGTTCAATTTCTGCTATCCATTTCAGGGCATGTAATAAACTCAGTGCAACTATTGCAAACTCTGAACCTACATTTATTCCACACTTAATCAAAGCATTTCTTAAATATGTCTTTGTTTTCCTTTCTCTCCTTGTCTCTTCTTCCTCCATATCTCAAGCCTTCCTTTTCTCTCCATCATCTTTCACTCCCACATAGGTCCTTTTCTTTTTTATCAACCCCTTTCCTGCCATCTCTATTCTTCCTTTCCTTCCATTATCCTTGTTTCCTTTTCTCTCAGTTACTCCCTCTCTCTCCCAGGCCTGACTGATGGCGTGTGGAGGTGAGGCAGACGGACAGGGGGTGAGGGATTGCCCCTGCCAGCCTCTGACATTGGGCCCCATTCAGGCTGGGGAAATGATTGATGTTAAATCTAATTTTAAACACCCCCAGTTTAACTCCGGCAGACAGACGGGGAGTGGAGGCCAGCGTCTGGCAACACAGCTGGGGCCACCTGATAAGACCTGCGGTTCAAGTCTAACTGCAGGTGTGTTTGTGTGCACACGTGTTTGTGTGTGGATCTGTCTTAACTTGAAACAGCTTAGTTGACACAGGAGCCATCTGTCTTGTACTTAAAGGGGAGTTGGAGGGCAATACTGTATAGACAGAGATGAGGATTTCTGAGCCCATAACCCCTAAATCCACTAATAATACACAATCGAACCAATAATTGCTGATAATACTGTGCTGTTGAAGATGTGCAGATCATTCCACTTTTATGATCAAGGCCATAGATTATTTAATGGCCCCTAAAATGTTTTTTACAAAAGGCATTCAGGCACACAAATTCTTCAATCCATATACGAAAGAGTCCCTATAAGGATTCAGGCCAAATTTCTGGAGGGTAATTGAGGGCTTTCAGGTCTCTCTACAAGGCTGACGGGTTCTTAGGCACTGCAGTCATGAACAGGAAAAGTTCTACTGGGATGAACAGAAAGGCCTAATCTTTTTGATATCCTTGCTACTGGGAAATATGGAGTAGGTATTTAGATATAACATTTACAGAATATCATTAGAGTAGACTATTCCATTTGTGGTTGCCTGTCCAAAAAGGTAGCATTTGAATTTACCTGGGAGCGTGTACATTTGACCCCAAAGTCCAGTTCATTAGATGAGTGTCAAAACTGTGCACACTACCAGGGTTCAGTTGTTGAACTATGCTGGGCTCCACTTAAATATCAGATCTTGAGAACGCTTCATGTGTGGTCAGGTACGAACGTATCAGGTTTGAAAACTTACCAAAACACAGAAATTGTGTGTTTTTTAATGCCGAACACAAGTAGCAGTTGACTGTTGACAACGCAAATTTGTTTCACCCAAAAGTTGCATATAGGCACTGATTTCATCCTTTGACATATACATCTACTCATATATTCACTGATCTAAAACCGACATTGGTATTTATTGATGGAATTTAAGTCATATACGTAGATGGCATTAGCCTTCTTTGTTTCATGGGTCCAGTGATTGCAAATGCCCAAGAAGTATCATGTAACCTCAGCACTACTCACAGTATGCTGTATAGAGTCAATGATTGACATAAGGGGTGAAAAGATGACGGATGAGTCCAAGCAACAGCTAACAACGTTCCAATGTCCAACAGTCAACTGTGTAGTCTTCAAAACTTATGCTCCCATATAAAAGGTTCTTAAATAAAACAACCACATCCTGGCCAAAGATTTTTTGCCCTCTGGATAACACTAATGAAGAATAAATGTCACAGCATGACAAAAGAACAACAAGCAAATATCAACCCAGTCTACACATACTGAATTCTCAGGGGAAAAAATGCATTTAATAAAAACATTTTCTTCAAGGATGGTTTGAAGTCTCAATACTGGACTAAACTCAAGCCCACACATCTTGAGCGGCTACCACTTAAAGTTAAACACAGAAGTCAGAGCAACAAGCGTTCCCTTCAGCAATGGTGACGTGAGTTGTGGTGTTTGTCTCTGTTTCGCCTTTAAGCTTCTGTAACTCAGCCTGATGATGATTTATGGCCGGCCGGGCAAGCTGATTAAATCACTGAACAGAATGCCAGGTAGCATTACCACAGCCATCACCGCTCTACATGGCCGTCGCATGGCAACCACCACGTTCCTATCAGCCTGTATGTCTGTTGAACCTCCTGACTGTCTCTCCCACTTCTTCCTTTGTTTTTTTTTTCTTTTTCTTCTTCCCCCCTCTCATTCTCGCTTTCTCTTTCTACTCACGCTTAGAGGGTCGACAGAGAGCGCGCTACAGAGAGCCACAACGAATGTAATTAATCTCCATGGATACAGCAGTACAGAGCTAGGGGTTTTTAAATCGTATACTGCAATGTTCAACAAAAGAAAGCAATGGCATGTGATGTTCTCTGTAATGGGGCAAATATATCCTTTAATTTGACTAGGTTTGCTGTAGGTGTTTTATATTCCTACTTATTTAGCCTTCATCTTTCTGTCCCCATGATGGTGACTGTTTGAGTACAATTCTATGTTTCAACAGAGTTCTGTCATGCAGAGAATTCATTTGGCTTATTAATTACCAATGATATTTGAATTAAAAGATCCAGGCATTGAGCGCTGAACAGTTTGCCACAGCACATTTGTGTTACAGTATAAATCCTTATCGATTAAATCTACACGGGTCCCAAAAGGCGGCATGTCAGCAAACAGGAAAGGGACTGCAGGTTAAATGAAACTGCTATAGATAATATGGAATGGTGCTAACACAATACTAAAGGTATTCGAGACATTTTACGTTTACAGCAGAGACTATACCTGCTGTAAATGCTCTGTCATGTCAGACACCTAATATACCGGTTAAGCAGCCTCCCAGCAGTCCCAGCAGTTGATGGCTTGTAAATTGTTGATCACTGGCTTGGCACTGGCAGGGTAAATTGATTCCAGGAGAATCCTCCAGGGCTGTCTCTACAAAGGCCAAATATACAGCTATGCATCTGAATGAGTTGGGGGAGGACAAAAAAGAGTGGGGTAAAATGTCAATGATTCTGAGCGTGTCCGAAATAGATATCCACAAGAGGCAAAGTATAAGGTGAACAAGAAAGAGAAGAAATAACGATAAAGAATGGAATCTCAAAACCCCTTGGCTGTCAGTCTGATGATAAGTAAAGGGGGCAAGGGGGACATCATTTAGGGGTTTGAGTGTGGCCATTGTCTTGACAGTAGAAGAATTCCTTTTATATGTGCAAGTCATTATTTAGGCTGATAAGCAACTTGAGACGCAAAGGTGGAGTTGAAGAAGAAGAAAACTTCAGACAAGAAAAACTTCAGAAGGATTGTTGCAAAACTAGACACTTTTTCTAACTATTTTAAGGATGATAAAAAACTATTTTGGGCAGTAAACAATGGGTTCCAAGATTGCATTCTAGACAATTAAATGTTCCTAATACCAGACCTTTGAACTGTATTCTACTAAATCTTGCTCACATATGATTGATCAATTCTATACAGCATAAACACGTAACCATAATCATTTCCAATTGCCTTCAAGTTGTCCATTCATCTTTTGACATCTGTTTTTAGAAATTACATTTTGAGCATAAGAAACAAAAAAGCATGTATTAATCTATAAGGAAACAAAGTATAAGGATAACATGTTCTGCCCATAAATGAAGAAATCCAATTGCAGGCCAATCAGTAAGATTACCAATCAATTGCATTGGGAATGCAGCTGAAATCAGAAGGTGGCTATAGCCTAGCTTAGCACAATGACTGAAAAGAGGGAAAACGACCAAACCTGTTGCTGTCGAAAAACATGTTTCATTTTTTTTGTTTAACAAGCACAGAGGCAAAGTGTAAACAGAGTAATGTGTGGAGTTACACGGCTCAAGTATTTATGGGGAAACAACAGCCTGGTGCATTGCCTGAGCACAGTAACTCAATGTTTTGTTGAAGTATAGTTCAAATGAAAGTCCCATGAAATCACAAGGAGAAGTTTTTATTTATTTTTTTCATGTACGGCTGAGATACAACATTTTAATTTGGCATTAAATTTGCTGTTGGATGTTGAGTTGAAACAAGCATTTTTCCCCTAGCCATTATGCGAAGCTAAACTATTTCAGCTCTTTATCTCCTTTTTTTATACACAGACATGAGATTATTATCAATCCTCCTACCTCATTTTTGAAAAGATTTCATTATTCCTGTTTTGGCTGCCTTACACTGGCTCCCTTTAAAACACAGGATAGAATTTAAAATTGTTCTTCTTGCCTACAAAGCCAGGCGCCTTCCTATCTTAAAGGGCTCATTATACCCTACTGTCCCACTAGGGCAGGGATTCCCAAAGTGTGTTTAAGAGTGCGCTTAAGACTTTCCTCTTTGATAAAGCTTATAGTTAGGGCTGATTACATTCAGCTGCTATATAGGCTTAGATTGTCGGGGGACACCTTACTTCTTTCTTCCCTCTCTCTGTACCTGTCTACCCTCATGTTCCAAATAACCCACCTTCCCCAAAATGTATTTTTGGTGTCTGTCTATGCCGAGATCCTGAGTCATGGCTGTGGCTGATGCTGTGGTCCTGAGGCCTGGATCCAGAGTCTGGCCGTTCCTGTTGCTGTGGTCCTGATGCCCACCTTACTACTTCTTTGATGGCTGCCATAGGATTGCTGACATCCACCTGGACCCATCGTCTTCTTAGTTAGACACATTCATTCTCCAGCATTTTGGATTACCTATGTTGCAAATGTATTATCTCTTTGATTTAAGCACAACATCTATTGCACTTCTGTCCACCCTGGGAGAGGGAGCCCTCCTCTGTTGCTCTCCCAGAGGTTTCTGCCATTTCCCCCCGTAACTCTGGGGTTCTATAGGACGTTTTTCCTTGTACGATGTGAGGGTCCAAGGACCGAGGGTGTCGTATTCATATTCTGTAAAGTCCACTGAGACAAATGTAAAATGTGTGATATTGGACTGTATAAAAACACTGATTGATTGATTGATTGATTGATTGATAGGCTTATCTCTCAAAATGTTCAACTCCTGTGTTTCTAACCCAGTTTTGGAAGTAGTAAAGCATGGGTTATTTGCTTCTTTCCCCATGTGACACACAAATCTGATCAGTAGTGTTCCGAATTTGTATGTGCCAGTGCCAGATGGATGGATGAATGAAGAAAAACATGAACCAATCTTTTGTCCCAGAAACAAAGAGAGACAGACAGAGATACCATAGCACTTTACTTAATGGTTTGATCTATCTATTTGTAATTTTAGAACATTTCAAATCCATAACAAGTAATGAATGTACCCTTGTATTAATGAACTCTCTAGGACTCAGAGAGGAAAACCCAGTGCTGCTTCTGCATAACAATGAGGCATAAAAGCTTTTCCCTTTGCCAGGCCTTTGTAGCCAAAGCTGCTGGTGTTTCCCACTGTTTCTTGGTCCCTCACTCCCATCAGGAACAAGTTAGTTGGGTTCTGGCCATGACATTGTGGGGCCCGAGGAGCCAAGACTGGCATTAGCGTTCAAAGCAAATTAAGGAAGTTGCCCGAGTGACAGTCCCTCCATTGACCTTTACTTGTTGGCTTCCGAACAATTTGAACGTGTGTTGAATTACTCAATGGAATACCAGGCTGTGTGTTCAGGACATAGATCATGTTTGTATGAAGCAGTGAATATGCAGATTTTATTTGCTTTGTTAGTAATTAAGACTTCTTAATTGTCACTGTGGCATCTGGCAAACACCTCAGACTGTGGACAAGCCTTTTCTGACCCTTTGGCAGTAGACACCAAACATGATAGCAGTCTCGCAAAGAATTAAATATAACATGGATTTGATTATCACCCAAGAGAAAATACATATACTGTATATCAAACATTTTATTTTAATTAATGAGGTTGATAGATAGATGGATAGATGGATAGATGGATAGATGGATAGATGGATAGATGGATAGATGGATAGATGGATAGATGGATAGATGGATAGATGGATAGATAGATAGATAGATAGATAGATAGATAGATAGATAGATAGATAGATAGATAGATAGATAGATAGATAGATAGATAGATAGATAGATAGATAGATAGATAGATAGAAATGAATGCCATAAACATTCTATACACCTCTTTAGAAACAACAATCACGACCAAACACACCAATTAAAACCTTGGGGGCTGTGGGACTTATCTCATTACCTTGCAAAGTTTTAGAACAAAACAGAGACCGAATTCATCAAACAAAAGTTTAGAATGTTATTTCTGCACCGCCAGTGTAATTTATCACGTTTAGGGAAGCTGTCACCAGTTAAGTGGATTGCCAGTAATTGTGGCTGGCCCACCTCTAAGCAGAACCAACTAAACCTGCTCATCAGGGACAGACTTGTGAGAGGGAGGGTAGCGATCTCTTTATCCCTGGGCAGAGAATTGAAGGTGGCAATCGCTTTTTCTCTTAACTTGCCTGTCTTTTCTGTGCGCTGTTTTTCTTTATTCTCCAGCTCCTTATCTTAATGCCTCATAGCTCTTTGCCCTGGATTTAAAACAGATGTATTGCTATGAATAAGTTTGTTTTGCAAATGCTTACAAAAGTCATTAAAAGCAGACGAATCTCTCTGTGTTATCATTCCCTCATGAATTCTGATAACCACCACAATAAAAGCTCTTGCTCATAATGCTGCAGTGTTTTTCATCATTTCCACTTTATGCTGCTATGCTTACATAACTTCTTATATTTATATTAAAGAGTATTATGATTAACAACTCATTTCAATCTCATGCAATAAGTATGAGCAAATTCCCCAAACGGCTATTTTTCATTTATAGTTTCTTTGTAACAGTGTTCTGCAGATTCAGCAAATTTCTCTGAAGTCTCACAGCTCTTTGTTGTCTGTGTGTTCGTACAGACTCAGGATGTTGGCATAACTTTGGGGAATATTAGGAATTCATAGCACGTCCATCTCTTCACACAGCGGGCCCTCAGACAGGCAACTGCAGAGCTGGATTTTCCTCGTACCTGCCCCTTGATGAAGAGCGTCTGGGTGCCTATATTTAAAACAAACAGTCAGGCATGCTGTGGTGGCTATTAGCTCATTTCTCAAGGCAGCAGCAGCAGTAGTTTATATAATGAAATATATTTTACAGTGCATTTTAATTGACATCCAAGGTAATTTGATAGATTTTATTTTCAGCAGTGCACTTGGGAAAAGCAGAAAAAGCTGTGAACACAACATTGATATATCACCTGCTTTTAAAGTATGTCTAAAGTCTTAGCTGCTAGCTTACCAAGCTACACATCTAAAGCAGCATTAGCATTCATTTAAGTTCACCTAGATAAAGTAAATTGGTATGTATTCTTATATAATGTTTTTTATATGAAGTTTTTTAAGACAATAAAGTTAGAAGTGGGGAAAAGGCTTTAAAACAGGGTTTAGTGAGTAAGTTGTGGTCAAATATTATTAAACCTTTCTTTGGGGAGGTTTGACAGAAACCTCAGTGTTTCTAAAATCCTGTTCTTTAGCCCTAGGGCTGATTATCGGATACTTCATTTTCTGATCCTATCACAACTGTTTTGTAACATACAACCATGGCAATATGGGTTTGGACCTGATTTTGGAAAAATTATTTAGTTGGGGGAATCCCCACCACCTTCATATTTGACATTTGTCAGAAAAACTGAAGTGAACTTATTGAGATTGACCCTTACAGGCAAGTTACTTCAGAGGTGTATATTACCAACAATGCTTCTGGTGGAAGACAACACATCCAAGGTTGGGTGGCTGTAGTCTACACAAAACTCTGGTAGTTGCCATTGAATAAGGATGAGATGAATAAATGGGAGGAAAAAAACAAAATTACCTTCAGTTGTAACAGACGTCTAGTTTAAGTATTTAGGTTTGTCTAACCTGAGATAAGAATAGATGAATTAAGATAAGATACAGTATGAGTCATAAGTTAGTACGGAAATTATTCGTATCTGAAGTGAAGACAGAAGTTTCTGAACTACAGTAATAGTAACAATACTACATTGTAATAATACTCAAGTACAAGTAAAAGTGTGTAATGGCCCTTTCAGAATCATATGTCTATTGACACTTTATTGCGTCTATCACAGCTAGTGGGAGCTAATTTGAATTTTTTGTAGACTGCTGCTATATGTGTTAACTGATCAACACACACACACACACACACACACACACACACACACACACACACACACACACACACACACACACACACACACACACACACACACACACACACACACACACACACACACACACACATCAAACCTCACCCCACCTTAAACCCAATCCTTATCAGACAAACACATGTCCCAAAGAGAACAGGGCCCATAGCTCCCATCATTCCCATCACGTCCTGTTTGTGTGAGTGTTTGTGATAGGAAAGCTGAGGGAGAGGAGAACTCTCTTCTGTTATGACAGATAAATCAATCCAAATAATTACCTCTGTGTGATTCTATCTTATTAACTGAAATTCTTCTATTTTGTAAGCCGCTCAAGCAATGTGGTCTCTAATGAACAGCCGGGATGATAAAGAAACCACTTTTAGAGTAAAAGGGAGGGAAGGCTTAGCAAAAACTAACCATTGCTATCAATTCATTTTCAATAGGATTTCCATAATTCCATTAATAATCATATTGTTGGGTTTGAAGAGTGCTAAACGTACTTTATAAAGGACTTAAATAAACATTTCAAGCAACATTGTGTAGTCACTGTTATACAGGGTATCACAAATGTAATCTAAATAAAAAACATGCATAACACAGAAAACAAAAGTATCCCATACTGAAATGCAAAAATAGCTCACAGTACACTAACACTTCAGAATTGCAACTCAATGCTGCAGTATGAGAGATGTTGTCTTTGTTATTCTATCAAAATCTTATGGCTACATAACCCACAATGCAACTCAACTGCCTACAGTTGGGTTAGAGTTTATGGTGTGTTATGCTGGCAGTGGCTACCATTTCTAAACAGAAAGGAGTGGGCAACGAAGGCCTTGAGTAAGTTGGAGTACTGAAAGGGAGTTCATCTGAAACTAATTCACCAGTACCTACAGTATTTTGACTTATTAAAAGCGATGAACCTGCATATTTCTTGCTGTCCTGAGTATGTATCTTCATGGTTTATTGCACTTATTACAATTCTCTTTGGATCAAAGCGTCAGCAAAATGAAATGAAATGTCATTTATTGTAATTAGGTCATTTATTGGATTTTAGTACAGCTCTCTGGAGCCATAAAAGGCTTTAAACACCTTTTTATCACATGCATTCCCACATCCCAACAACTGAAACCCGACTTGAATGTGTATTATCTATCAAGCGCCTCTTTAACTTTAGTGAAAACTTTTGTGGGAAAATGTGTAACTATCCTCTTTTACATTAGCTAAACACTGTTTGCTTTTTATACCAGGGTTGAGAGGGTTAGTTTAAAATGTTTACTTGATAAGCTAAGGGGCGGGACATTTCTAAGCAGTTGACCAATCACAACAGAGTCGGCAAGTTAACCAATCACAGCAGACTGGGTTCTGGTTTCAGACATAGGGTGAAAAGAGGTGCTGCAGCACAGGCAGTATGAGAAAAATTAAGAGCTTTTTGAACATTAAAGCATGGAGACACATGTCCTAGTAAAGACACAAAATACAAATATGAACCTGAAAATGAGAATAATAGGGCCCCTTTAAGCATTAATAATAGTCCTGCAGTAGTCTACAGACCAACAATGAAAGTGCACACATGACCACGGGTTCGACCACAGAAGTTTACAAGGCAAAAATAAAATGTGAACAAAGACTAATCGCTCCGTTTTACTTTAACTTATACTTCAAGCATTTGTTTTGTAATATATGGTTCTTTATTTAAAAATGTATTGAATCATTGTATGACTGCTAGCTATCCTCATTTTTTTAAATGTACCAATTAACTGATTACTTTTTTATGTTACTCAATTGAATACAGTTACCTTTCTTTTAATCCTGGTTACACAATACAGATATGAAATCTGTTCCTTCTCAAGCCTGCTAACTAACAATCAGAAGACCAAAACCAGCCAGAAGAACTTATTGCTGACCAGTTTTAAATCCTTTAAACAGCTGTCAGGACAAAAATCCTGTGCCAGAGGGAACAGAAAAGAGAACAAGAAAGACTGTTTTGACTCTGTGCCTTCTATTTGAATTGCAGAGTTTGTTGGTGTGTTGTTTTGGAGTTAGCGTGGGATGGTAATACCTGACTGCAGCTCTCTGAAGTGATTTAATTCCCAGATGTCATTATGCTGGCATCGAGCGTTGATTTGCTTTGTAGTGCTTTGTTCTTGTTCAGAGAGCTGTTTGTTATCAGATTCTCTGCAGCCGGTTTTTAACAGAAATCTCTGTTTTCTTTTAGTTTGTGTGTTAGGGTAATTTATGTCTGGGTTTATGTGAGTTGACTGACTAAGTTGTAACAGTTCCAGGTCGGAGCCAACCTTGAAGAAGGAATAGAAAATCAGCACGGCTGGCTACAGATTTCTTTTCCCACATCCTGCAGCCATTCAGATGTCATATTGCAGTGGTGTATATGCGGTAGCAGATAAAGTACGTGGCAAAAACTCGATTTTGTTATTGTGCTATAAAATGAATAGAAAGAGAGGTAAAACCTGCAAAATGATTATAATTTAAACTTCACATAAAAATCCAAATGCACTCAAATTACATAATAAAAATGACTCTCCACTTTAGATATGCAGTCAGATATATGGCCCTCCCCCGATGGTGCTGATAAAGATACAAGGGTTGGCTTTCAGTGGACCCAATATAGTTTGATTTACCTGCAGTCGTTTTAAAAGTGGGGCACGATATTGCCCCTAATGTGAATTGAAAAGCACTGGAGGAGAAAATAATTTCATCACTCTATCTGTGATGGTGTCAGCAGAGGGAGCGCGAATTGACTAATACGTCCATGTGTGTGTATGTGTGTCATTTTAGTTGATCCACAGGGGATAAATGATTACCTCTGTTAAGACGGAGCTTTGACATGGGTGATGGTGTGATATTGAAGGCCCGGTGTGAAACATATCGACCCCCGCAGTGCATCACCAGCCATACCGCCTGCCCTCACGTTTTCACTTATCGTATCTCACATGTCAGGGTAATGGATTTAAGGTTAAAATAGCTACGTTGCTATAATGGATTTGTTAAAACATGGCAAAGACCAGGACGTTTTTACACACTGAAGCATACACTGCTTTATAGGCTATACTACTTTAGTGGGACTATAATTTACAAACAACATCATGGGGCTATTGAAAAAGACTTGAAAAAAGAATTTGAGACGGTAAACTCATCCCTAAAATGTTTACTGAAGCAATAAATCAAAGGAAAAGTCATTTTCTCTGAGACTTCTGTACAATCTGATTTCATTGTGCAACAATTGCAGTCACCCCATGCTGGCAATAGAGAGAATGAAGGCTTAAAGAGGCCCTATGCTTTTGTGCATGTAAATGAGAAATCAGCAAAGGCTAAAAATCCAAAGGTTCCTCTCCCACACACTGTTTATAAGAGTTGAGCTCTAGATGCAAGAGAGGACACTTTTAAGTCTACACTCTCATCTCCTCAAAAAAAGGCCTCAGGGGACGACTATTTCAAAAGGGCAGTGACCAAACAAGATGCTTTACATATCCCTCCAAGGATGTTACTATAGCAACCCAGTCTTCTGCAGGGTGTGGGCATATTTATCTCTCTGTAGTCATGTGAAGAGTGTATACATGCTGTGTTTCTTTCTATCTTCATGGGTGTGTGTGTGTGTGTGTGTGTGTGTGTGTGTGTGTGTGTGTGTGTGTGTGTGTGTGTGTGTGTGTGTGTGTGTGTGTGTGTGTGTGTGTGTGTGTTTTATCCTGCAGCATAGGTAGCCTATAGACAAAGAGACGATAAGGTGTGATGTGCTTGCATCCTTCAACAGTACATTTATATTTCTAACATTTTCCATAAAACCCATTATTCAAATGTAGATGATATGTGGTGTGAAATGTGCGTTAATGCCCGTGACTCCCGCATAGATGTTTTCATTTCCTCTGTCTTGTTAGAACTCTGCTATGGTTGAAGATCATTGGCAAAAATAATGATAACTTTGTTAATTTGTGTTTGTGTTGTTTGAAACAAACATATATGTACATCATTTGACAATTAAAACACACGTTTTCAAAATAAAATTAGCGCTGTCCCCTATTGCACTCTTTTTCAACAATATATTATAGGTATCAGATACTGTATATACAAAACATGTCTCTGAAGTGTCTGGTTTGAAATACCAAACAGATCATTCATCGTAGCATGCCATAAACCCCTCTATTTCAGCCCAGTTTCAAAAGTGCTTTCAAGAGGTGACTTTCAAGTCTCTGTTTTAAGGGGTTCTAAAAATCCAGAATAATGTGGATGCAAGGCCTGAACAATAAAGCAATGCTTATTTAAAAACGTATTAGTGTTGCTAAACCCTAAGCTGAAGAAAATCTAAATTATGCAAGCTTCAAACAGGAACACGGTTGCTGCTTTTGGAATAATGATGGTGATGCAAAATTAACAGACGTAATATTACCTAGCATATTTAATCGTGGTTCTGTAGAATTTGTATTGTTTGTTCTTTGGAAACTTGTTTGATATACATCTTTCCTACTGTTGATACGCAGATATTCACTGTTTATGCTTACATTCAATCGATGTTTTATTTCATGTTAATGTATTTCAACTCATGCGTAATGCCTGGTTTTATGCTGCTGTGACACGACAAGAAAAAATTGCAATTTAGAACAAATAAACTATTTCTAATGTAACCAATGTAGAGCAACCACTTCCTTTGATTTCAAACACAATTTCTCTCTCCTCATGGGTTCCAATTGAACACCTTGGTGGTTAAATTGCTGAAAATGATTAAATGATAACCGATTAGTATGCCGTTTTTAAATATTAAAAATCCAACGCTTTAGTTTCCTTGTCATAAAACGATGTATCTAATTTCAAGCCTGCCAAGTACTCATGTAAAATATGAAGACAGTGCAGCTCCACCAGTTTAAATATTTGAGAAAGTGAGTGGTGGCGAGGGAGCCGCAGACAGACGGAGGATGTTGGATGAAGAGGATTGAGTTGACATTTGTGTGTACATGAGAATTATCTCTGCTGTAATTGCTTTCTCGCTTGTGAATGTAGGACATGTTTCTTCATGCTGGACTTGGTTTATAAAGTCATCCATCATTGTCCCCGTGTCACTGCACACTTTGTTGCACATAGTACATTTCAAAATGAGCTTGTGGTGAAGATAGATGTGCATTATGTTCTGATGGCAACACTTTTCTCCTGTATGTGTCAGTGTGGATACCGAAGCATCTGAGTGTGTGTGTAATCGGTCTTTATACTTGTGATATAAGCTGGAATATGGTGGAGCATACATGGAGTTATTGCTATCAAGTTAGAGAGAGTTAGAGAGGACTAAAACAATGCTTAAAAGAAGAGTAACAATACGCCTAACCTAACGTGTGTGTGTGTGTGTGTATGTGTACGGTGTGTGTTTGTGATACTTAAGTTACTGTGGTACTCTCTGTACTCAAACTTTTATTTTTAGAAATAAAAATAGTTCACAATTATGCTTCCCTTTAAAGAGTCTCTTCAATGACCTTAGAGGACAACATAATCTGAAAAAAACTGCCATAAAATTATTAACTAATATTATTTTTCAACTATGGTTAAAGTTGCCAACCAACTCGTCTTGATCATAACCAAATTTAAACCTATTTAATGGCAGTTTATTGATGTAATGCTATAAAAACATTAAGATAATTAAAATGTTTTATATAAAAATGTATTTATTTTCTTTGTACTAAATGAAAAGGGGATTTCTTTTTGACAAGGCTGCCTGGTACATGTCAATGATTAGCAACAGTTACATTTTTTAACACACTTTTGTCTTGTTGATGACTACCAAATATACAGTTTTAAACCTTTTAGATGCCAGTTTATTACATAACATAGTACATAGACTGGTTTATGTCAATAATTATATATATTATATTTATATATATAATTATATTATTTTCCACTTTTAGATAGTTAAAAGTTTCACCAACTTTAGTCTTGTTCATAAGTATTTGTATATACTTTCAAAATGTAAGCTTTTAAATGCCAGTTTAGTCCTATGGTTTATTTACGTAATGATATTTTGTCTTGAAGAAAAAAAATTAACTAAAATGTATTTATTATTTTTAATGAAATTATTGGTGGATTTCTTTGTTTTTACATTCTTGTATATGTCAATGATTCGCAAAAACTTTGCTTTTGAAGTCTTAAGTTCAAAGATAATACAGCAGCTTTTGCCCTGTGTTGAAACCTGGAAAATAGCATGCATTTTCCCCACAGTGCAAACGTAAACAAATTGGAGGAAACTGATTTGTTATGCAGTAATGGCTGTTTAACGGGTTTCTATGGGGTCATTTTTGTCCTTAAGGTGTGTATGATGGCTTAACTGATTATTATAAAGAGATTATTATAGGAGCTGAGTTGAACTCTGAAAATTAGAAAGAAAAGAAAGTAAAATGATGATGCATAAGGGTCGAATACGACAAGCCAACTTGACTTCTTTTAATCGGCCTCACATGCATCTCCCAAACAGGGCAGCAGAGCAGTGACTCAGCTATTATCGAGGAACAAGATAACTGTGCATTCATCGTCTTTAAATCATTTTAACCTTTGTGTCTTGACTTGGGTAAAACAGATGGGTTCAAAGGCTGTTCTTATGATTGGATAAGCATTTTGTCATATAAGATCTTTGAAACCCTACTTTTTGTTCTTTTTACTAATTAGACACAAAGACAATGTTGTCTTGTGATAACCCGTGTTCTGTTGTAATGCATGTTGTTTGAAAAGGTCCCTGTAGCTGTTTCTTGGATCCAATGATAGAGGCAGCTCTTGGCGGGTACAGTAAACAGGCGGGATGCAGCTGAATGCAGACAGAATTCTGAGAAAGAGGAATTTGGATTTTAGTGAAGTTATTAGAGAAAGTGTTGGATGGATGCTCAGCCATTGACGATGTATTTAGTAGTTTTCATTTGGGGAAATAATAACAAAATTACAGTTTTCTAGAATATTAATTTTGTGGACTTATTGCCAAGAAGTGAGTACTTTTGAAGAACCAGTGGATAAAAATGTATTTGATCAGCTTTAATGTTCAATTGGTGGTGGTTGCTATTTTTCGATTGGCTCTATTAATGTGACACTGATGGATACCATTGTGATACAATTTTATACAAATGCACAAACACACATTCAGGCACAAAGCACTTGCCATGTTTTCTATCATCTTTCCTAATACTTGTTATAATTCTGTATTTGTGTCAGGAGAGCTGAGGTGAGAAAAAATGGCATTGTGTATCAACAGCTCTGCTCACACGATAAACGAGTCGATGCTGGATCACGAAGCCGCTGTCAAAAAACAAACTTACACATTTAAAAATAGCAAACTTTCACCACTGAAGTGTAAAACGATGCATGTTATACATATAAATATATGTTCTTTTTGACCAAGAAATGTAAATCTTTAACAAAACGTACTGTGTGAACTTTAGACAGAACACAATGCAAATCTCAGAGGTGGCAGGATTTAAACAAGGTCAATGGATAGACGCAATAAGGCAATCATTTGCCCAAGGGAATGAGTCGAATTGTTCCCTTTTGTTCAAAACATTTTATTCAAACAAAAAAACGTGCACTTTTCCCAGGACTTTGAATCTCCTTCAGGTAAAAGAAAATATGTATGAAGAGAGAAAGAACTTGTGGGTTTGAGTGGCTCAGAGTCTGGCATAAGATTCAAATCAAATCATCATCATCAGCCTCACAAAAAATTGCTATACCTCAGATCGTTTTAAAAGCGGTGTTATTTGTTCTGATGTTCAACAAGAAAACAACAAATATGTTTATCCCTTAGTCGTCTCATTGCATTATTTATGAAGGTTCATCACACAAATAGCCTTCGCAACAAAAGAAGCACTTTCCTTGTGTTCAGAACTTGTCTTCACTCTAGAAATTAAATGTCTAAAAGATACTCAAAGCTAAAGACATCAAACCACTGCATGAATGAAAACATTTTTTAAAAGAAAGTTCCAATTTCCTCCCCTGAATTCACACAACCTGATATAAACCATCCTCTCCTCTTATTTTCCCGTTCTTCCTCCCTTTGTTTGCAAGTGTATCAGCTTTAATTCTCTTTGGTATGGTGACTTTTGGCAGAAAATTAAACTTCATATTTCCCCTCTCTTCCTCTTTGTTTCTCTCCCTGTCCCTCTCTTTTCTTTCCTCTTGCTCGTATCGAAATGTGTGCAGCGTGAAATTAAAGCCAATGCGTTCCTGAATCTGAAATAAATGTGCCCCTCTGATGAGGTTGGAGTTTGTCCAAGTGCGTTGAAAACACATTTTTACACTTATTTTATTTCATGCTGGAATAGCCTAGAGCTTATACATTGTTCGGCATACATGAATGTTACCTTTTGGTATATGGCAGCCACGCTGAAGAGAGTTCACTTTTTTTCTGAATGTGTTTATTCATTTATTTCCCAGTAGGCGAATTGGAGGATCCTTGTTGGCTTAAAGGAATAATTCCCCTCCAAAATGATCATTTCTACATAAATTACTCATCCCATGGCACCTTGAATGAAATGGTAGTAAACTGTAAAAAGGGACCTCATTCAAGACAGTCAACATTTCACCTATATCGCCAAAAAGCATGCAGTGTATTCCAGTTGATAACTTACATTATGAGAATTGTGTTTTGATTAATAATTTCACTCACCCCAGTATCTGCCTGCCAGGCTACAGAGCAAATGTTTTTCCTGCTTTGATGCTCATCAACTACAAGCAATTTCTGCACACTGTAAAGAGAAGACACCTCACCTAAACTTCAGAATACATTTTATGATATAAGTTACATTCAAAAACATTGGAAGATGGTCCAGGGCCATTCATTCAGAATATGTTCAAACAGGTTTTGAATATGAATATATTTTGAATGTATTTCTTCTGTGTGCGTCTTTGCTATTTACGCTGGGGACACTCGGGATATCCTTTCCGAGAACCAGCACCTTATCGTGGTGGAGAGGTTTGTGTGCCCCGATGAACCTGGGGGCTGTGTTGTCTGGAACCTTGTGTTCCTGGTAGGGTCTCCCATGGCAAATTGGTCTCAGGTAAGGGGCCAGACTAAGATTGGTTCGAAAAGACCTCATGACAAACAAACTGGAAAGCGAGGATACCCGGCCCGGAGGAAGCCCGGGGTCCCCTTCTGGAGCCAGGACCAGAAGGAGGACTCGTCAGCGAGAGTCTGCTAGGCCGGGCTTGCCACGGAGCCCGGCCGGGCACAGCCCTGAAAAAGCAACTTGGGCAACACCTCCGCTTCTCTGTCCCACGGGCCCACCACCTACGGGAAACAACGATGGGGTCGGGTGCGCTGCCAGAACGGTGGCAGTGAAAGCAGAGGGTCTCGACGGACCAGACTCAGGCGACAGAAGCTGGCTTTGGGGACGTGGAATGTCACCTCTCTGGGGGGGAAGGAGCCGGAGCTTGTGCGGGAGGTGGAGCGTTACCAGTTGGATCTGGTGGGGCTCACCTCTACGCACAGCGTCGGCTCTGGAACCTTACTTCTGGATAGGGGTTGGACTCTATTCTTCTCCGGAGTTGCCCAAGGTGTGAGGCGCCGAGCGGGTGTGGGGATACTCACAAGCCCCCGGTTGAGTGCCGCTTACCCCAGTGGACGAGAGGGTCGCCTCCCTACGCCTGCGGGTCATGGGGGGGAAAACTCTGACTGTTGTGTGTGCTTATGCACCAAACAGCAGTTCAGAGTATTAGGCCTTCTTGGAGACCCTGAAAGAAGTCCTGTATGGGGCTCCTGAAGGGGACTCCTTAGTCTTGCTGGGAGACTTCAACGCACACATGGGCAATGATGGAGACACTTGGAGGGGCGTGATTGGGAGGAACGGCCCCTCTGATGCCTCAAGGGGCGGTAACCGTCGAACCTCCTGGTGGACACCGGTGGTCAGGGAAGCCTTCCGACTGAAGAAGGAGGCCTTCGGGGATATGTTATCCCTGGGTACTCCTAATGAAGTTGCAAGGTATCGACGGGCCCTCAGGGCAGCAGCCTCAGCCGTGGCCGAGGAGAAGTTCGGAGAAGCCATGGAGAAGGACTTTCGTCAGCACCGAAGTTGTTCTGGAAAACCGTCCGACACCTCAGGAGGGGGAAGCAGGGAACCATCCAAGCTGTGTACAGTAAGGATAGGACGCTGTTGACCTCAACCGATAGTGTGTTAGGGCGGTGGAAGGAACACTTTGAGGAACTCCTGAATCCGACAACTCCACCCTCTATGTTAGAGGCGGAGCTGGAGTATGAAGGGGGATCAATTCCAATCTCACGGGGGGGAATAACTGAGGTAGTTAAACAGCTCCACAGTGGCAAAGCCCCGGGGGTGGATGAAATCCGCCCAGAAATGCTGAAGGCTCTGGGTGTTGAGGGACTTTCATGGTTGACACGTCTCATCAACATTGCGTGGAAGTCGGAAACAGTATCGAAGGAGTGGCACACCGGGGTGGTGGTTCCTCTTTTTAAAAAGGGGGATCAGAGGGTGTGTGCCAATTACAGAGGCATCACATTACTCAGCCTCCCCGGGAAAGTTACTCTAAGGTGCTGGAAAGGTGGGTCCGGCCGATTGTCGAACCTCAGATTGAAGAGGAACAATGCGGTTTTCGTCTTGGTCATGGAACGACGGACCAGCTTTTCACTCTCGCAAGGATCCTGGAGGGGGCCTGGGAGTACGCTCATCCGGTGTACATGTGCTTTGTGGATTTGGAGAAGGCGTATGACCGGGTTCCCAGGAGATACTGTGGGAGGTGCTGCGGGAGTATGGGGTGAGGGGGTCTCTACTCAGGGCCATCCAATCTCTGTATTCTCAAAGCGAGAGCTGTGTCCGGGTCCTCGGCAGCACGTCGGACCGATTTCCGGTGAGGGTTGGCTTCCGCCAGGGCTGCGCTTTGTCACCAATCCTGTTTGTGATATTCATGGACAGGATTTCGAGGCATAGTTGTGGGGGAGGGGGTCTGCAGTTCGGTGAGCTAAGGATTGCACCACTGCTTTTTGCAGATGATGTGGTCCTAATGGCTTCATCGGTCTGTGACCTTCAGCACTCACTGGATCGGTTCGCGGCCGAGTGTGAAGCGGCTGTGATGAGGATCAGCACAATCTGAGGCCATGGTTTTCAGCAGGAAACCGATGGACAGTCCACTCCAGGTAGGGAATGAAGCCTTACCCCAAGTGAAGGAGTTCAAGTATCTCAGGGTCTTGTTCTCGAGTGAGGGAACAATGGAGCGTGAGATGGGCCTGAGAATCGGAGCAGCGGGAGCGGTACTGCAGTCGCTTTACCGCACCGTTGTGACGAAAAGAGAGCTGAGCCAGAAGGCAAAGCTCTCTGTCTACCGGGCCATCTTCGTTCCTACCCTCAACTATGGTCATGAAGGATGGGTCATGACCGAAAGAACGAGATCGCGGATACAAGCGGCCGAAATGGGATTTTTCCGCAGGGTGGCTGGCATCTCCCTTAGGGATAAGGTGAGAAGTTCAGTCATCCGAGAGGGACTCGGAGTAGAACCACTGCTCCTTCGCATTGAAAGGAGCCAGTTGAGCTGGTTCGGGCACCTAGTGAGGATGCCACCTGGGCGCCTCCTTAGGGAGGTGTTCCAGGCACGTCCAGCTGGGAAGAGACCGAGGGGTAGACCTAGGACCAGGTGGAGGGATTATATCTCTTCGCTGGCCTGGGAGCTTCTTGGAATCCCCCAGTCAGAGCTGGTTGATGTGGCCAGGGAAAGGAAAGTTTGGGTCTCTCTGCTGGAGCTGTTACCTCCGCGACCCTGACGGAAAAGCGGGAGAAGATGGATGGATGGATGGATGGACACTCGGGATATGTCACAACCAACTTTTTAAATGGCTCACCAAATAGGTCGTCATTTGTTAAAATGTTCTAAAAAATACGGCGCATAAAAAAGAAGGAAAAAGTGAGAATACTTACTAAAAACTAAGGCTAAGCAACAGTCCACAACATGTGCAGGAAAGCTGTCAGTGTTCAATCGAATAATAGATGTAATCAGTATACTGTAAACTCTGAATGTAGCTTAATACATCACATTGACTGAGTATTTAGCTATAGCTAGAATAAATTCAGGTTAGCTTTCATATTAAGATCATTGCATAAAACATTAAACAAAATGACTCCCATGTCTGTATGTGTTGGGGGCAAAATGACAAAAAAGCTAAACCTTGCACTACAGGTCCTGGCATTTTTTCCAATTTGCCCAATTTTGGAAATAAATATAAAGTATTTAAGAATTGACCTACCAGAATGAGTCGTCTTACAACAACAAAACCATTCTCAGGAATAGCCATATTCCAGCTTAAACATGGCTTCCTGTTTCCAACAAAGAGACACAAACATATCATCCACTGCTCAGTCACAACAGTTTTATCAGGTTTTCTGATGAGTCCTCTGCTCAGGATAAAGCTACAGGTTGTCCCGCTTTAACAGATTGAGATTGTCAATCAAACCCAATCTTCAGGGGAGGTAAAACACAAACTGTGTTTAAACGCTATTCATTAGTTTGTTTAAAAAACACTGCCACGGCTTTATTGTTAATCCCAAAACCTAAAGACAAACATCAAATATGAAATTATTTCAAACTAAATTCGAAAAATCTCCTGAATTTACATAAGCCCCAATATAAACCAAGAAGATGTAATGCACAAATGCCGAGCTGAAGTTAATTTGCAGCCATTGTGTTTATTTTGGGCTTTTTAATATAGGTTACTACAACTAAATAAACAAAGAGATTAAACAGATTTGTGATAAAATTGGCAGAACAGATAACAATGAGTGTCTGTTTGCAAAAGTTATGCTGCATGATGAAACTTTACAAGATGAAAAGCTATATTTGGAAAGACATCTCAATTCCAAAAATCCCTAAAAGCCAATAAAATGCAGTTTATTTATATTCATAGTATGTGACAATAAACTATATTTTAAAACATCATTTAAATATCTTTCATTGACCTTGCTTAGCGAGACCCTGCCATGTCAGCCACCTTAAACCCTTTCCTTACCTTACTTTTAAGCACATTAGTAATGTAGCCCTTAGAAGGGTATTATCACTGGTGAAACCTTAAAAATGATGCTGCTGAGCAATACATATGAAATCCATACTGGAAAATGTGATTATTACAGCCAAATATAACCGGCAGTTATCTCTGATGCTGACGCTGTCATGATCCTGGTTTCGTGTCTGTCATGTCCTTTGTGTTGTGTGTTTTATTTTGAAAGGTTTTCCCCTCTTGTGTCAGGTTAAGTTTCAGTCCCTGTCTTTAGTTTCCCTCCTTCCCCTGGTTGTGTCACTGTGTTCACCTGTTGCCCCTGTGTTTCTCCTCCCCTCTCCAGCTGTGTGTTGCTTGGTGATTAGCCTGGTGTATTTAGTCTTGGTTCCCCTTTTGTCTCTTGTTCGGTCGTCGTCGTTTCCTACCTGTTCCTGCCCGTCCGTTAGCTGGTTAGTGTTGGTGTGGTTATTTTTCGTTTAAAGTAGAGCTTTAATTTAAATAAAGCTCGCCGTTTGTTTGGACCCATACCTGCCTCCCGTTCATTTTACTGCACTTGCGTCCTGTTTCCCCTAACCCTGACAGTACGACCGAACCCAAAGATGGACCCAGCAGTATGTTTGGACGATGCTCTGGTGGAGTTTTCGTACCAAATTCTGTATATTATGGGAGAATGGAGGAAAGCAGTTTCTAAAGAGGCTCAAGATGCAGCTCTCCTTCGGGCACGCCGGGAAGTGGCAGAGAAGCCATGGTTTGTGAGTTCACTGCCGGAATATTTAAGGACATTTGTCACTTCCCCAGAAAGCCTGCACCCGATGCTGAAACCTCATGCCACAGCAGTGACGCTTCCGGCTCAAGCTGCAGCCAAGCCTCCTGTCGCCAAGCCTCCTGCAGCCAAGCTTCTGGCTCAAGTTTCGGCCCCAGCCGCCATGTTTCCAGCTGCGTTCCGGCCTACTGCAGCCACTCTGGTCCTGTCGGCACCCCGGCCGACTCCAGCCCCTGCTGTCCTTTCGGCGGCCCGGCCGACTCCAGCCTCTCCTCTCCTGTCGGCTCCGGCCCCGCCTGTCCTGTCGTCTCCGGCCTGGCCTCTCCAGTCGACTCCAGCCCCGCCTGTCCTGTCGTCTCCAGCCTGGCCTGTCCAGTCGACTCCAGCCTCGACTCCAGCCTTGACTCCGGCCTCGGCTCCAGCCTCGACTCCGGCCTCGCCTGTCCAGTCGACTCCAGCCTGGTCTGTCCAGTCTACTCTGGCCCCGCCTGTCCTGTCGTCTCCGGCCACATCTGTTCCTGTGCCATTGGGGGTCCCGCCGTCACCTGTTCTGATGGGGCCCCGCCAACACCTGCACCTGTTCTGTTGGGGGTCCTGCCAACACTTGCACCTGCTCCGTTGGGGGCCCTGCCGTCGACTGTTCCGATGGGGGTCCCGCCAACACCTGCTCCGTTGGGGGCCCCGCCGTCACCTGTTCCAATGGGGGTCCCGCCAACACCTGCACCTGTTCCGTTGGGGGTCCTGCCGTCACCTGTTCCGATGGGGGTCCCGCCAACACCTGCACCTGTTCCGTTGGGGGTCCTGCCGTCACCTGTTCCGATGGGGGTTCCGCCAACACCTGTTCCGATGGGGGTCCCGCCAACACCTGCTCCGTTCCCGTTGGGGGTCTCGCCGTCACCTGTTCTGATGGGGGTCCCGCCAACACCTGCTCCGTTGGGGGCCCCGCCGTCACCTGTTCCGATGGGGGTCCCGCCAACACCTGTTCCTCCTCCAGGCCGCCCTCCAGAGCTGTCTCGCCACCTTCCAGGCCGTCCTCGGGAACTTTCTCGCTGTCCTCCGGAGGCGTCTCGCCGTCTTCTAGCCCGTCCTCCGGAGGCGTCTCGCCGTCTTCCAGCCTGTCCTCCAGAGGCATCTCGTCGCCCTCCTACCCAGCCCCCAATGTGTCCCTGTCGCGGCCTCCGGCCCTGTCTTGGTCTCCGGCCCCGTCTTCGCCGCCGACCCCGTCTTTGGCCCTGTCTTCGTCTCCGGCCCTGTCTCCGCCCCTGTCTCTGCCCCCCAGAATTCCCTAGCCTCGGCCTTCACCCATGTCTCCGGCCCCCAGTGTTCCCTTGCCGTGACCTACGCCCCTGTTTCTGGGGCCTCACGGCCTCTGCCTTGTCCCCGGGTCGTCCGCCCGAATCCTGCCTCCGGACCCCATCCACCCACCCTTTTGGCCTTGGTCAGGTGTCCCTCCTCCAGACCCCTTCCACCCACCCTGTTGGATTTTTTTTTTGGACTTTGGTGGGACGTCTGGAATCTGTCCCTTGAGAGGGGGGTTCTGTCATGATCCTGGTTTCGTGTCTGTCATGTCCTTGTATTGTGTGTTTTATTTTGAAAGGTTTTCCCCTCTTGTGTCAGGTTGAGTTTAGTTTCCCTCCTTCCCCTGGTTGGGTCATTGTGTTCACCTGTTGCCCCTGTGTTTCTCCTCCCCTCTCCAGCTGTGTGTTGTTTGGTGATTAGCCTTGTGTATTTAGTCTTGGTTCCCCTTTTGTCTCTTGTTCGGTCGTCGTCATTTCTTCCCTGATGTTGTACATGTTACCTGCCTGTTCCTGCCCGTCCGTCTGTCTGCTCCTGTTCCCAGTGTCCCTGTATCCCCTGGTTAGTGTTGGTGTGGTTATTTTTTGGTTGAACGTACAGCTTAATTTAAATAAAGCTCGCCTTTTGTTTGGACCCATACATGCCTCCCGTTCATTTTACTGCACTTGGGTCCTGTTTCCCCTAACCCTGACAGACGCCTGGTGACAGAGATAGAAACATCCATGAGGACGTTAAAGCTGTCAGGTTTAGAAGTTAAGAGAGAGACATGTGCAAGAAAAGAAGCCTTGCTCGAGCACTTCGAAGCAAACTGTGGTCACTTATACATTTGGTGTCTTTCATGTAATCCCACTTTCTTTTTTGTATGTATGTGATTGTTGGGAAAATACTGAATGTACTCTTTTAAGGACAGAGGTGCACAAGATAATGAAGGCCCAAGTGTATAACAGTGTATATGACAGAATGTATGATTACCTAGAAGAGATGAAACACTGTTTGAGGCATATGATAAGACTTATGACAACGATTGACATGATGATTCAGCTTCTAGGGAGATAGGCATATGAGAAACGTGATCATTTTTAACGTGAAGAACATGGTTCAAGGAACTAGTTGTATAAGCTTGTATGTGCCAACTACTTCCATTCTTGCAAGGATAATAAATACATGTATCCTGGTTTGAAACTCAAGCCGGTGACGATTGAGCCCACTTTTTCAGTTTCTGTGAACATATATTAGTTTTTCTGTGCTGAAAATAGATAGTCAGACAGACAGTAATAATGTCTTTTTTGGACTCTAAAGCATGTAAACATGTTCTAGTGGAACAAGTATGAAGCTGAAATTTGCCATAATACTCTATGTCTCTTTTAATACATAGAAATTAGTTATATGGTATGTAAGGGAAGAGACTAAAGATTTATAGCCAGTACTTTTGGATTCATTACTCTGTTC
The DNA here is from genome assembly GCF_036324505.1 of Eleginops maclovinus. NCBI lineage: Eukaryota > Metazoa > Chordata > Actinopteri > Perciformes > Eleginopidae > Eleginops > Eleginops maclovinus. Next base: position 7,037,175 of record NC_086349.1, on the reverse strand, counting down.
CTCAAAGCCCCCAAAGGTGTCCTTATTGTTCAATTGGCAAATTACCGTCTTTCAAGTTTTATCCTTTTTCAGTCATTCAGAAAAATTGGCCATGGATCATCATACTCAGGAACTGAGTGCCAGGGCCATATATTTAAAATCCGAGTTTATTTCCCCCTTAAATCTTTGATGATCATAACTCACACAGCAGTGCTCCAGCTCTCCGGTGGTCATTATTCATTCACTGGCCCATTTCTCTCTTTGCTGAGAATTCTCCTAGTCCAGTCGTATTAATCAAACGCTGCTCTAATTGACTGATTAAGTGGTGTCTCCAGAAGCCAAAATGGCCGCTGACTCATTAAACCTTGACACATATTCTGGTTGCAAAATGGCTGACTGCAATTCAATTTCCCTGAATTTAATGGGCACTTTCATTTTATGGGCACTATTTTTATTTTATTCTATTTTTATTCAAATGATGTTGAGCACATGAGACGTAAGACGTAAATCCCCATCTTCCTTGTGACTGGTTCATTTGTGTAGAGGCTGTAACAGTAGAGGGTAATCCCCACAACACCGATTAACTCCAGGATGGCCATGTGAAAGGTGAAGACCTCGGTGTGGCTCTTTGTAGCTGCAGAGCCATGTTTCCTCCATCGTTCGAAGCCAATGTAGAGGACGAGGATGAAGAGAAGGATGAGGAGGATGTAGACAATGTAGAGCGCGGTGAAGACCAAAGAGTTGAGATTGTCTTGGCAATCAGGGGGGAGGGAAGAATTGGAGGAGGAATTAGAAGAGGAATTGGCCAACATGTCCATTTGTTTGGAGGACTTTACAGAGAGAGAAGAATAATGACTGTTAATGAAACACAATTCAGCATTCATCCATTTACACTGAGTGTTTCAGAAGCTTTCCAATGGACCCTTAATAAAACATGGTAAAGATACAAGAAATTGTCCCATTTTCTACAATTTGACAATTTCCTACACTGCTAACTCACTACACTGTGCTAAAGTTAACATTTTTAAGCAAGTTTCCCATTGTTATTTTTACAAACGTAATAAAATAATGGGTTAAAAGAAGACCCACCTTGTAAGACATTTCTGATCGCCCTTCTCCAAAATCAATGACTACCTTTCAATGCTTTGTTTTCCAGATATATGCTTATGGAAGTGTGTGTGTGTGTGTGTGTGTGTGTGTGTGTGTGTGTGTGTGTGTGTGTGTGTGTGTGTGTGTGTGTGTGTGTTCTATGATATGTCAGCTAGCAGCAGAGGTTTGCATATATCATAAAACACGTTGATTTGATTTTGCAGATCAATCAGGGTTTGCAAATTTTCTTAATGGCTTTATAGTTTTCCACAGGTCAGGTGAGGATACTATTATTGTCAATGTTTTAATGTACAAAAACCAAAGGGTCAATTGTCAGACTTTGACTTAATAACCTCAGCAGGCCTTTCCGAGAACCAGCACCTTATCATGGTGGAGAGGCTTGTGTGCCCCGATGAACCTGGGGGCTGTGTTGTCTGGAACCTTGTGTTCCTGGTTGGGTCTCCCATGACAAATTGGTCTCAGGTCTCAAGGGGCCAGACTAAGGTTGGTTCAAAAGACTTCATGAAAAACACACTTGAAAGCAAGGATACCCAGGCCCGGAGGAAGCCCAGGGTCCCCTTCTGGAGCCAGGCCCAGAAGGAGGACTCTCACAAGGATCCTGGGGGGGAGGCCTGGAGTACGCTCATCCGGTGTACATGTGCTTTGTAGATTTGGAGAAGGCGTAGGACCGGGTTCCCAGGAGATACTGTGGGAGGTGCTGCGGGAGTATGGGGTGAGGGGGTCTCTACTCAGGGCCATCCAATCTCTGTACTCCCAAAGCGAGAGCTGTGTCCGGGTCCGCGGTAGCACGTCGGACCGATTTCCGGTGAGGGTTGGCCTCCGCCAGGGCTGCGCTTTGTCACCAATCCTGTTTGTGATATTCATGGACAGGATTTCGAGGCGTAGTTGTGGGGGAGGGGGTCTGCAGTTCGGTGGGCTAAGGATTGCACCTCTGCTTTTTAGCAGATGATGTGGTCCTAATGGCTTCATCGGTCTGTGACCTTCAGCACTCACTGGATCGGTTCACGGCCGAGTGTGAAGCGGCTGGGATGAGGATCAGCACCTCCAAATCTGAGGCCATGGTTCTCAACAGGAAACCGATGGACTGTCCACTCCAGGTGGGAATGAGGCCTTACCCCAAGTGAAGGAGTTCAAGTATCTCGGGGTCTTGTTCTCGAGTGAGGGAACAATGGAGCGTGAGATGGGCCGGAGAATCGGAGCAGCGGGAGCGGTACTGCAGTCGTTTTACCGCACCGTTGTGACGAAAAGAGAGCTGAGCCAGAAGGCAAAGCTCTCTGTCTACCGGGCCATCTTCGTTCCTACCCTCACCTATGGTCATGAAGGATGGGTCATGACCGAAATAACGAGATCGCAGATACAAGCGGCCGAAATGGGATTTCTCTGCAGGGTGGCTGGCATCTCCCTTAGGGATAAGGTGAGAAGTTCAGTCATCCGAGAGGGACTCGGAGTAGAACCGCTGCTCCTTCGCATTGAAAGGAGCCAGTTGAGGTGGTTCAGGCACCTAGTGAGGATGCCACCTGGGCGCCTCCCTAGGGAGGTGTTCCAGGCACGTCCAGCTTGGAAGAGACTGAGGGGTAGACCTAGGACCAGGTGGAGGGATTATATCTCTTCTTCAACATCTTACAACACAATTATATCCAACCAATACTTTGCTTTATGAAAAATATCTTGAAAACATATACCTAGCAATTGTTAGCAAGATTAATGCCAAACTAAGAAAGTGGACATTTGGCGCAAAACATCCGCCTGTTATTATTGACTTTCAATTGAAATTTACAACATAGACGTTTTGTGAAATTGTCTCATTTGCTGACTATCTATTGGATTGAAAATCGTGTATTTAGCCTAATTTTCACATCACATGTTGAATGTTGAAACCACTGGACCTAGCATTCGGCTAGCAAATGTTTTTCAGTGTTGCTGCAAACTAAATGTACGCATCTGCGCACCCTTTTATCAGACTTATACACAATCAATTACAAGTTTCCTTTTTGGGGGTTTATTTTCCTTACACAAATAGTGCTGACAAATTAGCTGTATATATTTAGAGTGCTTTGTATATACATTCAGAGAGGCAGAGGAATAATCCCATTTAAATGTTCTTATCTGTGATGTTACTGTTTGTAAAGCAGCTCTGGTGTCGACATTCAATGATCCATACCTTTACTAAAGTCGATGCTTGACAGGATTCAAATGAGCTGTGAGCTTAAACTGCTGCACAGTCAAATCAGATAGTATAATGTTACCCAGCACACCTGTGTGTCCTTGCAGTCTTCAAGTGTGTAGACACCAGGGTTTCCCCCAGAAAATGTGTTAGTCAAGGTGGTGAGGGGGGGGGGGGGGGGGGGGGACGTACTCATCTCCGGGGGGGGGGGGGGCGGAAGTCGGCCGGCTACGTCGCATGAAGAAGCCGGCGATTTTGGGCTGAGTTTTTCGATCCATTTGGCTGTGAACATTGCGAGAGAAAATTACGTGCAAATGTCAAAGGCAGGCTAGGCTATAATAATATAGCCACGTGTAAACGTTAAACACAATTAGCCTTGATAAGAAAACATTACGCTTATCCAGGTAGCCTACTAGTGAACAGTTGACAGACTATTATTAGACTAGTATAGAATTCAATAATAATCTTACCTTGATACGACAGGTTGTCAGCCATCCAAATAGTAGTCTTTCCGAAAAATGCTGGTTTTGAAGGATGTTGGTCGAACGATGATAGTATGGAGATCGTATTGAAACGCAGGAGACGTTCATTAAAGTTGAGCACACGAATGCGTGTCTCGTTTAATCACACAGTCAAAGTTAAAACCAAAACAAGATGGCGCTGTCCTGTAAACCAACAAGCATGGGGCTCCACGTCATCGTAAACACAGATTAATTAAAGGGACCACGATCCCTTTTTACAGTTGTACTTTTAAGCATAAACCAACGGTCATACTTACAGGCATGAAACAACAGTGTGTAGAACCACACTTAAGAAGGAGGTGAATTCTGTATATTACATTCACTACAATAGCACAATGACATATACCACTAGATGCCGCTGTTCGGACGCATCACGCGATTCAGAGGCATATTTGGAGGCAACGTTTCTTTTATTTGTTTTTTGTTTTTTATTTTAAAATGCGTTCTGCAGAGAAGATAGACTGTCAGTCACGGTTTGGAATGAAAGGTAGAAAACATGAAAGAGTAAAACGGCAAATATCGCTATAGGCCTATATCTATATAATTTTTTTTTTTTTTTCTGGAGACGTGACGTTAGTCAAGGCGGCAACCCCGTGTTGTTAAGGCGGCCGCCTTAACAGGAAAGCGCTGTGGGAAACCCTGGACACTGTTTGAAAGACAGTAGTGCATATCCGTTTGAGGCTAAAATAAAATGAAATTAAAGACACTTTGTACAAAAATAATTCAGAATCAAACCAGGAATATGAGAATTACAACGCTAGCTCAGATGACTTAAAGTCCAAGTCACTATTCCAAAGGGAGCCAGGACAAATGAAGAAACCTCATACGTGTTAGAAAATATAACAAGAGTTCAAAATGCATTGACGTGTATCATTGTTGACTGCAAATGGTGATTAAAACCAAAAAGTATGTAAAGAAAAACATCGGTCTAAATGTGGACCCGGACACAAGTGTTCAAAGGTGATATTGAAAATGCAGGCCGCCCTGGGAGTTCTATAAGGCTGTATATCATGCACAGCAGGAGTCCATAGGATTGCTATGATCCAGCAAGCACAGCATGGTGCCAATCTTCAAAACGGCATTCAGCATCAAGAGGTTTGAGCAAACTATGCCAACCCTGTTAACCCCAGGGCGTATGTCAGACCAGTGAACATGTGAATATGGAACTCATCGCATTCAAGTGCAAAGCATCTTTCTGCATTATCTTGTAATATATCTTTTGCTAAATTAATGTGAATAGAACACTGCCTTATATATTATATCATGTATTTTGAAAGAGATACTCTATCGATATATATTTTCCGCTGTTGATATGGAGATATTAACTGTTTTGTTTATTTTCTACTGTTATTGTCTATTTCTGTTCCTTTCTATGTTACTTTCCTTTTTTTCATATTTAGTTGAATGTGCAATGCCTCATTTACATGCTGCCGGCATAGTGTTACCGGCAACGGGTGCTCATGCCAAGAATAACGTAATCACGTCCTGTACTTACAGTAGCCTATACGCTGTGAAACTTCAACAATTATTTGTTCTTGCACCTTAGATTTTGTTGGCTTTTCAGACATGCAAGAAACAAATGAATTCATTTTTGCCATTAATGTCTCAGGGTTTAAAAAAGATTGCCAATTAGTTTCCAAAAGCTAAGAAAAATAGGGGTTCTTAAAAATTGACATTTAAACTAAGGTTTTGCCAGCCAAAATCGATTCATTGTACAGGATATTCAACTTTTCAACCCTGAATTCACTATTTGTTGTTCCAAATATTTCACTCCTTTCTTCACTCCTCTCTGCAGGGATTACATGAACTGCATTGAGGTGTTACACATTTAGTCTATGGCCTTTTGCCATTACCACACGTAACTTCTTGGTACTTTACAGAATGTTTTGTTTGTATGCAGCATGGCCTTTCAGAGAACACTACCACCAGACTTGGGAGCGAACCAGGTGAAAGCTCCAGGGTAAAGTCTATTTTGAATTTGTCAGACGCAAGCACATGATTCCTTGTTCCTAAAAGGAGGCAAGTATAAATCTTATGCACCATTATGCACAACAAGGGTATTAAAATATCTGTAACGCCTATGATGATCGTAAACTACACCTAGAAGTAGGGCTGACCGATATATCGCATTTGCGATAATATCGCGATATGACCAAGTGCGATGTTCTAATCGCGAAAGTCTGCGATTAAAAAAAAAAAAAAAAAAAAAAAAAAAAAAAAAAAAAAAAAAATTTATATCATTTAAAAAATCATACAGTACATATCAACATACAAACGTACAAGGGGTACACACGTATAAAAATACATCAACATTATAAAGAAAGGCTGCGATTATACTCTGTTCACGTGATATGCGGGAGTAAAACGAGATTGTCTAACCACAGAGGCTGCACTCTGGTCACGTGACACAGGGAGCAAAGTTTTGAAACAGTCTACCGGAGAGAACTCGCAAGCAAAGCTAGCTGTAACCTACGCAATGGCCTCAGGCTCAACAGAACCAGACCCTGCGGGGCTAGTTTCAAAGAGGAAATACACATCAGTCGTGTGGGACTATTTCGGTTTTAAGAAAGAAGATGTTGCACAGAGTCAGGTACTGTGTAAAACCTGCCTGGTCAGAGTTGGTACATCACGGGGCAACACTACCAATTTGTACCAGCACCTAAAAACGCAGCACAAAACAGTGTAGATGTATGGCTACAAAATCAAGCAGTGTGCAGAATAATCCTAGTAAAGTTAATCGGCAAGGATCACTGACCGAACTGTTTGAAGGTGTTACGCCATATGAACGCAGTTCAAAGCGGCACACGGAAATTACCAAAGCAGTAACCCAATGCATCGCGAAAGACATGATGGCCGTCAATACGGTGACCAAGCTTGGGTTCAATAATTTGGTAACTACGCTGGATAAGAGGTACAAAATGCCCTCCCGCACGTATTTTAGTCAGACTGCCCTTCCGGAGCTACATATGCAGTGTAGGCAGAAAGTAGCAGCGGACTTGAAGGCTGTGGAGTTTTTTGCGGCTACAACGGACATGTGGTCAAGCCGTACAGCGGAGCCTTATCAAAGCCTTACGGTCCATTATATCTCTGAAGACCTCCACCTCGAAGCTCGCAGCCTTCAAACGGCCTACTTCCCCGAAGACCACACAGGCGAAAACATTGCTGCTGGCCTGAGAGAGGGGCTTGCGTGCTGGGATCTCACTGAAGACAACCTTGTCTGCATAACGACGGACAACGCGTCAAATATGGTGAAAGCAGCACAGCTGAACGAATGGACCAGACTCCAGTGTTTCGGACACAGATTACATCTTGCTATTGGTAAGTTTCTGCTGAGAGAGAGAGAGAATGTGTGTGTGCGTGTGCGTGTGTGTGCATGCACGCGCCTGTGTATCACTCTCTCCCACAAACACACACCACACTATTATTTCCCTTGTTCTTTAATGCTGTTAATTCTAGTTATGTTATGTCAACCCAACGCTGATGTACCCACCTCTCCTTATGTATTTTCTTTTTTGTTTTTGTCTTATGGTCTGATGTTCTTGTATGTCATGATGTATGTAACAATAGCTTTGGCAACACTGTTCCCATAGTCATGCTAATAAAGCAAATTTGAGAGAGAGAGAGACATGGTGAAACCTTGTATCACACAACTGCAATTGTTTGAGTTACACTAATTTTACTTTTTTACTTAATTTTTTTTTCCTCCAGAAAATGCAATCAAAGATGATAGAGTATCCAGAGCAATAGGGCAGTGCAGGAAGTTGGTGGGGCACTTCTCCCACAGTTGGAAGAAAAAGGCAGCGCTCACTGAGGCACAGAAGGAGCTTAAGCTTCCTGAGCACTCTCTCATTACTGAGTGCCCTACAAGATGGTGGTCCAAAGAGAAAATGATTGCCAGAGTGCTGGAACAGATGACAGCCATATCAAAGGTATTGTCAGGTGACCGACATGCACGCCCCCTCATCCCAACCTGGCAGGATGCTGCCGTGTTGAAGTCCATTCATAAGGCACTGCATCCTCTCTCCGAATTTACTGATGCTCTTTCTGGAGAGGAGTATGTGAGCATCTCCTACCTCAAGCCAGTTCTCCATCTTCTGGCAACATCAGTCTTGGCTGAAGATGCTGAGGACACTGATCTGACTAGATCAATTAAAACCAAGGTCCTGGCTTACCTCAACGACAAGTATAGTGACCTCATCACCCAGGAGCTTTTGGATGTTGCGTCTTTCATGGACCCTAGGTTCAAAACGCAATACATCAGCGCAGACAACCTTCCTGCCATTAAGGCCCGACTGAAGACAGAAATGGTGGAATCAGCAAGACGTACACATAATCAGGTTAATCCTTGAAAATAATTTTTCCACAAACACATACTATAATAGGTATATATAAGCTAACTGCAAAACTAATGTCTCTTTTCCCATCTGGCAGGAGAAGAGGTCTCGCACTGAAACCGCTCAAAATTCTCCAAGTGCACAGGCCTCTGGGGGAAAGGCAAAGAAGTCTCTTGGTAGTCTTTTTAAAACCAGTGTGGCCTCTTCAGCTTTGCCTCTGCCACTTGAAGATGTCGTGGAGGCAGAGTTGAATAGTTACCTGTTGAGCCCTGTCATTGACGGAGAGGATGATCACTTAGCCTGGTGGAAGGTGCACAACATTCACTTTCCACGACTGTGCAAGATGGCCCGCAAATATCTATGTGTGCCAGCCACAAGTGCCCCCTCAGAGCGTTTGTTCAGCACTGGAGGGAATATAGTGACTTGCACTCGCTCATCCTTAAAGCCAGCAAAAGTTGATATGCTGGTCTTCCTGGCAAAAAACCTTGAGCTATGATGATTATGGCTGGCAGAGCCATACTCATTGTGCACTTTAGTTTGTGCTGTGTTACTGTTACTGCAGATAATCAAGATGTTCAGCCAGTTTTAATTTAAAGGTGTGTTTGTGTGTGTATACAATTGCTATATTATGTTTGCACTTTATGTGTAATGTTACTGACTAGTTTTATTTATTTAATATTATTTTTTAATTTAATGACTTTCTAGCAGTTCACAGATGTCGAAAGTCGAGTGTGGTAAAGCCACAGATTGTTTTTATATATATATATATATATATATATATTTCTGCACATTGTACTGACTTTCATTTTAATGTTTACACCAGGGTTCCTTGTCAGCACTTTATGCTCAGATGTTACTATACTATGCTCAGAGATGTTACTACTCAAAATATACTATTGTGTATGTTCAAATATACTGTTTTGATTGAATTAGTTGTCAGTCATCATTCATGCAAACTCATGTCATCATAACAGAGGTATGTCTTCCAGGAAAGAACAGTTTAAAATTAATGTAATATAGTATTGGCCATACTATATGATGTTTTGCTTGTCAATAATACAGAAGACAAAGTCTTAAAAAATAATCGCATATCGCATCGCAATCGCAATATTGGCGCGAAAAATCGCAATTAGATTATTTTCCATAATCGTTCAGCCCTACCTAGAAGTGTGCTACGGATCACCAAGTTTCCGATCGCGAGACTCTGTATTAATGAATAAGCAAATTGTGATTTACTGACGCATAAACAGTTGTGTTAATTAAAAGTTTTGCTTTTCTTGCAGGCATCCAACAACAGGAAGTCTATGATTAATTTTAAGGACAGAACTAAAACTTTAGTACCTGACAAGATTATGTACATACATTTGTTTTCAAACTGCCAGTTTTATACTCACTGTGAATAAAATATGAGGAAACTAAAAGTGACCTATGCTTCCATGGCAAAATTATTGATATGTTTTACCAAGCCTTGGTCCCAGAATGAGGATGAATTTGTCCCAGGGTGAAAAATAAGGCCTGCATTAGAGAGGAAATGTGTGATCGTTGGGCTGCCAAGTGCCTGAGCAAGAACCTGCAGGGGAAAATTCATTTATATTAAGATGCCCCATAGGCAGCAGTAGCAGTCTTATAGTTTGTCTATGGGAAAATGCAGTGACCGAGGACATCCGTCTGCACTGAGCTAATGAGGCAGCGCTGTGTCAGTGAGTAGTGGTCATATTAGAACACACTTACACATATTTTTACTCATGCAGGCGTGAACATACACACAGGATACAGAAACAGGCCACATTGAGCAGTACTGCTTACTTAAGTGCAGTGATGACAATGTTTTGCAGGCTTACTCAGAGGTTAGGATCGCTAGGGCTTTCTCTACTAGAAGCAATGAGATTTCTATTATTGGTTTTTGGAATATTGCATAAAACAAGATCTGTGGCAAATACATATGTATGTTGATTTATGAAGGGTAAACGCTATCCCTAGCCTACAAACAAAACGTATGCGCTTCACCACCGCTAAGCTATAGGTGGCTAACGTTTAGTAGTCTTAGTCACGGTAAGTCACCTATTAGCAACCGCCTTTTTCATGAAATACAAGCTTCGGACATTTAGTCAGGTATTTACTGATGTACTTTGTCTTATAACAAAACGTCACTTTCACAGATCTTAATTGAGGCATTTACTGCACAGACACGCGCAAAAACACGTTGCTTTGAGAGAAGAGAACCGGTGTTCCAGTTTAACTGGATTTCGGTTCAACTGGTTGAGTTTGTTTACGTTTTCCACTCCTTGAGCGTCATATGACGCTATACGGGCCGAATCATATGTGGTTGCCAGGTTCGTCATTTTCACCTTACTTGTGTGTCTGAAGTATGACCAGACAATATTAAAACCTCGGCGAAAAAACGTAAGCATCTGTTGAGCTGTAGTGCACTGTCGCACAGCTAACGTTGCATTCTTAGAAAAGGAGACGGAGAATGAATTATCTTTAGCCTTTGGCTAATTTATTCCAGGCTGCTCTGACGCATCATACTCACGGTCAGAGCTTCACCATCTACTACGCACACTGAACTAGCATAGCTCAGTTCACCCTTTTATAGTCTGTACCATATCGCCATCTAGTGGCATAAACATATATACAGCATTACATAGAACTGAGTACATACAGTAATAATGAACATCTCAACACCCCCACTTGTACTCAGGTTGCTATACTTCAAGCAAAATAAAAATAGAATGAATGTGGACCTCTGTCATACACATATCAATCTCCAAAAAGAGCACTTGCAAACCTCTTCAGTTTCAACTTATTTACAGGTTTGGTCATTACATCAGCAACCATGTTATCAGTTGAACAATACACCAAAATCACCCGTCCCTCAATCACAGTTGACCTGATAAAGTGGTACTTTATGTCAAAGTGTTTACACCTTTGTCTGTTTACAGGATTTTTGGCGAGAGCGATTGTCCCCTGATTGTCTTCATGTACTACAGTTTGTGTGTAATTGTAATTATCTATACCCCCCAGTAACTGCTCCAGGTATAGACACTCCTGTATGGTTGAAGCAAGCGCCATGTATTCTGCCTCGCAGGTGGATAGCGCGACTGTAGGCTGTTTTCTAGTCTTCCACGAGACTAGAGAGCTGTTCTGACTAAGGCTCACACAGTATCCTGTTGTACTGCGTCTGTCACTGGTATCAGCCGCCCAGTCAGCATCACTATAGGCTTGTATACCTAGCTTCTCACAGTCGTTTCTCCTAAAGGTTAACCCTTTCTCTGCAGTGCCTTTGAGATACCTTAGTACATGCTTCACAGTGACCCACTGCTCCTCTGTAGGCTCTGCAAAGTACTGCGATAACCTGCTCACTATAAAGCTTAAATCGGGTCTGGTACAAGTAGTCAGGTATATAAGACTGCCTACAGCCTCCCTGTACAACCTGACATCCTCCATCTTTACTGCATCCTCAGTATACTCGAGCTTCTGCTCACAGGGTGTTTCTCTGGTCCTACAGTCTTGCATATTAAAACGCTGTAGTATTTTGTAAGTGTACCTTTCCTGTGACATCTTTACACACCCATCTGATTGACTGAAATCAATACCCAGAAAATGTTTGAGTTTGCCTAAATCTTTCATCTTAAACTTTTCTGCGAGCATCTCTTTCACCTCTTTCAGTCTCTCTTCATTGCTTGCTGCAATGATCAAGTCATCAACCCATGTGATTATGATCACTTTCCCTTCTTTTGACTCTTTGGCATAAACACAGTGGTCGGCTGGGTTTTGTGTGAAACTATCCTCAAGTTAAACAATTGTGCAAAACCCTGTTCCAATTTCGGCCGGACTGTTTAAGACCGTAAAGGGATTTCTCTAGCTTGTAAACTATACCCTCTTTCTCTTCATAACCCTCTGGTGGATAGATGTAGATCTCATAGTCTATGGGAGCGTGCAAGTACGCGGTTTTCACGTCCATTTGGTGCAGGAGTAAACTCTCCTGTGCAGCTTTCTGTAGCACCACCCTTACACTTGTCATGTCTGCCGTGGGTGAAAACGTCTCCCCATAGTCTACGCCCATTCTCTGGCTGTAACCCTTGGCCACAAACCGTGCTTTGTATTTGTCTCTTCCATCTACATCAGTCTTGATAGCGTAAACCCATCTACCCCCCACTGTTTTCTTGCCTATTGGCAGTGTTGTCGGGGTAAAGGTCTTGTTCTCTTTTAAAGACTGGATTTCCTCATCCATGGCTTTTACCCATTCTTTGGAGTTAGCTGACCCCATTGCCTCCCCAAATGTTTGTGGAATGCCACACACCATTCTACAGCAGTAGTCTACTGTGATATTTACCGCATCACTTACACGGTTTTCAGTAATGAAGTCATCCAAGTGACTTGGCATCTTTCTCTCTCTGATCGGATACCTTCTACTCTCTGGTTTACCACTCTGTTGTGTTTGATCATGGTCAGTAGACCTCACTTCTGTACCTGGACTATCACTATGAGCACTTTTACTCCGTACACTTGGCTCTGGAGCATTTTCTGTACTCCTACCGACCCCCTGCGTGGTTTCACTAGTCCTGGGTCTCACACTGTCATAGCCATCATTTGGATCTGGCTCACCTGTCTGTGTTTGTTTCTCCACAGCTGACTTGCTCACAAACTTCACTAGTCTGTGTTTTTGTACTTTGTTTGTATCTGGATGATACACCAAATACGCTGGGCTGTTCTTGTCGTGACCTACAAAATGCCCCTGATCACATCTGGAATCGAGCTTCCCCTTGTTCTGTTTGTACGTGTAACATACAGATCCAAACTTTTGCATTTTGGATATATTTGGCTTTTTGTCTGTTAGCAGCTCATAAGGAGTCTGCCCTGTACGCCTGCTAAAACATCTGTTCCGTACCATTGCTGCTGTTTGTACGGCATAGGGCCATAGCTGCTTTGGCAGCGCACTTTCAACCAACATACACCTGCCCATCTCAAAAAGAGTACGCCACCCTCTCTCTGCTGTTCCATTTTGGTGTGGGGAGTATGGAGCTGACGTTTCATGTCTGATCTGATTTTTCCTTAACACTGCTTGGAAATCACTGCACGTGAACTCTGTTCCGTTGTCGGATCTGATGCACCTCACCTTCCCATAAGGGGATATGTCTGCTAGGAACTTTTCCGTAGCCTGCACTGCGTCACTTTTCTTCTTTAGAAAATAAACAAACACTGCGCTTGAGTAATCATCAGTAAATGATTGCACATATTTGAAACCATCTCTTGACTCTGTTGCTACAGGACCTGCAAGATCAGTGTGAACCATTTGTAAGGGAGCCTTTGCTCTGGCATCAGGATCCCTATTTCTGGTTTGGGCAAACTTTCCTTGAATACACACCTCACACTCTTGTTCGGGCCTAACCATTTTGCCCTTGATCTGCATACCTACAACAGCATTCTGCAACTTAAGAATATCGTCATAGTTACTATGACCTAATACCTCATGCCATGTCTGTATGTCGTGACATGCATTACACTTATCATTAGATTCAGTTTCAATGTGCAAATAATACAGCTTTCCATACACATGAATGTTAAACCTGGTACCGTCTCTGGTTATCAGGACGTCTTTATCTTCTTTGAAGACAACCGTAGCTCCACTCGTAGTCGCCGCCTTCACTGAGAAGATGCTCTGTGGATATGACGGTACATACAAAGCGTCTCTCAGCGTCGCCTTGTGCCGCTGTCCTCTGCTGTCGATGAGGGAAACCACAGCATTTCCCCTCCGCTGCGCAATCCCGCTGCACCAGGTGCCGTCTGCCAGCTCGACATGGTGCGTTTCTGGCCTGAACGCGCTGTCGAAACTCTTGAAGAGGGTTATGTCAGTGATGACATGAGATGTAGCTCCCGTGTCCACCATAAGGCCCCTCTCCTGGATGCTGCGCGCCGGCTGCCGTCTGCTCCCCCCGTCTCTCACCGCGAACGCGTAGTCCTCGTCGGCATCTTCTGAGACTTTACTCATACCATCCTGTTTGTCTTTACTGTTCTTCTCCTTGCGCCTACACGTGGCATCTTTGTGTGTGTCACTTCTGCAAAGACTACACCATGTCCTCTGTCTACACGCTTTCGCTCTGTGCCCTTTTGCGCCACACTTGAAGCATACCATTTCTGTGTCGTCTTTGTTCCAGCCATGGCCAAACGTTTTGGCGGGACGCCTTCCACTTTTCCCTTGAGTCTTCATCACACTGTCGCTTGAATCAGCTGCATTTATCTTCTCTGTTTCTTCAAAACTTCTTAGCTTAGTCTTGAATTCTGCAAACGTGATGTTATCGTCCGTGTGTGCCACATGTATTGCAAATGGCTTAAAACTCTCAGGCAGTCCTTTTAAGATCATAGCCACCAGCAGGCCGTCTCCTAACGTTTCTCCCGCGGTTTCTGCTCTGATGATATAGTCTATTATACTTTCATGGTTTGCCTTCTGAAGCGATGTCAACGTGGTGTACAAGTTGATTATACGGGGCTTTCCCCTCCCTGCATAATACTCTCTCAATATCTTCATAGTTCTTCTTCCATTGTTGGGCGCATCCCTCATAACTAACGAGAGGCTTTTGTCATCTAGCAGTAAAATCAGTGCCGCTGCTAGCCATTTTGGTGCCCTAAGCATAATTCCTTCATGATGCCCTCCCCCTCGCAAAGGTCCTTGGCAGTTGACACTGCCTGAGCAAACCCAGAGTGCCTGTATCTGGAGAGGGAGGTTTTGGCATTGTCAAGCTGCATTGAACTTGTCTGCAGGAGCTTGTTTACCTGGTTAGTGGTTGTAAGAATTTCACACCAGACAACAGAACAGATCAGAAATCTGAAAGAGGCCACTTCTTCTGCCAGGGCTTGAGCCTCTATTTTTGCAACAGAGTCATTGACAGTTTCCCTAGCCTCGATGAGCGCATTTTGGATTTCTTTGATTTGACTTCTGACAGCTGTGACACTCCTAAGCCTGCTCTCCCACCTCACATCACTCCATGATTTCACAGTTAGGTTGATGTGTTTTGTCAAGATGCTCCACCGCTTTGTAGCTCCTGAGAAGAAACAAAATAGCTTCTGCAAATAGCCAAAAAAGCCAGTGGCATCCCTGGATGACTTCGCAGCATCAGCTATGACAAGGTTCATAGAATGAGCTGCGCAAGGAACAAACAACGCCCTCGAATTCAACTGTAGCAGTCGGGCCTGAACTCCTTGCTTTTTCCCCTTCATGTTCGCACCATTGTCGTAGGCCTGTCCGCGGCAATCATCAAATGGAATGTCGAGTTCCTTTAATTTGTCTAAAAGGACAGTAGACAGGTTCAGGCCAGTTGTTTCAACCACCTCCATATACCCAAGGAAATACTCCTTGATATTTGGCTTTGGCTCCAATTCAACAATGCGCACGATGAGGGACATTTGCTCCTTGTGGCTTATATCAGGTGTACAGTCAAGAATTATGGAGAAATATTTCGCTTCCTGAATCTGTGTGTGGATTGTTTGCAATGTTTTGTTGGAGACGATCTGGATCAGCTCATTTTGTGTCTGCTGACCAAGATAATGTGTTCGGGAGCTTTCATCGGTTATCTTGGTCAGGTGGTTCTCCATCACAGGATCAAAACTGCCTAAAAGTTCCACTTCTTTTAAGAAGTTGCCATTGTCTGGTTCATACAGACACTGTGAAGAGCCTCTAAATGACAAATTCCTTGAGGCAAGAGATAGGGTTATTTTCAGTAAGCGTTTGAGAACATCTCGCCACCTTCTTTTTTCTGCCTCCAGCAATGTCTGTTCCTGGTAGTCTATTGTCGTATTTGTCTGTAAACGTGTGTCCAGTTCTCTCCATTTAAACATGCACTGGGCATGGTCTGAGCTACATTCATGACTTATCAAATTATTGTTAATGTTGGACCAGTCACCGTTGCCCTCTGCAGTGAGCTTTATAGCTTTCAAACTGAAAAGCTTACACGCAAAACAGAATGCAGCATTGTTCTGTTTCGAGTAAACAAGCCAACTTCTCTTGACTTTCTCTCCATTTGAGAGCGTTTTGAAATGCAGGCTACTATGAAACGCCCTGCCATCTAGTCCCTTTGGAAAATTAAAATCTGATGGGACTCTAAATGGACCTCTTCGTACGATCTCAACACGATCCGCATCTAAAATCCGTAATGGCCAGAGAGCAGGATCAGTTGGAGAGGGCAAACCCGTTTCTACCTTGTCACCTTCTGACGGACTCTCAGTGACAGGACTTTCAGAGGTGGTGGTTATCTGCTGTGTATCTGTGGTGGTTGAGGGTGGTTGATCAGGGCTTAGTACTGTTGCGGGGTGTACAGACCTGCTTGCTGGCTGGGGTTGATTGGGTGAACTTGTCGATGGTTCTTCCTCATCTGTGTCCTCTTCTTGGCCTCGTGCTCCCGCTTGAACGTATTTCAGCATTGACCCTGCATTAATTTAGAAATACGAAGAAAAAAGATCAGTATAGAAAGAGACAAAATATTCAAATAAAGAATCTTATACCAAAAAAGAAAATAAAGATTTAAAACTGAAAGCATGCAACCAAGGAGCTCTCCCCCTTTATTACTTATATATCAACTATTTGATCAATCTTATCTAATCTAATATAAAAACATTATAGAATGAGTTGCAATATTGTACACAATTTAATAATAATGTTTGCTTTATATCATTCATAATGGATATTTTATATTTATATCTTAACAACAGGAATAAAAGGAATAAAAGCAAAATGATACACCTTACACAAGACTATTAAACTCTACATTTAATTGAATACAATATGGTTAGGAGGGCATTTTGTTTACTACAAAACGTTTTTCTATTTCACCGACAGATGTCGTCCATGCCTTTGCATGATATAAATGCAATCAAAACGCCAGTTAATTTAGTCATGTATCTTCTGTCACTCTCAGATATAGCTAAGCTAGCTGTAGCAGTAGCTACAGGCTTCACATTATCACGAACCCTTTTCTGTCCCATTGCACATAGAACACCTAACCTTATTTATGTGAGACTGTAGCCTATTTTGCTGAATTCTACCGAATGACAATCCTAAAGATGGCCGTGGGTTTATTATGCATTGGCATTGCAAACTCCAAAATAAAATATACTTTCTCAAATGCTATGTAAACTTTTCTAAATGCCTGGCTAAACACTATTAATTTCACGCCACACAGTGATAAATGGTCTGAAGCCAGAATTGTTAGCCTACCTAGTGCAATGACTGCTAACTGTTACTGAGAAAGTATTGGCCACCGTCACGTCAAAATAAACCATAAACTGTCTACTATTCAATATCTAAAGTAAAGTAACGGCTAACTGGCATCAGTTACTTGCAAAATGCAGTTATAATTTTTAACAGCAAAATCTCAATTTAGCTTGCGCCTAAGTTATAACACATATTTGAGTTTGCTAACATTAGCAATAACGTCAGCTAGTTCAAGGTGTATGCATAGGCTAAGCTTTACACTAGCTGCACATATTTCCCGTATTTAAGAAAGATTAAACGTGGACACTTACCTGCAAGTGATGCACGGGCATCATCTCGCTGTTTCCTCTTTTTTCTTTTTTCTGCTCCTGACTCCTGTTGCCTTTTCATTTCCAAAAATGTCGAGTAATCCAAAAGACCACTGACAGCAAGGGCACCCACAGGGCGCTTGGGACGCAGATTGTGCAGATTGTGTTTTCGTTTGTGTTTGTGTGAGTGGGGAGGGGAGGGGGGAGGGGAGAGGGGGGCACCATCGGTACCTTTGAGTAGTATGCCTAAAAAGTGCCTCATATTTCTATAGTCTACTGAAATAATTTCGGCCTTATAATTATTATGACGATTTTTCATTAGGCTATTTTTGGTGGTGCCCCCTCGACACTTGGTGCCCTACGCACAGCGCGTAATGCGCGTTATGGGAGCGGCGGCACTGAGTAAAATTAACTCTGCATATGCGTCAGCATTTTTCTTTGTATCTGCTGCTATTTCGGCTTCTAACCTCGGTTCTCTCAGAACAGTGTTCTTTAGTCCGTTTAAATGGAAATATCCCAACATTTTGGTTTCCCATATCTCATACTTAGTCTCATCTCCGTCGAACGTCGGTCGAGGCAATCTGCTCGTCCCTCGTTGTTCCATCTTGCTAGCTTGCTCTTCTCCTTAGCTAGCTGCCTGTTAGCACGCGGTTCGTTGCGACTTTCTAACTGACCAAACTTCTCTTCCGAATGACTCCTGGGCCCATAACCTGTTGAGCTGTAGTGCACTGTCGCACAGCTAACGTTGCATTCTTAGAAAAGGAGACGGAGAATGAATTATCTTTAGCCTTTGGCTAATTTATTCCAGGCTGCTCTGACGCATCATACTCACGGTCAGAGCTTCACCATCTACTACGCACACTGAACTAGCATAGCTCAGTTCACCATTTTATAGTCTGTACCATATCGCCATCTAGTGGCATAAACATATATACAGCATTACATAGAACTGAGTACATACAGTAATAACGAACATCTCAACAGCATCACTTCATGTAAATGTGCATGTGGAGATCACCTACAGACAACAACAGAAAATACGCTGGCCAAAAAATAAACATGAAAATAAACAATATTCATACTCTAGCGACAGGATTCGAACCCGTACATTTGGGTAATATATATATCAACCATGAATGTTACTCATTACGCAACCGACCGGCTCAAACAACACCCTGCTTGAACCATCTAACTGTTGTCAGTTCTTGTCAGGTGTTCACAATCACCGTTTGACATGGATGAAATAAACCTCACCCATCTTAACTGGTGATATCACAATATGACACAGGCAGACGCTGCCAACGCAAGCCTCAAAAACGAATGTAAAAGCCATGTGTTACGGACAAAACACTAACATGGCCACCTCAAAGGATATTGCTTTGGGTTTTTTTGCCTAAAAAAGTGCATATAGTGACCATTACAAAGCACATATCAAACGCTATGAAAATAGCCGCTGTGAGATACGAACCCAGTCATGCTTTCAAAAGGTATTAATCCTCTGCCTTACCGCTAATGGCATGAGCTACCGTTCAGACGTTGAAGCAACAAGCTGAATATTTATTATTGACTATTTACTTGTAGAAAAAAAAGATATGCTTTAGGACCGTTGTATAATAAAACATTACAATAATCAACTTCAAGTGCTTACCCATTGGTCATGGGTGTCATGTTCGCCACACACCCGGCATAGCTCCGACAAATCATCTGATTACAGATAGCCATGTTATTGGCTGGAAAAAATAGCACTTGCATGACAATAACAACTGAAAACAAAGTAGAAACCAACCCGTTTCCTTGATGAGCTGTTGGGCTATGTCCATTCGCAGATGGCTGATCCCCTGCTCATCAAAGGGACCAGCCACCAGTTTCATCAACAATCGACAAAATAAGTCCATAATTACCAGTTTCCAGAGTGTTTGCTTGTATTTCTTGTACTTGTGAAATGTAGGGCTGGACTGAGATGAGGATGGGTCAGTAATTGCGGATGGGGGATCAGTTTGCCATTTGTGCGGCACACGTGGTGTTGGCTCTATGGCCGAGTTGGTCTGTAGCCTATACTTTATGCAAGGTCTTGCCCTTCTTTGACATTATGTCAGCACTTTTTCCATCCATGCTGACTATTATAAATGGCCCGTCTAAACAGCTATATATATATATATATATATATATATATTACCCAAATGTACGGGTTCGAATCCTGTTGCTAGAGTATGAATATTGTTTATTTTCATTTTTATTTTTTGGCCAGCATATTTTCTGTTGTTGTCTGTAGGTGATCTCGACATGTGCATTTTACATGAACTGGTGATGTTAACGTTTTTTCGCCGAGGTTTTCTACATTGTCTGGTCACATTTCAGACACACAAGTTACGTGAAAATTACGAACCTGGCAACCACAACATCTGGCGGAAAAGGTAAACAAACTCAACCAGTTAAACCGGAATCCAGTTAAACTGGAACACCGGAAGTAAAATGAAAACACATTTCCACGTTTTTTTAATCATTCCAGACACACTTTGCTCGTCAGCGGTAATGAAATCCAGACTGTTCAACGGTAAAAGACAAACAGCCATTCGGCACTACAGTAAACAAATAGCCCAGGCTGACCAAAGCACCTCCGGCATTTGTGAGCTACATCACAGCAGCATTGGCCAGCGCTGGTAATGAGCTATTACAGCAGTGACCTTCGGGACAAACTCATTACGTTGTGAATAGACGGCAGACAGAAGCTAGATTCATTATCATAATTATCAGCGCCGCCTTTATTGCAGCTTGCTGGTTGAGGTGCATGCTTGAGTGTGTGTGAAAATATAAAGCAAAAGATAGATACTGTTACAAGCAGTTAAAGACCATTACAATACTGTGAAATATGATATCCTTGCCTATATTAATACGAACAGTTTTGTTCGTATGTTATGGGCTGCAATGAGTAGGTCTGTTATTTCAAATACCACTTGGACTCCATTTTGCCCGGCGGAAAACTGAATGAATCTTTTGGGGTTTTTTTTGGCAACCACCACAAGTTGAAGCTCAAGCTTTAACTCTGGTGAAAAGGCCCATTACAAATCCTGCCTCGGTATGCTCACAGGAATGTCAGGACGGACAGCCACTTCAGGGCTCTGCAGCTGTTCCATCTGTTCAGCAGAATCCATCAGATGCCGATCCATCAATCTGCTCCCTCACTGCTCCCTCTTTTGTCGACTTGCCGCGGGAAGTTTACAAACTTCTGTTTCTCAGGCTGCAGGACACAGGGAGGAGTGGATTAGCAGCACTGAGCACATCAAAAATGTAATACTATACTTGCTCTCCACAGCGATGGGACTTGATGTATTAGTAACCTGAAATGATTGCTGTTCTCTTAAAGGGGCCCTTTTACGCTCATTTTCAGGTTCATATTTGTATTTTGTGCCTCCCAGTTTGCTCTGATTGGTTAGCTGGCCGGCTATATTGTGACTGGTCCTCCGCCTACGCTTTTCCACCACCTTAACATATCATGTGCAATGGTTTGGAGGGCTAGCCAATAGAAGCGTAAGTGTTATATATCACTCAGTTACTAAGTAAAAAAATGGAGGCGTTTCAGGCAGTGGGGACCATTCTCAGACCATTTGCATGCACAAAAACCTAAATAACACAAAGGGAAAACCCCAAAAAGCATAATATGGCCTCTTTAATATAATTGATACGGAATTGGGCGATGTAGCATTGTTAGTGGAGTACTTCTTCCTCCACTCTTCACAGGTTACTGAATGATTTAATTGGAACTAAGACCTTACCCTAACCCACTGACCCCTAACCCTAACCCTATTTAAGTATTGGATTTTCTTTGGACGATTGCATCTTCAGTATGATATTCAAAGAATGTGATTCAAAGCTTATGACTCACCATTTTGTAGGAGTTTAAATGGTAAAAACAGCTCTCTGGTAAGTCTTGGTGCAAGCTGTGAGTAGAAAATGGCCAGGTAGTTCTCCACAAGTGCAGCTAGAGATGGACTGTGATTGGCTGCAGGGCCCACATTCAACAGCCAATAGCAGGAGGGGGAGGACAACCTAAATCTGAGGCATAGAGCCTGAAACACATGTTTTAACAATTAGACTTCCAACTATTGGGGGACACAACACATGTTACGATTTTTTCTATATTTTGTAAGCATCGGAACTACATGCAAGTCCACCCCCCGAAACTACACACCCTTACCTTCAATCCCGCTCAAAAACTGTAAAAGTGGACAAAGTCACTGAGACGTCACCAATTGGTTTGTGGACTTTGGTTGTTCTTGTTAAATGCCATCTTGTTTTTTGGAACCAGAAGTGACACAATGGAGTGGGGCAAAGTACAGACCTGAATAACAGATATTTTAGGGCAACCAATCGTATACATAATGTTGATCAACTGAAAACATACTGTGAAAGTTTTAGGATGAAAACAGAGACACCAAGACCAGACAACAGTATGTGGTAGCAATCTGTCAATCACAAGAGCTCTGCCCCAAAGCAGACCCAGATTAACTATCTCTTTTACTACTTGATCCAGCTACTTTAAAGTCACACTTCTTCCTGCGTTGGTACTCAATGTTAGTTTTGGCTGTTTATTGTTGGGTGCAGAATTGTATAATATGATTGGAATTGCTTGGATAGTGGGCTGGGTTGGAAGATCTTTACTAAATTCAAAGGTTGAGTATACAATATCTTAAATAGATATGTTAGCTTGCTTAACTATTGACCATAAAATGACAAGCAGAAGAGAAAACAATAAGGAAACAGGATGCAATATGGGTTAATAATGGGTTAATTAAGGAATGAGATGACAGTAAGAATGAATGATTTTTTTTTAAAGGAGAGAGGGATATGCAAAAGAGGAAAAAGTGATCAAGATTAAGGAGGGTAGAGGTAATGAACAGCAGATGGATGGGAGGGAGGAAAATCAGTTAAGTCAAAAAGAAGGCAGAAATGAGGGGGAGAACAGAGGGAGGGAGGTTTGGACAGGAGATAAAGGAGGCGAAGAAGAAGTGATTTAAAGAAGAGGTGATTGGTGAAGAGGAGGGAGAAATGACAGAGGAAGAGAAACAAAAGTAAGAAAGGAAAAATTGTGATCAACACAGAGGAGGATGGATGAAGATCAGGATGGTTGAAGAGAGAGAGAGGGATGCAGAGAGGGAGGCCGTGACGGGGAGCCATTAATAATTTATGATAGCCTGAGCTTTTCAAAGCAGCCCAGCGGTCCCGCTCCCTGCTTTCCCCTGACGTTTAATTTGTCTGAAAATCAGCAAGCGTGGAGTCTGATTATCGTCTCCGTCTGCCAACGCCTCTGCTTCCATCTCCCTGACACCGAGGTGAGATCACAAGCTGCTCGGTACACACATGTCAGCCTGGAATCCTTCAGGTCAAAACAGTCCTCGTAGTGGAAGCTGAATCCGTAAAGCATCTCAAAGGAAAGATTCTCAGAGCTGCCTGAAATTAAATGCCCAAATACAGAGCTGAGGTCTTCTATATCATCCATTTATAAACCCATTATATTGACAGGGAAAAGTGCAGGGTGAGCAGTAAAGTGCCCTTGTCCGCGCTCACTCAGTATAGTTTTACAGGCTTTCTGATGGGCCTATTTCTGGAAGGAATGACTCGTTCTCTTACAGTAAAGTAGCTTCTCTTTCAGTGGGCCAAAATGGACTTCCAGCCACTGGTAAAGGTCTGTTCACCATGCAAGAGACTCAGGGTAAGAGTTTGGAAAATTATACAATCAAAATTGTGTGAATAGTCATATTAAAGAATAATACTTCTGCAAGATGTTTATTTCAAGCTATGTTCAACTAAAAGATGTCTTTCCCCTACTGTCAAAACAATGTGAGTTAATTAAACTTAAGCTCAATATTTTTTAATTTATTAAAGAAAATGACTAATGTGTTTTTTTCCATGACAATGAGACCATACAGCACAGAGGTGGATTGGATAAGGTTGATTAAATACCTTATCCAATTAAATAAAAACGGTCAAAAATATTTGATACAGAAATAAAACCTTAACAGAAAAATAGCAACAAGATGAATACTAAAGTGAACTTAAGTCATTTTAATGATGGATGGGTCATCAATGGTAGAGTTATCACTGGTTTCTTTGAATCACGACCACAATTTTCACCGAAATTTAACAAGATTTTACGACGAAACTAAGGTAACGAAGGAGACTTTAAAATCAATTCTATAGCAACTTTTGTCATCGTTATGATTGTTTTCTCTTTCGCGGTTCCAGCTTTTGGACATTTGTGCATTTTTTACCCCTCTTTCTCCAAATTTCAATATGGCAAATGAATGTGAAAATACTACACATACAAAAACCTCTGAATTATTTTCAGGTCTTAAATGGTTGAATTTAGCTATGAAACAACGCATCCTGGAATTCTAAATCTGTTCAACTCAACAGTTCAAGTCATGAGATTTAGCGTCAGAAAAATCTGTGATCATGTTCTGGAATATGTTGGAAATGTAGGAATTTTAACTTGTAATTTACATTTTCCACTACATTACTGTACGTTTTTACTGTGTGTAAACTGACATTTGGTTTTTGGAGTTGATAATATGGAAATGTCTTTCTCTTTCCTAATGTTCACAGCATCACTAATGTTTAAATGTTTTCAATGACAAATAATTGCATTTTTAAGACATTGTGCCAATTAAAAACAAATGACAGATGCATTGAGCAATTGGTGTGCATGGGAAAAAAATGTGGCTGCTCTTCGCCCTGTAACTCTGACAGCTGAGAGAGTTTTTAAAAAGAGGCAAAGGAACAAATGCAATATCATTTAGCCACTAATTTAAATTGACTTCTGAAACTAAATGTCAAACATCCCTTTAATGATCACAGAATGCAGGGAAAGACAAAGTGATAAAATAACCAGAGAAAATAGCATATGAAAACAGATTTTCTGAGAGAAACAGATGCAGAAACATTGGCAGACACTCCAATGCTGCCATCTAGTGCTGATACTCAATAACAGAAATGCAGATCAGCCTGGACTGTAAAGGGACATTCACATTCATAGAGGGTCCCTTTATTATCTAGCAGACAAGCTACCTTGGCGTGACTCTTTTTCCCCATGTAGTGCACGATCACAGGTTTGAACTCAGTGACATTGGCAGGAAGTCAAAGGCACTTTTGACGGTGTTGACAGGACAAACCTACTAATTAAATGTTTGTTATACTGCTATTTTCCATAAATGCTGAGAAACTTGACTGCAAGACTGACAGGAAGTAGGTCAAAGGGAGATCGAGCATTTGCTGAATTGGCACCTCTTCCAGTAGGCCTACACATCTGATGAAATACGAAATCGCTGTATGAATTACATATTTCGGGGGAGTAGCAGATAAGTGCCTGCCTACAAATCGTATACTATAGACTTAACAAAGTGTTTGTTTGGTACAGATCCATTTAAAAGAAAAATCACAGAATGAACATTTAATTTATATTTTTTATTCATTCAATTATGATCAATCTCTCCAATATCCAATTTCAACATCAATCAAAAATAATCCCTATTTATTTTTCAGAATTACGCAGCCCTGTCTTCCAGTTAGTAATTGATCTGTTAGACTTTCTTTTCATAACGCTTTGTTGTGAAACCACTGCTTTATTTTCCATTGTTTGAATGATTTGCTTTTTGATGTTTAATAAAAAAGATATATTATTTTGTTATGCTATTTATGCTAAAATGTCTCCGCTACCAGTTTGAAAAAGCCCAAACAATAGTTTCATTATGAGGCAACTTCTACTGATTTCTGACTACCGTTATCAGTAGAAAAATAGGGAGTGTGTATGCATATATTCACATTTCTTCTTCTAGTGAATCATTTATTTGTTACAGCTTTTCTCTCTTATCTTGTCAAACTCTTCCTTGTGAGGCAACTCTAAGGCTTGAACGCGCACTGAGCACCAAGACAGGAAGTCAAAGGCAACCAAGTGTCCCCTGATCTGACTCACTAGAGAGTAATGATCCTGGCAGGATCGCTGATCATTGTGATAATGATTTCATCATAAGTAACATACTGTAAGGCCCCTTCTTTATAATCATCATGTGAAAAGTATGCAGTGCGTAACCTTTATACTGTATATGAACCCTCAGTGTGAAGATATACACTAATAATGCTGTCATCAGATCTCTTTGAAAAGGGCTAGTTAATAAGCGATTCTTTCTAGTCCTATAGTTGAGGTTTCTACCGAGTCATTTAGTCTGCCTGAAAATTCTGAGACAGTTTACTCGTGGAAATGTATGCAACTCCAAAAGAAAAGGGAAAAAAAAATAATAAGAATTCAACCTACTAACACTATGCTGTATTCATATATCAAATGAAATTACATGTCGCTTGTGAGATGCGTTTATCCATCTATAATATATATTTTTGTTTAAAGTATGGTACATCAAATCTTAAATAATCAAATAATTGATGGTAAATCTGAAATATGGTTAATTGACTTTGATGCACCTGATCACGGTTACAGAATATATACTTAACATTACAATGGATTAAAAACAAATAAATCCAAGTGATCAATGAATGGAAAATACCCTAACACAACATATTAAGAATATAACAAAGTCTCAGTCCATGTCTCAGTGCAGAGAAAATCATTTCCTGGAGCTTTTCTGGAGGACGGACTCATTAGTATCATGCACTCACGATGATGACTTTGTGGAAGGTTTTGGAAATGGCTTTGGGGCTGTTGCTGTGTGAGAAAGTTGCCTTCAGCAGTTTAGTGCCAGGGCCAGTGGCTGTGATGGTCACTGTGTTCTCTATCTTCTCGTCTTGCTTCAGGAAAGTCATTCTAACAGAGAGAGAAAAAATGTAATCTTTCCACATTTCAACTCACACAAAGACCCACTGAGAAAACTTTCAGAGCAGGCATGAAACAGAGATCCATTGTTGTCGTGAGATAGTCATCATAATAGCTCTGTGTGTGAAGGCGATGAGTGTTGATTTATACTTCAAATTATTCAAGAAATCTTTTCCCAGGTAGAGATTATTAGAGAGGCCCTATAATGCTTTGTTGGGGTTTTCCCTTTCCTGTGTTATATAGGTTTGTCTGAATACACCATACGCCACAAACACCTCCATTGGACTCCTTTGTTTACGACTGTAACGTAATGACATGTAACTCTTTGCGCTTTATTAGCTAGCGCTCCAATACATTGAACTTGACAAACTAAGGGGTGGGACATCTCGAAAACCGTTGACCAATCACAACAGAGCCGGCCAGCTAAGACAATCAGAGCAGACTGGGCTCTGGTTTCAGACAGAGGGTGAAAAGAGGTGCAGCACAGGAAGTATGAGGAAAATAAAGAGCTTTTTGAACGTTAAACCATGGAGACATGTCACAGTAAAGGCAGTAAATGAAACCTGAAAATTAGCCTTTTAGGGCCCCTTCAAGCTAAAGCAAAATGATCTATCTAACAGTAACTTCATGTCTCTGCTTAAACTTTTTGTTATCTTATTAGCAATCTTATTTCTGTCTTGGAGAGAACTTTTGCTTTATTTGCTCAGACAATTAAGCAATAGTCAACATGGTTCCAGGGACCTCAATAAGAGGGGGACTACAAAACAAACACTAAAGATTAACTTAAAACTTTCATGTCAAAGTATGTCCGGTAAAACCATACAAGAGGTTACAGAGGGAAACAAGAGATTGAAATCTTAACACTACAATGGATCAAACCAAGACCAAAGGATATTATTATTTTTTTCATCGATTTTACAATTCAAAAGCTTATAATATTATTTACTAGTGACACTGACAGAGAACCCGGAGAAAAACAGATTTATGGACCATTTCTTTCTCATTCTGCACAGTGGGATTGCAAAACTAAATGCAGTTGCAGCTAAGTCAGAAAATCATGAAAAAACTAAACAGAAACAGTGTTACATTCCTGTAGGGCATTTCTCAAATTTGCATCAGGAGGATTGTTAACAGCAGAAAAGGTAAAAGCAATGCCTCATTCCACACTGCAAAATTAAATCTCTCTAAGAAAGGCTAAACTGGCCGCAAAATGTATCTTGGAATAATGCCCACATGCCACATTATTAATGGCTGTATTCAGCTCAGTCAACATGGCTTGGCTTGGGATCAGATCGTCACAGATCATCACAAGTCCCTGCACGGATCAGAAGAAAGAACTGTGACACTGTGAGAGAAAGTATTGCAAAACCACATTTCTCTGTTGTTGTACATTACCCCTCTTACACAC
The DNA here is from genome assembly GCF_036324505.1 of Eleginops maclovinus. NCBI lineage: Eukaryota > Metazoa > Chordata > Actinopteri > Perciformes > Eleginopidae > Eleginops > Eleginops maclovinus. The sequence continues at coordinate 7,009,322 of NC_086349.1, read as the reverse complement.
CTGAACACTTCCCTAGAGGAATGTAACACTGCTTTTGTTTTGTTTCTTTTGTCATGTTTTTCTGTATAGCACAACAATGTATGTGTGTTAATTGGTCCTAATGTGTATAGGTCTGATTTGTGCATGTGTGTATTTGAACTTTAAAAAAGGATCATATTTGTGTGCCTCTACTGTGACATGTTTCCATGCTTCAATCTTCAAAAGGTGTTAATGTTTCTCATACTGCCTGTGCTGCAGCACCTCCTTTCCCCCTCTTTCTGAAACCAGAGCCCAGTCTGCTCTGATTGGCTATCATGTACAATGGGATGGAGTGCTAGCCAGTAGAAGTGCAAGTGTTATATAGTGATGCCACCATTTTATGGAAATATACAAAGGAGTCCAATGGAGGCGTTTCAGTGTTTTCTGGACATTGTGTTTAAGGTTTGTCTTCATATAGTCTGTTTACTCTGGTTACACAGGATAACGTAAACTGCACATTATCTCCCCTTTATTCCACTAGTGTAACTCCCTGTCCTGAAGACACAGCTAATGAATATATGCATTAATGCATACAGTATATGCATTTAATGTCGTTTTTTATCATTTGTTTCAATTGCAATAGATCATAATGCTTGTTTTTGGATTACGTTCAAATCGTAACCTGATTTGCCAATGAAGAACATTTGACTTGTGGGAGGCAGGGATCATTGCATAAATATATATTAGTACATTTAACGAGGATGACAGGTCCATACTTTACCTATAGCGCTAAACACGTTCAGATGTAATCCTGCTGCATAAACAGACCTGACAGCATTCCTCGGACGTACATACCATCTCTTCTTTCAGCTCATACGTAAGGAAAGGTATGTCTAACCCTCGAAGATTACACCGGTAGCATCTTTGGCCATTCCTTTTTGAAAGACACCTGTCCTTTTGCACAATGATGATTTATTGTATAACCCTGGGGCCCTTGTGTCAGACTCACCTGACTTCCTGTTTGCCCTGCAGCAAGCCAGATCCCTCTACAGTCAGCACGGCTCCATTCACACTTCTGCTCAATGTGTTGATGAAGGACACATGGGCTTTGTACTCCTTTTTGATCTGGATGCGGTCCCCTCCTTCGATCTGTGAAAAAGACAAAGTAGCATGATTAGACACTTGACGTCAAGCTCTGTCCAATAATCATTGATATACTTTTACAACATTTTTAGAGTTTTTATTTTTATTTTACAGTATAGAGTGGTGAACTGACGACATATTTGTTTAGACCAACCTGGAAGTTAGCTTATGGCTTCCTACATAAAAAGCAATGACATTTTTCCATTGGACTCTGAATGTTGCAAAAACATTGCGATTGCAAATTGTAACTGCAATCGCAGTAAAAAGTGAAATCAATAAACAGATAAACAAATCCTTTGAATCTTTGCTTGTCAAAACTAACACTAATGTAATTTTAAAAATGCAGGTGTGGTCGAGTTGGCTTTAAATCGGCACAGACTACATTTTCTTTAGGTAATTTGACCTTCATTTTTAGGTTTGGTTCCAACAGAAAGAGAAAGCATTCTAGCTGCCAGCAGATAAAAAACAGGTTGTTTAGGATTAGAGAAACTAGCTGGTCAAGAGCAACTAGTTTATGTTTGTTTGTTTTTTAAACTCACACCTTTATCCCTTTTACCTTAACAGTAAAATGATAACACAGTATGATGTAGTAGGACATTTGGATTTCAGACTGATGGAGATCAATAATGTTCTTAAAAAAACATTGACATCTTATTATTCATATCACATACATTTAAATTAAGTATTTACATGGGAAGACACAGTGAAGCCACCGAAAAAATCAGTGGTTCAATAGTGCTGCTCGTTTGCACTTTTGTGCAGTTTACAGTTCTTACTACTGATTGCTACCTGCTATCATAGGAATTTAAATATTCTGCTCAAAAGTGCAATATCAGCTTTTTATTAAAAAAAGCCTTTAAAACATCCTTCTTTGACAAAAGTACCTATAATAAAAGTGCTGGTTGATGAGGAAAACGCTTGTTTTTTGGAGGTTGTTTGTCTGAAAATGTAAAATATGTAGGTAAAAAACAAAAACAAAAGAATGTTTTAATGAATTTTGGTTTATGCTCTTAATTAACGTATCTTAATCTTGTCATGTACAACCGACAGGATACCGAAGATCAAATTAAAGAGTGCTGCAGAAGAAAAATAACTAAAGAGAACGCAGCACAGTGTATTTGTGAGTTTGCTGCTGGACTGCACCTCCACAGTTATCTTTGGTGAGGTGATGTTGAACTCCTGCGTGGCCAGGAATATTTCATCCGTTACGACATCCTTTATCACAACTGCCACGTTCACAATGTCATCTTCAGCCAGCACCGACTCATACTCAGACAGAGGGATGGAGTGTTCGAGCTCCAGAACTGCAGGACAGCAAAAAAAAAAACATCACATTTTTACAAAGGGTTTTATCTTCTTCGAGCTAAACATAATTGTGGCCCTTGGAAAAACGTAACATTAATTAGGTCTCTTAGGTCATTTTTTAGAAAGGATTGGATTGTAGATAGCTTCTTGTTTACCAGCTTTACAATTCATTGTTAAAGGCTATTATGCATTTTTCGCCATTTTCCCTCTATTGTAGTGCGTTGTACAGGTTTTTATGAACTCAACTGCTTAGCGATGTGGGTGTTACATAGTGATGTCGGTATGTTAGTGAAGTAAACAAAGGAGTCCAATTGAGGCGTTTCAGGCAGGAGGGGAGACTGTTGGAGAGGAACTTTGCGATTTTAGCCTTTGCAGACCATTTACATGCACAAAAACCTATATAACAGACTACAAGAGACCCACAAAAAGCAGAAAAGTGCACTTTTAACTGAGAAAAAGTACGTAAAGACTCATCGTATCCTCACCTCCCCCCCCCTTTATGCGCTCTTCTTTGTGAGACTTCCAGAAGCTCTGCTGTGCATTGCCGTTGTACTCCTTCTGCTGAGCGTTGACATGCTCCCTCAGGACCCGGGAGCTTCTCGAATTATTCCTGACCGTCACACACATAACGATACTCTCACCCAATGTTGGCACTCCCTTGAGGCTTAGGGACACCTCCAAATCCGGAGGCATTTCTTCTGCAGATGAAGGGGAGAGTTGACTTACATTTAACACACAAGTTCTGTTTTTTCTTGCTTTGTAGATGACCCCATCATAATGCTATGCAGCAAAAGTAGAACTAAACATGCTTGAGAAAAAATCAACAGGATTCCACACTCTGCAGGGAACGGGTATTTTTCCTATATGAAAGTATATTCTTTTGTTGCGGAACTCAACATCTGATAAGTGATTGGACTGCCAAATACCTGTAGAAATTGAAGAGATTTTGTCATGCAAAAAACAGCATCAAAAGCATGCTTATCAGAGTAAACTCTTTTGGTAGATATTGTGCCAGTGGGAAAAAAAACCTTTGAGTAATTTTCAGTGTCAAACACCTAAAGAAAAATGGTCTCATAGCAGCAAATTGACATGTTTAATTAAAAAAATATCAGTACCTTCTTCATATTCCACTGCACTTGACTGATAAGAAAGACACACTGCGAAAATAAAAGGGATTTTGTCAACAATGGTATCAAGCGTATGCCCTCACCAGACCATAAACAACAGAAATGTGTTGTATGGCTTTTCTGGTTAACAGAAATACTCCTAAGAAAATCTGAATGACATTTTATAATATTTTATCACAACCACTGACTTGTCCTTCCTGAGTATCTTCTAGAGTCTGCTTCTTTTGGTTCTGAAATGGAAAAAAATTAGGAGAAAGCTTTATCCAAACATGTGGAGAACAAAGATGGTAAACCTATTGTGTTTGAATAATTCTAACACAATGTAGATTCATTTAACACAATACTGTTTTTTGCCTTACTTTTCTTGCTCTTGTAAGCCGGTGTCAGGTTTTCTGGTAGGTCTGATCCAATGCTCTTGGTGTAGATCAGATGTCCCACTGTCTCAGTGTCTACCGTCCTTTTCACCACCTGTTCATTGCATACGACCACCCGTACGAGGTCAGCGTCAACAGCGGCGTAGATAAACGGTGCGTCGAAAGGGGCTCTTAAGACATGGTGCTGGATGGCAACTACTGGGCAAGGGCCACAGCAGAATATCCCTGCAGAGAAAGATGTTTGTGTTACAGTACATGCTAAGTAGCTATATCACAAATAAATCACCAGGGGCATCACACATTTTGCAATCACATAAGCTACTTGGACTAGTATGGCGCTACATGGTTATTAATCTCTCTATGTTGAGGCATAGATAGCGACTTAGCTTAGCTCTTGTTTCAGAACGATGAACACTTTTTTTTTGCGTGGATGCCGCACTGTCTTGATACTAAAACAGAGCAGATGAGATCAATATTGACTGAAAACATAGTTTCCAAGCCTGCTTTCGATTCATGGTTTTAAATAGCGCTTTTGTGTACAATGCAGAAATACGGGGAACAAATGAACAGTTAACAAAACAGTGAGAGAGAGAGAAAGATGCAAACTTATTTTATAATGTTCCTTCCCCTGCTGATTAAAACTGAAAATCACTCATCAGATTGTTTTATTTTGTATTGTGAAATAGTAGCCTTACAGTGCTTTAATTAGACTTTCAAAGGTATCCCCAAGAGGCTGATTGAGATGATGGATGTTAATGATTTTACTAACAGTATTATTAAAAGGCTTATATTTATTCCAAAATAGTCTATATATCACAAATAAAAGAAGAAAACCTAATAATTACATGGAAAATCAGACATTCATCCGAACAACATAGTCAGAATAGAATGATCCTTTGTTTCCTTTTTCGGCCATTGTGACGATTTGACTATGAGATTGGCAATTGAGCAGAGAACCCACCTCCACTTTTCTCCTGGGGGGTCGGGTCCACTACCTGCCACCCATCAAATGCTGAACCGAGGTCTGGTCTCCTCATCCAGCACTCCACCCACACATGGAAGTTCCTGCAAGAGGACAAAGAGTATAGATGCTGTAACATAACCACACTCATTTTGAAAAAAATGTACATGGATATACGTATACAAAATCAAATACACTGGGAAAACAACATAGCCAACTGGGATCGGATTCGTAATTTGTTTATGAGAAGTTGATACTGCAAAACTGGGGAAATAAGGAAGCGCCTTCACTTTAGAAATGGAAATACATTAAATATTACTTAACATTAAATTGGCCCTTTTCTACTCATTTTCAGGTTCCTATTTGTATTTTGCGCCTCTTCTGTGACATGTTCCCATGCTGTAATGTTCGAAAAAGGTCTTTATTTTTCTCATACTGCATGTGCAGTTTGAAACCAGAGCTCAGTCTGCTGTGATTGGTTACCTGGCCGGCTTTGTTGTGATGGCCCACTGCTAAGAGATGTCCCGCCCCTTAACCCTATCACGTAAAATGTGCTGGACTGCAAGCCAATAGAAGCACCAGTGTTACATAGTGAGGTCATTATATTAGATAATAAAAGCTTAAGCTTGCCTGTCATATGATTTTGTTTGTGTATGTGTTTTTATTTTATTTTAAAGGGGGGTTGTGTTTTTGGCAAGTATGCAAATGCATGTGTGGTTGATGGGACACTGTTGTACTGTAGGCCGGGGAAGACAAGCATATTTTTCTTTGTTCTTTCATTTAATTGTTTTGAATGAAGATGATGCATGTTAAAATGTGTTGAAATATTGAATGTAGGGTATTCAAACACCCACTCACTCAGTAAAAAATGAAAAATATACACAAAAAGAACATTGACGGAATTTTAAATATAAAACTAAATGTCGACAACATTACAAAATAATTTTTAAACTGCCTCCTGAAATTGTAGTTTAAAGGTGTAGTAATAAACCTGTATTTTTAAAACTCGGTTTTTGTTAAGAAGGAGCGTTACCAAAGTCATATTTTCTTTGTGATTTTAGATGCCATTTGGTTGTGGGCAAAAGGTCAAAAAACATAGAAAAAGTGTTATTAGTAAAAAAGAACACCAGAGTAGGTCTGGACTAAGGGTATTTAAATCATCGTAATAGCTAAACAGGTAAAATAGCAACTGTTTGAGAGTAATAAACACCCACCAAATGCTGTCCTTTGGCCCCGGGAGCTTTTCCCCAGTGCTCGAGAAATATTCCACAATTTTCAGGTTGCTGTCACAGTCATGGGCAGCGTTAAAAACTGTCACCACCCTGGAGGGAACACCCAGCACTCTCATCACTGAACAAAAAAAAAAGTTAGTTAGTCCATTTTGGAATGTGGCAGGTTTGTGCCATTATGAAAGATTTATTAGCAACAGTTTGCTAAGCTTAACAAGTCCTTTATTATTAAACAAAGGATTGGGATGAAAATGTAACATGAACCAATGCAAGTACTGTATCAATATAATAGATTAAAACACGTTCAGGTAGATTTAGCTTATGCTACTTGTAAGCCACGTTTGACAACTCCATTAATCATAGGCCAATTCAAACTTGTCAGCCATGATATTAGACACACAGTGTCCTAATTATTATAGTACCTGTGCAGAGGACAGATGCAAAGACCCAGCACTGTCCGTAGAGTACGGGTCTGCAGTTGGACAAGGCCCATTGTTTCAGGATGTCAGCACTGCTGCTCCACTCTGTAGGATTGACACCATCTTTGTAGTTGCCTGACCAATTCCCAGCTAAAATACCCAGGTCATCGTTACAGTTAACCTTAGACAGGAAGAGACACATTACATTCCTTGTTTAACTGTGAGAAAAAAAATGATGATCAATTTTCTAGATTAAATGTGTGTGTTTGTCTTAAAATAAATTTGCCAGAGCAACTTTTTTAAGTGATATTTTTTACACAAGTGGGGTTTTTTTCAGTTTAGTTATTGTAACACTCAATTCAACCCCAAGACGATGAATTGCACGACTACCCAATGTTCAAAATGGGACCAATGAAATTAAAATGTAAAAACATGACATGACATTTATCTTTCATGCAATTCTACCAAACAATATGTTCCTGTGCTTAGAGAGCATGGAGGAACTGAAAAATATTAATATTTTCAGTTCCCATTTAGTAGTCCTTTTGCCGTGTTTGGCCGAAATGTTACATTAGTAACCTAAACCTAAACAATAATTCAAAAGTGCCTAAAATGGAACTGGCATAACCTTTAACCTGTTCTTTAGTCATAAACAGGAGATCGAAACATTTTTCAATCAGACTTATTTGCCTCAGTAGGCTTCCGTATATTACTGTTAATATAATTAAAAACATTTGACATAAGAGGAGTTACATCTGCATGTTTTACATATCTATCACAGAAACTGAATGTGAATGTTGTCGCTCACCATAGCACATATCACCCGGCTGAGGTAGACGGGGTCTGCTCGTCGACTGTAGTCTTTTTCTTTGTTCTTGAAGTGCCACTGGCTGACCTGCAGCAGCTTCATACACGCCTCCAGGACTCCAGGCTCATACTTTATGTTTACAGATGGAAACATTAATTTTCTGTACTGTACTCTTACCATCACATAACGCTGTGACCCATTCATGAAAGCTGAGCATAACCTACCTGACCAAACATCCAGGGCCTTTGAGCAATGTTGAGATGGGTGCCAGTGAACAAAATGCCATAATCGCTCTTGACATATTCTTCTGTTTGAGCATCCAGTGGCATGTACACTGGATCCTCTGAAAGGCAATAGCAGTGGTACGGAAGGACCTTTAAAACAAGGTAACAGCAACACATTTAGACAATAAAAGGAAGTAGTATAACTAAATGGACCCACCTTTCAGCCAAGGATTGCAGAGCAGCACAAATGTTCCCACTTCAAAGGTACATCTTCTCCCCTGTATTGTCTCAATGTGGAAGAAGAGATAATACTGAGCTACTGGGGAAGTAACAGGGGAGCAGATGTGGATGGTGACTGACTTAGAATGAATGTCACATGGGGAGATTTTGGCTGACCAGCCTTGGGGGCAATGTTGTTCGCCAGAGTACTGGACTATGATCCTCTCTGACTGATTTCCTGCAAGGTGAAAGAAATAATAATACCACTTTACCTAATGTGATACTATACTTGTGAATAAAGAAATAACATACTTTTCGCTTAACAATAAAAACTATGATTTATAACAAGCACTATTAAAACCCAATTGCCCCATTCAATACCAGAAGAGGTTTTGCTGCTACATCCTGATTTGTTTTGGTACAACCAGTAATGGTGGTGAATGATAACTTAGCAAACGGCTGATCACCCTTATGATTTTTTTCACACCTTACTCCAAAGTAAATAACAGTATTTCCAAATATTTTAATCTAGTCAAATAACTAAAACTTTATAAGTCAGTAAATTGACTCTAATAACTTTTATGAAGTTTGCTGACATTAGCTCAGATTTGTAGCTAAAGCTACTGTTCATACAAGACCATGTAAAACTTTAGCAACAACTCCCTTGACTGCACTGGATCAAAGAAGTGTGCTTTTTATTTCTTTTGTACGGAAATGTGTTTTCTTCTTAAATGATAAAGTCATGCTTTAAATTTAAGCAGAATTTATCCCATCTTTTTTTTACCCAGAAAAACCTCGAAGACCGGGTACTCTGTTTGCGGATCCCACAACCGCTTATGAAACCACATAGTCAGTTTGAAAGGTTTCCCTCGTCGCACCACCAGGTGTTTTTCGCTGAGACCGTGTGTCTCATGGGAAATGCTGTTTTCCTCAGCCTCATAGTTGACCAACTTCAGACGGCAATGGCTATTGTTTATGCCTGGGGGAAAAAGATGACTTGTAAAAACAGATTAAAGATCTGCTATCACTCACAGAACCAGGGCAGGTAACTGAAATAAAAGAAGCAGGAAAAACAGCAGTTTTGAAAATAACAATAAAGGAAACCAGTCATATTGTCCAGGAAAAATACTAGTCTAAATAATTGTTATTAAAGTTTAGTTAGTACTCGGTCTTCTTCAGTGGCGTACCATGATATAAATGTTATCACTCCCGTATACATTTGATTTATGTGTAACTGATGTAATTCATACAATGTGGGGTGCACGTTAGAAAGTGTCTAACACAGCCAGAAATCTTAAACCACATGCTAATCTATCTGACAGAAAGGGCTAGAACAAACTTGATTTTAAAGAAACTGAAAAGCATTGACTAAGCTTTCTCTTCAGCAGATCTTAAAGTTTAGAATGGTTTGGAGATAAACTCACCGTTGATTGTCTGTGTAGTCTGCTGCATGAAGTCCATGGTGTGACAGCTGGAGCTACACGTGAAGGAATGACAAACACACGCCCTTATAAGTATGTCCCCCTCCCTCCTTTGTTGCGACAGCTCTTTTTTTATCTATTTAATTCTATCTTCTGGTTGCAATTATTGTTAACAAGCTCTTTCCAACAAGAGCAATACAAAAAACCTGCGGGGAAAGCAGTATTAAATGGCATTTAATAAATACCTTTGTAAAACGAATGTATTTCATTTGGTTTTAATAATGTGAAAAACTCTGTAGTGACTGTTAGGTTTGTTAATGGTGTTGGAGGACTTTAGCCTACTAAGTGAGGTGTTAACAATACTAATACAAAACAATATTAATGTTAACAGCATTGCCAATTTAAGTCTCAATATCATGCGCGATATTTGAATATTAGTTTCTTAATTGATCTTTCATTCTTTTTTTTAGGCATTGTTAATCTTGATATTAATTTAATTTTGTTGAAATGTACTTTTCTATTTCAGTGAACTTATTTTACTGAATGTATCATATTGAAATTATAGTTTGCACTGGTGTCAGCAATTACTAACACATTTTTGATTTATTAGTTTATAATTTATTCTTATGTTGCAATTTGGGTTTAGGTATAATCATAAAATATTCACTGAATGAGTTAGCGCAGCGGTGATTTAGCCCATGGTCTGTCTGAGAAAAGGCCTTGCTTTTGTAGTCTTACAATTTGGGTGTACTGTATGTGGCGACATTTTCAGCAAATAAAAAAAATCAGCTCCCTTGGAAGTTAGAAACTAAAATTTGAACATTCAAATTAAAGCTGGTCGCCAAAGAGTACAAAACGGAACATATTGAGATTGTTACTTTCATTTAGCATGTTGAGGTGCTAAATAGCACTTAGGACAAAGAACAGTTGAAGCTGTGGGATCAATTCATTTTTAGATACTTTCAGTCAGATTTTGAGTTGATGTTGATGCAAGATGAAACGTATATAGATACACGTTTTATTATTCATCCTGTGTTATATAATTCAGTTTTAGACTGGGGTTATTTTGGATTAATGTATGGACCGGATTATTTGTCATATTTATTGTCTTTGGTATTTCCTCCATTATTTTTGTTGTATTTCTGTTTCTACCAATCATTTAGCCCTTCCCCATTCGATTTACATTTTCACATACACACTCCAGCCTACTGTATCCAAAAGTTTGTAATGTTTAAAAGAAGATTCTTATAAAAAATAAAGGTATATAAATGTAACAAACCCAACAAAGATTGTGCAAGAAGGTTGTAAAACCCCCAGGAGCTTATGGTAAAACCTCCTCTGATCCACAAGACACTTGTTACCTACACAACGAGATCTTGAAATATAGGGAAAACAAATCACTTGGTAAAAAATCCTGATGAATTAAACGAATTAAACGCATCAAAACTACATTCACTATCGTCTAAGGAAGCTGCATACAATGATTCAATGTTCTGATGCAATTATTTTTGGCACACACTTTAATAACCAGACAATTAATCAAACCTTTTCCCTGGAAATGAGACACGACACTGAACAAACCCTGTACACACCTTTATCTGGCAATTGATAGCTGTGTCTGATGCCTCCCTTGCAAGTAAATGCCCAAAATGATTCAATCGTGTCTCAAGTCTTTTTCTTGAGATGTCCAGAAAAGATTAAATACATAGTAATAGATTAGGAGCTGTGTTTTAATGCGGGTAAAATAGCTTTTTAGATTAAGTTCAGCGACATATGAATCATTAAAGCATGAGAGAAAATGTGACTGGGTTTCCCACTTAACACATAGCAATAGATTAAGAAGAAGCTGGGTGAATATCTGAAATGTGATTCCACATCACTCCTTAACTGGGAAACGTTGCTTTAAACAACGGCTGGTGTACTGCATCATATCTTTTAAAATGTTTGTATCGAATAAACAAAATATGTACAAAATATTAATATAGGAAGAGCTTTAAAGGACTTTTAGTTGACTAAATACAACGCTATACTCTGGAAGCCCCTTTTCAAACCAAAATGTAGAATGACTTGAATTGATTATGTTCTAATAACCAAAGCATCTTTATCATATGCTCTAAAGAAAACTGAATGAGTGGTAAATGTTAACATTACATATTGTACAATTCTGCCTGAAGGGTTCCGCTCCTTGTTCCCTTTCCTCTCTTTGTGAATGTCCTCCCTCTAGTTACAGATCTGAGATTGCATTTGTTTGTATTTGATGAAATTAACTCAACTAATGGTCGCACAACCCCAAAAAACAATGTGACATTACAAAGTGTTCTATATCTGATCAGCTTATTTTCAGACAGGTTCTTATATAAACATCTCAGGACAAAAAGAGAATCTTTATTCCTGAAACTTTCTGAATCTCGTTACACAGTGGGGAAACATTTATGTTGAAAAAAAATGTTGTTCCTCTTGATATATCTGACAGTGAAAAGCTCATCTTTATATTTATGTAAGAATAATAACTGTAAGACAATGTTAAATAATATATAGATATTGGACCTTTTTATTATTTATTCATGTCTAAATGTTTATTTTTCAAAAATAGTTGCAAAATCCAATTTCTCCAGGTGATAAATGCAGTATTTCTGACTCTAAATGTCATCAAATACAATAGTTTTTCATCATCAATTTGCTTTTATTACTCTTAAAGTACTTATTTGATCAATAATTGCCAAAAATCAACAGTTAATATGCAAAACTTTTTAAAGGGGATGCTGTGTTTGGAGTTGGAACAGAAAAACACGATGTTGAGCACATGGGTCGAATCAAAATAGTTATTTTTTATTTTTGTAAAAGAACATTTGATACAAAAGAGCATATTGGGGCCCATTAATAACTCTAGTACAAATCTGCTTTTTTCCTTTACCCAGTATGCCACAAAAATAAAATTTGTTAAAAAAAAAAATATTGATTGTTAAGTTGCTGGATAAGCTAGAGTCCCTTAAAAGCACTTTGGACAGCGGCTGAGTCAGGGTTGGAGTCAATTCTCTTTTGTTAATATTTTTGATTTCATACAATTTGTCAGAACCTTTTTTCACCTTTTTTAAGTCACCTCGGCATAAAACTTTAATCAAATTACATATTTAAAGATGAATTTAAACCAACCAGGACTAAAATATGGTTTAATTCCTTCAATTCCCAATACTGTATATTATTTCAGTTTTAACCAAAGCCGATTTGATTTCAACCCTTGTGTGAATCTTAACTTAAACCTTTTTCTCCAAACAAAAACACCTGAAAAAATTGCATTCTTTTACCATGGCCACACACACACACACACACACACACACACACTAGGGCTTTGACCTCGAACTTCGTTGTTCGAATATAATTCGATTGTTTAAAAAAATAAAGAAATTCGAACGAATTTTAGGGAGCCCTTAATATTCGAACCTATATGGGAATTATTTTTTATTAGTGTTGTTTTCAATTCAGATTCCAAGGTTTTTTTCACGCCTGGTGAAGTAAAACCGCGAGCTCATTATCAAGGCTATTATTGGTCATCTGGGCTCCTGTAGACCTATGACGTTGGCATCCTCCTGGTTCGCGCAATCGCGCTTATTTTAAAACAATATTCTAAAACAATGGCCGCGCCAACGACAACTACGCCTGACGAGGAGTAGGCCATAACCTACTTAGCCTGACTGGCTTATTTTTTTATTTATTTTTGATGAGAACAGTGGATAAAACTGTTTGTGTTTAATCCAGAGTCTGATAATAATACAATTAAAAAAACCAAAACAAGTGACTGTGTTTTTCTTCCGAAAGCATCATTGACTGACTAGGTGCACGTCACGAAAGGTTCCTGTAAGCTCGTGTATTTCCGATGGAGCGTTAACTGTCATATGTGGGACCCACACTAATGTTGTACATATTACGGACACCCGCCATTGACTGATACACTGCCCTCTGGTGGACAGAACATCGAACTGAAGTGTGATACTAATATTGGTCTTACTGAAGACATTTAATGGTCAAAATATTATTAATAAATATTCGAATACATTCGAACTTTAATATTAATAAACAAACGAACTTCGAATATGATTTTTGGGCAAAAGTCAAAGCCCTAACACACACACACACACACACACACACACACACACACACACACACACACACACACACACACACACACACACACACACACACACACACACACACACACACACACACACACACACACACACACACACACACACACACACACACACACACACACACACACACACACACACACACACACACACACACACACACACACACACACACACACACACACACACACACACACACACACACACACACACACACACACACACACACACACACACACACACACACACCCTGATTTGAATATTAATTAATAATTAAAGAAAGACTTTACCTCAAAGGCACTGCATTTTGACCTGCAGACAACCAAAACATGACAGGTTGAAAACAAGAACTGCAGAAATTCAATAACATCGATCAGTTCAGATGCAGAAGGAAGTTAAATAAAATAAGACAACAAAATAGGATACATTCTAAGAGTTACAAAAGAAGACTTACATTTGAGTGGCTCGTAACACCGCTGTCAGTTGAAATTATATTCTGAATATTTTACAAAGGACATAAGAGATGACTGTAGGCTTCCCTACAATACATGTACAACCTTAAATTAGCTATGTTGCCTGCAACACGGGTAATTCTGTAATGTAAACTCATGTGACTAAAGAAGTCACACAATCAGTCAAATGATTTCCTGATTAGTTTTTAGCATCATGAGCCAATGCAAAGGTTGCACATGCACTACAACAGGCAAGACAGGAGAAGAAGAAGAAAAAAAGAGCAAAATATAAAATGTGCTACGGAAGCTAATTTACAAACAATTTAACAACTAAAGGACATTTATCGACGCATGATTTGCTTGGATTAACCAAGATTCCTGCCAGAAAATAAATGAAAAATTTGTACCACTTTTAAATAAATATGAAATTCAACCAAACACTTTGCACCCACACACACACCCACACGCAGTAAAACCCATTACTTCAGGGAATGCAAAAAATATGCGTTAGCTTACATCACTTAAAATAGGGAAAAATAGTTTGACGAAGACATTTGAACTAAACCAATACAAGATTTTCATCAGAGTGCATAAAGAGACATTGTTTTGTTATTGCTGCTTTTTTCTTCAACTGAAAATCAATGTGGTTAAGAACTTATTAATGTAGAACCAAGTGGAGACCAAATGTGAACAACAAATACAAGGAATTGATCCTTTTGAGCCCAATAAATGTCATTGTTGATTTAAGGCATGAACGCTAACTTTCCAAACTCTTACTCCACCACCACCGCACAACCCTGGTTTGACTTCCTGCTATCACTTCCACTGAACTTTTCCTGAAGGCTTCGTTGCTCTTCACTGATTGGAATGGGGAAACCAAAAAGCAGCGGTGCTTCAATTCACCCATAATGAAGAAGATGCCTTTAGAATTAGGAAATGATGGTTTGTGGGGAGCTTTAAACGAGCTTCCCCCGCATGACAATAACAGTCGGGTGGTTTATGGAGCATCGGTCGACAGGCATCTGGTGAGCTCACTTGAACCCTTGGCTGGAAAAACAGAAATAAACAAAAAGACTTTCCTCAACCTATTATCGACCTACATTACACCCACAAAACGCATCTATAGAACGGTTACAATCACATACATGTTTGCATCAATAACATTGATTTTAAGACTTTGCTCCACTCCAAACACCTGAGACTATACAGGCTAAACGCCAAGCTGACTAACAGAGAAAACCATTCAGTATTAGTTTTAAAATTACTAACTGCGACACACCATCATAACCTGGTTTCCCACACACCAACAAAACGCATCACAGATGATAAGGCTTATTTTTTCACATCATTGGTCTAAATGTAGTCATTTAGACTATAACATGGCTTTTAAACACCTTTAATTTGAGTATCTGAATATTTAACATGTTATGGTATCCTTTTATGTTACCATATACAGTGGGGCAAAAAAGTATTTAGTCAGCCACCAATTGTGCAAGTTCTCCCATTTAAAAAGATGAGAGAGGCCTGTAATTTTTATCATAGGTATACCTCAACTATGAGAGACAGAATGAGAAAAGAAAATCCAGGAAATCACATTGTAGGATTTTTAATGAATTAATTGGTAAATTCCTCGGTAAAATAAGTATTTGGTCACCTACAAACAAGCAAGATTTCTGGCTCTCACAGACCTGTAACTTCTTCTTTAAGAGGCTCCTCTGTCCTCCACTCGTTACCTGTATTAATGGCACCTTTTTGAACTCATTCAGTATAAAACACACCTGTCCACAACCTCAAACAGTCATACTCCAAACTCCACTATGGCCAAGACCAAAGAGCTGTCAAAGGAGACCAGAGACAAAATTGTGGACCTGCACCAGGCTGGGAAAACTGAATCTGCAATAGGTAAGCAGCTTGGTGTGAAGAAATCAACTGTGGGAGCAATATTAGAAAATGGAAGACATACAAGACCACTGCTAATCTCCCTCGATCCACGCAAGATCTCACCCCGTGGGGTCAAAATGATCACAAGAACGGTGAGCAAAAATCCCAGAACCACACGGGGGGACCTAGTGAATGACCTGCAGAGAGCTGGGACCAAAGTAACAGAGGCTACCATCAGTAACACACTACGCCGCCAGGGACTTCAATCCTGCAGTTCCAGACGTGTCCCCCTGCTTAAGCCAGTACATGTCCAGGCCCGTCTGAAGTTTGCTAGAGGGCATTTGGATGATCCAGAAGAGGATTGGGAGAATGTCATATGGTCAGATGAAACCAAAATAGAACTTTTTGGTAAAAACTCAACTCGTCGTGTTTGGAGGAGAAAGAATGCAGAGTTGCATCCAAAGAACACCATACCTACTGTGAAGCATGGGGGTGGAAACATCATGCTTTGGGGCTGTTTTTCTGCAAAGGGACCAGGACGACTGATCCGTGTAAAGGAAAGAATGAATGGGGCCATGTATCGTGAGATTTTGAGTGAAAACCTCCTTCCATCAGCAAGGGCACTGAAGATGAAGCGTGGCTGGGTCTTTCAGCATGACAATGATCCCAAACACACCGCCAGGGCAACGAAGGAGTGGCTTCGTAAGAAGCATTTCAAGGTCCTGGAGTGGCCTAGCCAGTCTCTAGATCTCAACCCCATAGAAAATCTTTGGAGGGAGTTGAAAGTCTGTGTTGCCCAGCGACAGCCCCAAAACATCAGTGCTTTAGAGGAGATCTGCATGGAGGAATGGGCCAAAATACCAGCAACAGTGTGTGAAAACCTTGTGAAGACTTACAGAAAACGTTTGACCTCTGTCATTGCCAACAAAGGGTATATAACAAAGTATTGAGATGAACTTTTGTTATTGACCAAATACTTATTTTCCACAATCATTTGAAAATAAATTCTTTACAAATCCTACAATGTGATTTCCTGGATTTTCTTTTCTCATTCTGTCTCTCATAGTTGAGGTATACCTATGATAAAAATTACAGGCCTCTCTCATCTTTTTAAATGGGAGAACTTGCACAATTGGTGGCTGACTAAATACTTTTTTGCCCCACTGTATTTGAAGACAGAGGAGTAAAGCTCCCCAGAAGCATCTTAGTTCTTGTTTGTTTTCAGTCTCGTAAATACAGCGGATGGCAATTAAAAATGTACCTCTAGTAATTGATCTTGTTAGTCCACTGTATGACATGTGTGAATCCTGACATTAAAGGAACATTTCAACCCCATAATGATCTTTTGTGTACCATGTATTTAACCTCAATTTTACCATGAATTCTGGAAAAAATATATACGCTTCAACGACGAACACAGCATTTAAAAACAGTCAAAAGTCTGGATGAATTCAAGTAACTGGGGGCCGATTACAGAAGCGAAAATGTTTTTGTTTGGGAAGCAGTACAGCCTTATGATTTGTAGTATGCATCTCATTGGTGTAAAGGAAACCAGCTCTACGAGTCCATACTCCACACACCAAAACCTGCACAATCCACTTGGATGAAACGTAATCAATAACAAAAGAAATATCAAAATAACATTCATATAAATAATTTAAATAGCTATACTAAAGCTAAATTCTTGGTCTAAAATTGTAAGGGCCAGAGAAGTGCTAATAATGTTATTTTAGGGACTGAGATTTTTACACAAAACATTTTCCCGGCACACTTAGAACATTAAGTTCTAAAGATTTGCAGCCCTCATTTTGAAGCCTATAAGGGAAGGAATCTAGAAGTCTCCGTGCTCCTCTTCGCCTCATTCGTCTAACTGTCCCCCAACACTTGCGATAGGTCACCAAAGTCACAATCGAACAGTTCACTGATGCCCTCATTGTCCTCCAATCCAAAGTGGTAGTCGTGACTGTGGGGCGGGGACAGGTTGATAAAACCATCCAATGGGAGAGGGAGGCCATCTCCGTTCAGAAAGTACGAGGAGGAGAGGGGGGACAGGTTGAAGTCGGGCATGTCACCGAGGTTGGAGAAGGGGTCGGCTCCCAGGAGAGATTCTGATGTAGAAAGTCAAATGTCAAAGAAAACACACAACCACAGAAACATTGTTTTAGCTAATTTAGATCTATAATTATTTGGCAAACAGATGTAGTATCAATTTTCTTACGGTATATGCATGTATACACACACATTTAGAGAGGTCAAGGCACGACAAGCAAAAGGTGGGATTTGGCTGCACGCTGGGGTGAGTCACTTTCCAGGAAGTGTTTTGTGTTTGCCAATTAGATCCAAACATTGGTAACACTTTAGCCTTTCCTGCCGACTGGGGTTTCATAAACTGTTGCACAACACGAAAGTGCTGAGGTGACAGAACTACCGGTTGCTGAATTGCATTTTTGACAGTTGGCTACTTTTCCATTACCACAACTAGACACATAAGTAAAACATACTGCAAATGTAGCAACCATACTATCATAGCTAGTGCTTCATCATTAAAATGTGGGACAAACACAATACTGGAGAGGTTGCACATCACAAGTGGAAAAAGTGGGAATCATATGTAGCTACTTCTTTCAAGTCCAAGGTTACCAGCATGATGGGTAATATTAAATGTGACCTAACATTTCTTCCACTGTAATTCATTTTAGGGTATTGTATCGCACTGTTACAAAATAAAAAGGAATACTCCAACTCCACTCTACAGAACACGTGGAGGAACATATCTTTATCAATCAATCTCTTAAAATAATCTCTTAAAAAAACAGATGTGTTCATTTGGAAGGGTATCCTGCCTTATCATTTCAGTAAGTTTCTTTGTGTAATGTGATTTAATATTAGTTAATATAATAGTTAGAAGTGACTCATGCTGTTGTTTTGAGTTGAAAAACAACAGCGTGGAATTTAATTGTTTTGCAATTAAAGTCCTTTATTGAAAATCTTACTAAAGTAAAAATACAAAAGTATTGACATCAAAATATACTTGAAATACCAAAAGTAAAAGTACTCCTTCGGCAGATTGGTACACTTCAGAATAAAATATATGATACATCTTGATTATAATTATTGATCAATAAAGTGTTCACAAAGCTGGTAAAGGTGCAGCTAGTTCTAATGACTTTGTATACTGCAGGGTAGCTGCTGAATTTACTCCAGGTGAACCAAAGTATGATATTTCCCATCATTAAGCCAAATCTGCAAAGTAACTAAAGGTATAAATTAATGTAACACTGTTTACCCCTGAATATAAAATACATACATATATAACATAGTAACTAAACATCACTGGTGACCAAAATCTACCTCTTTTTTTTATGGGTTACATTGCGCCTTATCCTGCAGAAAACTGTTTAGCTGAATTCCCAAAAGTTATGAATGGGCGTACAACACTTGGAAAAAAACGATTTTTGGAATATCAAAGTATTTATTTTGAACATTTCCCATAACTATACATTTATTGACTGAAATGTAAAGACTCACCTGCGTCCCCCCCTAACACCAGTAACGAGGGGTCTTGCTGGGAGGTGGCTGTCACCGTTGAGGACGTGGAAGCTGGAGATGATGAACCCACTTCAAGAGCGGCTGCGGATCTTCTGGCTTGCGATTGGTCCGTGGGTTGCGAGGGAGGCGGGACCAGGGATGGGTCTGCATCAGGTTTGGAGGGACTGCCTTCTGTCACGGGGCTGCAGACGCCGGAGCTTTCTTCTGGACAGAGGAAGACGTCGATTGGCCCCCGCGTGCTCTTCAAGGACACCTGGTAACTCTGAGACAGATAAGCACCGTCAGAGGAAACCTTATCTGGCTGCCAAACATGGAATTCAAGGACTTTCCAGGCCCAATTCCCACAGAATTAAAGTATCCAACACGGCACAGTTTTTATAGAATTGTTACAACGAAACTAGCAGGCTTAAGGGAAGCTTGCAGAAAAAATATACAACATTTTCAAGGCCTTGATATTTGACCCATGATACTTGTGTAGGTATATTTCTTTTGTTAAAAAGTTAAAGCAATCTGGTTCAACATGTTTTTCCTTTTGTTAGCGATATATTTGCAGTACCTTCCTTTTTAATTATTTTTTAAAGCAGTGTGGTCATCTCATCATATTGTCGGATCTGTTATGTATATTACTATTCAAAACAAAAAATAAATAAATGTATTTTAATTTAAAGAACTACATACCAGTACTTTTCACCCCCAAAAAACAGATAAAGACTGTAGTCTGAAGTAAAGTGAGTGAACTGCTCTTCCACTGAGTCTGAACCAAACGTGAATAGATTGATTGCTGAATTAGATCGAGGAATGATGTATACAATTCCTGCGTATTTCACTCTAAAACCTAAATAAAGAGGCAGATGGCTGGAGGGAGAACGCCTGAACGTTTCCCTCTTGCTGTTGGGTATATTGTACATTATTTCCAGTAAATATCACAATATAAAATGTTTGTTTGGAAAGTACAAATGATAATGTTTAACTGGTCACCTCTCCAGTCTGGTATGAAACAGACTATTGCGTCACACCATAACTATTGAATATTTATTTGCAGAATTTATTGTCTGTTTACGGCCCATACCTTGCTGGGTTCTGAAACTTGCATCTGGGTCTCTGGTGGAGCCCGGATCACCATGACCAGCTGGTCCGGGGAGTCAAACGACTTCTTCAGGTCCTGGCAGCGCACATAGCCCAACGTGGAGAACCGTTAAGGAACACAATGACAATATCAAACTGCAACACAGCCTCAAAGAAGCTCTGTTACCTTGGGGTCAGTGAAGGCCCCTTTTCCGAGCACTAGTGTCTTTTCAAAGTTATAGTTTTTGTGCGACTGCTTTGAAGCTTGAAAATATTTCAACTTTGGAAGAAAATGGCTCGTGACGTAACTGTAGGAACGATGAGAAGCTTGTTTTTTGCCCTGTATTTTAGACTGAAATTATCAAAACAAAAACCAATACACTTATTACGCATCGGTGAGGACTTATGGCCGTACTGGCTTTATGGGGGTCGGATTGAGTGGTGACAGGCTCAGGTCTAAGAAGTTTGAGAACCGAACCTGTTGGTGTTCATGTCAAACAAATATATAGTGGCACAAACGGATCATAAAATTCCAGAGGACGATGCTAGTCTGTCTTATCAAGCAGTGAAACATCAATATACTTGAAAAAAGGAAACAAGCGCCAGGAGGAAGCTTTGGCTAGTGCCCTACCAGAGCATTTCTGCCAAAAAAAAGTGCTTGGAAGGGTACTCTGCTAGCTGTAAAAATTAAACAGGTTACTAAAACTGGTGTAAGGATATTTCTTGTTATGTTGGTCCTCTGTGAGCAGTCGCAGCTGTAGGTTGCACTTGGAAATGAGTTCATCCAGCTGCTCCTCAGCCTCTGTGAGGTCACACACCTCCGTCTGCAGCGCCTTGTGGCGGGAAACCACTGCCGCATCAACTCGATTACCACTACACCAGAGAAATAACAGAAAAAGTAAAAAAATAATTAAGGTTTATGGGCTCCAAATACAAATGCCAGCCACTTAAGTATTTTTGTATTGCAATAGTTGTTGTTTATGTAGACATGTTTACTCACAGCCACTGGATGTTGTTCTTGGACTTCTTGGAGATGAGCTGGATTCCTTCCAGGACGTTGGTGATGTCATAGATGCGTCTCTTCTGGACATCGAGGACCTGCGACGCCCAGTTCAGGTCCACCACGCCGTCAGCAGACTGGGACAGCAGGTTCAGGAAGCGCTTGGTGGTCAGGTTCAACGAAGTGTCGTAACGGGACTTCTCCGTCGTTGTTCGAGGGACTGGAGAGAGGAAACATATGGGTTCTGAAATTCTGCTTTTAAACTAACTGGGTGATTTCACTGTAAAACACCCCCTTAATGCCCTTCAGCAGAGTGAGGCAGCAGTGAAGAAGAGCAGCATCTCTCCTAACTAGGGCTGCACGATTAATCTAATTGCAATAGAAATCGTGATATCAGCTTGTGCAATTACATAACCGCAACAGGCTGCGATTGAATTAAATTAAAAATTGTGCTTGGTGAGATTGACTATGTGTTCGCTGCATGGTTCGCTGTCAGTGTGCAGTCTGATCCTTATGTATGCCCCAGAGTTTACACACAAACTACTTATAGATTAACTACATTATTCAAAAGTTTACATTAACTTTGGATAATAACACAAATAAATGGAGCGCTCTCTTTTCTTCCCCCTCTCCTGACAGCCCGTCCCTCCATATCAGAAACATGCATATCGCTGATCCAGTAATGAGTGACCTAAGACAGTTAAGAATAAACCAATTTATAACTAGTTTAGCTTGTTCCGGATGTAGATAACATAGCTAAGTGTTAGGTCTTTACCCGGCCTACAGAGGTTACCAAACCGGTTTCAAAACAGGTACGGCTGTGGACAGAGGACAGTACTGCTGCACTTCAAGAATGCTTTGATACGACAGACTGGGACATGTTTAAGCAGGCAGCTACTTACAACCATCACTTTAACATACAAGAATACACAGAGACAGTCACAGGCTACATCACCAAGTGCATTGATGATGTAATCACCATCTGAGCCAACCAGAAGCCATGGCTGACAGGGGAGGTCTGCACGCTGCTCAAGGCCAGCGACACCGCCTTCAGAGTTGGAGACCCAGCTGGGCTGAGAGCAGCCAGGGCTGACCTGTGCTGTGGCATCAGGAAAGCTAAATGTCTGTACACCAGGAAAATCACAGGACATTTCAAAGACAGCAGGGACTCACGGATCCTGTGGCAGGGTATTAGGACCATACCGGACTACAAACTACCGCCGCAGACCTGTGACAGTCACACCTCCCTGCGCAACAACCTCACCGGCTTCTTTGCACGCTTCTTTGCACAGAACTACACACACACACAGAAACACCCCCTCAGCCCCTCTCTCTGCAACTGGTTGCTGGACTTCCTCACAGAGAGACCACAAGCTGCCCGGGTCAACAACAACACATGGAACACACTAACACTGAGCACGGGGACCCCCAAAGGCTGTGTGCTCAGCCCCCTTCTCTTCACCCTGCTGACCCATGACTGCAAACCCAGCTACAGCTCCAACCACATCGTGAGGTTCGCTGACGACACCACCTTGGTGGGTCTCAGCCACAACGATGAGACTAACGACAGGAAGGAAGTGAACCAGCTGGCCCGTTGGTGCCAAAACAACAATCTCTTCCTCAATGTGGGGAAAACAAAGGAGATTGTTGTTGATTTCAGGAGAACCCACTCCCAACCCCCTCTCCCTCTGAACATCAATGGTGCTGCTGTGGAGCAGATGAGCAGCACCAAATTCCTGGGTGTGACCAGCATAGACGACCTCACCTGGAACAACACCACCACTGCACTGGCAAAGAAGGCCCAGCAACGCATCTACTTCATCAGGAAGCTCAAGCGAGCTTACTGATGAAGTACCAGTCATGCTCTCATTCTACCGAGGCGCCACAGAGCATCCTCAGCAGCTGCATCACGCTGTGGTTTGGAAGCTGCACCGCCTCCAACCGCAAGAGCCTGTAGCGCATCGTGAACTCTGCCCAGAGGATCATCGGCATCTCACTCCCTACACTACAGGACATCTACAGCACCCGCAAAGCACTCGGCATTGCGGGAGACCCCACCCACCCCTCCAACAGCCTCTTCAGCCTCCTGCCTTCACTCAAGCTCCACCAGGCTGAGGAACAGCTTCTTCCACTAGGCGGTCAGGGTCTCTCTCTCTCCCTCTCTCCCGGCTCCCATCTCTCCCCTGACCTCTCCGCCCTCCGTCCCACCCACCTTTCCTCACTGCCTCAATGGAAATGTACCAGGACATTAATCCTCCTCCCTCACACACCCTTCCCTCATCCAGCACCAGTCACTTTATATTCTCCGCTGCTACTGACAATGTACTTTGCACTAAGTATTATTTGCACTAAAGAACTACTTGCACTACCGTCAAACTGTGTTGATTGTGTCTAATATATGTATATATTACTTAGGTTTTTTTGTATACCCCTTTTTACTCCCCCCCCTCCTTTTTTCCTAGGCTCTTATCTTTTTAGGTTATATGTTCTTGTTTATATATGCACTGTCGGACTGCCAGAAACAGTATTTCAATTTTCTGTATGTATAACACGTGTGGAAATTTTGACGATAAAGTGGACTTTGACTTTTGACTTTGAAGTACGTGTTTTTCGCCGCTGACCGGTCCTGTCACAGGCGGAGCTGCAGGTGATCATGTAGCTGCGTGTTCTCGGTCAGCAGCAGCTGATCCTGATCACTGATCCCTCGCGTCAGATTATACTTCACTCGTTTATGTCCATATCGATCAGATCCAAGTTATTTTCAAAACAGTAGCCTACTACTAAGATATTTTTGTTATTGTATTTGTTTATGATTCTTTGAGAAACAGATTTCAAAATGATCATTTGTCTGTGCTCTTTCCTTTCCCTGACTAACCAAGTACATATATTATATTGCAAAATTGTCCACAATAATCGCAATACGAGTTTTTCATCAAATCGTGCAGCCATACTCCTAACTGACGATTACAGGCTTATCTTATCTTCCCAACAACATAACAATAACAAGTGGAAAACAACAACTCAAAAGAGCAATCAATCGTTCTTCTTTGGAATTGTCTGGTGTCATGTGATGGAAGCAACTGGGATTATAGGAGTATAATTCTAAATTCAAATGAACCATAACGTTCTCTTTCGAACCAATGTGTTCTATATTATAACGAGTGCTGTACATTGATTAAAAAACTGTAATCGGGTTTATCACAATTATTATCTGTGATTAATCATGATTTTATAATACTAATATTTACTTTTTAGGGGAGGTGATGAAACATGTGTGGTGCTGTAATTAAGAAATGCATGACAAACTGTTAAGAGAAATAAGAGGGTTTTTTTTACTTCATGATAACTTGTTTTTTGGCATGATTCTCTCTGCTGCTATCATACTGCAAGCCCTATCATATGTAAGCATATGTTCCTCCTTTCATGAACACTGGTGGCAAATATGGAAATGTAATCTTTACCATTGTCCTTTTCAGCAAAGGTTGAATACACATCTAAAAGAATTTGACCAAAAGATTAAGTATAGATGGAAAATGTGACTTTATTTTAAATGTGATCCTTGTAAATTAAGCTGACGTTAGAAGGATAAAATGAAAAAGGGATGGCAAGAATTTTGTCTCGTGTATTTCTAGTTGGAGTTCTTTCAATTAAATCTTGTAGGTTTGTGTAATCTACTTCTTACTTCATGCATTTCATTATTATGAAACTGTGCTTTATGCTTTTACTTTTTTTAATACACTTCCCTTAATACAGTTAATGTTTGCACTCCCTGTAAAAACTTATACCATGTATTAATCCCATTTAAGAAAGACATATTCCATGAATTTGTAGTTTGTTATGTTGTGTAAGTACACTTAAAGTGTTAGTCACATAAACTACCAAACCCTGTCTGTCTTGTCTGTGTTGCAGCAAAATCTTTGCAACTTAAACTTCTTTCCTGTGTTTTGAACTTGTTAACCAGATTGATTATTTAACATCAATAGGAGGGAGTAAGCAAAATTAAAAAAAAAAAATTGATTTCTTCCCAATAACTTATCAATTCTGTTATTAGTCAGCCTGCTGTCAAAAGAGAACACCTGTTGTCCCTGCTGATAAAAGGAACAGCTGTTGTCCCTGCTGATAAAATGAACAGCTGTTTAATGGACAATGATGTCTAAAACAAAGGTCAAAGTTTGTATTCGCTGAATGGAGGTCCAGCTCACGTGTTGCTGCTTCTGCTGTGTATTTTGGGTAACAATGAGAGAAAGAAAAGCAGGGTAAACTGAGTGTGTACCTCTGGGAGGGGCAGGTGTAGAGGGTGGCGCTTGGCCTATGGACGGTCGAGTGGTGCTGACATACTGATGGTCACTATCCAGGTCCAACTTCCTCTTTACCTGAAGAAATAAAAATGGTTGCAAAAAAAAAATCAGTCATGATATTGTAACAATCATGTAATATGAGGAAAGGACAAAATGAAACTCCCCGTTGAATGAAAAGCCAACAGTCTTAAAGCAACAGGCAGATGTCTCACCGGAGGTCTCCCCAGGGCTGGTCGCCTCTTATCCTGGACCCCAACATCAACGGGGCCCTGTGGCGTGGCAAACAGCAGGATCTCCCCTGTGCTGGTGGGGGCAGCAACCGGGTGGAGTCCCTCGTTGCTGGGGCTGGTGATGATCACTATCTGGTGGTCTTCAGCCAGGTCAATGCTCCCAGAGTTCAGCAGAGTCTCAAAGTCAGCCAACAGATCCTCTGATGTGTGGCCCGTGATCAGAGTCTCTGACATTGCAGTGTCACTTAAAACCCCTTCAATGGACTTCAAGATTCGCACACTAAAATGCTGCAATTCGAGTTTCTGCAAACTCTTGGATTTTATGGTAAACAATGATGAACCCCCTTAAAAGTTTGCTTGGTTATTGGGAGCTTTAACACTGCTAAACAAAAGTTACCCTTTCTGCGTGGTCCATCTTATAAACAAGCAATTACAAATGCATTATGAATAGCAATATTCCCTAGATTAAAAAAAAGAAGCTAACTGCTCACCACCACTTTAAGGCTGGTGGTGACACAGCAACACAGGATGTCATGCCAAACAGGAAATTTGGCAAATGAAACTGTGCTAAATGCATACCAACTGATATAGCTCATATTAACAAATAAATAGGCGAAAATGAGCCGTGGCTGAAATAAACGCCGGGGGGTAGCGAGCTAGCATGGGAGCAAGCTAATCTTTTGTTGTCATCTGTCCTGTCAGTACAGTACAGCCGCGAGGCCTGGCCACACTGCACCTAACACAAACCCTGCTAACAAGCTAGCGTATCAACAAACAAGTTAACAAACTATACAGAGACGCCGAGAAAATAGATATTTAAGTCTATAAAACACTAGTATTTATCCTGACACATAAGGGCTTAGTTAAATTGCTATTAAAACTTTATCGCACCACTATAACGGTGGGCTTTTGAAATACAATTATAAACAATTCAAAACCCCCACTGTTACTCAGAAGCATTTTGCAAGCACATTTAATGAAGCGACAGCCAGTTCAGCAGAGTGTAAAGCGATCTTGTTGAATATGAAAACATAGGGCAGATTAGCATGCTAGCTGGGTTATTAGCTGCATTTCTCCAACCCCCTCGTTTTGTTGGGGCACGCAGGAAGCAGTCTGACTAAACTGGAAATGAAAGGAAATAAACCGTTGAAATAAACCGGCATCCTCTAAAAGAGTCTTCGTGGTTCCGTTGGGTCCTCACAACGGGCGCAGTCCATTTATAAAAGCGACGTTCCGACCCAGATAACGGCTGTTATTGTTGTTATTGTCCCAGCTGATCTACATCTAAACAAGGATCCGACGGTTTTCGCGCGAAATCTTTTTTGCCGCGAAAGTGCCATGTGCCTCATTCCAACGCTTGCCATTGGTCGAAAAGCAGCCGTTTCCGGAGGAAGGGACGGGCTGCGTCTGATTGGCGTAAACTGTTGTCAGTTATTTCATCGAGCGTAGATTCATCGATGTGACGGTGCATACTAATTACACGGGGGAAAGCGTTTGTTCTATCATCACGTTCGTTTGTCATCTTACATTTAATAACTTACCATTTATAAAACACTTTATTTTGAGAAAATTGTTCCCCATTAAAAATATTGAGCTGTGATCAAAACTTTTTTTATTTTTTTATTTTTATCACTATGTTTTTCCTGTTGTGTAATTCGGGAAACTATTATTTGGATCAACGTTGAACTTTACAAAGATGTTCTGAAGATTCCAGGAAAAATAATCAGTTCAGTCAATATGTTTAACACCCACCAGTCTACTATGAAGACTCACTTGGAAAACGTTTGCCTTTAAGCATTTAGTGATATAATTCTCCATGATTTATTTAGCACATCAACTAGGCAGCCCCTGCCAATCGAGCGCCTATCGCACAGCAGAGGAGCTACAAGATGGCGCAGGCAATATTTGAAGTGCTTGAAGGTAGGAATATTTATTTATAACTACGTACTTGCAAATACAATAAAACGCGAATGTACATTTTGAACACCGTCAATAAACCAGGACCCTTTTGGTTTGCTGAACGCTCCCTATAAAAGCATGTTAATGTGGCTGTTCTCCTTATAACAATCAAAA
The DNA here is from genome assembly GCF_036324505.1 of Eleginops maclovinus. NCBI lineage: Eukaryota > Metazoa > Chordata > Actinopteri > Perciformes > Eleginopidae > Eleginops > Eleginops maclovinus. The sequence continues at coordinate 6,981,441 of NC_086349.1, read as the reverse complement.
CATAACATAGGGAAGAGGGATTGACTGTAAACAAACCAATTGATTGTTTATTGTCCATATCTTATAGACAACTTGAAACTGGAAGTATTTCTATAATATTACAGGCAGTCAATACCATTATTTAGCCCTTTTGCTATCTAGACTGCATTTACATTTTTACAGCAGGCTCTTTGATGACAATATACTGTATTGATGGTCTTTGTATCTGTTTTGTTAATGCGTCGATAATATGCTTTGTGTATATTAGTTTGTTGAGGTGTTAATCATTAGATTTGGGTAATATTTCCCAAACGTGTAATAAGACCAATATAGGTTAATAAAAGTTGCTTTAGAAAATACAATACATTATCGATTGTGAGTATGCATCGTTTTTCTACAGTATATTATAGGTTTACCTGACTATGATCACAGAGACCAGTCCTTGCTGAAATATATTTTAAGGAAGACACGCCGCATCACCAGTGCCAGTCTCCATCTCCCTTTTAGCTTATTACCCAGACCCCTTTACGACTGAACTACATAGCTGGGCAGTGTCTGACTTTTTACACGTTTCCTCCTCAGGCATGGACAACCAGACAGTGTTGGCTGTCCAGTCTCTGCTGGATGGCCAAGGTGAAGTTCCTGACCCAAACAACCAGAATGTCTCTGGGACGTCCACTATCCAGACCATCGGTATGTACAGCAATCGCTGTAAATAACAGCTGACCAAACAAACCAAATAATTAAAAAAAGGCCAAAAATTGTATTTATCTTTGTACTTATAATATGACAATTTCTTTATTTGGCCAGTCACATGCATTACATTCACTCTATGCGCTATTATGTGATCGAATCATGTTCATTTTAATACTGTAAAGCCTGCACATTCCTCTATTTTTTGTACATTTTTATTGCTATGATATACTGGCTGTATGTTTAATTTCCAAAGTAATCAGTTATATTTTTTTAATTGTAATTTGTTTTCTGTCAGTTTATATTTCTTGTAAAGAGTTTTCTTTATTTTAAAACTAGTTAACAGTTCTATTTTTACGACTAAAAATACTAACTACTAACTGTGTTTATGTGTGCACAATTGAACACCAAAGCAAATTCCTTGTATGTGTTAACCTACTTGGCAATAAACCTAATTTTGACATATCAGCTGCATTAGTAATGCTATTGTAATTTGTTTTTTTATAAAATAATGGAATATAGATACTATATTTTATTATAAATTACCATTTTAGGACTGCATATACAGCACCTCAAACCTGCATGTGTCCTTCCTTCAGATGACGAGGACGTGTTCCTGTGTGGGAAGTGCAAGAAACAGTTTAACTCTCTGCCGGCCTTCATGACGCACAAGAGGGAGCAGTGTCAGTCCAGCGTCCCCTCGCTGTCCACAGTGTCCCTGGCCTCCACCAACGCCTACACACCGGTCCCCTCCATCAGCTCGGGGCCACAAACGCCTACAAACAGACAGGTGAGGGTAGTTAAAGGGGTTTTAATGGAATGTGTTAGATCAATATCTATTTATGTGGAATAATATACAAAGTTACTCTCTATCGGTTGGTTTATTAGTATTGGTGCAGAATATAATCCAAATCCAGGTGGTACAATAAAATTTATAACTGACAAATGATTATATAAATGTGTGTGTGAGTACAAAAGAGCCATATGTATACACACAAGATTACTGTTAAAGTTAACTAATGGAATAATACATTTTTACATGCTTTTAGCATGACCAGAAATTAAGAGGCAGGGTTTAAAAAAAAAAAGTTTTAAATTAACAAAAGCTGGTAAACACAAAAAACACAGGGACTAGGCAAGTTAATAGAGAAAGAACAACAGCAAAAATAAAACAAGGCACAAACCGGGGATGTCAAGAGCAACACGGGGAATAATCCAGATACAGAAACAAAGACAAGAGAATCTCAGCAGGAAACCATCGACACAAACAACGACAAACTGGAGCACTGTGAAAGACAGGCATATATACACACATGACTCATGACACTGACAAGACACAGCTGGCATGGATAGGTAGAGACACAAGCAGCAGGGTGATTAAACACAGGTGGAAAAAATTAGGGCGTGGCAAACAATCACAAAGACAGGAAGTAAAACCAGACATCAAGACAAGAAAGGGATCTTGCAAAAATAAAACAGGAAACACAGGATCATGACAAGGAGAGCATGACGAGAAGAAGTAAAAAGGAGATTTTAAAGAGATATGTGAAGATAAAACTGCAGTAACATTTATTTTGTCTTATGAGACTAAGACAAATAATTATTTTCCAATTGTTATGGATTTATTTAACAAAGTAGAATTATTAAACAATCGTGCATGCTTTCTCACTTGTTAATTCTGATCTTTTGCATATTTCTCACCACTTCTGCTTCAGGTATCGACCTACATCGCAGTGCCTCCCTCCCCCCTGACACACACCCTGGTGCAGGGCAATGTGCTGGTCAGTGATGACGTTCTCATGTCGGCTATCTCCGCCTTCACTTCCATTGACCAGCCTATGGCTACCATGCAGGCCCCAATACAGGTGATACAGCACAGCAGATCAAGTAGGCTTTCTATTTAAAGGAATACTCCAAAACATGAGGTTATGTATTTATTCATAACTTGTGTGTTATTTGAAATTCTTAAAGAAAACGTTGTTTTTCTGGCATGGATCAATGGCGAATAAAGATATTCTTGTTCAATCAAAGTATACATGTATGGTGACAACACTGGCAAAACTATGACAAAACATACAAAAATGTTATTACATCTGCTGTGAACAGGGCATGTATGTATGAGAATCGGCCGTTATGAGTCCTGAGTGTTCTTTTTTTCACAAATTCTTCAAAAATAATCTTTAGAATTTATAATTTCAGGTGTGATGAATTTGCAAAAGGCAGCAAAGGTGTGACATGAATTCAGAGCAAATATCAAAAACATTCATTTGGAGTCATTCTTACATACATTATAGGATCTCATCAATGTTGCTGTTCTGTTATCAAATCTATTTTCTTGCTGTATTGCAGAGTAACCTGAGCATGCACTCAGCTGGTGTATCGTACCTGCAGCACCATCACCACCACCACCACCATCATCATCACGCCCAGCAGCAGCAGCAGCAGCAGCAGCAGCAGCAGCAGCAGCAGCAGCAGCAGTCCTCACACCCCCACCCACAGACTCCGGCCCACCCCCTGCCAGCCGGACAGCCCCCCCAGCAGCCGCTCTCCTCACAGGTCCCAGCGAGCCACAGCAACTCGGTGGTGCAGGTGTACAGCACAATGCCCCATATGGTGGGGGGTGGTGGTGCAGAGATCCACACCTTGGGTCTGCAGCCTTTCCATCCTGTGCAGGTGAGTGCAGCTCAGCAGCTTAGTATTTTATATATAATAAACCGTTTAACTATAGGCTTTTTGGTGTTGCACAATAAGAACATTTAGCTGATTCTGTTTGTGATTACTAAAGGGCGAATATTAAAGGGATAGTTCAGCCTAAATCAAAACTACATAATTGTGGGTAAGGAAAAGGGAAATTGATTCAGAAGGTTGGAGTGTACGTGGAGCGATCGTATTAATGTCTGCTTTTGCTTTAATAAAGTAGAAAAGGAAACATTTGTATTTTCTATTTATTTGAGGTGAACTGTCCCTTTAAGGAACTCCAAATGATGGCGTATAAATGAACCCAGTCCGAGGAATGAATTAAAAAAAGCAGATATTGAAAAAGTATAAAGATATAATGAAAAACAACTATTCAATGTCAAAAAGTGTAAAAAACCTAATTTCACATTCAAGGAAATACTTAGAATATCAAAAAGAACTTTGAAGGTGGATGAACTGGGCAGCTTTAAAAGTGGTAGTATTGTACAGAAACGTGCAAGATTATCAGACAGAGGAAAGTGCAAAGGCTCACAGTCCAGAATATGAGGAAGACTGAAATTGAAAAGCACTGAGTTTGTGTTTCTCCCTCAGGTGCCAAGTCAGTGTGTGGAGAGCCAGTCCTTCAACACCCCCCCGGTCTACAGCCCCGGGAAGCAGTGCACTAAAACAAAGACCTGTAGCATCAGCACCACCCTCACAGAGCTGGGCGACTTCGAAAAGGTCATCATCCCCAAACGGACAAGGTGCAGCAAAAAGAACCCTGATGGAGCCACAGGTATGAGAGGGAAAAGATCAAAACTCTTGCAAGATCAACTCTGTTTTTAAAGTATGTCGACCCCTATCTTTAAGAGGAGATATTTGAGATGTTTCACAAGCTCTCTGTGTTCTATTCATTTCATAAAAAACGAGTATTGATTAGTTTGGCTTTTAGCACACAGTTTTTGTTAAAATGATGATGCTAGGATAAATACTCCCCCGCTGAATTTCCCTCCTTAGCGGAGCAGCTTAAGGGAAAACTTCCAAAGCTGAAGTGCAACTTCTGTGACAAAATCTTTTCGAAAAACTTTGACCTTCAGCAGCACATTAGAAGGTGAGTTAGAATTCATCCTGGTAGACTCTATCCATCTTATAATAAACGTTGTACACAAAAGTAATGTCAGTAATGACCCTTTTCTGTTCACAGTCACACAGGAGAGAAACCGTTTCAGTGCATCGTCTGTGGTCGAGCTTTTGCCCAAAAGTCCAATGTGAAGAAACACATGCAGACACACAAGGTGTTGAAACCAAAACAATTACATATGCTACACTGATCAAATGTATCAGAGAGAATTTCCCATAAGTACTGCACTAAGTACTAAACAACAGTACTGTCTTTTTGTTAAAGGTGTGGCCTGGGGGTGTGGCAAGCACAGTGTCCAGATTACCAATCACACTGAAGGTGGTACCAGTGTCAGAGGAGGAAGGGGGCGGGGAGCAGCAGCAGCAGCAAGGTGAAGCAGAGGAGGAGGAGCCACAGCAGCAGCACTGTCCGGCGCAAACAGAAGAGGAGGAAGTTCAAACAGGTAATTGGCAATATTCAATTATGGTACTCGTAAGAGTAACAGTAACTGATCCAGTGTCAGATAAGCAGCTCTCACTTCATTACAGAACCACCAGGAAATTTGGAGGAGAGGGCTGCTGAGGCTCAGGCTGATCCGGAGGTCAGCATAGGGCAAGCCACTCGGTCACCCTCAAACGGTCACCCTCAGGACCAGGTGCAGACCAACAACCAGGACCCTCAGTGCCAGGCTCAGTCAGTCCTGGTGATAGACAGCTCCTACCAGTGCCAGTTCTGCGCCAAAAAATTCAAGACCTACTTCCAGCTCAAGTCACACATGACCCAGCACAAAGGGGAGCAGGTGAGTCTGCGTTTGCTAACTTTTTATCTCATGGGATTGATTATCTGACAGAAGAGTGCACAGTGTCTTGCTACAATACATTACCATGAACAATGAGGTCCATAGAGTTTTGCAGGAATGAGTCCTTAACCCGGTAATGAGTTAGCATATAGCACTTATGGATTCACATGTCTCGAAATCATTTTTTTCAGATGCATAAAAAAAGACATGTGGTTTAGACAAGCCTAAGAGATTGTTAAATATTGTAGTTCTACATAAAATACCCCATTTGTGTGTTCTTTGACTGTTCAACGTCATCACCCCATACATTACCCACCTTTTAGTGGTAGTGACGTGAAGTGCTACTGTTATGTAGTTTCTTTAAAGCATAACTTTAGCAATTTACTTTCAAAAATGTTAAAAGTGGTGTTGATAGCTAGAGATTATCCTGCTGGACAAAATTTGTAAGGATTTTAAACATGGGTTTACCACATGTTTAAAATCCAGGGAGCCCTCGCGATGGCGACTTCCTGGTCAACCTACAAAAATACTCATCACTGCACCACTCTACTGTCATGCAATTGTCAAGCATAATTTCAGTCTTTAATTGTTTTTTTATTCATTCATGTTTGTGATATGAAGCTGAGGGTATGCATTAGAAAAAGCATAAGAGTAAAGTATCCTTCATTTGGACAAAATGGGATAATGAATGACCACGTTACCTTCCCTGCAGGTTTATAAGTGTGTGTTGAAGTCCTGCTCCCAGACCTTCCAGAAGTTGGATCAGTTCCTGGAGCACATCAGGACACACCAGGAGCAGCTGACCTACCGCTGCCACCTCTGCAGCAAGGTGTTCCCCTCTCTGTTTGAGCTGGGGGTCCACCAGTACTCCCACTGCTTCTGCCCACAGCAGAGCACGCATAAGGAACCCACCCTCTACAGGTCAGCCACCTCTCTCAGCTCTGTGTGAAAAATTCTCTCTCATTAATTAAGCTCCTAAAGAAAAAACGATGAATCCATTGGTAACAATGCCACATTTTTGCTCTCATCTCACCTCAGGTGTGGGAAGTGTCAGAGCAGATACTCTACCCAGGAGGCACTGGAACAACATCTGCTCAACGCCACACACAACTTTCCCTGCCCTCACTGTCAAAAGGTACAATACACACTCTGTGAAGCTGTCGATGACACCTCTTAAGAAAGCTGTGCTGTGTCTGATTTGTTTTGTCGTTGGCCTTCAGGTTTTCCCGTGTGAAAGGTACTTCAGGCGCCACCTCTCCACTCATGGCGTCGGGGGGAGGTTCAAATGTCAGATCTGCAAGAAAGCCTTCAAGACAGAGCACTACCTCAAACTGCACACACGCATTCACTCAGGTCAGGAGGACTTTCATAAAGCAGGAATTGTGGCAAGTTATAGCAAAGTCAGGGATAGTTCTGTGATATTTAGGACTAAAGTGTACCAAAGGGAAATGTTAGTTGACAGAAATTCTAACTGCTATTTTAATAAATGTTTTGTCAATAGGAAAAATGAGCATGTAATCTCTAAATCAACTAAATCTGACTAACTGCACACTGGTATCTGCTGGTCTAAATTCATTATAAATAAATGTAAAAATGTATTTGCAGCATATAAATTGCACTTTAGCAAAGTCAATGATGACCAGAGAGGCATCTGCTCTTAATCAAAAGATTTCGAAACACAACAAGCCATCTAAGATTTTTTTAACTCGCACCTATTATAGCTTTTGCTAAAATGTTAGCATTTCAATATGGCCAGAGCAAACACTTTAGGCGATGACTGTAAAAGTGAGTGGTGAAAGTAAAGGCTTACTTTTTTTTTTTTATTACATATTTTAGGTGAGAAGCCATACAAATGCTCCCTCTGTGAGGCGACATTCAACAGGAAGGACAAAGTGAAGCGGCACATGCTCATCCACGAACCCTTCAAGAAATACAGGTGTCCCTTCAGGTAACTCATTCAATCGTTTTTTAAGTCTATCATTTCCTTCCCTACCCAACTTGCTTGTGCGTGTCATGTCATTCCATTATTTCCTTTCTTACAATCTTGTTTTTAATTGAAGTTATTAAATGTAATACTTTGTGTTTGAATCAGAACACATGTAGGCTGCACCAAAGAGTTCAACAGACCGGACAAACTCAAGGCCCACATTCTGTCCCATTCTGGTGAGTGAATAATACTAGTGATGTTTTTAAAACAACATTTCTTTTCCAATGTTTTTTATTTCAGTAAACAGATCAACTACAATGTGTATGACTGGGGGTCCCATATTTTCAGTTACATACAGTACGTTAACCCAAAATGCATCGTCTCCTCTCTTCCTCCAGGTATCAAACCCTACAAGTGTCTCTTCTGTCAGAAGGCGTTCAGCCGCAGGGCCCACATGCTGGAGCACCAGCAGTCCCACACAGACAACTACCGCTTCAGATGCTCCACCTGCAACAAGGGCTTCACCAGGCACAGCTACTACAGAGACCACAAGTGTCCCGCGGCAGGAAACGGGACAGGACGTGAAGGAGGGACGGGAGAGGGAGAGGGGGAAGAGGGCGGAGGGGTGGCTATGTCGGAGGAGAACGACGGAGAGGAGGATGGGGGAGGAAGCACAAACGGGGGAGACGATGGGGAGAAGGATGACAGCTCGGAGGAGGAGCAGGAGGAAACACACGGGGAGGAGGAAGAGGAGGAGGGGAGGACTGACGAGGGGTGTCAGGCGGCGCTGACTATCTCCACCATCGAAGGGCAGGAGGACAGAGAAGAGGAGGATGATGGGATGGAACACAGGGCCGTGTCACTGGAGCAGATTCAGAGCAATGACCAAAACTGTCTGCGGCGACCATGTTTGTAGTTTTTGACATTGTTTTCTGAACATGGACCAAACAAACCACACTTTCATGATTTTAAACAAGCCTGGGAATTTGTATCATTATTTGTTTTAAATTAAAACGTTATTTATATCATACACACTGCTTTTACCTTTGAACTCTAAAGAAAGGAGAGTATGTAACCTGGTAGATCTTAAATGCCAAAGTAAGCAGAGGAGCATTGTTTTGTACCTGTGAATAGAAATGTGTGCAAGTTAGGCCACAGTTGTTCATTTAAAATGTCCTAATTTGTATTTGTTTGTATCAAAGGACTAACTTATTTAGTTTTGTCTCAAAGTATACTTGTGTCTATATCAATGTTCTTGCACTTTGAGTAAAAACACTCTCTGGTACTCGTACCATTACACATGATCTGTTTGACGTTCAGTTTGTTTAATTTATGGGTGTAGCCACTTCCCCTCAGTGTCTCTTGATTTTCTACTTTAGTTGGTCATTTTTTAGATTTTTGAAAGAAGCTGATGGAAAACAAATAAAATGGCAAAATCCAAACATTAAATTAGTAATGTAGAGACTATCAGGCTGCTGCTGCTGGAATTTCCCACATTACCACTTCCACATGGTGACATAACTGTTCTTAATCGGATGAAAGGAAAAAAAACATTTTACTTAGAGATACTTCTTTATTTGAGTATTTACATTTCATGCTACTTCGTACTTCTATTCCACTACATTTATTTAATACCTTTAGTTACTTTACAGATTACAGCTTTGATAACACTTAATGCATCAATAATTATAATCAAATCACCTCATATATATTATTCTGAAATGGATCAAGCTGCAGAATGAGTACTTTTACTTTTGGTACTTCAAGTACATTTTGATGCTAATACTTTTCTACTTTTACTTCAGTAACATTTTGAATGCAGAACTTTTACTTGTAACGGAGTATTCCTACACTCTGGTACTTCTACTTTTACTCAAGTACAAGATCTCGTTACTTTCACTTTTACTCAAGTACAAGATGACTACTTCTCCCACCTCTGTTTTAGAGTGATGCACTTGACTTTAATCTGTCACCTGTCTTCACGCCGGTATGAATCTGCAGTCATACCGCACTGACTCAACATGGGGGCGATATGACACAAGAAGGGCATTGTTGCCTACTCAGTTATAGGGCTGCATCTAACCTTAATCTCGATTGTGCCCATTATTTCTTGATTATAATTTTGATCAATAAAAAATCTGAATACGAAAGAAAACGGTACGATGAGAAGAAAAACAAAAGAAGAGATGAGAAGAAAGAAGCACAAAGAAAAGAAGGGACGGTAAATGTCAATGTCTATCAAAACTGTGTGAACTTTACCACGCTTAAAGGTCAATTGAATGTATTCAATATGTTCATGTATTGGTGAATCACTTAGCTTTCCACTTTTATTTTCTTTAGATTTCGTTACTATTAAGTTGTGTTTTTAACTGAATTAAGGAGATGAAAAGCAAGGATTAAAGGATAGCAGGGATGTGAGGGGATGAGAGGATGATGAAAAGATGGTGGCAAAATAAAAAGTCAAATCCTCTGTTGTCATGATAAAACTGAAGTTAGTATTCGAGGAAGTGTCTCAGTTTGTTGCTAAGGTTCATGTTTGCAGTTCATATACTGTATGTGGGAAAATCAAAAGGCAGATTTGAGGCCTACAAAAGATAACTTCAGAAACATAAATAATATAATGAATAATCAATATAAAGGCATTGTGTCAGTGGAAATGGTTCCTATGGTAAAAAAATTATGAAATACTGAATAATTAATTGCGATAAAAAATGCTAATAAAAGTGTTAGATAATTACAAACAAAAAATACTTCTTGTATTGATATTTTACTTTAAAAAAATAAGGGATCATTTAAGATGGATGTTGTTAATGATGGTAAAAAATAAATTAAAATGACAAGAAATAAGAAAAAGGGAGACACAATAATTCATATTAAAATGATTAATTCATTGAAGACACAAAGCTTTTTTTGATTTAATTTATTAAGGTGACAATTTCTATATTACACATCTTTCATGTACATCAGCAATTTAACAGGGAAAAGAAAATATAGTGTTACCATAAACCTCTTATTAAAACCTTTCTTTTTAAAAAAGAACATTTGTTATTGACACCATTTACAACTTGTTTCATATACAGGAGAGTGACAGTGGTTTTAGTTGTACATGAGGGGGAAAAGGCGGTGAATTATGATATTCACATATTTAACTGCTAACTCCCTGGGATTTTTATTCGTGTTCGACCCAGATCAAAACCTCACTCTTCATCAGGGGTAACTATCTGAGGCAACGTTTCATTATGATACATTCGTTATATTACGCTGACTTTGTCTCAGTAGTTGTTATCCATGCTGAAGAAACAAGTGTAATCAGCATATAGCTTTTCCAAACTGTTGCACTTTCTCTTGAAGAACTTGTGGTATGAGTGTGTCCATAGAGTCCATGGTTAATCTCTGCCATTACCATGTGGCTAAAAAAGGATTTGTGATGCCTGAGAATGGAATAAGGCTACCTGGAGGCTCATGACAAACACCATCTCACCACCAAGTTGAAACAAAGAGCCCAGGACTAGATAATTCACATGCTAAAAAGAAACAGAGGGATATTTAGTTTTAAAGTGCAGTGCTAAATCACACCAACACCTGAGCGAGGGCTGCACAATCTGGAAAAATACGCATGGCAATTCTATTTCCAATATATATTACAGACAATGATATTTTTCTATTCAGATTATCACTGAAGGGCTCCTATTATGCTCTTTTTCAGATTTCATGATCGTTTTTTTTATGCTTTAATGTTCAAAAAGATCTTTATTGTTCTTATACTGCCTGTGCTTCAGAAGCTCTTTTCACCCTCCGTCTGAAACCCCAGAGCCCAGTCTGCTCTGATTGGTTAGCTGGCTGGCTTGGTTGTGATTGGTCAACCAATTAGAGATGTTCCGCCCATAAGCCTATCTGGTACAATGTGTTGCAGGCTGGCCACTACAAGCTTGAGTGTTGGATGGTGATTTTGTGATTAAGTTCAGAAAAATGTAAGCACGTTACAGGAAAGGGAAAACCCAAAAAGCACATTTTTAAAAAAGTGATACAAGTATGGTGTGGTTTCTTTTAAGAGGATCTGAACTGAAGAATGCGTTTGCGTTTCGTTGTAGAATACTGTTTCGGACGGGAAATCTCTTCAGCTCCACATCTTTCAGAATATTCTCAAATATGTTGTCTTTACTGATACATTATTGCGCTTACTGCAATTTGGATATTGCACAAGTCCACACTGTGACGTAAACATTTTGTTGATGAATTGTGCTGCCCTAACCTGAGTGTAATTAACTCATTCAAAATGAGCAACAGCACTCCCTGGATTTGTCTTTTTATTTGACTCTGTTACTGATCAATTGTCTGACAACCAAACAAGTCTTTGCAGTTTTGTTCCACATTGTTAATGTATCTGGAGGGGTCTTTTTGCACACATACTTCTGTTGTTACTGAATAGTTCTTGAGATCCATAATCAACTCCACACTAAGAATTAATACCTGAAAACATCTTCAAAATTGAAAAAACTGCCACAGGTATTATTTTATTCTGTGTGTCAGACATACATTTAAAATCAGTGTCTCGGTCTGAAAAAGCAAACTGACATCAGATGGATTTTGACTGTTATGAAGTAAATAGGTAAACTATATTTTGAGTATGGAGGAAAAACAAACATTTTAAATATATCATTTGACAGAGTTCTTGAAAATAAAAAGAGTGTCATTTCATGTTCCTGTTCATTTTGTGGTAGGCTGTCGGGCAATATGTTCACCAATCTCCTTCAAATGCTACATGTATATTTTCTTGCAATTTCTTTTGGATTTTTGCAAAGAATGCATTCAAAAAGTCACTTCAGATTTTATCTAAACTAAAAGAAAAACAAGATTTGGTTTGACTTGCATTTGGTGTTTTTCACTTGCATTCTAAAAATAATAATTTAAAGTTCTGACATTAATCGACGTACATTTCGAGTACTTCAGACATCTCTTAAAATACTTCATTCCCACTAGATTTTTCAGGATCTTGTTTTTATCACCCCGTGAATTAAAAATAACCCTCTGAAGCTAATCTTAACACGAATAACTTATAAAATACTCCCAGAATTCTCTATAATCCAAGACTCCCCCTTCCCATAACAGCGACCAAACTCTTCCCCTATAAAACTAGGGTCAGTCTAATTTCTTTTGTCCACATTTCCCACTACTTTCAAATAGTGGAGGCTCCAACACTTTTCACAATCATCAAGCGATTCACAGATCAAATACTAAAGAACACCGAAAAATAAGTTTCTCTCTTGTTACGCGCGGTTTAGACATGTCGCAAAAATCTCTTTGCAGCACCAAGATTGTCTGTTATTTAAGCATTAAAATGGGGCACGCAACTAAGCTATCTTTTTACATGGTCACAAAAAATCCACTTTAGTCAAGAGCAGAGTGAAAGTGTGAGAGATTTAAAGATGTGATGATCAAAGTCACCGTTTTTCACGATTTTAAATGTGGACATGATAAACAATCTTAGGGCAACAAAGTTTGCTTTTTGGTGAAATTTTAAAAAGGGCACAATGAGTAGGATTTTTCTCAAATGTATAGAAAAATAAATTCTGTCTCATCATCACTTATGAGCTATTAGAAGTGTGTGGATCTGGACCGGGGCTGAATTTAAATGTGTTAACAAAATTCGAACTGACAAATCCTACTCTTTGTGCCTTAAACCCCGTTAAAGAAAAAGCACACCCTCTCAATCTTATCTTAAAATGAACACTTATAGTTATTAAATCATGGTCAAAGTCACAAGACTCTACTTTAAGAACCTGAGCCCTTTCTGGTTTTAAGATTTCAACTGTAGCTCCGTTGCCCCCCGTTGCTCGCCGTTACATGATGAGAGGAGGGGAGATATCCTGCAGATTTTATGGAGGGTGCGTTTTCAGGATCCCATGCACAATTTGCCACACATTCTGAGAGATGGGAGCAGCTTCAGGTTCAGGAGAATACACAATTTTTCACGTACTTATCGAGCATTGAGAGGCCTGCCGCGAGCGGGGCAGACCAAAAATCCCAGCTCCGTAGCAACAACATGCAGGCGACGGTCTCACACACGCACCCGTAGGAGTAGCAAACGGGTGCGTGCGTGCATGCATGAGTAGAATGAAAACACCCGCTTTCTCTGAAGGGGCTCCCTGATTTGAACACTGGTGGTGTTTTTTTCCTTCAGAGTCCTGCACCCACTAATCAAACTCCTCCTGATTCCTCTCACTCCTGTCCGAAGCCTTCCGTCTCCTCGATGGCAAACAGCAGCTTCTCCTTCATTTGCTCATAGCTCTTGTACGGCGGCAAGTCCAGTCTGTTGAAACTGGAAAATAAAGTAAAGAAATATATATATTTTTACTGTACATCAGCTTGGCATCGGCCTAAGTAAGAGTGGAAAGAGCAAGACTCTGAATGAACTACATTCTCCTAATACCCATTCATCTTTGGGCTATGAGGATTTTTCTTGTAGCTGATCCCCAATATAACTACCACCCAAGCTAAGAGACCAAACTAAAGGGGTAAACAATACAAGTTCTTACAATTAACGGCTACAAACAGGCTTAATTGACTAAACAATTAGGCTAAACGTCATCAGATTGGTTCTCTACAGTTTAATATTACCTAAAAGGTGTGCACAGAAGTGGTAATCATCCGGATTAAGAAAGAAAACAACTCCTTACCTTCAAAATATGTCTCCATGCCTGGGCTCTTTATATTCCTTATAAACTCATAAGAGTGGTTTGTTTACGTCCACAAAGTTTTTGGAATAATGTCATGTGACTTCTATTGCTGCCTGTCAGCTTATTACACTGTTGTTGGGTATGCTTTCACTCATTACCTTAAGATGCAAAATAAAAGTATTACCACCTTTTATCTCTTTAGTTTTGACCCCTTTTCCTATCAGGTATGGACATTTTTTATTTTTTACAGTTTGAAGAGGATATGGAAATGTGTTGCGTCACTGGGCTGGATTCCCTAAATCCTCGGATGATGTTAAACAAGCCTTGTTTACTGTCTTGGAGCTAGATTGAATGAATGACTCCTTATTGATCAAGGACATTTTCACTGGTTTGAATACATTTTTGTATTTTGTAGCTTTGTGTAAAATGTATTGAAAAGTTCTATGACCATTTGAGGGCCGTGATTTAAAGCAATTAAAAGTCTGAGCTATCAATAGCATTTTTTCGCTAAGTAACAGTATCGACTCTGGGTTTGATTCACCCCGAGTAAATCTCCTGCAGAGTCTATTGAAGCTTGCATGAACTTACCACGTGTGACTTCTGGGAAGCCAGTTTTCTTTTCCCACCTTCTCGATACAGAACTTCTGTGGACCATTGCTTCCTGTAAAGTAAAAAGAAGAGTTTATTTAATTAATTGAATACACAACAAAGTAGGACTAACACAGTGAGATCCCACCGATACCTAGCTTTACAATCTTAGTAAGAAACTGATGTAAAAACAAACAGACATGTACCTAATAAACATAAGAAATCAATTCAATAAACATGCTTACAGAAAATAAAAACGTTACCTAGGTGCATATTTAATTTACTTTGGAATTATTGCACAAAGTCATATATACTGATGCATTTACCCATAAGGTCAGCAAAGCCTCCGACAGGTAGGCGACAGGTTCCTGTGACAAACTGCAGCAGCCTCATCCTCTTCTCATTGTCCGCCTCCTTTATGAACTGTGGGACGAAGAGGCAGGCTGGTTAAAACACTTAAATGCCCAGGACAAATTATACAATCATACATTATATATACATCAATTTTGCATTGTATTAACAGCATAACAAATAAAAGTATTGAAAATGAGTAGAGAGAGGGTGGGTTACACTCTTTCTCTTGTTTGTTTGTTTTTTACCAATAATGAACAGACAGATTAATCATAAACCAAAAGGGTGAACCATCTAAAAACTGATGATAAACTGATCAAAATGATTGGCTTGCTTCCTCAATGCAATGATTTCAAAACATAATATTGAAAACTCTACGTATAGTAAATGATGACCATTCCCTTGTATGTCTAACATGTTTTTGGACTGACACCATTTCTTACAGAGTTAAGTTGCAAGACATCTCAAAAATGTATATTAATGGTCATAAATCCCTCAAAGATGACCATATTAAGACTCTAAGGAAAACCACGCAAAAATACATGTAAATATTTTGTATCAAATGCTTTTGACATTTCAAGATTACAGTCCGAATTTTGGGGCGAAACTCCCAGATTATCATCTTATCAATATATCTAGGAAAGCCCCCAGTCTATGGTTTGCAGTTGTAAAGTTTCATAAAGCTGTATTTATCATAACACTCACAACAGGTCATTTTATTAAGTGAGGTCAGGTTGCAAAAAATTGGCTAACATTGAGTCCTGAATAAAGTCAGCGTTCCTGTCATACCAAAGATATGCAATGGAGAAATGTAGCTTTTTAAATGTGGTGAAAATAACTAATTTGTACAGCATGCAAATATCACTGCATGATTGTTTGCCTGACCTGCCCCTGTGGATCTTTTTGTTGATAAATATGGTAAATAAAGTTTATTAGGTGAGTGCTGACCTGCCAGAACCAGACGATCTGTTTGCTGCTTCGAGCATAGTGTCTGTAGATGGTGTTTTTCTGCCAGTCTGCGAGGTCGATCTCCTGCATACCACACAGCATCACCTGTAACCAGACACAAGGTATTTATATTTAAAGATTTGATTATTCATCTAAAACTAAAGCTGTTACGTATAGTTCAGCACAAACGTAGAGTTCAGGGTGTGCATTCAAGATGTTAGGCAGGGTGAGGTTGAATCAAGCTCTTATGTGCAGCTTCTTCTCTACCTCGAGCTCTTTAGCATCAAAGTACTGCAGGTACTGCTGAGGGAGGACCTCGTTGAAGCCTTCAAAGAAAGCCTGAGTCTGCTCCTCCACTCCTCGGGACAGCCTCCACTCTGCTACCAGCCTGCGGGGGGGAGACAGAGGCACACACACACGTTACACTCCACTAAAGTCAGCAACACTTCGCAACACAGTATAACCATGCAGACATAATATCTGTGTTAATTATTAAAAGCTGAAAAAAAAGGCTGAGTGAACTTGATAGATATTTTACCTGATGTACTCCTCCTTGTTCTCCTCTGTCACCAGGAGCTCTCCCCCGTCTGGTTTCAGCTCATGGGTGGAGATCTCCCCGAGGATCTCTTTGTCGACGGAGAAGAACATCTCCAGCCCGCACTCCTCGATGTTGTTATCCCTAAAGAGTTAACACACTCTGATCATTTATATGATTTTGGAGATGAAACAGATTATGTTTTAAAATCCATTCATTTAAGGATTTGTCTCCAAATTCAAGCAAAAAGTTAATACTTTAAAAATGATTGTTACTTATTTTTGCCGTGTTCAAATTAATCTCACTTTACTTGACTTGAGTACAGTGGTCTAATATGTGTGATAGCAGCATAATTGCAGACTCCTTTGATCTGTGACGGATTGGTGCATTTTGTATTGGTTTGATAGAATTAAAATAACTTAAGCTCTTCTTGGAATCTCCCCAATAAGAACATTAGAGGTTAAAACTGTTTTTCTTGGGTAAAATATGTGTTCAGGTTGTGATATCAAACCTAGATTTGTTTTTCCTTAAACAGCCCAACCGGATTGTGTGTGTTTATCTGCTGTAATTTTCCCTGAAGTTTTCCTAGCATTGAGATATATAAACGCATTGTCATTTCAGGTGTGTTTTTGCTCTTAAATTCCTTGTTTGCGACGTTTCTAGCTGTACTATAGTATAGTCTGATCCATTTTGCAGACTTGACTCAGACGCTCTCAAAGGCTTATGATTTAGCCTGGATTAACCATGGATTGTGTGACCAAATGGACGTTCTGAGCCATAGTCTGACATCACAAAATGAGATCATCCACAAACACAAGGAATACATTCAACAAGACGTGGAAAACTAGTCAAGGGTGTCTGATACGTTCAGAGTGTAAATCTGAAAAGTCGACTTACTTGATCCACATGAGTGAGTTGTAGAACTCCGGGTCGATCGACTCCAGGTCTTTGAGGGCCAAGGGCTTGTTCAGGATGCGCTTGTAGAATGGCAGTGAGAAACCTGTGTCGATGAACTTGCCGTGGAAAAGAGCCTGACGGACAGAAATACACAATGCTTTCTTTGTAATCTGAGCAGTACCAAACCCTTAAACTTAACAAATGCATTAGCCGAAAAATGTTAACGTATAAAACATGACTCACCATGGCAATGAAGCGTCCGATGAACTTGAAATACTTAAGGTGGTCAGGGTTGATGTAGGAGGCGGGGTTAATCTGGAGGCAGTAGTTATCTTTACCGGCATATTCAAACAGGCAGTACATGGGGTTCAAAACTTCATGGGACAACAGGAAGAACCACTCCCTGCAAAAGAGGAGAACAGAGTCTTGAGAAAAGGGCGGACTCAAACAAGACCGGAAACACGATCCAGATGATTATTGAGAGGAGGACCAAGTCAACTGCGATAAGATTAGACTCAGGATAAGACTCAGGATTACATATTCACAACCATTTACGATAAGCCATCTAATTTACCTGGCAACGCCTCCGTAGTCGAGGCCTTCTTCTCCAGGGAAGATGATCCAAAGCCTCCTTCGCAGGTCTTGAGCGTTGAAGCTCATAATCTAAAATAGAGACAATGAATTTAGAGTGGGGATGTAGTGACTGTATTGCGCAACAGTAGCCTATTGCAGTTTTCCACAAGAGCAATCCCAACAGCATCTGATTAATCATAAAAATGATGGGAAGTGTAAAAGCACAACTTCTTGTAGTAACGTAAACTTCGTGTGACATGTTTGGCACACTCTACCTGCTGGAAGGAGTCCTCAAACAGGGTTTTCCTGGTTACGCTGATCTTGATGTGTTGAGGCATTGACAGTTGCTGGTGAAAAGGGGAAATATCAGAAGCGCTCAACAAACATGATTTCTAGACGACACAGACTGCATTGAGCAAGAGTGTGTATGACAAGACTCAAAGGACCTACAATCACAAAATCATAAGTTTTATAATTCTGGGGACTCAAATTGGGTTTTGTGACAGTTAATAAAAAATAGAATAGATACATATATAAACATTAGAAGTTTAAGTTAAGATGTGCAATAAAAACACAATATAAACATAATGAAATAAAGATAAATGTATATAAACTAAAAAAGTGAAAATGTTCAATCAAACATAAAATACTCTTTAAATGAACAGCAAATGCCTAAAAAAGATAAACACAACATAAATGTATTTATTTAAACATAAGAAGTTATGTCCCAAAAAAGATAATACAATTATTTTTTATATAAATTGAAATAATATATATAAACATATATTATTCAAAGAAGTTAAAGTAAAAATGTGTAATATAAAGACAAAATAAAAATATTTATATAAACATAATAAATTACAGTAAAATTTCCCCCCAAAAAAGACACAAATAATAACATAAAAGGTATTTATATAAACATATTAACTTAAAGCAAAATTCCAAAAAGAAATAAAAGACAACACAAAAGTTTATATAAAGATGAGATGTTATGGTTAAATGTCCACATTGTACTACAAAATCATAAATACAATATCATATTCTAAATAAGGCGTACATTTACCAATGCTTATATCACAGCTGGAAAAGAAAATATGGGCTCAAAGAAGAACTTCACTTAAAGTATAAGTAAACAGTACCCATATTAAAGCGTGCACTGTTACGACTCTTACCTGGCACCAGAATCGGAAGTACTGTACTTTGGCTTTAAAGTCTCGAACGTAGGTGATCTGAGGTCCGTTTTCACTGTGAAGGCAGTGAAGACAGAAAGAGTTTCAATATTGTTAGACCTTAAAGCCGAAGCGTATATTTTCCCCTGTTGTTAAATTGTTATCTCCTCCTGTGTTTTTGGACGGGTTTGCGTGTCTGATTGTCAGCAGAAAGAAATACTATAGCCACTTTTATGAAACTTGGAAGTGTGTTGAGGGAAAATGTTTTCCTAGGCCTCTGCTTTTTACCCAGGTAATCACTCTAGTCCTATAGTCAATGTTCACGCACCTGACCTCGACGCGCTACTGTCTCCCATCGCCAGCACTCGGTTTTGCGACCTCGCTTGCCTCTTTCTCTCTTCCCTTGAGAAAAGTTTTGTCTAGAACTAGATAAATACTTTGGATTTGGTGTCAGTGTCTGCTATCAAGTCGCGCTCTCCTGTCTTCTCATTGTGTTTTGAGTCCTTGCTCCAGAACTTTCCATTACAACGTGGACCAAGGACGGATTCATGCAATTTTAAACTGAACGCAATCCCGTTGCATATATACGGCTAATATTTCACTTTTGTTTCCTTCGTGAGGTATGTCATTTGGCCAAAGTGTACGCATGTGCTCTCATAGTGACCTTCTTGTAAAAAAAAGGCATAATAACACACACAAATGTGCAAGGTTGTAAATATCTTAAAGGTTAATTTGTGTTAACATGCCTGTCAGTTCATATTGTCACATTCACCAAGCTGGTTTTTCCACCACTGTAACCAAAGCAATTACTCTCAAGTCTTATTATCGTCAGAACTTATATTCATGACTCAACTGAGGTGCTACATCTGACAGAATACCACGTCAGGATAGTGCATCACAGGTTGTAAAAATACAAGAAGGATTTTAGAGACAGTGACTCAGTTGGTCAAAGATCTGTGTAAACGGTTGTATCTGGTAGAATAGAACTACCTGCCAATACAAGTAAAATACTTTGGGTTGAAAAAACCACATTAGCAATAGGTAAACATGTTGTTTTTCTTTGTTACTCATTCATTTCTGGCATGCAGAAGAGCTGGAAAGACCAAAGCCAGAATGTTAACGGCAGTCTCTTCTGGCAAAATGTATCCAAGAAGGAGCTACCATTAGTTACTTTAACCAACCCACTGTGCCTTTTCACAATCTAATCTATCATTTACAGTCATCAAACATTGGAATATGCTTCCAGCTGATCTTAGAACCTGCACAGTTTTTCATACTTCTTCCCAAAGTGCAGAAAAAAAAGATTTTAGGCCACCAGTCCAGCCAACATTAATGTTGCTGACATTTGAGATGTTAGTTTAAATGAAAAGTACAATTATATTTGTATTGACAGATGTACTATCATTTCTATGTAATGCATCTGTATTTGTTTGGTTTCATTTGTTAGTGTCATAGGCATTATGAAATGTTTGTTGATTGTCATGTGTGTAGCTGCCCGGGGACTGATGGAATGCTTTTAGCTACAAATAGCATATTTACATTGCATTATTATTTACATTCTATATTTTATGCATGGTCCTTGTTCAACATAGATATATAATAATTATTATTGATACCTTGAAGACAAAACGTAGATGAACGCTTGTGAGTTCTTATTTTCTGCAATAATCCAAAAGCCAATGGAAAAATCCCATTGGCTTTTTTACTTACAAGTATGACTAAAAAAATGTGTCATCACCGCACCACTTTTTGGTTAATGTTTAAGTGAACAGTGAATATTTTAAGGTAGGAGACACAAAATGGCAGAGGACATACAGTGACGATTTTCCAGTGCGAGGGTCGATGTACGTGGTCGTTCTCCTGTTGTGATCCACGAAGTAGGGAATACCGTCTACAGTGAACCTCATCTCCCAGCCCTCAGGGAGAGGCTTGTCATTCAGCAAACTGCAAAAACAAAACAAGATCAACAATAAGTGATGGACTGTTTCAGAAAAACCTAATATAATGCAGCAAACAAAAGTAGGTCAGATAATGCTGGTGCTACATGCATTATACTGTATTATAATCTTCCTCTAAAATGGTTTTCCAATATTCGTACTAACCCCTGTGTTCGTGGGTCCTCCCACTGTGTTGCTCGCGTAGGGTGATGTACAAAATAAACTCTGCCAGTGGAGTCTGTTCTCTTCTCTGAAAGGACACATTAGCAAAAAGACAAACATTTGAACAATTACTTACTATTATTATCGACAACGTGTATACCATCAAAGCTATTTAGGGTTCCTGATCCATTTTAAAACAATCTTTAAATGCAACATATCGATCATTATGCCACTAGGGGTTTCAACTAAATTGTTTTAGATTAAAATTCAGTGTTTGGCCGATGCAGTTGCAACTTATGTTGTCAGGTTGTTTCTCTGATAAGGATCCAGACGTTAAAATTAACATGGAGAGTTAAACCGGTAAAAACACTGACTAAAGCAGTTTCATCTCAACTGATCTCAGAATCAACTTAAAATCATAGAATCCAATGACTCAAATCCATCACATAGTTAAAACATATAGTGAAAAACAACCTCGAACAAAAAATTGTAGCATTAAAATGTGGTTGAAGTCTTTTTGAGACTGAAAACTGAAGCATGAGCAAAGGAGAGATTCCTCTTGGTTTGAAACATATCTGGTAATGTAAATACACAACTCAACATCATATACATGATTCTAATTGTTCTTCAACTAGAAACTGTATTTCACCGATATCTCTGTTCTCTAGCAAACACTACAGATTTAGCAGTTCATATGCAGAGTTGTTGGCCGACAAACAGCAGAGTGTGGTATCGTTTGTTTGCTTGATGAGTGTTAGGATTCATTATTGGAAGCTTATTTTCTTAAACAAACAACAAGTTTCTATATTATCTCTAAAATAATAAGAAAAGTAAGTTCTTCTGAAACAGATTAGTATATTTTAATAAATAAGAGGCTCAGCTAGATGATACTAGCTAAATAAATGGTGCATTTAACGGTCCCAAGCCGGTGTACTAAAATTAAAAAAGCTTTAAAGGATCTTACCCCATCCATGTGGCAGAGGCCCGAGAGGATCAAACTCCTTATTCTGAGTGGCTGAGACCTGCTCTTGTAGCTGCACAGCACAGAGAAAGAATATTTAGTATAAATCTCAAAGCACCATAAAGACATCTATAATATTTTTAATATGATGTGAATAAAAACAAAAGTGACTTCACATAAAGAAACATAAAATAAGGGAAAGGTCAGACTATTGATAAATATCAGTAACATTTTAAAGCCCGTTGGTTGTTGGTTGTTGGTTGGTGTTTGTCATTAACCTTAGGACCCAAACATACTGTAAACCTAACATCAGCATTAGAGGAATTTCCAGTAAAAACCTTTACATTTTGTAAACTCATGGGGGTGACAAATGTTTGTTTCACAGAACAACACGGAACAGTTCAAAGAACAAGAAAAGAAACGACATAAAAATGTGCACCAATTAACTAATATTGCAGATGAAGAGGCTGCCATGTTCAGGACTCTGTAACTGATCAGATTGGGAGTTGAACCGCCAACCTACCATTTCTCAAGTCAAGATTCTACAGTTTGAGCCGCCCCTATTCCAGGTAATAAAGACCTATATTACCATATAGTATCATAAAACACAAAGGAAGTCCTCACCCCGAATATGAACCTCTGGTTGAACTGCTGCATGTGCCCCTGCAACTGGCTGCGCTGGTGCTGCCATTGCTCGTAGTTACGCACCGTCTCCATGGTGGGGCGCTGCCACGTGGTGGTTCGGGTCATGTGATCGACAAAGTAGACCCGCCCCATCTGGTCGACTCGACGCTCCCAGCTGAGGACCAATACATCGAGGGAACACAGCAGGAGAAAAGTGAGCAAGGTTAAAAACAGAAGACTCTCAAAGTCATTCTGCCATATTGAAACCATTGAACCCATTGAAGAGGAGGAGGAAAAGAGCAAACGTGTTAAGGAAGACAAGATGGTGGTATTGCAGACACCCTACCGGTATAATGGGGTGTATGGAAAAAGCTTGGATGATTTAATGCGTCAAGGCTTCAGAATGAAGTAAATAATCATATATAGAATTTGATGATTTATCAGGACAAACAGCATTAAAAAACAACGTGTAAAATAACTATTTTATGCCAATCGAAGTTACTTTGTAGCAGTTTCTGACAAAGGTGTGAAGTCTCTTAACTCTGAAAACTCTTACAGTGACTAGTTTTTGAATATTATTAAATATACATTTATTACATCTCCTGTAAATGTTTTCTGTCTGCCAGCATCAATTAATTCCAAATTGTGATGATGATGATGATGATGATGATGATGATGATGATGATGATGATGATGATGATATGTGGCTAAAGAAAACATTGAGGATTTCTGTGAGAAATTGTCCAAGCTGTAATGAATTGCGCTATATGTCATTTTCTAAGGGTCTCTCATTCAAAACAATAACAAAAGATGGAGTTTGGTGGCGTTTTCATGTAGCAAGGGATCATGGATCATCATTAGGATATTTTTGTATACTTTTCAGGAGGTTTTAAACGGCAGCTGAATTATCCACATGCCCACTCCTCTCCAAATCAAAAGGATTAAATATGGCTTGGATACACTAAAAGCAGTTGCACATTAAAAATGGCTTTTTTTGGGGCTATGCTTGTTTCTCTGATCATTTGGGATCCAGGTGTACTAAAATACATGGATAAAAATGCATAAGATCTCAAAAGTGTGGCTTAAAACAGGATGAATAAATCTGTTGATAAAGGACAACTTCAACACTGATGCATGTGCAAAGGGGTTATGAAACTTTTGTGTTACTTTGATAAAAACTAAGTATTTCTTTGACATTTTTTGAAACTTTTGGGAGGAGGATTTTAAACAAGCATGAGCCATTGTCTATTAACTTCTAAGATGGAGAGACCCGTTTATTCAAAAGTTCCTTTCCTATGAAAACATCCGATCAACTTCAAACAAAAGAACAATCCGTCATTAAAAGAAAATCAAAAAAGGGAAGGACGTTTTACCCAGGGGGCAGTGGTTCAGGGCGTTCCCACGCTGTTCTCTTTTCCACGTGATCCACAAAATACACCCTGCCGTTCTGATCCACCCTCTGCTCCCACCTAGATAAACATGACGATAACATCGAGGATATCAGGTGATGGTGCTTAGCCCTGGCCGTTAGGGTGATGTATGGATGTAAACACATTCACAACATGATTCAACCTAATACAAAGCAGCAGATAGCCAGTGAAGGTCATGATGCTGTCACAATGACGCACTAAAAGAGCTCTAAGGAGAATTTGAGGAATTACAGGCTGAATGAAACCCAATAGAGACAACAAGAGAAAAGATGGTGACAAAGGCAGAGTAGATCATATCTACACACAGAAGGGGAACATGTTGCCCCTCTCCGTAATAACAGTTTATCATAAGGCTGAAACATAACTCTACCTGCATATATCTCCCTTGTGCCTGCTCCTGTACATGGTCTGTGTCTGATTTGAGATATTTGTTTGGATTTAAGTGATGTTAGATGTGTTATCTAAACCAAAGCAATTGGTAATCCCACGATCCTCACGCTCCGAGATCCTCTTTATCCACACAGGAAATATTAAACGCTCAATAAACTTTGCCTCAGTGCTGGAGGAAAAGTTGAGTTAAATCACTCAAAGCTGACCCAATTTGCAAAACACCCGTCAGACTGTAATCCTCCTCCGAGTGATTCATCAACTACTTTTCCTTCTTGAACTTTGTACTGCTTAAGTTTGCGTTTTTTAAGTTTTCGTCGTCTCAATTCATTATATAACCTAACAACATATTTATAAAGTTGTCTGGCACTTTAATACTTCTATTGCACAATAAACCTGCATAAATGAATATCGTTTAACTTTACTTTGACCCAAACCTTCCTAAGTTCTTCTGCAAAGATTATTAAAGATGGCTAACCCTGGGGGCAGGGGCCCGGTGCTGACAGCGGGGACCCTCGGAGTGACAGCAGGGGTGGCGGGGGGGGGCGCTGCTGGCTGGCTGTCTCGCAGCCCCGGCACTGGACGCTGCTGTAGAGTTCCTCTCCGAGCCCGCTGATGGACTTGATCCTGGCGCCGGTGAAGGTCCTTGGGCCGGTGAAGGTCCTGAGGCCGGTGAAGGTCCTGGGGCCGGTGAAGGTCCTGAGGCTGGTGTTCGAATCGGTGTGTCAGAACCTGACTGACCATCACTGCCGTCAGCTGTTGCGGAGCCACTGCTAGAAGATGCTGAGGAAAGAATCAGACATTGTGGAGAGTTAAATCATTAGACCATGACGGCCATAGAGTGGTGCAGTGATGATGTGTTTTTGTTTGCCGACCCAGAAGTTAGAATTTCTCCCTCAACGAAAGCCACTGGGATATTTCCACTGGATTTCATAGGAAAATGAAATATGTGGCAAACACATATCTAACATCTAGCTTTTTCTAGAAAAATGTGGTATGATGCGCTAGCGTCACTTCCGGCCAAAATAACGGCTTGCCCACTTTAAAGCAAAAATAAATATGGATTTGGTATGAGGGGGGACGCCAAAAGTAAGAGGGCACAGTGTCCCTGTTACCCGGTTTAGACAAAACCCTGCTTACACGTCGTGTTCAGCAGGATAATCTCCACATATTACCATATATATCATATGTTATATTATATAAACCACTTTTGTAATAATCAAGGTGTCAATGCAATCAGAAGTAAAAGGCTAATGTGATGCTATAAACAAATTACATCAGGGTCACATGACTCCATATCAACTGCTGTTAGCAACTGCTGTTTATAGGCTTCGTAGAAACTTCAGACTTTCAAGGGGGGTATTTACCAAGTTAATGCAAGTCATCAACTCTTTATCAGGCAGTTAACCAGGAACGCATTAAAAAAAAAAACATGATTTTAAGATAAGAGAGCCCAGAAGGGCTTAAATGCTAACTCATTTCTGGGTTTGGGTTATTCCTGCACCATTATTTTGCAGAAACACCAGAATGATGGAACAAAAACACAAATGTTCATCAAAGCGGGCTGAAGATCTATTGTTCCCTTCACAGACACATTGCCGCCATATTATTTGTGCTTTTCCTCAGTGTTGCCTTGTATGACTCACCTACATGACATGTTTCCTCATATTGTTTGTGCTAGCATTTAGCTAGCAGGTAAATGCTTGACCTCAATTATTATATGACAGACTACACAGTCAGTGCAGGAAGAACAGCACTCAACCTTTGCTTCCCCCCCTTTCTTAGTTGAAAAGTGTCAAGAAGGAGAGCTTTCTTCAGTAAATGTCTGACCTGGTGAAGAGGCTGGTCTGCGCGGGGTTGGAGGGGGAGGTCTGGAGGGCCTGGGGGGTCGGAGAGGCCTCGTGCCCCCTGAAGACACAGAGGGAGAGCCCGCGCTGTGCACCGACCTCCGTCCACTGGGAGAAGACCTGTGCTCGACGCCGTCCACGCTCACAGCAGGGGAGCTGTCTCGACTCCGCCTGTGAGCAGGAAGAGCACACAGAGATTAATAAAGCAGAAAAAAACTTAAACTACAAATATGACGGAAGTTCAAATCTACTAAAGTTACTGCACCTTGTGACATGATCCCCATTGGGTTGGGATTCCCCGTTTGAAGTACCTGAAGTAGAAACATAACACAAATCAAATTTATATTAAAATAGCTTCAAGTGTAAGTTCCTGATTGCATACATTTACCATACACCAAAATGTCCCTTTTAGAACCCATGGAATCCCCCTATTCTTTCTAAGGTTTTTCCCTAAGAAAGAATAGGGGGATTCCATGGGTTGTCTTTTTGTGAAAATTCATAAAAACGCATCAAAATCAGTTTGTTGCTAATCATTGCCATATATCAGACTTTAAAACAATCACCCCTAGCATATAGTAAACTGAAAATAATTCACTTTGTTTACATAAAATACAACCGCTGCATTATTTAAACACACCCTCCCGCATTTAAGGAGTTATAATTCAGAATATTAATGAATGAAAGTGAAGGCAGTTTAGGATAAAAGATATTTAGTTATTTAACAACATTTTAAATGGTGAGGCACTAGGATTAATGATATATTGATATACAGTGGGGCAAAAAAGTATTTAGTCAGCCACCAATTGTGCAAGTTCTCCCATTTAAAAAGATGAGAGAGGCCTGTAATTTTTATCATAGGTACACTTCAACTATGAGAGACAAAATGAGAAACAAAATCCAGGAAATCACATTGTAGGATTTTTAATGAATTAATTGGTAAATTCCTCGGTAAAATAAGTATTTGGTCACCTACAAACAAGCAAGATTTCTGGCTCTCACAGACCTGTAACTTCTTCTTTAAGAGGCTCCTCTGTCCTCCACTCGTTACCTGTATTAATGGCACCTTTTTGAACTCGTTATCAGTATAAAAGACACCTGTCCACAACCTCAAACAGTCATACTCCAAACTCCACTATGGCCAAGACTAAAGAGCTGTCAAAGGAGACCAGAGACAAAATTGTAGACCTGCACCAGGCTGGGAAAACTGAATCTGCAATAGGTAAGCAGCTTGGTGTGAAGAAATCAACTGTGGGAGCAATTATTAGAAAATGGAAGACGTACAAGACCACTGCTAATCTCCCTCGATCTGGGGCTCCACGCAAGATCTCACCCCGTGGGGTCAAAATGATCACAAGAACGGTGAGCAAAAATCCCAGAACCACACAGGGGGACCTAGTGAATGACCTGCAGAGAGCTGGGACCAAAGTAACAGAGGCTACCATCAGTAACACACTACGCCGCCAGGGACTTAAATCCTGCAGTTCCAGACGTGTCCCCCTGCTTAAGCCAGTACATGTCCAGGCCCGTCTGAAGTTTGCTAGAGGGCATTTGGATGATCCAGAAGAGGATTGGGAGAATGTCATATGGTCAGATGAAACCAAAATAGAACTTTTTGGTAAAAACTCAACTCGTCGTGTTTGGAGGAGAAAGAATGCAGAGTTGCATCCAAAGAACACCATACCTACTGTGAAGCATGGGGGTGGAAACATCATGCTTTGGGGCTGTTTTTCTGCAAAGGGACCAGGACGACTGATCCGTGTAAAGGAAAGAATGAATGGGGCCATGTATCGTGAGATTTTGAGTGAAAACCTCCTTCCATCAGCAAGGGCACTGAAGATGAAGCGTGGCTGGGTCTTTCAGCATGACAATGATCCCAAACACAACGCCAGGGCAATGAAGGAGTGGCTTCGTAAGAAGCATTTCAAGGTCCTGGAGTGGCCTAGCCAGTCTCCAGATCTCAACCCCATAGAAAATCTTTGGAGGGAGTTGAAAGTCCGTGTTGCCCAGCGACAGCCCCAAAACATCACTGCTTTAGAGGAGATCTGCATGGAGGAATGGGCCAAAATACCAGCAACAGTGTGTGGAAACCTTGTGAAGACTTACAGAAAACGTTTGACCTCTGTCATTGCCAACAAAGGGTATATAACAAAGTATTGAGATGAACTTTTGTTATTGACCAAATACTTATTTTCCACAACAATTTGAAAATTAATTCATTAAAAATCCTACAATGTGATTTCCTGGATTTTTTTTCTCATTTTGTCTCTCATAGTTGAGGTATACCTATGATAAAAATTACAGGCCTCTCTCATCTTTTTAAATGGGAGAACTTGCGCAATTGGTGGCTGACTAAATACTTTTTTGCCCCACTGTACATACAAACATCTTGCTTGATTTTTCCATAACCATGAACTTCAAGCAACTAAGACATGATATTGATAGAATAAAAAAAACATTTGGAAATTAGCTCATTTCTCATTTTCCTTAGATTTTGGACTAAATACATGCATCTGAATTGCTTTTTCATATGACAAATAAACCTAAATTTGAGAATATTCTAACAGGCTTTGGCTCTGTGACTCACTGTGATGGTCGGCCTCTGCAGTGGCGAACATCTCTGGGTCGACGGTCATTCCGTCCAGGCAGACGGAGAGGTCTCCCACCACATCGGACTGGTCTCTGTCTGCACACAGCTGTAAGGTCTGCACCACCTCAGAAACTACATAGAGACCACAAAAACACAAGACGGTCCGAGTGAGACAATGACAAGTGAAATATTACGCCTGCTTTTAATGATGCACGCATAACTTGAGAAATTAGCATTCTCCGACTGTAGGTAATGCAGTTAGATTGTAAACCTTAGGAAATACTCTGTTTGGTAAGTTACCATTAGGTTGACATCGTAGCAACTCAGGGATCACAGAAAATACCAACTGTATTGTATATTTTAGTGTCATCATTAGGGAGATGACTTTTACACTTTAAATTATAATAAATTATCCAAATACATGAGAATAATTACGGTTAGGGATGCTGTTTGAGTTCTGGCTAAATGTTTGTACTACATTGTTAAAAACACCAAACATTTCCAATGACTAATTATTTATTAGAACAGTTACGTTTAGCTTAGTTTAGATTATTTGTTTATAGTGTTGTGGATAGTCCCCATTAATCACCTGTCACAAAAAACAGTAAATGGGGCAGCTTTAGCCAGCATTGCTCATTTCCAGCTGTCGTCCCCAGCCAGATGATAATAGACACCCTTAATCACAATACATCAACAGCATTAGTTAAAAACACAAATAAGTGTGTTTTCCTGCTTTGGCATGGAACATGAATCAGCTATTTGACACTATGAACCCAGAGCTCTGTCCTAAACACCGTTGGACAGGGTCCAAGAATAATAAATAACCTAAATATCTAACGTGGCAAAAGGCGATGACAAAAACCAGCTACCTATTACAGGATCTTTAAGTGGAATGCCTTATTGATATATATTCTTTACTCTTAAAAAGTCAGATAAACCACATGTGTCGGCATTAGAACACTTCCTGTTTTTGAGGGTTCACTCATTTAAAAAGAAGCCTCAAATGTTTTCTTTCAAATTAGAAGTTGCCTTCAACATTTTGTCATCTACCACATCAGATACATCTCAGATAAACTTTTGCCAAGACTTCTCGTGTTCATTCTACATTTGTGAAATAAATGAACGAGGAAGCGGGTAGCTGGTAGTAAGCCTCTTTCTCAGGAAAACAAAAGGAAACACCCCTACACTCGGAGATAAACCAGGGCATGCACTGTTTAGCATCAGAGTCCTTGAATGAATGCCTATGGGATTCTTAGACCAATGTGTGCCTGATTACACATTTCTAAAGAAAACACAACTTTAGGGATGTCATGGGAACCAAAAGGTGCAAAAGAGTAAATTATAACACTAACATGATCTGCTAAATGTAGCCTTATGAAATTAATTTTAGCTGAGCAACCTGAATAAATACATCTGTTTGAATGCATGATTCTCACTCACTTTTCATTTCGTTAGACTTGAGCGTGTCACTGACGTTCAGCGTGGCTATGCCCAGCAACACGTCGGATTTCAGCGTCTGGTGACTCCACACGCGGAACACCAGTTTGCTGAATGGAGTCACAATCCTATAGAAATAAACAGTTCAATTTATTTGAGCAATGCATTGATACTATCGGAGGACCGATGTACACAGAGGATCTGATTTCAGATAGCCCTCTGGGGGCTTACTGTCAGGACTTCACTGACAATCAGTTTCAAGCTGAGAGGCCTTTCACTGAGCAGCACTATTTCTCTCCTTTTGGCGAGGTACTGCTAGTCCCTTAATCACAGCTTACAAAATTAGATTCATCTCACAGTTCACCATCATCCCATTTTAGAGGCATTTACTTTAAAGGAGCCCTATTGTGCTTTTTGGGTTTCCCTTTCCTATAGTGTGTTGTATAGG
Source organism: Eleginops maclovinus (assembly GCF_036324505.1). Lineage (NCBI taxonomy): Eukaryota > Metazoa > Chordata > Actinopteri > Perciformes > Eleginopidae > Eleginops > Eleginops maclovinus. Next base: position 6,950,689 of record NC_086349.1, on the reverse strand, counting down.
TTTTTGTGCATTTAAATGGTCAGCAAAGGCTAAAATTCCCAAACTCCCTGCAGAGGGAGTGTCTCTCCCACACACTCCACCCCCCCTGCCTGTAATGCATTGATTGGATTCCTTTATTTACTTCCGTATGATAATAACATCACCATGTAACAATGTGATAGGCTAAGGGGAGGGACATATCAGGCGGTAGCCTAATCACAACAGAGCCAGACAGTTAACCAATCAGAGCAGACTGGGCTCTGGTTTCAGACAGAGGGTGAAAAGAGGTGCTGCAGCTCAGGCAGTATGAGAGAAATAAAGAGGTTTCTGAACATTAAAGCATATAAACATGTCACAGTAGATGCACAAAATACTTATCCCGATAATCTTAGACTTCTTAGTTTCCTCCCTATCTATATTTTCTAAAGGTAATTACAGAGGAGTTAGTTCATGTATCATTTATAGCCTGGTCGGGTCAGGTCTGATTACAACCCATAGTAAACACTTGTTACACAATAAGTAGGCCACCTTGAAGCATTCTATATTGGGAAGGTCAGAAGATCCTTGAAAGGCTAAAATTAAGAGGACATGATGTGTCAATATGTAGGACTGCATGAAGTCTTGGGTTGTGTGTGTATCTGCAGTATTAATTAGAAATAGGATTCCTGTAGATGAACTGGACACACTCTCTCACCACTGTGAGGCATTTTATATTTAAGTGCCAACCACTAAGAGATAGCATCTATCTATTAAACTGTACACACCATTATCCTTAACTCGAGAGTTTAACTACAGAGAAAAAATCCTTCCTGAATTCCTGGTGACTCACTGGAAACTGCTGGAGGCCCAGCGTCTCGATCGGAATCATATGTTACACCGGCAATTTCATACAATAATAAGGGAGTCTGTGTTTCTATGCATTGGAAGAACTCTTCAACGTCTGGGCAGATTTTTTGAGGAAATGCTGATGAGCAATTGCCAAAATACTTCAGTCAGCAGTCATTTATCAAGATATGAGAAATGCCAAATGAAAAAAACACACTGGTTTCACAATCCCTTCCTTTAAACTCCGATGAATGTTAGCAAGTTTTGGGAACACACACCACCGTTTGTGACACAAAGACCATCAACAGACATTCCATTGGTCAACTAGTGAGAGATGTCCCACCCATTAGCCTCTCGCGTACAATGTGTTGGAGCATTAGCCAATAGAAGTGCCAGTAGTGACGTCACTATGTTACGGAAACAAACACAGGAGTCCAATGGAGGCATTTCAGGCAGGGGGGGATGTGGAAGATTTTAGCCTTTGCAGACCATCTACCAACAAAAACCGATTTAGAACACTACAGGAAAGGGAAAACCCCCAATAGCAGGATAGGGCCTACTTAACTTCCATGTGTGCACACATAAAATATATCCTAGAGTAAAACCTGAAAAAACAAGCTTTTGTAAATAACAGATTTAGGGTTGTTTTGAGCTATCTGGAACACCAGACTGGTAACATTTAACTTATTAGGGTGAATAATAATAATAAGGGTAAGATCAAAGCTGAGTAAATTGCCCTGCAAGATGTTTCTGTGAACATTAGAATTCACTATCCCAAACCCAGCATGCAGTCAGCAGAGCAGAGTGAGCATTTGCATTTTAAAATACAGTTTGACACAAATCTGGTCTTATTCGTGTTAGCAACAGAATACCAAAATTCAGATTATCATGAATGCTGGTGCTTTCACTCACACAGTGAGCGGCTGCTTCCATTTGGGGCTGTGGGTGTTATTGCATTTCTCAGTTTTCTTGGACTGGCCGTCGACTGTCACTTCCACATAGGGACTGGGGCCGAACCAGTTTTTCTTGTTCTCTTTGAGCTTTGCAGATAGCACTGAAAAAGGGAGAAGGAAGCGAGGACACTCAGTCATGGTGGTGAAGAAAAAGGCAAAAAAGAAAACAATGATTCAGGAACAGCACACATTTTTATATTGAAAAAGCAGAACAAGGGAACACGACCGCAATAAAATCTGGATTTTACCAGTGTGGAATATATTTAGCTTGGGAGGCAGGAGCCGAGGCAATGTTATAACGGAGAAACCACAGACTGAAAGAAGTGCTGTCAATCATTCAAAAATGTAATTTGCTTTAATCACAAGGATAATCTTTGATAAATCATAATTAATCACAAGTTCAAAATACTTATATTTACTTGTATTTCGGGTTGAGATAAAACATGTGTGGTTTGGTTATAAAGAAATGCGTGACAAACTGGTAAAAGATATCCTATATTTTATTATTACACCTCAGCTTAGTTTAGATTTGTTTTCGAATGTTTTGCATAAAGTTGGGCAATTTTCCGACACTTAGCTAAAACATCAACCAAGCCGGTTTCACAGAGAGCCGCAGTGATTCCCCTCTGTATAATGTGCGCTACACATATGTTCGTACGGTAGTATTGTTGCTGTGCTGTCAGATTACGAGCACTTTCTGTTTCTACAGTGGTGAATATAACCGCTACTTCCCAATCCTGTGCTTCCCAATCAAGATAAGGGCTAGCGCATGACTGCATAGAATCTATCGTCCGTTTTCACCACACCCAAAGCAAATGAGTGCCGTTACAGCCAGGCAGTGCTGGTTCTTACTGATGTCCAGTATTCTCTAGTGCAATACATGTAGCTTGTGCTAAATCCTCTGCTTCTTTGCATTTTCACTACCATGGTACAAATCCTCACTGCAATTACGGGAGGAAGTTAGCGTCGAACTTAATGTGATAAATGTGGTTTAATATTTTTTTGGGACGCTTTGAGATCTCCAGATTGATAACGAGCATTAATGCATCGACAATAACACGTTCTGTCCAGTACTACTTTAAAAACACAGAGCAAAGAAGACAGACCTTGTCCTAGTTCTCACAACCTGACCTTCATCAAAGTAGACATGTTGACATTTCATCGTAGGAAAAGAACAAGTGTTACTAATAACACTAAAGATGGCTTGCCACATTAAGGCTGACACACCAAGTCGATTATTGAATGTTGATAAAGTTGGAGGCGTCGATGATGCCAGTGTTTTTGCAGTGTGTCCATTACATTACATTACATTTTATTTTAGGTAACACTTTCATCTAATGTGACATACAAAGACCTCTGCAGAGATCACACACTGTTGGACACACCTAGGGGAATAATTTGGGGTTCAGTATCTTAGCCTAGGGCACTTTCACATGTGGAGTGCATGGGAGGGGGGGTCAGACCACGATGGCTCTGATTGGTGGCCAACCATTTATCCTGTGAGCCATAGCAGGCTGATGTAGCAAAATACATCCCTCTGATTGGCTGTTCAGGTCAAGTGAATTGCGCACGGGAGGAGACACAAAAGAGAGGACTACAAAGACTGAAGTCAAAAGGGCAAACACAGAGTCTCTTTCTATTTTTCATCCTCATTTGGGGATATTTTCACAATGCCATTGCTGTGTAGAATCAAAGTGAATGGTGTATGCCTGGGTTTAAAGTTTGTATCAAAACACTGGCTTGTATTTTTACAGTCCTAAGGCTTCCAGTTTCAATTGATGTTAGTTCAGTGTGTCAGGGGCTTTGCCAATCCCTGTTAGCTGTGACAGTGAGCCAGCATGAACAAAGCAGGAATCTGAAACTGAAGCAGCTAAAAGGAATACAGACAACATTTATTGTAGTAGTAGCACCTGTGCATTTCTTATTTTAGGTTTATTTTATTATCTTTTGATAGGAAAGGTCATTTGGGAATGGGAAAATTAAAAACATACCAGCAAAATTTTTGAGAAGGAGTTGATTTTGACAAAGACTTACCGATGATTTGTAGCTGTGCCTTGATAGGGTGACCGTTGGAAGGGCCCGGCTTGGTGACTCCACTTGCCATGACATAGGGGCTGGGCTGAAGGCCTGCAGCACAGACAACACATCATTAGAGTGGAGACATATCACTTTCACACTGCTGCCACACAGGACATCATTAACATAAAGCCCACAATATGCAAGACTGGCAACAAAAACAAAGTACCAACAAGTTAAAAAGACATCCCTACAGTAATAATGTACGACATGTTCCACCAATTGCCCATAGCTTTCTCCTGCTTACAGTAAATCTGTATACATAACATTGCTTTAATTCAACATAATATTGTAACATTTGGGGTTTTTGGGGGGGAAATATATGGACTGCACTTGATTGATATTGTATTTATGTATTGATTGGGTTTTCCCTTTCCTTTAGTTTTGTTATTGTGGAACTACTAATACTGTTTGGGTATAACAAACAACATTTGGAGACTGTATACCTAAAAAGATTTGTATTAGCTGTTGTTGTATTGGCACATGGTTGATATGAACATCTTTGTGTATATTGTTTGGGCTATGTTACATTTGTGTAAGGGTAATTGATTTTTTTGCAGGATTGATGGGTGGAAAAAATATGATGATGACCATCCAGTTTTCAATTAAGCATTAAACCCAAGTGCAGTTCAAAATTAAGACACATTGTTACATGGTCTGGATGAATACTCGATTCTGATATGTCATTTTGAACATTTCAGAGGTCGGTAATACTTGCTAACAGACCACTGCTAAGCATAACATGACCGTTGCTAAGGAGGATTAGGGGACTATGTGCAGTCAAATCAATCCTCAGAAAGAATTCAGATCGATTTAACATCAGCTGTGGACAACAATCATTCATTTTTCTCCATCAGAAAGCATTATGGAATACTTTTTGAACATGAACTTTTATGTTTGTGGAGAAACATTGGATTCATGATGGCTAAACTGTCGCCAGTAAAGAAAAGGAAAACAGTGCCAGGGAAGGAAAGAGGATAAAAGACAAAAGTACTGGATGTCAAAGAACTCAGCAGAAGAAGGCAGACAGGAAGTTAACAGGAACACGGTATGGGCTCTGGCAGTTTTAAAGAGTGGTTAACAAAAAGAAAAGACTTGGAAAGTTATAGAAAAACCTTGATCAGTGCTGCCGTCATTTAAAGTTACGTTGCTGTTGCAGCAGTTGACGCCATTGGTACACATTGGAATAGATTAGGTTTCTCTTAGCAAAAGCAATACAATCATTACAATTACATTATTTTTAATCAATGTGACTCCAGTCGTTTATTTAGTGTGTGGCCTTGTATTAAGCGGGATCATTTAATGCACATTATCTGTTATTTAACCATCAAATTTTCCACCTGAAAAGCAAATTATGATGAATACAACTATATCACAATGATGCTAACATGACTAACACACAATTATGTTCTCCTGTTGCCTCAAAATGACCTCATGTGCACATCGAAAACAGTACGCGCACTTGTTTTGCCTGAAGCCATATAATTTCCGTCTGCAGTTGCTCAGAGTATGAACCAGCCATAAAATAAAATCAACATATCTCCCCAAGCCACAATAAGTTTTAATTTACCCTGTTGACTGTATCTTTCTGACATGTAACTCTCCTCTTTCTACTTCCCGTTGGACCAAAGTGTCCGCCAAATGCATTTAGTGACCTCACAGATGTGGACGTTGCACCATCATTGGAGGTAATAAAAAGATACTCAAAGGAAGACAAAGGTCAGGCCTGCACTCTGTGAAATACTGCCTGTATAAAACATTCTGCAGAGCAGCTTCCACTTTAAAGGACACAGCTTGTGCCTAGGCCCCTGCTCTGTGCCTGAGGGCCAAATACACCTGACTGCAAATAGAGCCACAGTATCTGCACAACCTTAAACAACCAAATGTATAAGGGTTATACCTACAAGCGTCTCTGAAAAATGGATATATCCATCATTATCTACGTATACGAGGTTTCAACAGGGGGCTGGAGCCAATACAGTTCCCCCTAAATAATCATACATTTAGTAAGTGATTTCCTACATTTTCCTGTCTCTTAGCAACACCCTATAAACAAGACCACTAATTAGTTGATATGGTGTTTTAACCAAATAAATAACACTAGAGATGCAAAATTAGTTGATGAATAGATAAGTCCAACTGAAAAATGATTGCTAAATATTTTGTTAATTGATCAATTAGGAAAAAATAACTAATTGCGTTTACTTTGACTGAAATTGGAATTGAGATTTGATTTAAACTATTGGTGGGGTTGATCAGTTTGGCATCGTGATTCTCTTGTCATTTAAAAAAATCAAATGATATTGATTTTTTTAGGATGATCTGTACCAAACAAATCTGTTGAATATGATTTAAAGGCTATGCTATCCAGGCAGCTCCACAATACAAAACCAAATATTTAATAGAAATGTTGCCTGTTATGATCAATCACAACAGAGACGGCCAGCTAACAAATCAGAACAGACTGGTCTCTGGTTTCAAACACAGGGTTGAAAAAAGAGGTTCTGCAGCACAGGCAGTATGAGAAACATTAAAGCACGAGAAAATATCTAGGTTAAAGCGCAATATACAAATATGAACCTGAAAATCAACATAATAGGGCCCCAGAGTAATATTGTACTTCATACGACTTGAATATTGCACTAGTCCATATTGCGATGTAGAAAACATTCAGATTCATTGTGGAGTCCTCAAAGTCATTTTTCGTGCAAACATGAAAGAAAATTCTGTTTCAGCAAGTAAGGAGAGTTAAAGACTTCAACTTGGATTCTGGAGTAAGGATGGCAATTTTTTCACCGTTTTGTGACATTTTATATACCGAATGATTTATCTAGAAGATAATATAACGGATTAAATGATAATTAAATGAGTCTTTAGGTGCAGCCTTACTAAACACAAAGATAAACTTACATCTGTAGATGCTTGTCTTGTGCTTTACTGATGAACATAAAACAAATTTCTTATGGAAAAAATGTGTATATTTTTCTCCTTTGTAATAGATTTAGACTTTTTACAAACATGGTTGTAAACTGGCAGTTAGAAAGAAACCTTAGGGGACTGACCCAAACACCTAATGTTTATGCTTTCAGTTTGATAACACTGACACATAATCACTGTAACTGTAATGGAGATATCATTAAAAGACACAGTAATTTGGAAGGTCATTCTCCCTTTCATAAAAAGTAAACACCAGTCATTTAATGCTCTTTCACAGAACAGATATGACCTCTGGAACTCCTGCAAGGCTGAACCATTGACAAATGTCACTTAAAAAGGGATCACTGGCAGAAAAATCCTGTGATCTTTCCTCAAACCTAGTCCGTGTGTCACTGAATAATGTATTATCCTCCGTCTAACTTTTTCCAGTATGCACATGGCAGAGCAGAAAGAAGTGAGGCACTCCTGGGTAAACTTTCACTTTGGCTACTGCTTTAGTTTCTGTCAATAATTTATAGCAACCGCTGACTTTGCAGCCTCGCCATCAGGCCGTCTGCAGTTTTTAGATGAGGGTATTCTCTGAATATTAATCTCCTCATTGTCCTGCTTTGACTTTGACTTGATTTTTTTTTTTTTTAAACCAGCTTAATAACATCCATCCACAGGCCAGTGGATTTTGCTTGGTGATTCTGTGAGGTATTTAAATTGAATTTGAGCTTAAATTGCCCCATTTTCTTGGCTGTGTTTTGTCTTCTTTAACTGGTTAACTCATGAACTGTTAACACCATGATGAGAAAGCAATAGTACAGGGCGCCAACACATACAGTCATGGAGACTAAATTTGTCATTACATAGAGACAAACCGGTTCTTCCATTGTGACGCTAAAAGGAAACAGCATACAACACTCTCCTGCGTCTCTTTGATATGAATCACCATTCACACTAAGTAACAGATTCTCATTAACCAACGTCATTCATGGTTTCCTTTCTGTGTTTAGAAGTACAAAAATATAGAATCTAGTCTACTGAATGTCTTGAATGACTGAACACTTGATAAGATCACAAACTAGGTCTGAAACATGACTTCTGTCATTCAGGTCAGGAAATGTTATAATGGATTATTAATAGCCAAAACATTTCAGGAGGGAAACCCAGGAAAATAGAAACCAAACTCCCTTCAAAACTAAACATTTGCCTGTAAATAACAAACGTATTTGAAGAGAACCAAACAAATTGCCAAGTTGCTGACGCGTAATAACTGTGACAATGAAACCTCTGTCTGTTCCCTTGTTTGCTTATTGGTTGCTCCTATATTAATAAATGTATCTAAGAAGATAAAACTCTGTAGGGAGAATTGGTTGTGGTGGGGGACGCTGTTTAGGAAATGGTTTAATCAGCTCAACAGCCATTTGTTATAGATTCAATAATTGTGCTTACATCAGCTAAATATCCTAGCTACTTGTTTGTATAAGTTTTTATACATATACAAACAAGTAGCTAAAGGAAAACAACTGCCATACCTTTAAGTCCATCGTTACCAGTAGCTAGCAGGTGCGTTGATTATTGACAGCGTGTTATAATCATTATACCTCATACGCACATTTCCTTTTTAGCATGCTATACTTACTGACGCTTGGTAAAGGTTACATAATTTAATCCAAATAGGATTGGATAAGGAGCTAACGCAGCTCAGTTAGCCGTACAGAGACGAACAGTATGTACTGGTTAGCCAACAGACTGCACTTTGGTTAAATAGTGTGTGTATTTGCTGTGGCAGTGTTCTGTCAGGATTTGCTGGGTACATGTTGAATGTCAGCTGGTCAACAGCTCTGACAGCCTGCTGCCATCATAGCCGGGCTAGCTGCTAGCTGCTAGCTACTAGCTCGTGTCATCATAATGGCTGGCTGGAAATCCCAAAGTCCAACGGCTATGTTAAAGAAATAGCACCGCTGATACATAATTCGTAGTTACTTACCCTATTTTTAAGTCTATAAACCCAAACTGGTAATGCTGCAGTGAACTCCTAGCCCTCGGTGTTTAGAATTCAGTCGGAGCTTCACTTCAAGGAAGAAGAAACTTCCACCATCTTCGTAAGCTCGCGTCACGTGATCGAAACAAGGTGGGGCGCATGCTTCTCCCCCTCTGGAATGTGATTGGACCAGAGTTGGAGCAGGATAGACCAATGACGGGCCTGTTAACATACTGATGCATTTAGGGTCCTTGTTGTGACTTCATGAAATACTGTAGGTGTGAAAAAATGTAATGTTTTTTAACCCAAACTGTTTCATTGAAGAGTTTTTCGTTTAATTTTTCAATGGAAAGAGAATAATAGGCAGTATTACATTGAGTATTTGTGCTCTGAAGCAGGCTAAAACATAAATAAAAGAACAAGTACAGTTTTGATTTAAGATAAGATAAGATGTACCTTTATCAATCCCCGTGGGGAAATTCAAGCGTTTATGCAGCAACAGAGAAGAGGAAAAACAGTACAGATTCACACAGGGGTATGAAACACGTAACGGTTTTAAAACAAACTGTTAGAAGAGAGAATAATAAGTGATGTGGGGATATATACATTTGGAGTGCATATTGTTAAAAATATACACGTGTGCAGAAGAAAAGTACATTCAAAGTTATTGTGCAAAAGTGCAGGCTTGATGTGCAGTCCGGGTTATTGTCAGTGAGTTATATGGTTAACCCCTTGTTGTGCAGCCTGATGGCTACAGGCACAAAGGAGTTTCCCAGGAGCTTAGTGCTGTGCCGAGGTGGGATGAGTCTGTGGCTGAACGTACTCCTCATCTTCACTACATGGAGGGGGTGGGAGGGGTTATCCAGGATACTGTCCAGTTTCCTCTTCGTCCTCCCCTCAGCCACCTGCTCCAGATTGTCCAGTTTAACTCCAACAACAGAGCTAGCCTTCCTAACGAGCTTGTTCAGCCTGTCAGCATCCCGTTTGTTGGTGTTTCCAACCCAGCACACCACGGCAAAGAAGAGCACACTGGTCACTACAGACTGGTAGAACGTCTGCAGCAGCCTCACATGTTGAAGGACCTGAGCCTCCTCAGGAAGAACAGCTTGCTCTGTCCCTTCGTGAAGAGAGCATCAGTGTTGTCACTCCAGTCCAGTTTATTGTTCAAGTGCACTCCCAGGAACTTGTAGCTGTTCACCACCTCCACCTCCTCCCCTCTGATTGGGATGGGGTTAGAGACCTCTTCGTGCTCCGCCTGAAGTCCACCACCAGCTCCGTAGTCTTGCTGATGTTGAGCTGGAGATGATTGTTGTCACACCAGCCTACGAAGTTCTCCACCAGGGCAGGATTTATATAGAATTAAATGTTGCTGATCAAAATTGTACACATTTTAAATATTAATGCCAAAATATATTTTTTGCATTACCTGACTGATTTCCCACTCCATGTTAAGACCTCTAGGAGTTACATAAACGAATAAATGCAAGTGCAGCAGCAACATCTTTTATGTGTAGGCCTACTGCTGTCATGCATTCTTGTTTATATGTACCTTTGATAGACACACAGGCCATCCTTCAAGTTCAACAAATACATTCTTGTCAATTTAGGTAAGATAAACAAAAAATAACAAATGCCCTATTTCTTGTTGAGATACATGTTTGTTAGCTGATTCAGCAACCTTATGGTAAAACATTTCCCAGCAGCACATAAAGGCATCATTAACTAAGATAAACCTGTAGTATCATTTAGGGATATCAGATTCGTTTTATTCTTGGTTTTACCTAATGTTAAAGGCATTTCTTATTCCTAATATTTTCTCCTGCTTTTAATGTTGATTTGACTGTTTTTTAGACACTGCAGTAAAACTATCACCAACGGAAAACAGCAGATGGCATTGTTGTACTTTCCAGCAAAATGACTTTGTTGCAGACACAGACCATCATTTAATCAAATCAAAGTGTATCTTTAATAAGGACATTGAAAGCTTTCTAAATAACTGAATTATAAAGCATATCCCCCGTGTTTTATAACCAATATAATATCTCATTAAATTACAATCAATTGAAAACATCAGACTTTTGCTGAAATTGCACTCGGGAAGAAATTGTTCTTTTTTATAGGGACTCTATTCATTATTTTATTATTATTATTATTGATGTTTTTACTGTATGGGTTAGACAAAGTAATTGTCTTGACTGGGATAGTAGGGGAGTTGAATAAAATATGTTCAGCACATACCATATGTCTTCTTTTATATGTCTGTACTCGCTGGTTTTTAAACAAACACTTACCTAACGTAACAAAATGATAAACAGCAGCCTTTAAATTATTATAATCAAAGCCTTTTTGCTATGTGAGACCCACAGACAGAATCAGAGTGATACCGGAATGTATGCTTTACCATCAAAATAAAAGGCTATATTTGTCACTGGGGAAAGATGTAAAATAAAACACAGTAGCTTTATAAGGCATTGTCCATTGATTTATCTATTTGAAAATGACCTTTTTATTTTACAACCAATTGTGTTTCTTGTTTCCCTAAACATTTCAACATGAATCCAATTCATGCTGATATCAGTGTTCATGTTAAATAGAACATATTTATCTCATTAAGCTTTGAACTCTTAACCGTGCTCTTAAATCTAAATAAATATGTTATTAAGTTCAGTGCTTGTTGAATTTATCAGTAAAGTTGTGCGTAAATATTGTCTTTGTTCACGGTAAGAAACAATATTTTCTTTCTCAAAGCAATTTTGAGCAATTTAGTCCGAATATGATCAAATATAAAATATGAAACATGCATGTTTTCTGGCACCTTGATTGTGTTTTATGTGTCTAATTTATGTACTTTGTGTCCCTTTATTTCCAACGCTGCTTTGCTTCTATAATTGTCTTTCCCGGTAATTGTTTTATTTTGAAAGTGCAAACAGGAACTATATCTTTCCTACTACACCAAGTTTGACGCCTGTGGCTCAGTGGTCGGGGTTTGTCAGTGTTGTCAGAAGGGCAGCATGAGACCCCTCTCTGCACGGATCATGCGAACATCGGAATATTTGGAAGAAAATACAGTTTGACAGCTCCCTCACACAACAGGTAAGCGTCAAGTATTTGCTTTTTACTAAGAAGCCACACACTTGGAGCAGCAGCGTCACTAATTGCACTGGTTTTATGAGGCGTCACTTCAATGTGGTCGCGTGTAATGTGTCCATGCAAGTCAGGATCTGGTGATTTACCCTCGTGAAGAAGAACTACGGCTATTTCAAAAATCTTTATAAAAATGAAACTTATAAAAAATGAACACTTAACTTTTATCTCCCAAGAAACTGACATTTGTTTGGGAATGAAGTACAAAGTGCAATTACTCTATAAAGTCATAATTGAGAACAATGGAAATAATGCAAGTTCTGATAGGAATAGTGTGGTGTATATTTCACAATTGATATTGATAAAATAGCCATTGACTGACATAGAGGCAGTATATGTGTTTATAGTAATCTGTGAAATAGCCACTGACTGACATAGAAGCAGCAAAGGTTGTTATAGTATTCTGTGTTTTTCTGAACAGGGTCGTAAAGTGTATCATTGAAGATGAATGCAGGTTGAGGGAAGGTCACACCCTGAGTTGGCTTGTTGCCTGCTTCTACAGTTGCAATTCTAAGTACCATATAAATAGAAATAGAATAGAGTTGAATAGACAGCCAGTGTGATTATCTCCACAAATATGAAACACAACAGATGGCGGATGAGTCCTTGGTCAATACAAGGAAGCATATACAGTGGGTCACAATACAGAGGTAAAAGTTAATTGCATGACATTAAAGATGGGCAATATTGCAGTGATTTGGCCATTAACTGGAAGCCGGAGTGTATCCTCTCATTAGCAGAGAGCTGAGACCCAATTAAGCTACAGTATAGTCAGCAGCTTTAGAAGTATTGTCTGAGCTTCACAAAAACGGGCCACTTGTGAAATGTATTTGGGTTGTGACTTCAAAGTCAAATTGAGAATCAAGAGAGAATCAAGTCAAAATTCTGAGAGTCAGAGATTAAAACAGAGTGAAGTTACATTTGTGGGAATTACTGCTGAAATCGGAGAGAAAATTCTGAAATGTGAGATAAAATCCCCCAAAATTTGTATTAAAATCTAAATTATAGAGGTAAAGCCATAATATCGAGAACATAGTCAGACCTGAAATTCGTTTTTTAATGAAATTTAAAAAAGCTTTTCACATTAGTTTCAGAATTTAGATTATTTTCCTCAGATGTCTGACTAGGGACTTAATGTGACCCTAGTCGTCCTCTGTAGATCTTTTGTGTAACCTGAGGCGCTGTAGGCCTACATACTAATAAATAAATGAAACCAGACTAAAAAAGTCTTACTTACGGAACAATTTAATAAACAGAATGGTGCAAATTAAACAAAAACTCTGGGTTCTGGTTACTAAATAGATTTTCTGTTTAACATGAAGTCAACTTCCAAAACACCAACATAGAGTAAAACAACATGGCGGCTTAGATACACAAAGCTACTTTGAACCTGCCTTCTGCAAGTTGGATACATTGACTAGTGCTTTGTTGCATTCTCTCCGAATTTGCATTTCTCCCGGGCTGATTTTCATTTATTTTTACATGCAAATTAGCAATCACCAGTAAACCCCACAGCCTCATTGGAGTAAGCAGAAGTCACTTGATGTTGCCTGCTGTGCCTGACACCTGTATACTGCAACGTCTTTAATAGAGTAACATGTTATTTTGATACCACCCTGTCCTTGAACATGCCAATGCAAAACTTGCAAGGCAGCTTTTATTTCACCACCAGAGGCTATTTCCATGTGAGCTTTGTGTGTTCCTATCTCTAATTGGCTCTATTTAATTGGAGTATCTTTAGGAATACCCTCTATGACAAGTGCCAAGTTGTAATTCGCACACCCTCCACACGGATCTCAGACCAGCTCCTTGCTTGATGTTTGAACAACTCGCACTCTACAATCTGACCGTGGGAAACTTCCCCCAACCCACCACCACCAGCGTGTCTTTTTGACTAGAACAGGCTGCTCTTGCCAGGCCGCTATCAGGGTATTAATAAGCGTTTACGCAGCTACTTTGGTCCCAACCCCCAACTCGCTCCCCAGCTATCCCCCCATTTCATAACACAAACAAGCCAACAACACACACACACACACACACACACACACACACACACACACACACACACACACACAAGCACACACATACCCCTCCCCCCCTTTTGGTTCCCTGAAAAAACATGTGCTTATTTCAGGCTCGGGGGAAGATAACTGACACGGCAGGGTTGCATAATAATACTCGCAGAGGTTGTGGTTGGAGAGCAAATATTTCCTATCCCTGTGCACCATGGGAATTGATAGGACTCAACACATGCTTGAGTATTTTTGAACTACTTACTCTTGCTATAAAGCTAGTAAAAAGTCTTGCTTGTAGCTCATGTATGGGACCTTTTTAACTACAAGAAACATGTCGTTGATTAAAGGGACCCTATTATTCTAATTTTCAGGTTTATATTTTATTTTGTGCTTCTACTCTGATACGTTTACTTGCTTTAGTAGTCAACAAGGTTTTTTTTTTTTCTCATACTGTCTGTGCTGCAGCACCTTCTTTCACCCTCTGTGTGAAACCAGAGCCCAGTCTGCTCTGATTGGTAAGCTGGCCTCTATTGTGGTTGTTCCACAACTAAGAGATGTCCTGCCGCTTAGCCTATCATTACAATGTGTTGGAGCGCCAATCAATACAAATGCGAGTATTTACGTACGTCTGTACGTAAGTAAACAAAGGAGTCCAATCGAGGTGTTTCTGGCAGGAACGTGAACTTTCGGATATCAGCCTCTGCAGACCATTTACATGCACAAAACATAACACACTACAGGAAAGGGAAACCTCCAAAAAGCATAATAAGGCCTCCTAAAAAAGGAAATGAGAGGGTTTCTTTGTGTTCTCGGGGAAAAAGGAAAGACCTCAGTGATATTAAGTGAGGATAAAAAAAGAATGAGAGTAGATGCTTTGGTGATGAGACTGGTGTCAGGATGACCATATCTGAGAACTGTGTCAGGGTGTGCTGCCTCCCACACTGATTGATAGTTAGGGGGGTTATAACAGTGCTGATATCCTCTCTCATTTTAACCTAGGGGTCAGTCAGCTGTCTGGTGGGAGAGCCTGCGTTTGTTGGAAAGTTACAGAGATGTGATCATATCGTGTTTCTACGATCAAGTGTAAGAGCAATGTTTCTTTTCTGTGCTGTGAATGGCCTGCGCTGCTCTTATAGCCCAATAGGAACAAAAAAACGACAAAAAGACATTGCATGGTGGGTCTATACGTAGCTCCACGCGGGGGGAGAAAGAACCATAAAAACAAACGAGGGATGTGGAAAAATATCATTTGTGTAAATCAACTTAGAGCTAGCTAAGAGGTTTATTAAGGAGGAAAAAATAACATATCACATCACTATAAAACTTCCCCAGTGGATTATTTATTCTGTTTTGTATGTTTACATATGCAAATGAGGGATTATTTGTATATTTGTATGCTCAAATCTGGAAAGGCAATCTGAAAATTGGATAAAGACAGGATCAAAATTCTTATTTTGTTTTATTGAGGCAATTAGTGAACACTTCTAGAAAAAATATTATTGCCCATGAATTCGGAAACATTTTCTTTTCAAACACATTCCACTTATTATATAGACACAATCATTTCATGAAAAGAGGTAAAACATATTTTGTTCCAACTTTTTTTGCACCAGTGTAAATAGTGCTGCTAAAGTGAAGATTAAAAAATATTTTGAGAAAATATTTCCCCTGTTAGTTATTTATATTAAGACAATTATTTTTTGTAAGTCTTACGAAACCCTTTGCTTAAATACTAAAGCGAGACATTATCTAATGCTAACTTTAGGTGAATATAGGATAAATCAACATATCCAAAACAGGCAAAATATCAAAATAAACAGCTTAATGTGTGTTTGGATGTTTACCTCTCACTTGTATGAAAGAAGACCATGGCGAGTAAATTGACCAGTGCATGAAACAATGATTTTAGTGTTTCGCCATAATAGCTGCTTCTAAAACATTTGTTCCTTGAAGGCTCTGCATATTTTCTTCTTCTCCTACCCCCTGCCTGTAGGTTCACGTACCCTGTGACCTTTAACTGAACCTCCTTGTGGTCATTGCAACAGGATTATATGTGTTGACTGGTTGTTTACTCTCACTGTGCTCCATACGTGTTTTGTACAACATTTTATTGCATTTCAAAGTAGTGGCGTCCCCGTAAAGAGAGATTATTTCATATTTTACATATAAACATTGAACAAAAATATGTAATTTTGCCGTAATCCATTTACATGTTAAGATGTAATGATATTAAAATGTATGGTATATAGCTAGTCTCCCTTTCCTAGCTGGTAAATCAGTTTTAGGATATATCAGATTAAGACAGTGAAAGCTATTGTTTCAATAACGTATGCATGATGAATTACAGATAGTTAATAGTTTTTTGCATTGATTTCAATTTCAATTATTTTAATGATTTTAAAGTTCCAACTTCTCAAATGTGAAAGTGTGCTAGTGTAAAGCAATACTCTTCTATTAAAATAAACTCAATGTTTTTGTTTCTGTTAACATTTTATAGACCACATGCTTAATGGATTAATTGAGAAAATAATTATTATGTTTAGCCCTACATCATATACGATATTTCCTTAATTCCGTAACGTCCTCACTTTTCAGTGTCTAACAGGGACTTTGTGTGTTCATATTAACGTGTCCTCCCTGTGCAAGCCCTTTCCCTGTCCCTTTGTGTATGGGCAACAATGGCTTATTTTTAACCCGTTGGGCTGTTTATAAATTAAGAGGGGGGAAAAGGGAGGAAGTGGTTGCAGGATGACTGAGGACGATATCCTCCTCAACCTTCATCCTTCCTCCGCCTCCCTCGCACACACTCTTGGTGTTCGTGCTTATCTAGATCCCCTGATGGAATACATATGGTAAACATTTCTCTTCAGATGGAGCCCTGGCCACATTATAACACTGATTTAAAGCAGCTTAAAGCCTATAGTAACTCTCACTGAACAGATTAGAAGATGGACTCGAGTCAGCCAAACTCACTTTATTTATCTCATAGCTAAATGTTAGGATAATCTATATCTAATATTCAATACTCATACAAAAATGTGAATACTAATTCAAATAATTGGATACTTACATATATTAGTAATCAACCACTAATATTCGAATACTAGAATTATCATACTATACTAATATTCGGATACTCTTTCATATTTGGATGCTAAAACTAATATTCGATACTCATACTATTATTTGGATACTCTATAACAAAAACGTATAATCAGCAGTGTTAGGTGTAACGGCGTTACAGTAATGTATTACTTTTTGCTGTAACGCAGTAATATAACACATTACTTCTGAAATGTGGGTAATATAATACCCGTTACAATTCTCAGCAATGCAGTTTTTAGCATTTAAAGCCCTACTTTTGCGGTTATTTTTGGTGAAAGTAACTCAAAGTAACGCAAAAGTAGTGTAACGCATTACAGTTCAGAGACAGTAATAATGTAACGTAACTTATTTCTTTAAAAAGACAGTAATAAGTAATATGTACTGTATTACATTTTGGAAGTAACTTGCCCATCACTGATAATCAGATACATTAAAGCTGATATTTGGGCACTAAAACTAAGATTTGGATACTGATGCTTTATCACTAATGGATATTAAAACTAATATTTGGATACTGATACTATATCACTAATGGATATTAAAACTAATATTTGGATACTGGTACTATATCACTAATGGATATTAAAACTAATATTAACTTAACTAAGGTCTTAAAAAAAAGATATTCACCGTGTTACTCTGTCCTGTTTTCTCTCATTCCAAACCGTGACCAACGCCAGCCTCCCTTCTCTGCAGAACGCATTTAAAAAAGTAGTAATAATAAAAAAAAAATTTGGAAAAAACAAAAATTGCGGGCTTCTTCATGCGACGAAGCAGGCCTACCTCACCCCTGCGCGCCTTCTCTCCCTCTCTCTTATTATCTCGTTATCTCGATATAACAAAGATCGTTTTCTCGTGATAACGAATTCATTTATAACATGTTCGACTTGATTTCAACCATTTCAACCTGATTTCAACCTACAAGAGCTGCCACGAACGGCTTCCGTAGCCACTAGCTGTAGGTGTAGCCTACCCGACGAGGCTGAAGTTAGAATCCGATTCAGAGCTTCCGATTCGGCAGTTAAGGGGAAAGTTAAGGGATATTTAATTTACAGCGCTGAGTGACCAATCCTCCGTTTTTTGAACCTCTTAAATCGCTGCATAGCCGATTTATTTGTACACCGATTATCGCAGAGAGTCTAAACATTCTTTATAATAGTGTTTCAGATTTGTGAAAGCTTTATTCTATTTGTGAAAATACAAAAAAAGGGAGATTTCGCTGCTTTTTTCACATCCAGACCACATTAGACCTGGTCCTGATCTAAAACCAACTGAAACTGAAAGTGTAAGATACAGAATGTTTAGTCTCTCTGGGATAATCCAGTCCAGATTTGATGAGTCTACGTATAGTGGTTTTAGATCAGGACCTGCTCTATTGTGGTCTGGATGTGAAAAAGGCAGCGAAATCTCGCTTTTTTGCATTTTCACAAAAAGAATAAAAGTTTTACAAATCTAAAACTCTGTTATAAAGATAATTTAGCCTGTTTGAGATAATCCAGTCCAGATTTGATGAGTTTAGGTATAGTGGTTTTAGTTCAGGACCTGGTCTAATGTGGTCTGGATGTGAAAAAAGCAGTGAAATCTCCCTTTTTAGTATTTTCAACATAAGAATAAAGCTTTCACAAATCCAATGTGTTATAAAGGATGTTTAGACTCTCTGGGATCATCGTGTACAAATAAATCGGGTTAAAAAAACGGAGGATTGGTCACTCAGCGCTGTAAATGAAATATCCCTTAACTTTCCCCTTAACTGCCGAATCGGAAGCTCTGAATCGGATGTTAACTTGAGCGTCGTGCCTACATGTAAATTGCACTTTATGTTAGTTTGTTTACTTGACTGGGTTTGTTTAGGGGCTACCGGTTAGCAGATGAGAGGCTGACAAACTCCTATCTATCTGGTTGCTTCAGCTAAGGTAACGTAAATATGTTTGTTTCCGAAAACGTATTAGGCAAGAAATAAACAGTACAGTAACAGAATCTTGATTTATATTTAATCAAGACTGCATATTTTACCAGTTAAAATACGTTTTTTGAGAAAAAGGACACCACATGATGGCTGTATGTTCAGAAACTTTAAAAACCCGAAACAGAATCACTCTCATTGAATAAGTAAAATCACAAGGTTAGTGAGAGAAAAGTAAAGTACAAGGTATTTTCAGTAAGCATAGCTATTAGTTTTTACAGTGTATGAAACTGATGATTTGAATATATGTAATACATGATGTAAGGCTATGCCAAGTTTCAAATTGTACATCCCTGAATGAGGATGAATGATTTTTCTAATATTTTATGAAAATAATTCTAAGTTACAACAGTAGTGGTAGCGGTATGGCGTCTGCAGAGTGTTGAATCAGAGAGTAAAGGCCATTCCTTTGTTTTTGCCCCCTTTGGTTCTTTCTGGTTTTGTGTGTCTGGTATTTTATCATATCCATGCCAAACACTAAATTGTTCCTTTGAGTCTTACTCAGTAAAACTAAAACTAGTTTTAGTTTTACTGAGTAAGAACAAAATGTAATTACAAAATGTCCCCTTCTCTTCAGTTGTAGACAACAACAGAATAATTCCTTTCAGATATTCTCCATTAAGGATTTTCATTTTTTCTTAAGTCCAGGCTTTTGTTCTGTTCTCCCTTAAGCATGCATTGTGTCTGGGTTTTTCTCTGATCAAGTTCAACACTACCTAAAAGCAACTGCATCCAATTACAGCAGTTAAAAAGCCTTCAAGGCATCCCTGCAGCTAATTTAAAGTCCTTCTTTTAAATCACTGCCTACTGTACCTTAAGCAATATTGACCTTTAGGGTCGGGACAAACGTCACAGCAGCATCTGCAGAACAGTTCACTGGGTGCAATTGCCAATAAAGCTAAATATGGTGCAACAAACCAGCAATGTTTAGATTTCCCATCATCCCGTCTGATGACCCATGATCCCATGGGAACAGTAAGACTCTCACGGTAAAGTTTAGGGAATTGGGATCAAGAAGACCCGGATTAAATAAATGTATACTCATAGTTTATATATTTGATACCCTAAAACGTTATTTATTTAAAATCCATTTAAGATAGACATGAAATGATGGGGTTGGATAACATTTGTTTCAATGACCTAAAACAAGGTTTTATGTTAGTACCTCAATATTTAAAAGTAGTTTAAAGGTTTTCTGAGCAGAAATGTAACTGGAAGAAAACAATTGCCAATGATGCGCTACCAGATTCTCCACATCATATCTGCTGATAAAATCACTACTGCTTATAAATGGAGGTTGCCATTCCTTGCTGTTTTCCAAAGGCACTTCAGGAAATGGAAGATGTCACTAATTGATTTAGAGGGGGATGCATGTTTAGAGAAAGTGGGCGTAATTCTCCAGGAAATAACATCAAGAAGGGATAAGATATTATGAGGGGCCGTATTTAATATTTGAAGTGGATGACCAAAACACCAGGAAGATTATATTCTACCACTTTGTGGGCTGTTGCCAAAAGTAGGTAGGCTAATCCCTGCTGTGTGATGGAAACTTCTGAAGCAATGGAGATGAAACTCAGAGAGACGCCAAACCAATTCTGAAGATCTCGACAATAGGAAGAGGTTTTAACTTGTTCCAAATGGATAATCAACATTCTTCAAACGCCAGACTAAACAAGCTCTGACAATACATTTAACTTAAACTGTCATGATCTAGGTCACAAATAAGGTGTTTACCGGAGCATCTGGGTCCAGATAAACTGGCGCTAGCTGTCACTAAACAATAAAGCCAATCTTAGGTCAGCTTGAGCTTGTACTCACTGTGGTAACAACAAGTTGATGTAGACTAGCCCAATTTAAGAAGCATTTCAATGTTTTAACACATTTTGGAAGCATATTATTAGTTTGCTTTCAAAACTAATTGGACTATTTGGTGTTTGATCATGATATAAAAACAAATGTATTATAAAAACATCAGTTGCTATGTGCTTTTAATGACGAGAGACATTTCTGCAGGTCTATCAGCACTCAGCAGCAGGCTGGCCTTATAAAGTCTGATGGTGATATTGTTGAAGGCTGATACTCATGTTGATGTTTTTATAATTGAGGCTGCCAAAAGTGGATTCATTTCTTCTGTATTTTGGTGTGTTATTATGAGATTCAGTTTCCTTCACTATACATGCTGTACTAGTGAATCATTGTTGTTTTAGCTGATTCAAGCCAAGCATTCCAGTTTGAGAATGACTGCACTCAGACCATCTAAACATTATGCTGCAGAAAGAAATACAGATTCCTTTAAAGGAAAATCAGTCTTGGCTTTGGTTTTCATGCTATTTGTAGATGGTAAGAAAAATAAACTATTGAATATCTGAGCTTATACTTCATATTTTAATCAAGCATTCTATGTGCTTCAGATGAAAAGAAAGAAATAGCATAAACATTTAGCATTCCTATAACACTGTTTGACAAATTAGTGTACAAGTTTAATATAATCTTGTATTCAGAAAAGGCTTTATACAAGACCTGTAAACAGATTTAAAGTGTAAAGATCTGTGGAGTTTCCATATAAATGTTGTATGCATTTGAGTGATTATGGGTGTTCATGTCCTGATCACTTTCCTGAATTGAGCTGACAAAACAAAAACAAGAAGGCCTGACCAGAGTTAGGGACACACACACAAACACACACAGTCCTGAGATGAGACAAAGTAGCCCAGATAAATGTTGACAGGTGACAGTGTAAGAGAGAAAAAGCAGAGAGGACAGAGATAGATACAAACAAGAGATAACATGAGAGAGAGGAAAGAAAGTGAGATTGGTGGCGTGGGAGAGAGAGAGAGAGAGAGAGAGAGAGAGAGAGAGAGAGAGAGAGAGAGAGAGAGAGAGAGAGAGAGAGAGAGAGAGAGAGAGAGAGAGAGAGAGAGAGAGAGAGAGAGAGAGAGAGAGAGAGAGAGAGAGAGAGAGAGAGAGAGAGAGAGAGAGAGAGAGAGAGAGAGAGAGAGAGAGAGAGAGAGATTGACCTGAGTTTAAACTTCTTTCTTCCTTATGTCCGCCTGATGGAATGTCTGATCACAAATAAAGTAGTTTATGCAGATCATGAAGTCACAGACAAGCATCTCAACATGGAATAGAGTTTAGACAAAAATTCAAACACAGTTGTTGTTTTATACTCACACACCTGTGACATTATTTTAAAATACAATTGAACTCTTTGCACATTTTCAGTTAGCACCAAGTTCCTATTTTCAGTGCACTTTTTTTTATAAATGCTGTGCTCAATACTCGTACTTCTGTTAGTAGCTACACTAATCATGTTATACTCTGAATATTTAACACTATGTCTACTCACTTCCATGGTGCCTGAATTTGACAAATAAACAAGGCTGTGCATTTACTTAAAACAATTGCAATAGACAGAGTAAGCTTGCTAGCTAGCATTAGTGTTATCTTTCACAGTATCAAATCATGGCAGACAGATTGAAAACATACTATCTTTACAACAACAAAATGGTAGTACTTGGTGAAAACTTACACACGAATATCTTACATTTTCAAAGTTTGGTTTTCAACGGAAAACAGCAACTACATGCTAATACTGGATTTGTAAAACTTAGTAACAAGGCAAAGAGACTTGCCGCCCAACTTACTTTCCTAACCTTAACTACTTAATGCATAATCTTAATTATTGAGCTAGAGTGTTAAACATTAAGACTAACCATCTAGCCGACAACCTATGCTGGACTTAAACAGTTGAAGTCAATGCCTAACCTTTCTTTTCTTGAAAGTTAGCATGGCTAGCAACCACTTCTAGTCCCTCCCTATATGCTACCTAGCCAAGATGTCGGCCATTGACTAGGAAGTTTTCAGCTTTCCGCAATATCAGAGTACTAGCAACGCACTTGATTTTAACGTACTTTCCAGTGGTCATTGACTCAAAATAGCAAGTGCAAGTAGCTTACTGAAGAACACAAAATTGAGACACAGCTTTAATCTTTCATTTATGTCTGATAACTCCTCAGATGTGATGACCTGGGGGAAAATTAGACAAAGAAAGACAGAAATTCTGCAACCTTTTTGTATATTTTGTTACCAGAAAACAATGACAGTACATGGCTTTAGTAAACATAATACATTTCGTCAGTGTTTGTTGGTGATAATGGCATACAGTGAGCACTGCCAAGGTATTACTGTGTGTGAGCGTGTGTGTCCTTGTATTTACAATGTCCAGACAGGCAGCTGTGTACAAAGCAGATCGAAAATCAATCGGTTTTTGGTTCTTTTTGAATGGAATTGTCTTTATAAATCTGTTTCTGTTTGCAAATTTATCTGTGTATAGTAGTAGTTGCAGACAAAAAGTTAAGGGAAAATGTCCCCATTTATTGGAAGTCTTAATAATAACTCTTTGAAATGACAGAAGGTCGTCAAAGCATATGACTGAATTGTTTTTCACTGGAAGGAAAACAGTTAATAGATCAGATCAGATCAGGCTTTGATAATGATTTATGTGCTGCTTACATCTGATGTAGACAGTAGTTTAAGAAGCAGGTTAGTGCATTGTGTAGAAAAGATGGAACGCAAGATAGAAACAAAAGCCAATATAATATATTTCATTCACACTTGCCTTGAAGTAAAGTAGGATAGAGGAAGCTGCAGTGCCTATAGGTCTAAAGCAATAACTTGACATTTCGTAAAATTGTGATTTTTTGCCTTTTGACATTTAAATTAGAAGATACGATACCACTGTCATGTATGACCTTTTCAATACAAAGCTACAGCCAACAATCGGTTAGCCTAGCCTTGCACACAAAGACTGGATATAGTAGGAAACAGCTGTTCAGGCTCTGTTCAAAAGATAACAAAAACCTACCTCACACCACGTCTAAGGCTCATAAACTAACACATTATGATGTGTTTGTTTATTCCACACAGAAAAGAAATATGTAATTTAACACAAAACGGTAAAGCTTTTGTATAGACTGAACAAACAAGATACAACTTGGTAATGTGTAGGCAAGGCTGTGGCATATTTATCACTTATTTATTTATTGAGGGGGGCAATTTCAAGACAAGGTAAGAGTTTTGAAAGTAGGAAGAGACTATGGTGCTAGGTGTTGCAATACAGCTGCCACCATTTTGGACTGTAAATGCTATCGAGACCCGTGTTTTGTATCTTTTTATTATAGGTCTTTGACGTGAAAAAGAAGAGATTGCCTCTTTTTCAAAATCCTAATAGTTCTGGATGGTTGTAGTGTATGTGTATCCATCACTCACTTTTGACCTTTTTCAAAAAGTGAAGCAAAAACCTGTCATTGTTAAAACACAATGAATTGAAAGTTAATGTTTTTTCAAATTAAATCATGAATCAGTATTTTACACATTGCTGCTTTGATCATTTTATTAATGTTAAAAATAAAAGAGTTAGTTAGTAAATAGCATTAGTTATGATATTGTGACATTGTTCAAGACAGTAGGCCTAAATGACTTGACTTTTGAAAGACACTTTATAAGCGGGAAGATTAACAGTCGTGATTAAGTTCTTGATGCTACTGTTGTCTCCTTTAGTCCAAAATGCCATTGAGAGAGCTGATGTTGCAATGGGTCTAATAATAACGCTAACTTTTTATCAATCAATATTTTTGGCTAGGTCAATAGATTTTCTTGCTTTCAGTTGTACAATGTATGCTAAGCTAACACAAAAGGAGCTACTGCCTCTGACACGCAGACATAGTCTCATCTTGGTTAGACAGCAAAAAACTAATTTCCCATTGATTTTATGGTAATACTTTGCAACTAGGATTATCACAATGAGTGTCAGGTATTTTTTGGAAGGAACAATCAAATCTATCTTCTCTAATTTGTGCAACGTTCTGTTTGCACGGCATCAAAACATGAGTCCCTGCAAACAATTACTGAAAGATTGGCTACATCATGAATAATACACTCCTGAATGCTGATTAGTTATTTACTGCAAATGTTTTCATAATTACCTTTGTGCCTTAGGGTGAGTCAAAAGAGCTTACATACACTTTGCACATCTCTCCCTTTGGTTGTGAGCCATAAAGCAAAATCACTGAATATGTATAAAATGATGCTTTAAACGTTCACTGAAATATAATTTATTAAAATGCTCTATTGCAGTTAAATCTACGCTGTCTTGTTCTTTTTTATATCTACTCATTGAAAATCACAACACTCTTTATCTCTTGCTTTATATGAGCAATGCCTCAAAGACTAGCTTTCTGGAATGAAATTGAACTGTGCTTTAATCCCTTAATGTTTTCAATATTTCATTTTAATGTCCTAAAGTGTTATTAAGATAAAGTACATTTCCTGCATTCTGACATTCTCAAACCAGTACATTAGTGAGCTTTTTTATTTGTGTCAATTCAGTTTTTTTTACATTTGCCTGTTATTCAGTTTATTTTAATTGAAGTTATGAGAATATTGTTTTGCTTAGAAAAATTTTCTGCACAACAATACATTTTTATATCATGGAAAATAATGCATTGAGACGACAAAGGTTCACATCAACACTGCTGAGGAGAGATGTTAGGCTTTCTGATTAATATTCATCATTTGGAATCATTTCCAGAGAGAAGGCTTTATTTTAGGCCTCTTTAAACCGTATGCAGCACAACTCTGCATTTCATCTGAAATGAACATCTGGCATTTTGATTGACTATGAAATGACAACCTTTTTTTTTGCATTGAAAACCAAATGATGGCCTTTGAGTTCCAAACACAATGTTGCCACTTTCTTAGATAAATAAAGCCCCTCATATGTTCCCAGCAAATGAACTAATTTTGTTAGATTTCGCTAACATATAACAACAAACACATCTGTTTCTCTGACCCTGACTGGACATTGAGAGCTTAAACTTCCTGTACTGATAGATGGGAAAACACACATACTGTAAATAAACATTCATAAGCACACTAGTGAGACCATGCAAAAACTATAATCATTTAAATCTCAAAAGACATTTGCCCCTGAGGTTGGAACTCCAACAGCTGCGACCATGTATACTCTAATTTGTGTACTTTCATACTACAGTATATAGAGTACTTCTTTTTTGGTGAGAACCACAGTTTTGGAATAAATAGCAGCACTTTACATGTAGTAATATATGGCCATGTAGTGTAAAGATGTCCAAAAACTGTATTATTCTTGTTCTTGTTTATCTTTCAGAAACATGTGGAGGACTCTAACACTGACACTGG
The DNA here is from genome assembly GCF_036324505.1 of Eleginops maclovinus. Taxonomy (NCBI): domain Eukaryota; kingdom Metazoa; phylum Chordata; class Actinopteri; order Perciformes; family Eleginopidae; genus Eleginops; species Eleginops maclovinus. The sequence goes on along the minus strand of NC_086349.1, from coordinate 6,924,505 downwards.
TTGCTGCAGTGGCGTTGGGCACAGAGGTGAGTGCAACAATGTGTTTCATTGATGGATTGCATTGCATGCAGTACTGTATATCTTCACACTGTCATTTTTGTCATTAGGATTGTCTATGTTGTAATTTGATTATGTTGTCTAGTCTGTACACACAACATTTATTGCCTGTGTGTTCGTCCTGGGAGGGATCCCTCCTCTGTGGCTCTCCCTGTGTTTTCTTCCAATTTCCCTGATTAATTGTGGGGGGGTTTTAAGCAAGTTTTTCTGTGTGCTTCAAAGGTCTGAGGACAGAGGGTGTCATATGATGTACAGTCTGTAAAGCCCTCTGAAACAAATGTATATAGTTTTTATATATGGCTATATAAATAGTTTTAACTGGCCCGCATGGCTAAGGCCCAGGAGCCAAATTCATCAGGCCTTCAGCTGATTCCTGATACAACTCTTTCTGTTTGTTTTTGTATAATTTGTTTTTTATTATGTTCCACACAAGGTGCTCTTTAAATACAGTTTAAGTATTATTATATTATTAAGTATCACCCAGGAAGAGACTCAACATGACAGCAAAAGTACATCAAGTGAATACAAAGGGATGCAAAACAGCTGCGCTGACACACAAAGAGGCTCACAACTACTATGAGAAGGGCAAAACAACCACACAAATTCCCAAAGCATCTTCAGAGAGACACAACGCAACTAAACAGAGACACAAGATGGTCAAAAAAAGACACAAAATGACTGCCATGAGCCATGAAACGAAAAACAACAAGAGGGTAAATACTAAATACCATAGGGTCTCGTGCTCCACTAGGAGAACTGGCGGCATCTTTTGCATACTGTTACCCACTGTCTCATCTGCCAAATGACTGTGTGTGTGTAATAAAAAATATTATGTCTGTCATTCCTAAATCTGTTGTACACAATTTGTGATTGTTTTCCCAGGTGTCCCAGTCTGAAGATGTGGTGACCATCGAGAATGGTTTGGAGGAGCAGGATAACTTCAGCGACATTTCCACCGTACTAGGAAAGTCCCGACGTCAGATCCTGGCTGCTCAGTTTGAGTGCTACCTGAAGATAATCGATGACCCGCAACGCACAGAAGAAGGTGATAAAATGTACTGTTCTGTTTATTCACAGTGCAGCTGATAACACCCGTCCAAATGGAAGTATCATCTTTTGGTATCAACACATTTTTTTTTCTGGCGGATGTCAGATAAATGTTAATGACAATATTTTGCATCAGAGTTGCAGGATATCCTTTTATTCATTCTGCTTAGGTAGCCTTGCCATTTATCCCATGGGCTCATATTTTAGCACTGTTTTCGTGCTTGGATCAACAAAGATGTGAATACATTGGAGAAAAGAACATTATTTAGAGAGAAATTTTCTCAAAAGAATTATTAAATGTGTAAACTACTTCAGTAAGATACAGCTGACCATAATCAGCAATATTTAGGAATGCTAGAAATCTATGAATGATGTTTGGATCAGCAATTTGAAATATCTCAATAATGTTGGATTGACTGTCATTCAAATGTTAGACAGACATTCATAGTCAGAGGATGAATCCTTTTGACTTTGGTTATGACCAGAGTTATAGTCTATTAGTGTATCTCAAATATTCTGGTAGAGCCATTTATGTCCTTCTCAAGATACTTTTCACCTAGCGCCATCATAAGGTCTGAATGTTTAATGTCCATTCCTTTGACTTTCCCATCAGTCTGTGTTTTGTGCTAATTACATGTTAAACTAAGATAGTGAACATTATTGGTGCAGTAATGAGTCCTTAAACCCGGAAAAGACTTAGCAATTCAGCACTTTCGGTTCCCTCTTCTCGAAGTCAATGTTTTTTTGTAACAGTTTTGAAGCCTGAAATAAGGTGGTTAACACAAGCTGAAAAGATTTGCACGCTTCTTCTACAACCATAAAATACACCAGCAAATACTCCACTCCAAGCTTCTATATGTCAAAAAAACCTGTGACTGAATTTTTACTAAACTCCATCATCCCAACACGAGTCTGCTTTTAATTTAGTGGTGTTGATATGCAATCATGCTGTGATGTAGTTAATTTATAGCCTGGCGTTAGCTTTTCATTTCTGCCAATTGCATTTATGCTTAACCTGATGAGCAAAACGTGTTAAGTATCATAAACGTGTGGTGGCCACAAAGCTAATTCTCTGTAATAAACCGAAATCCAATGGAGCGATCCCATAGCTTTGATTGTGGGACCCCTGGCGATGCTAACTTCAGGGTCTGGCTTAGAAAACACATCCTTACTGCACCACGCTATGCCTGCTAAAAGTTATCATGATAGCATGTTAGCCTTAAGCTGTCGCTATATCATCTTTTAAATCATTTTGATGTTCTTAGTCATTGCTGTATAAAGAAATGAGAATTCCAGAAGGAATTGGTGCAGTGTGTATGGTGCTTTGCCAAACTCCCTTTTGGTACCAGGTCCTTTTCTTCATTTTGATTCCGACTACAGATAGCCTCTCAGTATAGGCAGAACTCTCAGGTCTTGCCATGTCGTTGCAGTTTGAAAATGTTGTAACATCACCTTCAACAGCAGACTCGCACTAGGTCAAATGTATGGTTTAGATGTATGTTTTTTTTTTTATCTGGGTTGATTGGATAAAAATTGTGTTCGCTTTGTGAGTTCTCAAACCATAATTTTAAATAGCTTTTAGGTGCTTTTCTCCTCCTTTTAGCTTAATATTCAGTGTGGCACATTTCCAACAAACATGCAGATATACATCTATGTATTACTGGTTGTCCTAACTACTAAACATTTCAGAGAGAAAGAGAGACAGGAAGTGAGTATGAAAGAAAGGAAATGTGCCTTTTGTCTCCTTCCCAGTGCCTGTTACTCACGCTCAGTGCTTCACTGCCTTTGAAATGTTATGTTGTGCTCCGTTTCCCAGCATGCCAAAGTACAACCTTGGCATCGTCAGGTTTCCGTCTATTGTTGACACGCTTGGTGCGGGCCAGCTTCAGTTGGAGATAGATAATGTATTTTATTCATTCCGTCAGGGAGTTTATTAATAATTGAAGTTTCTAACCTTTATGATTCTCTGTGGACATGTGAGCCACTGACAGCACTCATCATACAGTATAGTCCATGGGTTATGTTATAATGCATAACAGGAGACTTTTGTTTTTGCTAGGTCATTTCTCAAATGCTGTGTTTGAAACGAATTCCAAACCATTTTTCTTTGATATCTAGGGCATCATCTTGTAAATGAAGTTGTATGAGGGCTTATTAACATATGCTGACAATAAGAATGGATATGTTGCCCAAAATCATTTATTTTAAGACAATATATTTATAGAGCGCATAATTGAAATGTGAAAATAATGTAATCTGGGATTTCTGGCTATTTCACTCATAATTTCTCATTTAATGTAAGAAACTGCCCTTAATCATTTCTTTCAATAAAAGACCAAATAATTGTTATACTGATATAGCCAAGAGTATGTTTGAGACATCATTTTTGAGACATGAATGAAATGTTTTCTATTATAAGACACCAACATTTATTTTTACTTTTTAAACATGCAGTGGCAGAAACAGTTTACCTTGGAGGGTTTAAATAGAAGAACTGGGTGGTTTGCTTAGCGTGAACAGAGACACTGTACATCATGGGCTGACTGTATACACCATATGTTTGCTTCTTATAATAACCCTATAACGCAACAGGCATTTAGCAACAAGGATAGAGAGACTGTTTAAGAAGCAAACAATTGCCAAGTTACTAATTATTACCTAAAATAAGTAGTATTAATTCTACTCTTGTAGAAAAGTGTGTTACCTTTTTAAAGTTGTATTTTAAGTTTCAATGTAATGTCCACTGCGCCCTCTATAGGTAGTTACTGTAACCGGACATGGGACGGCTGGCTGTGTTGGGGGGACTCAACTCCAGGGACCGTCATGCAGATGTGTCCGGAGTACTTCCTTGATTTTGACCCTGCTGGTGAGGACACACACACACAAATGCACACATGCACATATTTAGGCACTGTTTTTGATTGTCTACCAAGATTTTGAAACGATTCGTAACGTCCAAATATATTTATTTCAATGTTTTTTTTTAATAATTCACACCAAGTCAAAGTTGTGTCAAGATGACTATTATTGTGTGTTTTGTGGAAAAATCTCCCAAAAAAACTAGTTTTACCGAGTTTATTTGTGTGCAGATAAATAAATAGAAAATCTGAAGATACAAAAGCAGCTATAGCCTAAGCCTCCAAATGTTTCTAAATGCTACATGCCTTTGTTTGATCACATGTGTCATTCAGTTCATTTCATTCATCTTGAAATCTAATGGTGAGATACCAAAGGATACAAACCCCAATTTTTTTTTTATAAATGTGATTTACAATGTAAAGCTTACATATTCTTGACTACTATTCACTGTTTCTATAATTGCCAAAATAATGGTTGCTAATGGATAAGTCAGCTTTTATTGTCAACTTGGGCATATAAATGAAACCACAAGCAATGTACGCATTAATTATTATGTTTTCTTTCACAGAGAAGGTGACCAAGGTGTGTAATCCTGGGGGCCAGTGGTTCCACCACCCAGAGAGTAACAGAATGTGGACCAACTACACCCAGTGTCAGGCCCACAACAAAGACAAACTCAAGGTAAAACACAATGCAGTGAAACTCAACATATAAGAGTAATGTCACAAAAAAACAAGATTAAGAAGATTAACTTCATTCAGCTGGACTGGTGCAAAGTAACAATATGATTTTAAATAATACTCTCTGTATTAATCAAAAGATTAAGCAAACATATAAGAGTGATTGTCCCTTGTAGTAAGGCTGAGGGGATGGCGCTTCACAAAATGATATTAATAAAACATGTTTAAGGAATAAACAAACATTTTGCTGCAAGATTCATTTAAACATATTATGCTCAGAGATTATATTACAGTGATATTGATATGTTTCTTTTAAATTTTTATAAGGAACCATTAGGTGCAGCGTTATTTGCTGATTATGATTTCCTATACAACAAATGTGGGTTTGCACAAAACCCTATGTGTGAAAGGATAAAGGATGCTGCAACAGTGCACCCGTTTGCTGGCATGATGTGGAAATGTAACGCTGGAGACTGGAAAGTAGTTTGACAGTCTCCAAACTGTCAAATCTCTGTAGGCGCAAAGGTTAGCATGCAACTTTAATTTGCATTCTGTTATTTGCTTGCAGCAGCGGGGGGGGAGGCCACTGCTATCAAAATCAGAAATCAGATACTGTATTTGTCCTGTTGAAATTGGGTTTCGTGCTACATTTTAGAATGAAATAAAATAAAGGATGAATAAAAACAAATTGAATAAAAGTATATTCATAAACATGGGAAGTTAAAGTAAAAAGGTGCAACAAAAAGATAAAATATATAAATTGAATAAAATAATGTATATAAAATAAAAGATCAAATTAAATAGAAAATTCACTTTATTATTTTACTTTATAAAATCATAAGAATTATCCACAATATATATATATATATATTAAGAAATAATAATAATAAATACCATTCTCTAACATTGGGCTCTTCAAATGTTGATATTCAAAACACTGCTGCAACTTTTTTTTTTTCGTGTGAGCTTGTATATATAATATTTATTTATTTTTCTTGCATGAGATGGTGTCAGGGCTGCAAAAAACACAAGGTCTAAGGCCCAATAAAGGGTCCTATCAGGTGTTTGAATATTTTCATATCTTCCATTTCTTTTAATAAAAATGCAGTGCTCTTCCTAATCACCCACTGGGAGTGTTTACCCCATTACCATACTGTTCATGCAGGAACCACCATTGTATCGAAGAATTGAAGAATCGGAGGATGAAACCCTCTTTATTAGTCACATACATGCACACAGCAGAGCACACACAGTGAAATTGGTCCTCTGCATTTAACCCATCCTAGTACTAGGAGCAGTGGGCAGCTATTGTGCAGCGCCCGGGGAGCAATGGGGAGGGGGGATTGGAAGTGTCCGGTGCCTTGCTCAAGGACACCACAGCAGGGCCCAGGAGGTGAACTGGGACTTCTCCAAGTAGCACTCCACTTTCCATATTTCATGTCTGTTTGGGGACTTGAACCGGCGACCCTACGATTCCCAGTCCAAGCCCCTACTGACTGAGCCACTGCTGGACATGTCACTGTCATGTATAATTGTAAGTGTCAAGCATAGATTATCATTGATTTAGTTCTTTCAAAATATGTGTATAAGTCCACCATGCAATGTGATAAAGCAGAAAGGTAGGTGACACGTTTGTTTTTCACATTTTCATCAAAATTAGGCCTACTACAAATGACAAGTCCAATACATAGGCTTAGGATCTCATAACTTGCACAAGTTCCAATCGATGATGACACAAGTGTTTTCAGGCATGAACAACATCACTAATGTGAAAGCTGAGCTCGAGAGGAATGGAGAGGCGGTCAATGCTGCTTTCACGCTATAAATCAATCTTACCAAATTAGAAAAACATGTTTGAAAGCTATGAAAATGATCATATTTGGAAGTACAAAATGACAGGAAAAATCTTCAAACTTTGTTGCAATAGTGAACTTCCTGCGCATTTTAACCCCACTTTCAGCCTTGGAATTGAAACTCATCATTTAACATGGAGAGTTATATCTCGGGGAACTTCTCATTTAAATGTAAATATAAGAATTTCTTCCCATGGTTTTGAATGAAGGATTAGTCATTGTAAATCACCTCATGTCTACACTGAGTTTAACATGCAGGCCATTGAGGATTTGTTCGTCTGAGGAATGAGAAGCTGCAGCCCTGCAATCATCAAACTGCATAAACGGTCTCTGCAAAGATTGTCTACCATGTATCTCATTTAAATGCCATGACATTCTCATGGCCTTTTGGAAACGTTCTGAATTTCTCTAAAAGGCTCATTTTGTTGCAAACTATGCAAACACCCATTCTGTCCTGAACTTTAAGATTCATAATAAGTGATTAACTAATTAATTTTCATTAATTTGTCTGTCCTTGCAGTTTGCCATCAGTCTCTACTACCTGGCCATGGTGGGTCACGGCCTGTCCATCGTCTCCCTGATCATCTGCCTCATCATCTTCTCCTACTTCAAGTGAGTCATGACCTTTCTGATAGTGTCAGTTTGTGAATGACGGCTTAGAAACAGGTATAAGCTTATATTAGATTTAAGTGTGATCTGGTTATGGGCCTGAACTATCCCACAAGAATTTATTAGCATATGCTAACAAGGATGAGAAGAAAGAGGGTCAATTATGGCTTTTAGTAGAGCAGTGGCATGAGTGAGGTGTGTGTGGTTGAGTCAGGAGTAGTGGGACTGCGATATGAATGGCTTCACTTACAAGACCCTCCCCAGCGCTGAATTGTAATGAATAATGATCTAGAGACTCTTTATTGGTAGAATTACAAAACCAACTTAGGAACACAAGTGTCCCAAATGAGAATTGAAAAGATCGGATAACATGTGATTTATTCTGTGCACTTTTATTTATACAAACAGGAGATACATTTAGGCAACAAACAAAAACAAAACTAATTTGGGCCACAGTGAATGTAGCCAAACATAATGCGTATGTCTCAAAGGCTTTTCCATCCTGTTTATTGAATGTAAATGTGGATGAAAAAGTTCTTTGTTAAGATTTTTGGGATTCTTTTAGTAGATATTGAACAAGATCTATTGCAATTTTCGTCAAAAAAAAAAAAGCCTTGACTTATTTCTGTCTCTCTCTCTCTCTTCCAGGAGTTTGAGCTGCCAGAGAATCTCCCTCCACAAGAGCATGTTCCTCTCCTTCATCCTGAACTCCATCGTTACCATCATGTGGCTCTCGCTCACTGTGGCCAATAACCAAGCCATAACCGCCAGCAATCCTGTGAGCCACTGAATTTATATGTCATCCCATTAAACTAATGAATTTCACTTCACAAGCCTAATTTAGCCTAACTTAACTTTACACTGTGCTGATAAGGAATTATATATGGGGCATAATTCAGACTGTGGGTGCTTTTCTGATTGGAATTCTGATTTAATTATGCTTTGAATTACTTTTGACACATTTTAAGACCGGTTTCCTGTCCACAGGTGAGCTGTAAGGTCCTAGCTGTACTTGTACTGTATACGTCCACCTCCAACTACTTGTGGATGCTGTGTGAGGGCATCTACCTGCACACACTCATCATAGTGGCCGTATTCGTCGGTGAACAGCAGCTCTTCTGGTACTACGTCCTAGGATGGGGTAAGTCTAGAGGATGTGATACTTCACTGCCATTTCTAAACAATTTCCTTTTTCATGCTTATCAGATGCAGTGAATAAAAAACGGCAAGCAACGATTTCCAACTTAATCTGGTGATTTTCAGTCTTCTCACAACCATAGAACTTATATCAATACTAATAAACTAAACAGAAGGCTATTGTAACTCAGGACTCATGCTGATTGTTATATAAAGTAATCTTTGTGCACCTCAACCTTTGACATCACACAACACATACAGTGTATTTATATTAGGGGATATGATCCGTGGAGAACTTACTAACTTAAACTGAAAATAAAACGAAAGAAAACATTTAATACAATTGTTGTAAATGAATACATTCCTAAAAGTAACTAACCACACCTTTTGCCTTGTTTAAATAAACAAATGGGCATCATTTTAGTTTATGTTATTTTTTGATTCTAATATATACCTACTGAAAAAAAGCAGACATCATAGTATTCTGTCAACTCGCTTGTCATTCAACGACAGATATTAAACCGACTTAAGGTTCCAGGAGATGGTGCGATACTTCACTGGCACCCTATCTTTCTAGTCAGATGGAATTAAATAACTAGGTCATGATTTACTCATTCTAGTTAGATCAAATGCGATTTAACCAGATTTAGTTTACATATATATCTCTCAAAACAAAATGTTAAAACAGTCAGGATGTTCCTAAACAGTTCTCCAACCATTACTTTAACTTCAACTCCAAAACTTTAATAACCTTGTGCTAGAGAGAGATATAGCATGTATCTTTTTCTTTTACTTTCATTTTTAAATATAACCAAACTAACCATCCCATAAAACAAAGTCTGCTTTGATAAATCAAGTATTCTGATTATGTTAAAGTATAAAAGTGCATGAGCATTTGCTACCAGGAGATCATAAGGCAAATACAAAGGGACTGCATTAATAAATTAAATAACCTTTGAATTCTGGGGATGCTTTATAAGATTATACTTGCTACAATAAAGCTCATAATACCTTTTGAGCAACACTCCAAGTGAGGAATAGCTGCGTTGTCATCTTTAGACACTGTTTTCTGGGTTAACAGTCCTGTAATTCAAGGGCCAAAACAGTAATTAACTTATAAGTACACCTGAAAATATGAGCCTATCCAATTTCCCACTATACCCTGTAAGTATTTGATGGACATTTGTTTCACCCAACCCTCAGCAAGATAATGAATACGAATATTTCCCAAAATGTCGAACTATTTAAGTTTAGATACTGTTTGTATTTATATAAAGCCCTATTATAACTTTCTAGGAGCATATAATGTTGTTTTAACAGTCTGATATTTTCCATCTGCGTTTCTCTCTCTGTTCTTAGGTTTCCCTATCATTCCTGCCATCACGTATGCTGTGGCTCGCGGTCTTTTCTTTAACGACAAGTGAGATGTAGCATGTTTTTTTTTTCTAATATTGGATCAAATGTGTCGGATCAAGGCCAAAATTGTTGCAGTTTGTCCTCATATTGGCATAACTCCAGACTGCTGTTTCTCCCTCTCTCCTTCCTGTGACCTTCTTCCTCTCTGTTTGATCAGGATGATAGGATTTGTAATATATTGATTCATCAACAGGAATTTGTGTGAGCCCTTTGTTTGCTAAGTGTAGCACTATTGATTAATGATGCAGGCTTCAATAAGGCCCTCAGGCTTATCTGAGTCACTGTGCATGAGATATTGTAATTTGTATTTTTTCTCCTTCGTATTTTTTCCAGGTGTTGGATCAGCTCACACACAAACCTGCTCTACATCATCCATGGGCCCATTCAGGCTGCACTACTCGTGAGTGATTAACACATTTGGTAGCCTCTCTATGCCAATTTTACTTTATAAACATAATTGTAAGGCATTATATCAATATCGCCTTAGAATTATAGTTATGAGACACTTTTAAACATTGAATGCTTTTTAACAATAATCGCAACGAATAAAGCATCGTATGGTTGCTCATAAAGTCAAATATCATAATACCTAATAATATATGTACACTCATAGCTTTTTTTGAATATGCAGGATCATAGTTGAATATCATTCCCATAGATCAGCAATCATTTATAATCTTTGTATATTGCATTTGATTGTGATTGTACACTGCCTGGCCAAAAAAAAGGCCACAAGCCTGTGGGGGGCAATGCTATGATCTGGGGTTGCTGCAGTTGGTCTGGTCTAGGTTCAGCAACGTGCCCAAAGAATGAGGTCAGCTGACTACCTGAATATACTGAATGACCAGGTTATTCCATCAATGGATTTTTTCTTCCCTGATGGCACGGGCATGTTACAAGAGGACAATGCCAGGATCCATCGGGCTCAAATTGTGAAAGAGTGGTTCAGGGAGCATGAGACATCATTTTCACACATAGATTGGCCCCCACAGAGTCCAGACCTGAACCCGATTGAGAATCTTTGGGATGGGCTGGAGAAGACTTTGCGCAGTGGTCCGAATCTCCCGTCATCAATACAAGATCTTGGCGAAAAATTAATGCAAGACAGAAATAAATGTTGTGACATTGCAGAAGCTTGTGGAAACGATGCCACAGCGAATGTGTGCGGTAATCAAAGCTAAAGGCGCTCCAACGAATATTAGATTGTGTGACCTTTTTTTTGGCCAGGCAGTTTAAATACCTGTTAGCGGTAACTAGATGCTTTAATTGAAGTAATTACATTTGTAAGGTTTAGACGGATATATACATTAAAAGCTGGTTATAAAAGAATACAAAATTAGTAAAATAGGGTAAAATATTTCCTGAGTATAGGCAGATATATTATATTTAACATGCTGTTTTTCAAAAAATGTAAATCGAATAAAACATTAAATATCAGTGACTACAAATTATGAATTGTGATGAAGCCATTATAAAATTATATATAATATTTAATAATTAGTGCTATAAAGCTCTATGAATATTTATTGGCGTTTATTGAAATATATTTATATAGTGCTATAAGCAGATTATATTGCAATGAAAGTATGTTTATATTGTATCATAGACACGGGCGTCAAATTTTTTAAATTATATTTTTGTATAGACATACAGTAAAATAAATAATGCAATTAAAATCTATTCATATCAATCTTATATAATGTAAGGCTTACATATATTGCTATTGTCAGATTTTGTTTTACTGTCTACACCCATTGCAGAGTTATTTTACCTCAAAACTGATTATGCAAATGAACTGTGGTACAGATGCAAATGCACAGCTAAATCAAATAAGTGATCAGACAGTTTCAATGTACCGCTTTTTTTTGCCAGTTTTTATATTAATATGCCACTGAGATGTGAGAGCAGTTTAAGTTTTAACTTCAAATGTTGCAGACTGTATTTGGTCATTTTAAACAACTAAGTTACTTTGTAAAGGTCCAAGACTGGGGCAACAAACATCATGAGTGTGTTAAGGTTGTGTTATTGACAAAAATAATAAAATGATACATCTCCATTTAAATGACGTGCTTTTTTTTAAAGAAAGGAACGTCATGTATTTTCAAAGGTGATGATTTAGTGCCACCATCAGGCAAATCAATGCCATTATTTCCCGTTCAAAAGTCAAATCATAGTCTGCATAATATCACACCAGATTGAAATGTTCGTCTTTTCTCTTCCATTTTCATTTCATCATCCACCTAGGTGAACTTTTTCTTTCTCTTGAACATCGTACGTGTTTTAATCACCAAGTTGAAGGAGACCCACTGCGCTGAGTCCACAGCCTACATGAAGGCAGTGAGAGCCACGCTCATCCTCATCCCCTTGCTTGGAGTCCAGTACATCCTGTTACCATGGAGACCCGAGGGACACATCAGCCAGGCCATCTATGACTTCTTTGTCAATATCTTCTGCCATTTCCAGGTATAGGCAACAATACGCTGCAATTTAAAGTTTGAACAAGCTGCTGAACAGAGACTCGTGATGTATTGAAAAAACCTCTATGGTAACGTTAAATATAATTAATTTGACATCAATAATCTGCACATCTCTCTAAGATGTTTAATTTTGTATGTTTCAAACACATCTGGTTTTTAGCATGAAGGCCAAAATGGGAACTATAATAATGATGTAAAATCTAAAAAATTGTCTTCTTCCGAAGCCATCTTAAGTAGAGTGTATAAGCAATGGAAAGAAATATGTTCCGAACTATTCATACACAAATAGGGGTGTTGAATAGCACAAGTAACATCAAACTGAAAAGCACTTTAAACAAATTCCTCTACATAATTTTGCTACGTAGGTATCCCTTCTCTCTACACTTTCCTGTCAATTTTCAGCTGTCATGTTTATTAAAAAAAATAATTAAAAAATTGTCATAAACAGCTTTCCAGAAACTTTGTTATTTTGTTCTTTCGTAAAATAGAACATGATAATTCATATATATTTATTATTTACAGGATAATCACACTGACATCTGTTCTTGTATGAATATTTAATTACTTTCCTATTGCTTTGCAGGGACTCCTGGTGGCAATCATATTCTGTTTCTGCAATACTGAGGTACAGTAAAAGGGGTCATACAGTAAATGCAAGATCATGTCAACTTTTTGTATTCAAGATACTGCATGTAACCTCTAATTGTTAAAAAATGTAATGAAACTTTCTTGACGTTCAGGCCCAGACAGCTCTGCGGAGGAAGCGGGATCAGTGGAAGTCTGCCTGGGGTAAAACCGGCTGGGGCACAACACCCACCGTCCACAGCCACTTCAACAACCACCACAACTCCTCCATCACCGAAAGCAGCCGCGCCACCATCAACTTGGAGGACACTAACGCTGCGAATTCAAAACGAAAGGAAAGCAGCCAATTCCTGTGCCTAGAGAAAGCCAACGGTCAGCAGAAGACAAGCAGCAATGGGGAGGCGGACATGCTCAACAAGTTGGAGACCACCGACATCTGACCAGGGAAAGGTTGTGGTGGTGCCAAACACAAACACACAGTAAAAAAAATAATGACTGAAAAAAACAGTGAGGACAGGAGCAGGTGTATTTTCAAAATAAAGGTTAACTGATGGGCCGTAAATGTACAAATGATCAGTAAAGCACTTAAAAAAAGCATGTGATGTTCACAAACAAATTTGTTATATCTCCAGTTTATGGATACTAATGAGCTGATTAGGAAAAAGGTATATTTATGTCATGTATCTTAGCATAGTATATTTTTTTGCATACATGTGTTTTGTTCTGTGGCTGGGATAAAGTCCACTTATGTATATCAATTATTGTTGAATGTATTTCCTTTTAAATTTCAAATCCAAAACTGCCATTTCGAAATGACAAATGCATTAATGTTTGTGTTGCCTTACAGTATGGAGCCTCTGAATGCTTTACCCGTGAACCATTGAGACCAATGAATGTCATAGCCAACCCATATGATCTATATGTTCTTTTACACGCTTTTACCTAGAAAGGTATAATAATAATATAATCATTACTGGCCTGCCTAAAAAAGCCAGCATTCCCAGTTATAACACAACACATGTTACAATAGTAACAGAAATATAATTTACTCCACTACTCCTTTAGGTAGAGGTTGCTGACTTAAACACAGTAGGCAAAAGACCAGATTCAGACTTTTTGACATCTGTTAACCATATAATAATAATATTTGCTTTTACACGGTGAGGGCTCACAGAAAAACATTGAACATGAAAACTAAAATAAGAGAGTTAAGCTTGTCGATGAAATAGCCACAGCTAGCCTTAGCTAGCCTCAAACTATATCTACCATATTTTACTGATATTTCCAAGCTGTTATCTGAAACGGAAACATGTCAATCTTGACAAACCCAGTTAGTCCATATAACTTAATGATACAGTAATAAATTCCAATAATGATGAAGAGAGCATGATGCTAATATTGACTCAGCCAAAGTCCTGCTAACATCAGGCCTACCCAGTTTAGCAGAATAGCGATAGCTATCATCTCAGTTTAGGACTCTGATGGAATTCATGTTATTTGTTGAAGTTGAGTTTCCTTAAAATAAGGTTTTTATTTTGAAATGTATTCAATTGTAAAGACAATAATGATTTTGGTTTTAACATCATTGATTGGAGGAACCCAAACCGTCAGACCAGTCCCTTTCTTCTACAAAGTTGCGTTCCCATAGACTTAAAACGCAATATTATTATGAGGTAAACATAGTGTCTCCTGGGTTATGCTTGCTGTTTTAAAACACGTTAACCAGCCAAAGATGCAACTAGACCACTTGGTTTGGTTTAGTAAAACATCATGGTTCAGCCTTAAATAAGTAATAAAGTACATTTCCATGTGCCAATTTAAAACTACTTTTATGGCTGATAAACAGACTCCATCTGAACACGGAACATAGCTACTAAGATCAAAGCGCTTCTGACTTACGTGGTTTGTATACAGAACTTTATGAAATGGCTCAATACTATAACATCCTGGCTACATGATAGCTAAACGTGTATGAAGCACTTCTCTTTATACATCCGGGGTGTTATGTAGTTGTTTAGCTCATTTTGCGCCATGTTTGATCCCAACTGATTTACTTCCTGGAACTAAAGGATATGCTGAACATTTTTGGTTAAAATTCTCCTAATTCAAACTAAGAGAAGAGCTTTGGGTGCAGGATAATTACCAGTATAGAGATAATAGAGCTCTTAAGTGCTGCAATAATTGCTCCAATTTTACTCCTTCACTAACTCCATTAACAACACAGGGTGTTGGGTGATTTTGGCCAAAAAGTAGAACACATACAAAAGATTTAGAAAAACACTGTGATGTGTGAAATATTGTTTGCAAGCGGTGTGTGCACATGTGCTTTTCACTTACAGTCCCTCCTACTGTGTGACAATTAGTTGGGGGGAAAAGTAACTTATTTAATTTCCAACAGTCTTCACTTTTATGAAATGTTTTTTTTCACAATGGTTAATCGAAATGTGAGATAGAGCTTTAATATTCTGACGTTTTAAGATAAAAACAAAGATAAGCCAGAGCTACACATGTAAAATACCTTTACAAAATAGCCAAAAAATAACTTTTGCAGACAGAAGACTGTGCCTAATGTGTAACTAAATGAATTGTTCAGAACATTTAGTTTTCCTAATGCCTAGTCATGTTTCTATTACTATTGTGGCTGTTAAATTAGTTTGTTTCACTATTTGAAATTATTGTTACAATATTGTTTTTTCAAATACAATTCCCTGCCACTTAAAAAATAGATATAATTTAATAGTTTTTTCATCACACATGTACCGTGCTGTATGTACACTAGCAGGCTACAGTACCAGAGCCTTTTCAGTCTCCACTGGATTACTGAGCAAGTCTTATTTTTAGCAGTATGCTTGTAGCAAATGCATCCACATGTCACAACATACTTTGGGGAAGCAATTATTCCAGTGTGGACACGAAGAGCTACACTCATGCATGGGAAAACAATTGTGGTAAGAAAACAGCTGAGTATGAGAAAACTAAAAAGAAGAAAGAAAGGAATACACTGTACACTTTAGCCGATATTGCCCTGTAGGCAAACAGCTGTCATGGACATTTGTAAAGAAATTTGAAAGAACATTCCAATAAAACGTGAAAAGTAATCTTCAATTCAAGCATATTATTGTATATATATATGTTTTTAACTCTGCCATTTATGTATGTGTGGAAATAAAATAGTTTGAACATAAACCTGTGGTTTCAGCATGAGTGTTTAATATTTGCCACAAAATGATGTTCCAGGCTTGATAATTGTCTCTGTTCGAGTGCTTTAGGCTACTGCACTTATCAGTCCTGCTTCATTATTTTACACATAGAAAAGATAAATAAGGGTATTAACTAGAAAGGTAACTTGAGGTCAGTGTCATCTTTCAAGGAAATGGCTGGGCGAAGTAGGCGGTGTATAATCATCTGATCATCGGCAGTGCAAGCTCTTTAGGTGGGGCTACCGATGTAGCTGCTGTTTATTAGCTACACATAAGTAATTGTGTAGTAAATTGTTGATATGTTGTTTCACAAAAACCGAAAAACTTAAAAAAGGATGAGGTCCCACCGAGATTTGAACTCGGATCGCTGGATTCAAAGTCCAGAGTGCTAACCATTACACCATGGGACCAGATGGTACCGTCTGGACGGCCTGTCACAAGATAATGTAACAACTATTTCAAAAGTTCACAAGGTACATACTTTTATTATAGATGTTGTAAACCTGGTTATACTTCGGTGTAATGCTGCAACTGTAAGTACAATAGGGACAATAGCTAACGTTAGCCAGTGCACCGTCTGGAACCCTCGTTAGCTAATCAGAGGCCAGCTTAGTTTGATAGCATGCGTAAGGTTAGCCCCAATGTGGCAGCGTAAGAACAATATAGCCTAAATCAAAAAGGTTTCAGAGTGAATGTTAAACCCACATTCTACGTAACGCTTACTGTAACCTAGCATTTAACTCAACCACCCTGAAACCTAAATAACTAACTACCGTCGTGGTAGGACACGCACGTGAATGTATCCAAAACTTTAAGATACAAAGAGAGACTAGGCGCACGATAAGATAAGTCACTACTCCTGAACAGTAATGAACGACATACCGTTGAGGTTTTCTTTTATCTTTAGTCATTAACATATATAAGCCTACTTGTGTAAATGTTCGTGAAAGGTTCTGTAACGTCTCTAACTGCATTTGCTCCGTAAACGTACTTTAAATGAGTATTTACATGTTACGCAGGCACTCCAATAAATTGAGAGAGGGAAAAACATATGAACTTTTACTCAACGTTACTGCCTGTATGTAGTAACAGATCATTTAATAAATGACAGACCCAGTACAAATGTAGTATACAGTCGCTTGGGATTAAAACGGAATCTACAAACCATAGGTTGTATTGGCGTCTGAACTATCTTATTACTTTTGTATCTTTTTTTATAGCAAGAGTGTTGACGGTATATAGTTGTAATAATATTGACAGGCCACGTGGGGGCAGCATCTGATCTGTCTATGTATCTATCTAAGTTTATTTGTATTTTATTATATACAACCCCGAAAAAATGAAGAGATCACTTCAGCATTATCATTTTACCTTGTTTTATTATTTATATGTATGTTTCTGAGTTGAATGATGATTTTTTTTCTTTTTCTTTTGTATTCTATAAACTACTGACATTTTTTCTCTGTGTTGAAATTCAACAAACACTGGAACGGCTGCCATACATGCAGGCTCCACATGCCAAACATGTGGAGTGGTCTTTATTTTTTTCCGGAGCTGTATGTATGTATGTATGTATGTATGTATGTATGTATGTATGTATGTATGTATGTATGTATGTATGTATGTATGTGTGTATGTGTGTATGTGTGTATGTGTGTATGTGTGTGTGTGTGTGTGTGTGTGTGTGTGTGTGTGTGTGTGTGTGTGTGTGTGTGTATGTATGTATGTATGTATGTATGTATGTATGTATGTACGTACGTACCTACCTACAACATTCACAAATGTTGGATGCATTATTCCTAACACCTGCAAATTGCCATGCTGTAATTAAGCCATGTTTATTTTCCTTTATTTATGGTGCGATAAATATGAAATCTAAACTAAAATAACTCAGATTACCACTGTCACTGAACTCCTGCATTACAGTAGAGGAGCATGATTGTTTTTCTGCTCATCCTCTCTCCCGGCCTGCCCCATATAGCTCCATCCACCCGCAGCTCATCAGAGGGGTTCTGTGAGGATACGTAAACCTAATGTCCCAGAGCTTAGTCTATACTAACAGCTTAATGCACACACACACACACACACACACACACACACACACACACACACACACACACACACACACACACACACACACACACACACACACACACACACACCATCACAATCCCTAACACGTGAGCAGAGTACTCCCACTTGACCCAACGCTTCTTTAGCCCCGGTAAAGCCAAGCATACACACACACACACACACACACACACACACACACACACACACACACACACACACACACACACACACACACACACACACACACACACACACACACACACACACACACACACACACACACACACACACAGGGACACAGATGATTAGGCATTCACAGACTCATATTTGATCAATCAATGAATCAATGTCCAACTGGACTTTGGATGCAGGAATGTGACTGAAATCAATCCAGTGGCATGTCAGGTTTTCTGATTACACATGGACATCAACATCATCCCTGGTTCAACATGCAGCCCCATATGTTGAAAGTAGGTCTATGACACGGAAAGAAAAAATGTTCTGTGGTTGTTTGTTTTCTACCCCCTTATGGAATTTTTAATTCCACACAATTATCCTAAACAAACATGATTATGTCAAAAGCAGTCATAGTATGAAAAAAAACTGTATTATGAATCTTGGTTCGGACAGAATAATTAGAGGCCATAAGGAATGAAAAGAAAATGGTTCTCTCTTAAAGGGGTGAACCAACTGATGGGTAAAAAGTTAACTTTATGATACCACCAGGAAACTGCAGTTAATTACATATTCTTTGAATTGCGAGGTTGCTGAAATGTTATGTTTCTATATGAAAACGAAGCTTTATCTCATGATGTATGTGCTAATTTGCAGACATTGAAGAGCAGAAATGGGAAAGTCAGGCCCAAAAGCAGGGGGGGGGGGTCACTGGGAGTCTGCAGGTTACCTTTTTGCTCCACTTTCAGATATTTTTGACATAAATCAGTTTACAAGACAAGTGTGAGTTTAAACATAAAACAAAAAATACTCCCGTGAGGAGACATATTCAGTTCCAAGTGAGCCAATCAAGTTATCTCTTCAATCTTAGAAAAGAAAACTGTATTTCATTGAATAAGCATTTGAAATCTAGACATTTGACCACCAGACAAATGCAGATAAGATGAGAACGTATTTGTTAACACTGTATTTCTGAACATTTTAGGTACATAATCAAATGAATAATCTATGCACTCGTACACTACAAACAAAAGAAGCCTAAAGCATCAGAGTAATAGACTAAGAGCTATCAGTAGAGAAGATCATTGGGTCCATGCTAAAAAGAAACACACGGCAATCCTTTTTATTAAATACTTTTCTCACAGACAGGAGAATTAAGATAAAAGCTGTGGACTAATGCTTTTCTCCAATTACATTTCCAAAGTGACTGAAAAAAAGCAAGAGAAGAATTGTGATGTTAGTAATTATCTAACGTGATAAGATGTGTCAGCTGTAAAAGCTTTTAAAAGGTTTTTGGAATAATAATTTCAGGAAATTCTCTTCCTAATACATCTCGTTTTATCATGTCAGTTTGGTTCAAGGTGCTTGAGATTCCTCTCTAGTCTAAACTGTAGTTAATAAGCAATGGCTTTTGTTTCCTTATCATCACGTTACTTTCGTGTACCTGTGTGTGTGTGTGTGTGTGTGTGTGTGTGCGTGTGTGTGTGTGTGTGTGTGTGTGTGTGTGTGTGTGTGTGTGTGTGTGTGTGTGTGTGTGTGTGTGTGTGTGTGTGTGTGTGTGTTTGTGTGTTCCTAGGTCCCCGGTTGACCTACACAGCTGCCACCAATCTGCACTTCTCTCTCTCTTCGAACACACCTGCCTGCATCTTCTCTCCAGCATATCAACCAATCTCTTCTCACATTCTGTGCCAGATCATTACACCAACTGCTTTGGTAGTCACACTCTTCAAGCCAACTGGGTAGGTTTTCTTTTAATGTTGTTATCAAATTACTCAGTTGGTGTGTGTCCCCTACATTCTGGTGATTTTTCTGCTCCACTTTCTGTATCAAAATGGTTAAGTAAAAATAGTCAAAATACATTGGTTTTATAAAGCAGCGAGGCTCTATTTCCCACCAAAATAAGGGTTACCTCTGCAGCTTAGGGTTAGGTTTGTATTTCATTTTGTGCTAAACTCACAACTGTGTTGAACTTCAGCTGACCCCAGGAGCGCCTCAAGAGCAGAAGTATCCCATTGTGCGGTTGTTAACTAAATAGTACCCTACATGTCTTGGGAAAACAAAAAATGACATCTTATATTTTGACTAAGAAAGCATTCAAAATGTAGCCCCCATCTGAACTTAAAAATCCTGGAAAGAACCTGAAATAACCCCTATTCATGTGTCCAGGTGTGCTTTCCTACAACCCCCATATGGAAATGCACTTACTTCCTTGTTTTGCATTACAGCTCAAGTGTGTCCAAACATCGGCCATCTAAACCACATTTCATGTTATTTGCCACTGAAATGGTATGCTATCTAGCTCCAGCACTGCTGGCAGCTCAAGTGCACAGGAGGAAATTTAAAGGAGTGTCCGATGAAAATGAAAAACAAGATTAGTTGCATATATGATTTATGGCCCATTCAACTCTCACTTTTTGGAAATATCCAATGCATTGCCATGAAATGTTCCACATAAATTCATGTTCCCTTAAAGATGAACCACGGATCCCCCTCAATTTTTTTCTAGTGCTACCACAACTATGACATTTTCAAATCTACAGTGCTGAAAAATGAAACTAATGCGGAAGTGCAAAAAACTGCTGTTTCTTAAACGGCCAATTGAGGCTGGCACCGAAGATCCCCATGGTAAACTGCGATAGTCTGGTTCAATGTAGTTCAGTAGCTTACGAAATCCCTCACCGTCCACCACATTTATCGCCGACATTTCCTTTTCCACCATAAATCTAATCCTCTGAGTTATTGTCTCTGCACGCACATCACTGCAGCTCCTTCTAGCTAACACATACAATAGTTTGTTGGTAGGACGGCGTTCCACTTTCGCCTTGCATTGCAGTCATCTGGTGCTGACTCTTCAGGTGGGACAATAATGACGATGTACTGGAGTTGTCAGTTAATTGGCTTATACATTTTTAATCGGTTAAATTCTTAACGGCAATTAATCTACTAAGGGTTAGTCATTTACATCCCTTTCTAGTTTTTTTTGCAGACACCTTCAAAATGAATGGCCTTCCCATTAGCCTCATCTGCACTTTGTATTAGAAGCTAATTAGCTAATGATAAAGTGTTAACAAGCTTGGTTAAGAATACCTGGAAAATATTAGCATGATGACGTGTCGTTTTAAGCATGTTAGCCAGCCTACTTAGCAATTAGCTCAAAGCAATACTAAGAAGCGCTTTAATATTTTTAGACAAACCAATAAACCAATGAGTTCCTCACTCTTTTCTCAAACTCCGGCCTTACATGTTTCCCTTTCTCTATTTTTTTCTTCTCTTTTGGGAGATTTGGGAATGTGGCGAAAATGGCAAATTGCATTTATCTGCAGAACTTCATAGGTTATTTGTGTTGTAGCATTATGAGAGCTATTCAGAACCTTCAGACGAGCATTGCAGTTCTAATATATGCGCTAGGATATATGCTATCATCATCTGCAAACCAATGTTTGTGTATTGTCCTCTTTTTCACACTCCAGTTGGCTGATGTATAAATCATATCATCAGTCTCTTGAGTTGGCAAAAATATCCTTCACTAACACATTTAGTTGCTGTATCTGTAAAATGAAAAAACACTGAACATGGACATTTTATAACCATTTGCTGAAAGCGTTTCAAGAAACCCGATCTGTCGGTCTAGTGCGGTCACAAAGATGTGACACGCCTAAGGATTCATTCCCTGACCATAGGGTGAAACCTTGTTGTTAAGACCCTGATCATGCATGTTATTGATGTCTCCTCCCTCTGTGTCTCTTTTTGTTCGTACATGATGTCCATCACTTTGACCTCACATACGTTGATTGGATCCTGCAACCTCACTTCACCTGGCAGGAAGGCACTGATGGTGTTTATGCAACACACACAGCTTTAGATTAGCATCGTTGGAACCCCTGCCCCCTTCTCAGCCTCGCTCTTATAATCTCCCCTGATCTTATTTTGTCACCTCACTCACTCTCTGTTATCAGCAGGTGGGACACCTCCTGGCATCTCCGGTTTTCTTATTTCCTCTTGTTCCGGATAAAAGTCCTGTGTATATACGTCTCAGAGCAGTCTCTCAGTTTCCCTGGGCAGTGACTGGCCTTTTCTCTGAGTATCTCCTCCTCCTCGTTCTTTGTTCCCTCGATCATCTTGCTCCTATGCCTCCCTCTCCCTCCACTCTGGTTGGCACGTAAAGCTCCTTCTTCACAGTCCTGCCACTTCTGATCATGTCACTCCTCGCTTCACGCCTGCCTGGATGTGGCGAGTCACTTTGTGCGACCTCCACAGAGGAGACAGTGCTAATGGTAAGCCGACTAAAAAACAATCAACTAACATACTCAGTGGAGGTGGGCTGAGTCGGGGTGGAATAAAATGCGAAGCCACAATGATAACACAGAATTTACCTCACACCCAAAGGAGAGCATGATTTTGGATTTGTGTTGTTCTTAAGCATGTTTAAGCCTTTATTTCATTGCTGGCACCTGGGATATGAAACGTATTGGGCTTTATTTGTTGCAGTGTTGCTCAAGAGTTTATCTTGACTCAGACGATTGAACTTCAGTCAATGTGTCAACAACATTCACTAATGTCACTGACAATTGAAAAATATAAATTTAAGGTTATGTTTTCAAGCTAAATCGTCAATACAGTACCTTTTTTAAAACATGTGCGTTATTATTAATATTATGATTATTATTATTATTTATTCTACGATGGTGACACTGTTCATTTCAGAGGCACCACACAATTAGAATTTGTTATTAATAAATTCTATTCAGGCAATATCAATGAAGATTGACGACATGTTACGGAAGCACACATACAATTACAGTATATAACAATAATGAGTTAAATTCACTGAAAAACTAAGCAAATACCAACATTAGTGGATAGAATTAAACATTTGTTTTTTATTTCCAAAATAATGTTAACTATGTTTTCATTTTTAAATGTAACTAGTTTATTTCTATTTATGGATGTTTCTCACACCTACAAAACTAAATAATAATAATAATCCTCATCAGGATAAATAGATCCTTTCATAAATAAAACAAGTTACAAATTAAGTATGGTTTCCATTTTCAACAAGACCTAACTACTAATAGAAAAAAACATTCTCTTTATTGTGCTGGACTTCAGGCACATTTTTTACTGTCAATTGGAAATGCTCTGTGTGTTATTTTATTGCTATATCAACTCCAAGTTGCCTCCCTTTCTCTAAACTCATAGACCCACCACTTGGAAGGGTTATATTATAATCTAATAAAACATTTATTTTGGAAGCACAAATCCCAACATTTCCCATTTCCAACTCATTTCACAATCCACCGTGTGTGGTTTGTCCCAGGACGGTTCTTGGTTCCTGCCTGAATGCTTGCTGTCACACAGCTGTCCTGCATTTCTGCTCTCTTTTGTCCCAGTTGTCTCCTCAATTTACTTTCTGTGCTCCAATCAATATATAGAATAATGGATTACAGCGGATCATTTTTAACCTACACTGACAGTCTGACCAAACCAAGTAACATCACCAATTACTACTGAATCTAATTGTAACACCCAGGTAATTGACGTTTTATTTGGTCACCTTAAGGACTTCCATGGAGGACGTTATGAGTATCAAATTACGGTTAAAACAGCTCAAACATTATTATATATGTTATATCTAAAGCCAGCATATGTTTGATGACATGCTGACAATAGGACTTTGGCAGATAAAGTATTTCATCAGATGATTATCAGATCCAAAAATTAGTTGAAGATGTCTTGATAAACGTCCACTGTCAGCTTGGCTTTCTTGTAGATTCCTTCTTATTTCCCCTTATAAAACTGTGGACATGTCATTAATCATTTAATTTCTGCTATTCCAAACAGCTGGCAGCCATACATTTCCTTTTACTTTGTCATATTTGTTTATAGATTTAACAAACTACAGATGTTATGGATCCATTCTGTCTTTTGCCTATTTCGCAATCAGCAAAGCAATGAAAAGTCAAGCTGAACTGAACCAATGGGAAGGATGCCAAGGTTAGAACTGTTAGTTGGTTGGTTGGTTGGTTGGTGAGTTATTTAGACTTTGTATTATGAAACATTTTCTCAGTGAAGAAAGTTGAGACGATAAGTGGTTATAAGGTAAATGTTCATCTAAAAATCAAAAATCAATATTTAAAAAAATATATGATTTTAGGAAATTGACCTGGTAAGGAAAAATAGTGAACCTTTCTATTTGCTTCCAGCAATTAGGGAAATTACAGGTGAAATGGTCTAGGTACATATCATATATCAAGTTATCGCACATTGAGTAATATCATTTCATAAGATTACATTGCTATGAGCAAAAGGCAAGGACTCTATTTTGTTATGATAGTATTATACAATACAGTGCTCTAGGGATGACCTATTTTTGTAGGCCAACACATTAAAAGCCATCGCCTTGGTTCCCTCAACAAAAAGCCAATTGGATTTTTCCACAGGGTTTTGGATAAGTTCACTGTAAAATTAGGGTATGGGATACAATCTGAGCCATGGGTTTTGTTTGACAAAGCCTACGCATGTTACATTATTTCCACATTTAATATGATCAAATTGTAACGTAATACCTATTCTATACATAAACATATTCAATGTTAACCATATGTTAAAAGAATATGTTTTTATGAGCTACCTGCAGAAACCAGCCTGCAAACATTATTTTGAAAAGACACACAGATGGCTCATCTATCCAGAGAATCTATGTATACATATACAGTTTATCCGTGGAGCACCAATTTCTAGTGTTTACATTTTCAGTCTTAAACTGACACATTTATATGGCCCTCATTTCTTAAGTGCCCTATTTATCCAGCAATGAATTAGGTGCTAAAAACACAGGAAACAGAAGTTATAAAAAAAAGAGCGTGCAAGGAGAATAATGACCCGAAGGCCAAGAACATACTAGAATCCAACTGTGTTTTAGTTTTCCAAAAGTATGCTTCAATAGGGCTTTTGGTTTTTGTCTCACTCCATTAAAAGCTGCTGTTCTACAGAGAGTATGTTATTGTTTCAGGGAAAAGGTCTATGTTAAGGGCTGCAGAATATTTAACATCAACTTTTGATTGAATATCATTGAAAGAATACACAAAAACAGTCTCCGTCCTGGTATTTTTCAGGTTGATTCTGTGTGTTGATGTTTTGCAGATGCAAGACTTTCACCCAACAGCATCATTATGCATCCTCACACTCCAGGAGCCACTTACCAATGGGAGGCTCACTCCCAAAAGGAGCAGTATTCAAACTCAGAGCAACTCAAACACTGCTCATTCATTCCTGCGGAGCAGAAAGAGCTCTAAATCTGTCTGAAGCTGTGTTTTTGCTCCCAGACTCCCTCCAGGTGGGACACCTCTGATAAAACCCACAGACTGCATACTGTACTGAGGAGAACTCCCACAGACAGGCTCATACTGTAAGCAAAGAATGTATGTGTGTGTGTGTGTGTGTGTGTGTGTGTGTGTGTGTGTGTGTGTGTGTGTGTGTGTGTGTGTGTGTGTGTGTGTGTGTGTGTGTGTGTGTGTGTGTGTGTGTGTGTGTGTGTGTGTGTGTGTGTGTGTGTGTGTCAGACATTAGGGAACGCAGCAAGTAAATACATATAAATCTTCAATTATTCACTTAAATGAAGTAACAAAATATATACCTAAAACCACAACAACAAAAAAATGTTTTGTGACTCAGATCAGTGGTTCCCAGACTTTCTCCTTAAAGGGCCAGTGTCTATATAGATGATTTAAATATACGAATGGAATATATTATATATCATAAGAATCGTTACAATGAGCACTTCATATATTCATTGGGCACAGCTTGGTCGACCACCATATTTTGAAAGTATGTCAAAATGGACAAACAATACAATGGACATTGATAGGGCCTTTAGCGTTTTTACGCTAGCTGACGGCCGCCATAGTTCTCTGACACTTCTAACCGAAGGCAAAGGTCTTAAAAGATTTACAAAAAAGGTACCCCAATTTTGAACTTGGCAGCTCCTTACCCATGTCTTGTATATGTAGGGGAAGAGGAGCTGTATTTAGCTTGTTGCTAATGGCTAACACTACGCAAAAATCCTACTTACTCACTTAGTTTTTGGATATTTAATTTTGTTATACAATCCATAATGTAAAACCGTGCAGAACAATTGATACAGGTGGTTGTGTAAAACGAGCGAGTTAGATGAATTTTGAGCAGATAGTTTGTTCATATATTCCATTTGTTTTTTTGTTACTTTTAGACATTTTTGTGACAATTTTCTGTCTGTTCTTTGAATTTTCTTCTTTAAACAATCATACTTTGTTAGCTTCTTCTTTTTTAGCGATACATTTTATAAAAGAAATGTGTCCTACACCACTTTTAATCAAGAAAGCTTCAGGACCTCCTCGTCAAGCTTTAGAGACCCCCCACTGTGGATCCCCCCCCCCCCCCCCCCCCGCTTGGATCCGCTGTTGTGAAGGGTTATTGCACAGAGCAGAAGAGATTAGTGACAGATATCACAGCTTGTGAACAGATCCTAAGGAAGCCTTCATGACCTTTTGATTTTCTAGGAAAGGGAAGCCAATCAATGTTTCCCTTCTCTACCTCGTAACCATGCCATCATCAGTGTGTGCTACAGCGCGCTGATTGTAACAGGGTTATGGAGAGTTCAGGTAAATTGGAGTTTTTCTGTCCAAATGATACTTTACATTAGAGAGACTGAACGGCTGCTATCACTGGGCATGAGGGCGAAAACAGCGTACAGATTTATTTTATTTTAAACATTTATTTTAGTATAAATCTTCTCTCTATAATCTCTGTAAGTGAAGGAATTTATCAATGTAAAATAAAACATGGATCTAGCTACAGGCTAAAGGCTGTGATCTATGTTTTTTGTGTCGAACCCTTGTTTGTCGCTGTTACTCTAACACCATTGCCTTTCCTGCTATGCTACTGTATGGAATAAACCAAAAAAGATATAATGTGGTTTAATAACCTGAAGAAGGAACCAGGTAAGTTGTCTCTCATTCTGCTAAGCTAATGACACCCTTTCGCTAGCTTCATACATAGCTTAGGCACAAAGAGTAATATTGATATTC
Organism: Eleginops maclovinus; assembly: GCF_036324505.1. NCBI lineage: Eukaryota > Metazoa > Chordata > Actinopteri > Perciformes > Eleginopidae > Eleginops > Eleginops maclovinus. The sequence continues at coordinate 6,897,273 of NC_086349.1, read as the reverse complement.
TCATCCGAGAAGGTGTATGAGCTTCTTGCCCAAAATGCAAATTATTCCTTGAACATGAGGTCGTTATAGCGATATAGCTGCAACAGAACATGAACATTGTTGGCCAACAGAAAAGCTAATGATGCTTTGCTAATCAATAACACCAAATCACTGGATAACTTCACTGAAACAAACATCTTTCCAAAAGTTTAAAAGTTCATTCGGACCTTGAGAAAAGTACTAGAGTAGTATAGAAGAACGCCAGTCTTAACCTGGAAAAATGTATTTCATCTCTTTCTCTTTCAAAAGGCTCAAAGTATTTGTACTTGGTTCCAGACAGTAGTGGCCATTTAGATCACAACAACTCAAAACAGTGTCACAGCAGGGCTTCTACCCAGGATGAACAGATCATTCTTCCTCTTGTCTGATTGGCTTATAGAAAGTCTTTGGCTGTAATCCAGCACAGGTTAGGGTAGGTTAAGTGGTTTTCCAACAGAGGAACAGTGTTAATGGTCTCATTTTAGCACTTTAAGAGTTGTTTGACCACACACTGGACTTCTTGCGCTTTATTTGTACGATGTCCCACATACAAGTCTGTGGCGACTGAAAGCCCCTCAGTGATGTCAAAATGTTAACCAAGATTAAAGATTTTCTATTTTTATGGCTCCCAATGACAAGAAGTCACTGTGTCCTGCCAGGGGGGAAAAGCCTGTGGATCAGCATGTTGACCATCCTGAGACATCGACTTTCCACGGAAACCCAGATTTATGTGGTGTCTTTGAGGTTGGTGGCTAGAGACAGGCTGGGTGACCGTCCACAACCAATCAAATGAAAGGAAAACTATTTGGGGATATTAAGTCTTGTCCCACCATAATAAAAGTCACCATTAGGTGGCTGCAAAATTAAAAACACTTGTATACACACAGAAATATGTGTATCAGGGTTCTCTTGCCTTTTTTGCATGTAACCCTTAGTCCATGAGATTTAAGCATTATCATCAAAGAGGCCTGAAGAGCATGGAGGGAAGTTAACACAATGAAACCCCTGGACACAAAAAGGGCCCACCACCTTTATCACACAGGAGCGAGAGAAACAGACTTTATAGTTGCTAAGCCTTATTATTTGTGACTCTTTGTGCTCTTTTGAGTTTCTTTCTGATGGTTTTTCTTTTTTTGTGTGTGATTCTGTAGTTGTTTTGTGTGTTTGTTTTTTTGGTCTCGTTTAAATACTTTTGCGTCTCAGTTTAGATATTTTACGTCACTTTGTTATCAGTTTTGAATCTCTCTGGTTTTGAAGACTGTCTGTTAAAGTGAGAGTTAAGGTCATGGGGTCCCCATAATAGCTTAGCTACCTTGCTTTTTACAGTATTCCACATTGAAATTGAATTGAAAATGGTTTTGTTTATATGGCGTTAGATTCCGCAAGCAAGCTGAAAACGTTTTTGTTTTCTGTAGTTTGACTAATTACGGCATCTGCTCTATCTAACTGTGTGTGTTTTATGTCTGCAGCTTCAAATAAATACATAAAAAAGCAAGTGTGTAGTGAGGTGGTAGGTAAGTACATACAGGAGTGAGTAAGTAAATAACAAAACCACATAGGTACATATAACTCCAGTAAGAGTGTGTACAGTATATACACAATGTGAACAGCTATAAAAGTTCACTTTAGTTTAATTTTGAGCGTGCTGAGTGCCTGATGTCGTAGTGACAGAACTGTCTCCTTTTCTTAGGCCTCCTCTGCACACTAGCGTGCAACAAATACGGCAAACAGGGACAGCGTTTGTCAAACATTTACCCAAGGCAGGATAGAAAGCTAACAGCACTGTCGAGGGAGCCCTCTATGGCCCTTTTGCCATCCTCTCTCCAAAGCTAAATTAATCTGCATCAAACATTTAAAACGCATGTGCTTCTTCTTCGTCTCAGTTAGTTATTGCTTTTACCTTAAGACGATGATTTAGAAAATGGCCTTAAACATTTTTTTACAGACTGACCAAGCTTCATCACCAGCCCACCCTGTCACTCGTGCACGCATACCCACACAAACATACAACTCCCTTCTCCCCTCTCGCATGAAAGATTCAACCAGGGCCTGTCAGGGAGCTTATTGCTCTGCTCGGAGAGCTCCAACAATACCGCTCTCCTTTCGCAGAGCTTGACGTTTAAAAAATTATAAGCGAGTCCGCCTGCCTTGCATAACAGCTGGGTGGTTATTTATGGAAGACTAAAGCTGGCATAATGATAAATAAATAAATGGCTCATTACATGAATAAATAAATGTGCAGATTAAATAACATTTTATTTATTTGACTGATTGCTTGTGTTTGTATTCATTTATTTACATATTTATTAGCCTTTATTATCTTTCGTCTTTGTATTTTCTTTCTTTCAATAATTTCTCCAAAATGTGGTTTTGAAGGCTGATTCTTAAAAAAAAAAATAAAAAAAAAAGAGTATAGAAAATTGTTTCAGTGTGCGTCTCTGTATTTTGGTGCTTGTGTTAGTGTGCATCCGATCTTTGCATTATTTTATGTTTTTGATTTTATCCAATGTTTGCATCTGTGTCGAGTAGTTCTATGTTTGTGTGTGTGTCTCTTTGTATCCCTCTGTTGCATGCTCGAGTCAGGAGGCTCTGGCACACCACTGTGTAATTTTCTATGTATAACTCCGAGGCACCACGGTTAGCGTTGCCAAAACATTTTTTTTTTCTTTGAACATGAGATCTAAACACCACACACACAAAGCAGAAATACACAAACATATGCATACAAACAAATGTGCTCATGTTACTTCGGTGAACATATACATATAGTTTCCAAATGCAGCTGTAGAAGTAAACAACAGTTTTTCAAGCCTCTATCTTAATCCTCCCTTATTAACCCTTTCCCTCTGGGGAAATCATGCAGGGAAGCATTCAAGCTTAGATAAATTCACACCTGTTGTCAAGAAGAAGGGAAAACAAAAGATCTTTGACAGTTTGTACTGTCAAAGAGAGGGGAAATAACCAAGTCCCTACATTACCAAACACTTGGCTGCATCTTTTTATTTTATAGATTAAAGAACAAAGCATCACAAAATATTGAAACATTCCAATTATAATTTCCCAGGGACTAAAGTTACATCTTGAAATTGTTATTTTTGTCCGACCAACATTCCAAAGATATTCAATTTACCGTTATATTAAACATACAAAAGCATCATTCCACACAATAGAAACAAAAATTGGACCAGAGAATGTTTGTTATGTACGCTTGACAAATGCTGTTTCTCAATAGGGATGCTTTAGTTGGTACATGCAGTACACACACTTACTTGCTTTGTGCGTAGATTTCGACAGGGACGTTAGAAATGACATACCTTTCCTTTTTACTTTTAGAATATACTGCTACATTCCTTACAAAGTGTGTATACAATTGAGTTGTACTTCTTCGTCTTACAATTGGCCCCTAACTTTTACCCTGTTACATATTTATCCCCTGCGCAAGGGATGTGGGTTAGAATGGACAGAAAAGCATGCTGGCTTACATACAGCAACATTTGACAGATGCAGTAGAACATCCCTGTATACTGCTTACTATCTATGTGTAAAGATAGACTAAATCTCGTTCTGGCATACTTAATGTTATTGAAGTATGGGTATTGGAATGCAGACAAGGGGTTGTTCAGACAGAATACTAACGTCACAGGACAGCAGGTAAAACATTTTTTTCGTTTCAGCTAATGACCCATCAAGTTACTCAACAAAAAAATCACTTTGGGACTGGTACTATAGCTGATAAAGCTCCATAGTCAATTTTTTTTCTTTAATGTCTGTCATTTATGCCGGGCATTATGTAGTAATCAAAACTGAAGTGAATCACCGCAGGGAGGATATATTTTTACCATATTTCTAATTGTTGAAACATTAATGCAATGGTGTCAGGGTTGGGGTTGGGGAAACAGGACCCAAGTGCAGTAAATCAAGGGGAAGCAGGTAAGGGTCCAAACAAAAAGCGAGCTTTATTCAAAAGCTGTTGACGAGAACACGAAGCAAGGGGAACACAGGACGGGCTGGAGTCGACAGGACAGGGGAGGCCGGAGACAACAGGACAGGCCAGGCTGGAGTCGACAGCACAGGCGAGGCCGGAGTCGACAGGACAGGCCAGGCTGGTGTCGGAACTGCAGCCGGGAACGTGGCTGCTAGTGCCAAAACTTGAACCAGAAGCGTGGCTACAGAAGGCTTGGCTGCAGAAGGCTTGGCTGCAGGAGGCTTGGCTGCAGGAGGCTTGGCTGCAGGAGGCTTGGCTGCAGGAGGCTTGGCTGCAGGAGGCTTGGCTGCAGGAAGCGTCGCTGCTGTGACACAAGGTTTAAGGAAAGGGTGCAGGCTTTCTGGGGAAGCGACAAATGCCCCTAAATAGTCCGGCAGTGAGCTCTCTAACCATGGCTTATCTGCCCATTCCCGGCGTGCACGAAGAAGAGCTGCATCCTGAGCCTCTTTAGAAACTGCTCTCCTCCACTCTCCATAAATACATAAAATGTGATATGAATACTCCACAATAGAATCCTCAAAAAGTACTGCTGGATACATATCGGGTTCAGTCGTTCTGTCAGGGTTGGGGAAACAGGACCCAAGTGCAGTAAATCAAGGGGAAGCAGGTAAGGGTCCAAATGAAAAGCGAGCTTTATTCAAAAGCTGTTGACCAAAACACGAAGCAAGGGTAACACAGGACATGAAAAACACTTAGCTTCAAACATGAAGGGCGACAGGAACAGGCAGGTTATCTTGGACAAGATCAGGGAAGAAATGACGACGACCGAACAACAGACAAAAGGGAAACAGGGACTAACTACACATAGGTAGTCACAAGACAAGAGACAGCTGGAAGGGGGAGGAGAAACACAGGGGCAACAGGTGAACACAATGACACAATCAGGCACAGGAGGGAAACGCAGACAGGAAGTGAAGCTTAACATAACACAAGAGGGGAAAACACTTCAAAATAAAACACAACACAAGGACATGACAGACGTGAAACAAGGATCATGACAAATGGAGAGAAGTCAAAAGCTAATATTTTGCTAAAAACAGCATTTAGTAGTCTTATTTAGTCCCTTGTTGGTGACCGTGGTATTTATGGCACAAAAAACTTATTCATAAAACTGTTGACTTTAAGCATTCAGAAAGTGCCAAAATGTTAACTAATTTCTGAGTTTTAGGACTCATTCCTGCACCACTCTGACTCAATTCAAGCTTTGTTGCACAACATCAAAAGCTATTGTATGAATCAATACATCCACATCACTATCCTCAATATTACTATACAGACATAGATCTTCAATAATAAACATACCATGGAGATATACTCAATACCATGTCATGACCTTTCCTTTCTTCTCCTCGTGTATGATCCCGCAGTCACATGCTGCATGTTCTCTTTAACCCCAGAGCTTAGCATGTGCTTCAGGATGTTGTGATCTGTGTCACATGCGTCTGCTCATGAATGGACTAATGCTCATGTGAGAGTTATGCATTACGACCGCAGGATAGAGATATCTATATGGCGGCACTCAAACTGTCTCCTGTTGACATCAAGGTGAATTTGTTTGTGTGCTTTTCAGAAAAAGTGCACTCTGCTCGATGAAAGTGGGAGTTATTTTACAATTCTGCATAAAGTCCAAATAGCTTTCGACTAGTTCTAAGCTAATAGGGATCTGTTTATTCCAAAAATCCACATATTTATACATCATTACAGTCTACAGTATTTCATTCTTGTTTTACTATTTTATATGTACATGTTTTTCTTATCAGAATCAGAATCCCTTTATTCGTCCCACAGAGGGGAAATTTTCATTTGTTACAGCAAAAAAGAGCCACAGACAGCTTAATGTTACAAAAAGATACAAAAAATATATACAAAAAATACATAATTTTACAGAGACCTAAAAATAAACCACAGAAACCGTTCTGAGGTGTAGCAGCCAGGTAAATATTTCACAGTTCATTTACTGTATACATACATATATATATATATATATATATATATGTATATATATATATATTGCACATTATATCGCACATGGTGTGGGGTGTTATAGTCTGTGTTGTTATGTGTGGGGGTCTACCATGCTGGTTGTAAAGTCTGACCGCTGCGGGAAGGAAGGACCTGCGGTATCTCTCCGTGAGACACCGCGGGTGCAGTAGCCTGTCACTGAAGGAGCTGCACAGTGGGGACAGTGTGTCCTGGAGTGGGTGGGACACATTGTCCAGCAGGGAGGACAGCTTGGCTGCCATTCTCCTGTCTCCCACCACCTCCACAGTGTCCAGAGGACTCCCCAGCACAGAGCTGGCCTTCTTTACTAGTCTGTTCAGTCTCTTCCTGTCAGCAGCCGAGATGCTGCAGCCCCAGCAGGCCACACCATAAAAGATGGCTCATGCCACCACAGAGTCAAAGAAGGTCTGAAGGAGTGCCCCTTGCACCCCAAAAGACCTCAGTCTCCTCAGCATCTTACATACAGTATTGTCTCTTGCACTTTAAAAAAAATGTTTTAAAAGTTTAAGACACCATAGCTATTCTGCATATGACACAAATAGTTTAATGTTGAATCTGCTGTAAATTGTGTAGGCTTTTGGACAGAAGCAGAAAAACATAATTTACAAGTAAAGAAAACCGAATGGAAACTTAATTTGAAGGGAGAAAAATGCATAAATGTAACAACAAGTCGGAGTTCGAATAGCCGAGAAAACAAGACGTGCATGGAATAAAGATTTATGAAGAAAACATTTTTTTTGACACCACAGCTTGCAGTGGCAGGAAATGCGGACCACTATATGTCAACAAAAAAGAAAATAACGTGGAATAAAGAGCTCATTTCTTTTTTTTATAACCAGCTGCCTGTTTGGGAAGTGTGGGATGTGTGGCAAACTCCATAAAAACAGAACATCAAATTGCCAGTGTAAGTGTATGATTTCATAGTTGACTGAAATTGAATCAAATGCCACAAAAAAAATCAAAAATAGGGGGCACTCAGCAAGAAAAAAAAAATGCTTTGCCTGCTCTGTGTTTCTAAAAAGGCAATCCATATCTTTTATGCATGAAGTTTGTATTATAGCAGCAGTTCTCAAGCTTGTTCTGGCCGGGGATCCTCATGAGAACGTGTCGTCTGTGGTCGCTGGCTCTCAGGTCTCAGGTCATGTGACAATGTCCATTTTGGGTTCTGACGCAATGCTGAAGGGGCATTATATTACACCGTTATGAAAAGTAGACTCAACTCCAGTGATGAGGCACGTTTTCCGGGCATGAGACATGGTAAATAAAGTAGGGTAAAATGGAAAAACCCAAGAGCAGCACAATTTCACATACTGCCAGAAGTCAAATAGCTCCTATCTGTTTGTTGTGGTTGGGAATCTTCACCGTTTCCTAAAAGTCATCTAAAGCTGTGATTCAGGCCTCTTTCTGGCCACTCGTGGTGAATCCCAGTAGGGCAAAGGTCATAAAGGACAAGAGGGAGAGAAGGGAGATGAGGGGGGGAAAGAAAACAGTAAGTGAAGAAAAGAGACAACCCTGCATTGTCACTCTTTAAATCTTCACCCAAATGTGTAAGAAGTTAAAAAAATATTTTGCATAATCAGAAATGAGAGGCCTAGTTTCGTTCCATTGCAGCATTGTTTGCTTTTTTGCGGCCCGAGGAGAATGAGGAAGGCAGAAAGCAACAAATGAAGCAAGAAGAGAACACAAAGAGGTGGGGGTTGGGTGGGGGGGTAGCTGTTGTGCAACAGCTTGACATTAATCAGGGTTGTCGAATGATGACACGGCAGTCTATCTGCCCTCTGTCTGTCACCTCACAGGAACTTTTAAAATGTATTTATATTGATTTCATCATGACTGGTTAAAGGCTGACTCAGATTTTATTAAGTGATTAATCCAAGATATAATTTGTTATTATAAAAAAAAAAAAGTTCAAATAGATAAACATACACATATTAGCCTTACCCACGTAACGGTTTGCTGAAAGGTGACTAAATACATTTACTCTAAGTTATATACTTTTTTTATACTTTAAGGTATTACTTCACCGTTAAATGATACCTTATAGTGCTTCATTAACTTCAGAAGAAAATGTTATACTTTGTACTGCACTGCACGACAAGTGTATACGTATATTTAGATTTTACGTAGATTTGGTTTCAATACATTTGCTATTTAATTTAATTTTGTTCTATATGTTAAACCAGGCATGCTGGACACAAGGACATTTTAACTTTAAAACCTTCAAGAACAACTTATTTAAAGTTAAAGCTAAAATAAGAACTTGCTTTGGATTAAATGTCAGGTAGATGAAATGTAATGCGACAATAAAAATGCTGCCGGTTACAAAAATAAAAGGATCAAGTTTATGCTAGGTGCTTTTCTATTTCTCAGAAACCTACAATTTCAAATAAAAATGTATTTGTGTTTTTTTTTCTACAAATTATATTTCTTGACAAAACTTTACCTGGGTTATTGGGACAGCTGTCATCAAGAGCATAATCTATATATTTTGTAGAAAGACAATGTTTTTTAAAAATCGAATTTTGGAAGATTTCAACTGTATAGTTGTGTATTATATTAATTTAGTGTTTGCACAATGAAGGATAACAACAACAAAAAAGAAAAAATATACATATTCTTCAGTTTCTTCTTTTGACAATACACTATTTCGTTTTCTTCTTTTCAGAGCTGACAGAAGCCTTTTCTGCTGACACTTGCTACACACAATGGTGTGTGTTATGATAGATGAGTTGTGATGATTAATGGCTGTATGTGTACACAGCGGAGCATTCAGTCTGTCCCGCTGGGTGTGTATCCTCTCTGCAGCCACTTCACATTAAAAGCTTCCTGAAGAGCTGAAACGCGTGGAAACAATCCATCAAATATATTTCCTCTCAGGACAAGTGCATACAAAACAAATTATATTTTATTTTTGGATCAGCAGCAAAGGAGAAATGTAAAATGGTGTTAATTTAATAAGAGAGTGCACATATAAAAAGAGCTTTAAAGGCTTGAAAAACAAACATGGCATTAATGTGCAGTGTGCAGACACAACTTCCTCAGGAAATATGAAACATCAATGTGTACTGATAGGCAGGAACACCTGCGCAACGACTTTAACCAAAAAATTTAAAAAAATGCAAGACAAGAATATGGAAGTAATGTTTGTAAAGAGAATCCATGTCATAAAAAAAGACAACATGTCACAAATAGTATGAAGAATCATTATTTACAAAGAAATACAAGAAAAAGAAAAGAACAGCATGGATTTATTAAACGTTTATGCTAATTATGGATAAGGCGTCTGCTGACAATTATTTTCGTTGTTGATTAATCTGAAAATCTGTTTTTTCTTCAAATAATTGTAAACCGGATTATATTATAATTTGAGAAGCATGGTTCAGAAATATTCATTTTTTCCTCTAAAAATCTATGTACGGTGATTATTTCAATAGTTGTCATTAATCATTTTAATTTTAATCTGTTTTTATATTTAGCATTAGTATTCAGGGGTTTTTCCTTCCACCTCATGTCATGCATTTTATATATTTTATTTAATCTTTTTTGTATCTTATTGTAATTATTACAACCAAGTGTATTTTATTTTCCATCCTATTTTACCCTAATAATTGCATTTTCATTGTCCCTTTTATTGTATTCACTCTGTGTCCATTATCCCTACATTTTTAAAGCACATTTTTTGTTACATTTGGAGTATTAAGGTGGTGCTTTAAATGAAGGTTTATCAGAGGTTCAAATAAAAGTGTTATGAAGTAAGACTGCCTTTAGACTTTTCATATTTTCTTACACCCTAATATGCAAATCAGTTTTTTTTATTGTACGAGTTCCACACAATCTAAGTTGTTTCTGCTTTGGCATATCCTTTACTTTGCTGTCATTTCAGATCCTCCCCCGCTCCCTCATTGCCCTCACCTGGTTTCCCCCTCTCATCCCCTCACCTGCTTCTCACTCCCTGCCAGATTTTCTCCTGTTTACTGCCAAGCGCGCAAGTCTTCTTTTCGTGCCCATTTATCTGCTCCTCCCGTATTCTGCCTGCCCCTTACTGGAATGGTTTGCCTGAGTAGCCTGAGTTTGACCCTGCTTGTGCGAGACTGTACTGGTGAATATTTGAAAACAACATTTCTGGACTCCAGAAACCTGGGAATCTTGGTGGTCAAAGTCTTCATGTATCAATGGTCTTGGACTTCAGATCTTCCTTTTTGTGTTTTGTAAAGATTCAGAGTGTTTGCACATTGAAGGTGCTGTACTCCATTAGAGTTTATAAATGCATTAAGATGCAATGATGTTCCACACAGCTGCATGCTAGTGTTCCTCTTAAGGAATGTAATAGTAGGGTGCCTCTCTCATATGCTGTCTATGTTACATTGCTATAATATCCACATTCTTGAATCCTGTCCAACATCAGTCTTTTTGATGTGTTCCCTCCTGCAGCAACACATACAGTACAGAAGAGCTGAATAAGTAGAAGAATGTGTACATGATATTCAGAATGGTAGACGTGAGCAGTAGACATTTTTATTAAAGTCTCAAAAATGAAATCTTTAAGGCATGAACAATAATGAAAAATAAATAATTTGATAAGTTTTATCATTTTCATATCTTACATGGACTTAATCCTGCATACAGTCCGCACCATTGTAACTCTTGCTTCATATTTTATTTCACTATTTTACTTTCTTTATGTCTTAAGTATATTGCACTGTAGGAGAAGACTGGCATTAAAGGGGCTCTTTTATGCTTTTTGGGGTTTCCCTTTTCTATACATATTCAGAGGTTCAGAGGTGTTTATGTAAACGGTCTTTGAAGGCTAAAATCCCTGTGTTCCCTCCAGAGAGAGTTTCTTTGCAAAACCCTCCCCCCCCTGTCTGAAATGCCTCCATTGGACTCCTTTCCTACTTCCATAACATAGTGACATCAGTACGTAACACTAATGCTTCTTTTGGCTAGCGCTCCAACTTATAGTACATGATATGCTAAGGGGCAGGACATCTTTGGGTGGTTGTCCAATCATAGCATAGCCGGCCAACTAGCCAATCAGAGCAGACTGGGCTCTTGTTTCAGACAGAGGGTGAAAAGAGGTGCTGCAGCACAGGCAGTATGAGGGAAAGAAAGTACTTTTTGGACATTTAAGCATGTGATCATGTCACAGTAGGGGCACAAAATACTAATATGAACTTGAAATGAGCACAATAGGGCCCCTTTAAGATTAGCATCAGCTATTTTGTATATATAATTTGAAATTGTGTTTGGCCAATGGTTTAAAATTGCTCCTGTTTGAATGACAGAAAAAATAATCCTGCTATCCACAATTTCTTGTTTCGTTCAGTTTGGGTAAAAATGTTATTTGTATATAAACATGCGATCCATACGGAAACACACGTCCTTAGAATGCTTTTAGTTTCAATTAAATGAGACTATCTAAACTGAAGCAGGGTTTATTCTACAGTAAATGTGCTGACTTACTGACCCCATGTCCCAGTTTTGCTCAGCTATCAAACTCCCTCAAGTCTGATTGGAAAGAATGCGGAAAATTCGTCTTGGATATGGGTCGAGTTTATTGACGTTGGCGGCTGATGATGACATTGTTTAGAAATTGGAAGCAGAGCATGACGTTTTTGAATTGGGACAGAGGAAATGCGGTTGACAAATCACAACAGAGCTAACCAATGAGAGCAGACTCTGGTTTCAGACAGAGGGTGAAAGGAGGTGCTGCAGCACGGGCAGTATGACAAAAATAAATAGCTTTTTGAACATTAAAGCATGGAGACATGTCCCAGTAGAGGCACAAAATACAAATATTATTATAATTACCTGAAAATTAGCATAATAGGGCCCCTTTAAAAATACAGTTAATACTCTGCAAAGCTTTAGAATAGGGGCCTAAAAACTAAACTGGTGTTTACAATATATTTTAGTATGACAGCTAGGATTTGAGAGAGTTCATGTATTCTACAGAAACATTCGGTAGAATACATTCTGTAAACTATCTAACTCACTGACTTCATCAGTCCAAACATTGATCTAAAAGATACAATACACACAGAGGAATTTCATGGGAGGTTAATATTATTAATAATTTCAGTGTAGAGAAAAAAGTTCTCTAGTGTTCCAGCCTTGACATATTTGTTTATCAAATAAATCAGAGCTTGTGAAGGGTGACACCGCTACAAATCTTTATCACCACACACTGCGAAGTTGATCAAAGAGTGTGTTTGCCAACTTTTTCCTCAAGGTTTGTGCAGTTGCACCATCCCTTGTGCCTTTTTTCGGCTGCAGCTGAAAAATCAGTGTGAGGACTGCATTCATCTAAGCAAAGGTCCAGTCATGTGTGAGAGCCAGTCGGCCTGCCTGCGACTATTTGCTTTTCCAGCTGTTTCCTAGACTGTGAGTGGGAGAGAAAGTGGTGTGTACGTGCATGTGTGTGATGGTTTGGAGGTGGGGGTGTGGTAAGATGGAGAGATCCTGAGGAAGGAAGATATGGAGGAAAAGAGAGCTACAGAGAAAATGTGTGTGTTGAATTTAAGTGAGAGTGTCTCCTGTTCCTATTACGCGGCAGTGTGTTTGCACAGTGGAAACACCTCAAGAAAACACATGCCTCATACAGTATAGTCTATCATTCACACACGCACACTGAGGAAGATGAAGTCCTGTGTGCGCATGCCCCCACGCAAACACGCCCATATGCCTGGCTGCCCCTCATATAGGCTGATCCGCCTCTCAGACACAAAGCCACAAGGGATGGCCTAGATTCCAGCACATGCAGGCACACACAGGCAGGGAGCAAGGAAACATTCCACGCAAACACACACATTGAATGCAAAATATAGAGTGGATCATATAAACATACAGTCATAGCTATATTATTATTTTCAATTTGTGACGATTAAGTTACTGTTACTAGAGTCTTTGAAAGATGTGAGCTTACAGGCAGTTGTGAGCTGATTAAAAATTGTGATATATGCATTTATTCAAGCTCGAACTAAAATTTCTTTAAGCCTACCATTGTTCTTGGTGAAACCACGTCTTTACCATTGTATGACCATATTACCCTTAGATTTGACATTTATAATTAAACACCTAAAAGATTAGCATAATAATGATAGCAGCAGTTCAATTAGGGAAGTTAACTTTAAAACACGATAGCCTTGACAATATTTGATTTATTGTATGTATAAAAAATGGTCCTGTAATCGAGAAAATATTCAATAATATGATAGCCTGTAGTATGGTATAGTAGTAAAGTAAATTAAAGCATAGCACAGCATAGCTCTGCTTAGCATAGCATAGCATAGCATAGCATAGCATAGCATAGCTCTGCTTAGCTTACAATAGCATAGAATGGCATCGCATAGCATGGCATAGCATAGCGCTACCAAGCATAGGGTAGTTTAGTTTAGTTTAGTATTGTTTTCCATTACATAACATTACTTATTTTAAGATAGCATGGCATAGAATAGTGTGATGAAAATAAAAGAAATGCTTTTGGACAGACTCTTTGCTTATGTATTTGGGATGGCATGATTATTTCATATTACATTATGTCAAACAGATATGTTAGGCTATCTTTGCTCAAGTGATGTGTGTTCATTGGATCAAATAACATAAATATTATCCCATAGGCATCCTGGAATTGAGCAAAGTTAACTAAGTGGGGAGGGGGATTTCTTTTTCCAAGCTTTGTATGAGGCCCACTCTCAGACCTTGAAGCCCACCGTATACAGTATGTAAAATATTGTAACATATACCCGGCATGCTCAATTACATTTTTCAAAGGGAAACACATTTACATTCCATATGTCTGACTTGAAAAGCTAGGAATTTCAATGTGAAAGCAATGCAGCTTTTTAAACTTAGAATAAGGTTATTGTTTTAATCTACATTTATTTAGTTTCAACCTCCTATATTCTCTGCTTAGAACAAATAAAAATGTGTGTCCTTAACAAGAGACATACGATTTTAAAAGCCTACAAACAAAATGTTGATCTTAAATGTCTAACATTGTAAACAAATATAAACTTAGAATGTTTGCAGATTGTTTTGATAAATTAAGTTTGGTTTTTTATACACAGTTATTAGTTCCAGCCGCAACCTTACTCTACAGCATTGCAAATAATCATGAATCTGGATTCTGGATCTAATGCTTTCGTTCCAAATAATTGACAATCAAAGACCCAAAATTAACACAGTGAAACAAATTGACAAATAAGTCTGACATCAGGCAATAATAAACAGCATTTGAAGAAAATTAGACAGCAACAGCAACATTATAGCTGCTTGCCTGAGTAGATATTTACTGCAGCTATTGTGTTTACGTAACTGTAACTACATCAAACAGCATGCATGATAAATACATCTCCACTGCATTGGACTCGTTCGCACACCTTTAAAAAGACAAGACTAGCGTTATGACAGTAGTTTTGCCATAAAAAAAATCATGTGGTGAATAAGAAGGATGGCTTTCTCAAAGCCCCCTCTCACACTGCAGAGTTAAGCAAGCTCTGCTATTCCCTTAATCCGTTCACAGAGAGCTCAAAGCCACCATTAAGCAGGCTTCAAGTTGCCTTTTTTTTCTCCATCTGTCAGAAAGGGGCTCATGTTGCCTGTCTCATTTTTACCGTTGCATGAAAGTACGGCAAGTTATGGATTACTTGCTGGAATGTTGTCAACACGGACATTCTTGTATGAAAGGTCATAGGTTGGATCCCGGTAACAGCCAAAAAGCCTAAAGTCCAGTTGGTATGCACTTGAAAAAAAGACACAGTAGTTTAACTTCTTCTGGCTGGCGCCATGCAATGCATAACGGATCAAGAGGAATGAGAAGAGATGGAAATAACAAGCGAATTACTTCTAATTACAGAGAGGGATAAGAGGTGATTGAAGTCCTATAATAAAACCTCCCATGGGTGGTATAGTATAGCCCCACAGGGCCGCATCATCCCCTCTACCAAGTACACAAATGAGCTCCCTTCTATTTACTATGGACGCAGACCAGTAAAAGATTCACTGAAATTGTTTCTTTTACTTCTCTGGGTATGTGTGTATACTATCAGTTACCAGCAGCTTCCAGGACAGAGAGACCACAAAGAGAGAGAGAGAGAGAGAAGAGGATGCTGGAACTTTCATATATTATGTATAGGTCAAATATAAATAATGCATCATGAGAAATGTGGAGTTAGAAAGTACATGCAACATTGTCAAAACACAAATGTGTACACACAAATGTATAACAAAAAATATTGTAACATCCCAAACCCTCACCATCACTCCAGCCTCTCCAAATGCTGGAAACGGACCGCCCTTTTAAACGTAACAAGCGCCAGAGTATCGTTTTTATTTGAAAGTACTCATTTTATTTTTTCCATTGTTATTTCAACTATTAATCTTGACGATATTGTTAATTACATCTCAGTCTGTGTGCTACGTCACGACACACCCCTATATGGTAAAGAGACAGCTGGAGTGTCATCGCGAGACTGACAAGCTGCCCGACCAATGGGAGCAGAGCCTACACCAGACTCGAAAGCTGTGATTGGACACTGGTGGGATTATATATGTATAGATATGCCTCACTGTTAAACCTTAGGGGCGGGACTATGAAGAAGTGCTGCCCGTCTATGTTGATACAGATCTAACAAACTGGACTAACAGAGTGTCTGCTTACGTTGCCCCTCGCATGGACTAATGTAAGTCATTTTGCACTTGCCTGTACCTTTGGGAGTGTTTAGTGTAGTGAAAGGGGTTATAAATTACAATATCATTGTTTTTCTTTTCTCTTTTACGTTTCGTTTTTGCTGAGAAGTGCTTTCAGGCCGAGTGGCACACGCGCTTTTCAGACCAGTGAAGTGAGCTGCTGTGAATGTAGCGTTAGCTGTTGTTATTGCTCTCTAGCGGGCTGCAATATTTTGACATGCCGCCGACACAAACAATGCACTCAGTAAGCCTAGGGGTATTGTCATTGTAGAGGGGCCATTTCACATAACGCACCGCAAAATTATCCCCACGGTGTGTGGACATTAAAGGCTATTTTCATATTTTAACTGCGGCTGTTTTGTTAGCAAGTCCGAGCCCAGTTAACGTCCTGTCCGAAATCCATGTGGCCATTTAATGTGGCAATGCACGTTGGCAAATAATTAGTAACGAACTATCTGACATATTATAAAGATTAACGAGGTATTCTTTAATTTAATAAATATTTCCCTCTAATATTTTAAATACTGATAATGCATTTACTCCCCCTAACATTATAGCAAGTGTCGCAGGTTTGCAAGCAGTGTTAATCGTAAAACTTTTTGGGTAAGAAGTACTGCTCAATGTGTAACTGGTGGGCCTAATGTTACATAAATCCTAAAATGTTTTCTCAAGAGTGTTCACATCTGCTCGAGCGAGGCGACTATTGAATTGTTAGATTTATTGAGTGACGTTTGGCGTAGCAGTGTGTCCGTGCATGAAATAACGGGACGTCATCAGTGCTGCCAGCCCCCCAACTGACCGTTAGATAGCCCCTGCCTAATCACTCCTCCTTTCTTCTCTGTTGACAGTTTTGTTTTATACGGAGGAAAAGTTTCTCAGCGTGGGGAAATTGTAAAAAAGGAAAAAGCTTTCAACTCCACTGGCTCGGAGAACTTGGCGACCTGGCTCCAACATTTGGGCCGCCCTCTGCTACTGCACGAAGTGAAGGTTGATATGCCACATCAGGTAAGACAGCATTCACTAGCTTCGTGACACTAAAGGCTCCGATTAGCATGTGATGTTGTGAGCTAGCCGCTGCTCATAAAACAATCCTGCAGCTTTTTTCTTTGTTACCTCTCCACACCGTGTGTTGAAGCCACATGTCATTTCCCATTGCGCATTAATCTCGCATTTCAGCAAAAACTTCTACACTAGCCTCGTCCCCGTAATGTTTTGTGTGCCGTGTTATTGTTATAGGCGGGTGCTTCCCTCCACATTCCACATGTGTATGTCTGCCTGCCTGCAGCACCGCCGGTGCGCAAATCCCCGATAGGAAAATTAACCAAATCGGAGGCTTTTACACTTACATGGAATTAATAATACTTCTGACTGTGTGCAAGGTCATGGATTTTGTGATGTGATGTTTAGAGGTGTTCCTTCCGCGAGGCTTGTCAGTGGCTAATGTTGAGGAGGCTGTTCCTCGTAGTAGACAAAGGGACAGATCAGCATGGAGCCAGTCACTTACTGCAGTTGGACATAATGTTTTTGTGTTACTCTTTGACAGTACTTTTAAAAACTTTTCATTTTTTCAAGTCTTTTTTGCATCCTGCATGTGTATTATGAGATAATAACACGTTCAAGTCATCAAAGTGCAAAATTAGGTGTTAGGAGATGCATTGTTTTGAGTTTAATTGTTCATACAGTTAGACTTCACTGTGTTGCTGCTGTGGAAGTGTATGCCATTCATTAACTCAAATCATCTCTCCTCAGTGATCATTATTAAATGTTGTCTGTTGCTTTAAAGCTCAAGTTTCAAACAAAGCCATCAGTCCTTCTTTCAAAAATTACTATTTTGGCTATTGAAAGTAGCATTATCTTTAAGTATGGGCATAATTGAGTTCTGAGTATTTCCACCCACTTTTTCCCTTAATCTCCAGGACTTTCTGTAAGGACTTTATTCTCTTTTAAGCGTGGCTTATTAAACACTTTAGCTGTGCTGCTGCGTTTTTAGTGGTGAGCTGGAATTGCAGAGACTGTTCCGGTCACTTTTTGTAGCGTTGAATACGATGGAAGACAATGTCTGTAAATCTGAAAGAATGCTTTGAACCTGTTGTGCTGTTTTGCCACATTGTGGTTCTGTTGCACGTGTGTGTGTTTGCTTGTTTTAGCACATTGTGATTTTACTGGGGTTGCTGCTCTCCTACGATGTCAGTAAACACACCCTACAATAACATGTTTCACTGACCGCTTACCTCCCACTGTTGGACTAAAAACCTTGTATCTCCAAGAGTAGTTTAGTAATCTGTATCTCAGCGTCACTCACTCCATGTTCCCAGCGCAGGAGATACACTTCCCTCTCTGAATTCAGTCACAATGTCAAGTTTTTCACACTTTTATGAATCCGGAAAAATGTGGTAGTTGTGAGGCTTGTGCCATGAAAGGGCTAATCACTCTGACGCTTTGCCGTGTTGATTCCTTCATCGAAAGGGTTCCTCCCACCCACATATTACCTCAGTGGGGTACAAAGGGTCTTTTGCTGTAATGAGGTGCTTAGTGGAGCGCATTGTGCTCAGGAGCTTTGCAGAGTTACTGGCAGGTTGTAAAATGATAACAGATGCATGGGGGCCTCTAGGTGCAGCACACTATTTTGAAACATAAGCTAATTCCAGGCAACATGAAATGCATGTGTGCAGGCGTTCACACACATGACTTTTGAGTTACATTTTTCCAGCGACTTTAGTTTAGTTCAGGGAGTTTAAAGTGAGTGTTTTTGCTTTTTAAAGGGATTTATACAAGGGTCTCAATGCAGATACAACAATTGTTAGGCCTGTCATGACTGATTCTATCATCTCGTTTATTGAAAGTCCTTTTCCAAGAACAGACGTTTAAAATTAAATGTGTTTTTTATACGGAAGATGAGTCTTTCCCCTGACTTGGACAGACACTTGTCTATTCTTTTTTAAACAAGTCTTATCAAAGTTTGAATGAGAAAGATTAGATAAGGAGGATGTTTTGGTAAAAAAAAAAAAAGTACTACTAACAATCATTTTTACTGTGGATTAATCTGGTGGATTTTCTCTATCAAATGATTATTAGTTTGCTCTTTAAAATGAGTAAGGTCCATCCAACCAATAGTCCAAAAAACAAACGGTTAAGTATAACCTATTATAAAATAAAACAGCATTTTCACAGGTTAAACCAGTCAATACATTAAGACTGTGTTAGTCAGTAGCATAAACTCATACTACGTATTGTTTTGCTTACTGGACATGTTAAAATCAGGAAAAGTCAAAGTTTGTGTTAAAATTAATGCAACAAAAAAAACATAGACTTATCCAATGAAACAATAATGCTGTTCTGCTATTTTTTGTTGTTGCAACATCATCGAAACTGTTTGAAATATATTAAGAAGAGATGTGAAAGCAAATCTATACCATGATATCGCTTACTTTTAAAAATTGTAGACAGATTTAGATTGCCTCAGTAGTCTGTATTCTTATATTGCTACCTTACTTGACTGGTTCGTATTCAAGCTTAGACTGTCCTTTTTTAAAGCATCAGGTGCAAGAATTTACAGTGGAGTGTTTATTGCCTCTTCATGAGATGCAGTGTTCAGTCTTGACTGTAGTGGAAGGTAATATGCTAGGTTTGGCAGATGGATGACACTCTTGTCTGTCCACTCTGTTCAAAAACATTTTGTGATTGTTTGAGGGTGTATTGCTCTCAGACATTTGGTGATTTATTCATATTTGGTTAGGGCTTGTCCTGAATCAACACTGTAGATGGGCTTTTTCAAAGTTCAGATAAATATTTGGATACAGATCCACGTTTAATCAGATTTAGATGATCCCTCGTCAAAATCCCGATTCACAGACAGAGGCTCAGGCTAAGCTGAAGGATGTTTTTAAACTGCTGGTACTTTGTAGGGAAGTCCCGATCATGTTTGTTTTGCTCTGATGTTCAGTAACAATATAAAACTCCCATTCACCCAGATGTTGAATAAGTACGTATTTGATAAGGGTTTAAACCACTTGTTTTGTTGCAGTATTACATCAATTTTTCTGTCAACAATACCAGATATGCCAATATTACAGTTTACGATGATATTGTTTTGATGCGATCAATATCAGACAATGTCCTCTTCCCATTTAATCAAATCAAACTTTATTTATACAGCGCTATTCATACACAAATGGTGACCAAATAAAAACAATGATCATACTAACCTAAAATTCAAGATATTAGAATTAAATAAATGCAGGACTGAATATAACAAGAATACATACATTGAAATAAAAATTCAAATTAAAAAGGTGGATCTTACTACCGGGATATATTTCAATAAGTAATTCAAACATGTAATTACTAGACAATAAAATTAAAACAAATATAAACTTTTTTATTAAGAATAATGAAAATAGCCAAAACTTGCTTAAGGGTCACTTAAGGTGGGCTGACCTTTTTAAAGTGGACCATCTGTTTCATTACAACTGGTGGTCCTCCTTAAAGGTCAGCCCACCTTAATTGAGCCTGGGCTTCTCCCTGTTATACTTTGGGATCCACAAGAGAGAAGATGTGTCTTTACAACTATGTCATAGAATTACAGAGACGTATACAATTGTACTAGATTGATTATAGCAATAATCCTATATTACTCCCCCATCTTTTGCAGTAAGTGCTGATTGCTGCAGTATTTCCTCTCTGCACTTATCAGTTCTCCTGTCATTCCTAAAGCTCAGTTGTCTTTTCTCTTGAATTTTCCTATTGTTTGTTAAACCATAGTGTTCTGCTTAGTTTTAACAATGAATCCAATAGGAAAGAACTACCAGACCAGGTGTTTTCATTGGCGAAATGTAGGTGCTTCCAGAGATTTAATCCCTGTTATGGAGAAAAAAAAGAGTAATAGAGAGGAGAAAAACACTTTTATCTGCTTTGTGACATTCACATACAGATTACCCCCTTCTTTTTATTATTCTGTTATTCCTCAGCCACAGTCTCCTCCTCCTCCTCTCCCCTGAATGTAAACAGGGGCTAATGGATTCCTTATGAAAGGTAATTGTGTAGCTACAACATAAATGTGTTAGAGGCTCTGGTGTTGTGGCTGGTGCGATTAGGTCTCGTTTGAAGCCCCTAAGGGCCTCGGTGAGAGAAACGTCAATAGCAGCTACCATACAAGTAGTGCTTACAGAAAAGCACGTTCACAGGGGTCAACATATGAGTGACGCAGCGGCGGTGAACAAGGGCATGGACCATAGAGATCACAGGGTGCATTCAGCACAACAAAAACACTGCTAGGGTTAGAGGATGAATTCCCATAAAGTGAAAATGTATTCATATTGGAAATGAAATATTCTATTTGCTAATATACTGTGCTTTTGTCTTGCTGTATAACTTCAATTCATTTCTTCAAAAAACGTTTAAAAACAATTCTAAACCAAACGCCCCGATAAGTTTTACAAAGCTTGAGAGTAGGTGCTTAGACACTTAAAATTAAGTATTTAAATGTATCTTTTTTCTAAATCTATAATTAGAGGAATTTCATGTATTCTAGACAACATTCACAAACTAAAATAAATACCTCACACTAACCAAATGCCCTAAAAACTAAACATTTGGAATCAGAACTAAATAGTCTTAACAAATTAATTTCTTTGGTATAAACATTGGTATAGAAGTGGTAAGATTTAATAAGCACAGACACATTAAAATAGGAAAACGTTCTATAGCTTTAATTTTATTTCAGAGTAAAGTAAACGTGTTATTTTCTTGAAATTATTTTTGGGAATAAATTGTATTTTTGTTCTGAGACCTGTCATGCTTCCATATACTGTCCATCAGCTGTTATTTTAGCTGTCAGGCTGAGTTAGGATAAAACGAAGCCCACTTTTCTTTTAGCACAGCCGCACATGGCTTATGGTGGCTAGAGAACAGCTTAAATGCTTAACAGGAGACTGAAATCACCTTCAGACTGTCTTTACAGAAGTAACTTGGACTGCAGATCTGGATCCAGGCGACAGTAACATATGCCAAGTTCTAAAATAATGACTTGAACATTTAGACCTAATACATAAAATACTAATACTGCCCCTGATAGCATATGTCTTCAGAAATGTGTGCATCAACAGAGCGAGCATTGGGAGAATCAAGCCTACATTCTCCATGTTTCATATTTGTAGCAAAGAATAAAACATTTCATTTTGAATATTAAATTGGCAGGAAATCCTCTATGGCCTCAATCTGGCACTGACTTATTTGTCCTATTGGCTAATTGTATTCCAAGAAGTAGAACTTAATAAAACTGTTTCTAAAAGTTTCTGTAAATGTCCCGTTTTTTTATCTGTCATGTTTTAGCTTGCAGTAGAGCCTCTGGGCTAGGGAGAAAATTCTCGATTACTTTGCACATTGAGAATAAACTTTTGGCCACTGCTTTTGCAAAAACCCGGTAAAACTTAATCATGCAATTCATGCTGTGGGAAAAGATGGAATAGTTATGTAAACAATGTTATATTCACGTGGTACACAATCACTTGCCTTTTTAACTATAGGTAGTCAAAGTCTGTCCTTGTTTCCAGAAAAGCGCAACTAACTCATTGACTTTGATTTGGATTAAGTGGAATCTGAGTACCAAACGCCACGCTAAAGAGTTTTCCTCAAGCAGCCAAAAGTGCCTTCTCTGTTTCCATTGATTTAAACTGAGGCTTTTTAATTAAATTGCTGTGAGAGTTAACTTGGACGTGTTTTTACTGCCTGCACTAAAAGCCTGACTAGTGCAGCCACCCATTAAACCCAGGAGAGAGAGGGAGAGAGAGAGAGAGAGGAAGAATTAATACTATTACAACATTGTATATATTGACATGTTATAGGTATTGTAGTACAATGTGCACATTTGTACTTTTTCCATTTTTATTTTGTATGATCTTTATTAGACATTCATACTTTTACTTTGGTTTATATTTTCTTGCATTTTCTTTTTATTTCATTTTCTTTTCTGTTTTATTTGATATTTCTACTTTAACTTCGCATGTTTATATTGCTACATTTATTTTAATTAAATTCTATCTTTTTATTGCACTTTCTTTAATTTTAAATATTTTATTTATTTCATCCTAAAAACAATTAGGACACCTTAATTATTATCTCAATTTCCCTTGGGTTAATTAGTATAGTAAATGGTAAAAAAGACTTCTGATTCTGCGGTCTCAGTACTTTGTGCAATCACAACAAAGTTGTGTAGTCTAATGTTAATATATGTTATTACCCCCCCCCCCCTATTAAGAGTATAGTCCCACACACCAGCAGCCTGCCATGTTTGTCCTGTTTGTTCCTTATGTTATGTGAAGAAAATAGCACACATTCACTAAAAAAGTTCAAACGTTCTAAAATGTCCTCACAGCATTCAGTCCTGCATGTTCTGCATTTTGTTACAGTGCTATGGAAGTGCATATTTTCAAACCTTTGTAAGCCAGACCAACTTTTTCCCTCCTCTACCACACACAAAACGTGGCGGAAATTACGTCATCCTGTGATTGGCGTCATCTTTTAATAATGTTCTCAAAAAGAAGGAGGTGTTAACCTTCTGGATGCCCCAAAGTGAAAAGGAAACATAAAACACGAGCAAATGAGATTCAGCTTCTGTCTCACTCTTTCTGCGTCTGTCTGTTGGGGCCCACTGTAAGGGGCTTTCAGTGAGCTACTAACCCCTCTCAACCTTTTTTTCCCCCCTTCCATTCCTCATTTTCTCTTTCCCGATGCTACTGTAGCACACAGGGAGAGACAAGCCTACAGAGGTTGATTGGTTGTAGCTCAACAGGCCCCCCAATGAAGGCTCCACCCACCTCTTCCTGTTTGTGGGACAATTAGTCATCATTCCAAAGTGTTGTAGCTGGCCCGCTGCATGTGCACACACACCCTCTAAGTGCAGCCAATATCCTTTATTATTATTATTGGCATTTATATTTCATGCCTCGCAGCCTTTCCCTAACTTCTTCCTGCCTGCATGTATTTGACACGTGTACATGCAGAACAGTAGGCCATAGCCGACAGGACAGAGCATGTTTTTTTATTTTTTTTACTGCTGAGAGCTACAGGCCTACCACTTTCACTCTCTCCCTCTTTTACACAATATGTAGTCGGACTAGCAGAGACTAACCAAAAAGACAATTATATTTGACGTTTACTGATTGTGAAAATGTCCCTCTTGATCTTCTTGACACTTTAAAAGGCTCCCTAAAATGGTTAAAGATGGGCCTTTTTGCCTTCCTTCTTATCCAGTTTTATCATATGAGCTAGATGGGACTGTTTAATGTCTAGTTTTAGATTTAGAATTGCTCTTAAAGTCTGTTCCCAGTAGATGTACAAATGCTTTGGAAAAACTCTCCGAAAACTGGTTTCTTTATCCTCTCTGTTAAGCTGTTAAACTAGGAGAAAGCTACACTTAGCATTTATATCTTTCATTGGTGCTTTTATGTTTTTGGTTTCTTCCCCTCAGCTGCTCATTAAATTTAAAGACTAAAACTAAAGACATAAAGGTATAAAGTTTACGAATGTGTTAGATTTCAAAGATTTGATATTCTCAATGTCCTCAGTACATCATTCAATATCACTCAAAGTCAAGTAGACTTTGAGTTTCTCGCTCAATATATGCATTATAAAAAATGTCAATAAAGTGACGGAACTGTGTTTTAATGTCAGAGGATTGTAATTGTTTTTGAAGCCTATCCAAGAAATTACCTTTAGGGATCAGGAAGTTAACATCCTAATGTGTTGATTTAATCCAAGATCATTTCCCCCTCTGTTTCCTATCTTATTTTACACTAAAATACAGGTCAGTAAAGGTAAGGGTAAAGTCAATTACATGTATAATATTAGTCAATAATCTTAATAATTATCTGAAGTCATGCCAAACAGTGATTGTGGACATCCCTCAGGGGATGACCAATCACAGCACACCTGGCCAGTTAACCAATCAGAGCAAACTGGTTTCAGACAGGGTGAAAAGAAGTGCTGCAGCAAAGGCAGTATGAGAAAAGGAAAGAGCTTTTTGAACATTAAGCATGGAAACATGTCCTGGTAGAGGCATGAAATAAAACTTTTCTTCTTCTTCTTCTTCTTCTTCTTCTTCTTCTTCTTCCTACCTGAAAAGTAGCATAATAGCGCCCCTTAAGTTTTTTGAAAAATGTACAATTCAACACTTAAATTGAAACATGGATATTTATTTGGATATCATTTGAAATGAAAGAAGACTGAATTTTTACACTAATATGGTAAATGGCAGCAATGTTGGACCTATTGTTATGCTTATGTTTCTTCATTGCTTCATGTCAGGTGGTCAAAGTACATTTTATTTCTCCACAGTTAAATGAATACAGAATGATTTAATGCAACACAGCCTCTCCTGCTCTTTGTTTTCTTTTGTTTTGGTTACTAAATTGTTCTTAAATCAAATTCCGGGTAACGGTTAAGCCTTAAATTGCCTTTTAAAAATGCTCCGTCTCCTTCTTCGTATGATCTGTAGATTGCTTTCTTCCTCTTCTCCACCGCCAGCATTTTACGCTCGTTATTCTCTTACTCTGTCCCGCCCCCCTCTGTCCTTTTTTTTTGTTGTTGCATTCTGCATTTCAAGCCGTGGCTGGAGGCATCGTATTTTCAGGTCCGTCCGTCTCACTCTTGCATGCTATATCCCAAGAACCCCTTCAGGGAATGTTAGAAAGGCTCAAGGATAAAAAAAAGGATAAAACCCACCCCCATTTATTACAGCATTTGACACAGATGTCAATTAAGAATGCCGGTGATTGTCATTTTATAGCCATATTGTCAAAGATCATTTCAACTGTGACATCATAATGGTCTGCATTTTAAACCCATTTCTGGTCATTATTTAACACTTAATTCAGGAAAGAGAAGGGAGATTGTAGCCATAGTTCATATTTGGTGGTTTACTGAATTGTTGGAACTGATCTATGGTGCTCACCTTGAAACTGTTGCTTGTATAGATCTGTCTTCAACACGTATGTGAAGTTGTAGCTTCTTGGCAGCATTAGTTTATTCAAAGCATTGTCCTATTTTGTGTTGAAATTTCTCTTGCTCACTAATACATTTGAAAACGTTCTTTATAATGAAATCTTTTTTTTTTTATATATATATTTTTTGGGGGCTTTTTGCCATTAATCGAATAGGACAGTGGAGAGTGACTGGAAAGTGGGAGAGAGAGTCGGGATGGGATCCGGAAAGGACCACGGGTCGGGAATCGAACCCGGGTCGCCGGCGTACGGTGCAGGTGCCCCAGCCAGTTGCGCAACGACCGGGGCCAATGAATCTTTTTTTATCACAAATCAACTAAATTGCCTCAAGGGAATTTATGATCTGTACAGGAAAGGACATCTTCTATTCTTAGGCCATCAATGAAGTATCTGAATCTCCTCAGTAAGAACAGTCTGCTCAGTGTTGGACCCCTAGTTCATTTTTGTATTGATTTGGACCCCAGGGTTCCCCCTCATCACTTCCTTCCAAATCAGGACAGGGGGCCTCATGCTCCTTAATAGTCAGCCACGAGCTCATTGCTGTTTTCTGATATTAAGCTTCAGGTGATTGTTACAAATCTCTGTACTTTACAAATACTTTAACACTTGAGTATTCATTGGAATCATACTCCTAAATATACTTTATGTTCTCATACAGCATGTGTTAGCGGATAGGACAAGGGCCAAACCAGACACTCAAAGAACAAACACGGCAAATCATTTTCCAATATATGTTTTCTGGAGTTTTTGGTTGTTCTCATCACACTGATGTATATTCAAGTGTTAATATAAGTTTGTATTAAAACTGGTAGAGGCATCATGATTGACAGTTGTGATTGACAACCGATTTGAGTTAAGTAAAAATGAAGACAGAGGCATTTGTGCAATCGATCTTGTGTCAATTTGATCCTACATGTTAAAGAAAGTGTTATTGTGGTTAGTTAGTTGTGTCTTCTGCAGTAGTGTGAACCTAACGGCTAGGTGGCTCATGCTTTATTAGCAGCAGCCAAGGTCTGCTTGTGATTGGTTCATGCAAGTGTGTAACAAAAACTACATCACATGCACTGTGCACACTATGACTCCTAATGGTGAAAGTATCTGGGATATGTTGTCATTGCAAAGTCTTTCCTGAAAATTAGGCATTTAGCACTTGTCTCGAAGTCAATGTTGTTATTTTATTTTAATTAATTTTTCCACGACATGGAATACGTGAATAAAACACCCCATTTGTAAATGTTTAAAGCCTTCCCATGTCTTAAAAACAACTATTTCTAACGAATGACTAAACGTGACTTCTAAAATGCCTACCACAATTCCTCCTTAAGCTTAGTGTCTACTGATGTAGTTTGTTTATAGCCTTAGCATTAGATTTTGACTTCTGCTGTTTGCATTTACACTCCCGCTATTATAAAAGTAGTGTCAACATTTGGAGATTGTCCTCCTGAACAAAACCTATAACTATCATCAACTTTTCTGCAATATTCCAAAATCCAATGGAAAATCCCATTGACTTTTTGTAGAGGAAGCACTTCAGGGTCGGCCTACAAAAATACTCATCTCTGCGCCTCTCTTTAGTCTGTGATTTTCCTGTGTTAATCTAACTCATTCCCTTCTCACTCCTACTGTTTGCTGTATGACGTTTAAGAATATTGCCCCTGGCAGGAGCTGAACCAGCTCGGGTCAGGTCCGTCTTAGTGCTACGCTGATCGTGGTTTGTTGTGTATGCCCCAGAGGAGAACAAACAGTCCTGCACACACACTTGTGGGTAGACCCACTCTCCTTTTTACACACACTGCATGCTGCCTGTTCCTTCTGACTGAATCATCTGTGAAATGAAGGTCATAAACTAGGTCTATACTGCGTGTTAATATATGTGCACTGTGATGTCATGTACATGTTTCCCCTTTTTTTAGACATGCCATCTTCCAGGAAAAGCCTTACGATAATGGGTTGAAACCTTCGAGCTAGTTCAGGCAGTAAACTCGAGCACCAATGATATATTTACATGTGATTACCCTCTTACGACCAACAAAACACATTCTCCTAAACCTGCCGCTCTATTTAAGCTGAAGATCTGCCTGCCTCTCTAATGCTGCTGCTGCTCGCCTGCCCCACCACCACCCCAGCTTCCACCTGTAGGCTCGGGGGGATAGTTATCTAATCACTCAATGTTCTATGGAAATCTGTGGAGTGACGAGGCCTGAGCCTAGACGCCAAACTCAAACTATATGCTGCTTCTAATGAACAGATCAAAGAAACACGACTTGTCTAGATGTCAACTGAAAAACTGCTCTGAGATATTTAATATGTATTTGATCTTAAAGAAAAACTAGTTCAGTTATTTCTTTCAGACATCTTGGTTGGATACATTGGCTCTGATGGAAACATGAGACACGCATTTTTCTTCAAAAGTTAAAGTTTATATGCAACATATAAAATCAACAGGGATTGGGACAGTTATTATAACTTATTACCGTCAAAAACATAGTTAATATACTCTCAAAAGACTTTTGTATTACAGCAGTTAAGATGGTTTTCCCACGTTTAAAACCAGCATATGATTTTTTTTGGAAAAGGTTATTATTGTAACATAATGCTACAATAATAATGCTACTTTTCCACTTAGTATTTGTGTTTTTGACACGTCAATTCAACTCAATCACTGCTTTTCAAAAACTAGACCTGTGCAGAAAACTCACCTTCACTTATCCAAACATTTACCCTTTTAATACGGCACAATGTACGTATTTAGTTAGCAGTACTTATTAAGCAGCCTGTACATGTCTTTGCAATTCTTCTGCTTTTTCGTATGTGTGTGTGACGCACTTACAGAGCTGTCAAAACAAAGCTGATGGAAGTGTACGTATATGACACATATGTCAATGTTGGGAGGCCATGGGAGTGTGTTAGATGTCACATACCTTGTGTCAGTCACTCTATGCACATACTGTGTGTGTGTGTGTGTGTGTGTGTGTGTGTGTGTGTGTGTGTGTGTGTGTGTGTGTGTGTGTGTGTGTGTGTGTGTGTGTGTGTGTGTGTGTGTGTGTGTGTGTGTGTGTGTGTGTGTGTGTGTGTGTGTGTGTGTGTGTGTGTGTGTGTGTGTGTGTGTGTGTGTGTGTGTGTGTGTGTGTGTGTGTGTGTGTGTGTGTGTGTGTGTGTGTGTGTGAGATGGTGTCCAGTGCTGAAAGCTGACACAGCTGTTTCACTGTAACCACTCTGTTTTCTCCACACTATCTACAGTTTCACCCCATGGCTCTCCTCCAATCAACTCCTGCCACTTCCTTTATCATTGTTTTTCTCCAGCTCACTTTCTCCGATTGTTTTCTCTTTCTGGCCGGCCTCCCACGGGTTTACGCTGCGACTGTGTTCGTAGCGTGCTTTGGTGCACCGGTTTTGTGTCCTTGTGGTCTGTGTGTAATGTGTTTACAGTTTTTGATTTAGTGCTTTACTGCTTTATGGACACTGTCTATCCTAGCCACGTCTTACCAAGCTAATGAGTCAATATTATTACGGTGGACGCTTGGCGATCAGGTGGCCTCCGAAATAGTTGACCTAGGCCACGTTGACCCAAAAGAATTTCAAGCCCATACAATCAGTTTCAGAATTTTAATAGACAGTTTGCTGTTGACAGCGATAACTAGATGAAGAAAAAGAAAAAGTCTATCAATCTTGTTCCCAGTATTTAACTGTTTTTTACTACCCAGGAAGACGGCAGTCATTTTGAGCCAAACCATCCATTTCCAATTTATCTAGATTTTAGAGCCGCAGTCCTCAGGCTTTCATCAGCTGCAGAGTGCCAGGAGGCAGTGGTGGAACACTGTGAGAAATAAAAGTGTTGAGTCCAAAGCAGCAATAAATCCAGGCATCACGCTATCTGCTGCATTTCTATCCAACTGTGAGGTTTATTTGAGATGTTATAAGGAATCTTTACATCCACCTGTTTTTAATGCACATTGTAAGTATGTGCTGTAAAAAACCCTCAGTGAAAATGATGTACATTCCCAAAAACTTTAAAAAAGCTACACATTTAATGAATAAATAATAAGGAACATGAAATATGTGAGTTGCGTCTACTAAAGAGAAATGTGGACCTCATCGCGCGACACAGATCTGATTTTTATTTGCTCACAATAAAACAGTACATAAAAAAACACAAATGTCATATTTCAACATTTAAGGTCTGACGGATGCTATTTTAATTACATCGTCTGGTTTCACTTCTGCAACTTTTCTGACTAAAACATCTAAAACTTGATTAGGTGATTAAATACCCAAAATAAATGGACTGCCGTGGATTGAAACCAGCACTCAATTTAATTTCCCTTTTTTCACATGTTCTCAGTTAAAATTTGTGCTACAGTAGGGTTGAAATTTGGCTAAAGATGCTTCCTTATCAATTGAATTTAGGATTGAATTGATGATGCTTACTATGGAGCTTAGGCTGAACAGTGTTAGAGTTGCACATCTAAATTGGTACTTGTATCCCTTTTTTAAATTAGCATAGTTCTACATTTAATGACAATGTAGCAGAATAATGATAGTTATCATGCAGCAAAACCAGCCAGTGGCTACTTTTCCCATTGTGGCCAATGTTTTTGGACCGGTCATCTTAGGTGGCCTGTCCTCAGTCCGACTGGAGATGTCTCTCACTTACTGGAAAACCAACTGCAGTGAAAGTCCGAAAACAAACAGGGAGTCAAGATACCTGGCATGGTGTCACTTTGAAGGATTAACAAATAGGTTATAGCCTATTTTACAGACTACTTTAGATCATTACTTCATTTAAAATGGTTCCTTATCAACACAATCAGTTAGAGGATTGGTTTAGTTTGAGTGAGATTCGGTGAGTGTAAGAAGGAGGAACTTAGCCCCCATCATCCAGTCCGAGAGGCCCCTCAGCTGGCTGGGAGCCATGGGGGGAGGTCAGGAATTTTAATACACCTTAGCCAGGAGAGGAAATTGTTTGCATCAGAGGGCATGAGGCAAAGAACAGGAAGGATCATTTTGAATTAACTGTCTAATGTAACAAAATGACATGTTGCATATGTTTTTTAATTAAAGGTTATGGCAGATACGTCAAAATGACCTGTCCAATTGTGTGCACACAGGAAAGGATTACTGTATAGGGTGATACGTTCCCTTCCTCCTGATATTTAGCTGAAATATATCAATATTCTTGGCCACTGAAAACCATCTGTTAATATCCTTGCAGGGAACAGTTCATTAACACTCCATGACTGGAATACACATTTGTGGATCTAGTCCAATACAATTAGCAACTGTTGATGCGTAGTGTCTTCACATTCTGCGCCTTTTTTGTGCTTTTCCCCACTGAGCCTTAAATATCCAGTCATTATAAAACTGATTCCCAAGTCATCCTACTTACTTCATTTTAGGGATTCTAGGATATTTGTTTTGTCATTCTGAAACATGGCAACAAAACAAAATGCAGTTTAAGCCTAGTCCATTTGTTGGTACACTAGAAAACACAAAAACTAAATGAGTAACTCAACTCTTGTTTTCCCAGAAGGATTCCTGCTGTTAACATTACATTTCATGTTATTTAGCTGCTGATTCTTTTTCAGAGCGACTTGCATATCCTACAATACTGTAAACATGCATATATGAGTTATCAAGAGTTGGGTATCTTGACCAAGGACACTTTGACATGTTGACTGTACTGATATCCTGGTTGGTAGCCCAGCGCATTAACCCTCTGTAACTGTGGCGAGTGACGATCGAGTGACTGAATACAGAGCAGTGACTGACTTTAGCTGTGCAGCAGATGTTGGGATCGCTGTTTTGTGTCTCACTAAAACAACATGCCGTTTTATTCCATTGAAAATAATACTGTGTGTAGATGTGTGTACACAGCCGCAGAAACCAGAACAGAGTGGTTATGTTTTCCGAGGACGTATGCTAGTTTATTTGGAGAGGAAAAACCATGCAGCAAACAACAGCAACAACACGTCTAAACAGAGGTAATGATTTGTATTCCTTCAGCCCCCCTTCCTGTTTTATCCTCACTCTCTCTCACTCGTTGCTCTCCCTACGGTGTCAGTTGGCTTTGGGATTTATTGTGTACTGCTACTATGTGGATGTAGTGATTTGGTGATGAAATACAAAGCCCTCTGCTTGTTCGGTGCATGCATGTTGACACGCGTGAGATTTAAACACATAAATCTGTAAATATGGACAGTGAAAAAAAAACAGGAAAGGTCTACACGATCGCTTCCTCATCCCACTTATTTACAGATGTGCGTCTCACAGCTGCGTTGAAACTGTCACTCAGCATCTGAGTCTTGCACACATGTGGAGATTCTGACCGCCTGTTTAAAAAAACAGCCATCATGTTTGACAGTGTTGTTCTCTATGGCTTCACTGAAGACATGATTCACAAAGCCTATTTTGACATTTGCTTGTACTTGTGATGTTGTGCGTGCCTTCTGATAGGGAAAGTGAATGTTCCGGATGGTGAGGCTCATGTATTCACTTTTTTTTCATTGTCGGTTCTGCCACAGTTTATACTCTCCTCCATTCTCTTCCATGTTTACAAGACATGTGAAGAAAAAATAATCCACAAAAGCAGTGGCAGAAAGAACTTCAATGGCTTTCTTAAGCGAAGCAAAGTCGTTTGTAGATAAAAAGAAATTCCAGTTAGCAGAAATGCACGACAAACTGTATGCAGGAAGTCATTACTTAAAAGACAACACATTTGTTTTCAAGATGTTCAATAGAATGATAAATACTTGAAACTAGAGTAAAAATACAGGCACTTGTACCACATTAAAATACATTTTAATGTCATTAGCCTGAAGGGTATACTATAAAACACGATAGGATTTCTGGGTATTGACATTTTTTAAATTGAAATACTGTCACTGCCGTTTTGGCATAGTTTTAAGACGAATCATGTGACTTGTTATAATCTTTTAAAACCTGAGACTCTTCTTGCATCTAGACTGGGGATTAGAGAAATGGTATGACAGTAGTGATTCCTCAGGTATACTGGTTTATGTATGCCTCCAGTCCCAAACAACCCGCAACATCATATTGCATCCACATGGCCATCGACCATGAGCCTGCGCAATTGTAGGAAAGCATTAAAAAAAATAATTGATACTTACGGAAGCATGCGATTCCAAGGAATTGGAAAACTAGGAACTGTTTCTCAACGGGAACTCCATTCCCATCCTAAGTCATCACTAAATCTTTTACAGCTGTGAACTTTAGAGAACTTCCATTCCATTATGACTTAATCTTTTCGATCAGATACTGTCTGTTATGGTGCCTGACACTTGGGCATGCCAGAAAAAAATCTTGCAGTGATTAAATTTGGATTATTTTCAGTAGTGAGTGCTGAGAAGGACGGATAACTGCACCAAGCGTGCGTTTGTTTTGGTGCAGATAGCAACACATAGGGGCATGTACTTTCAAAATGTTTTCTAGTCTAGAAATTTGGAAAAAATCCTGTTTCTGTACTTTTCCAGATTTTTTCCATCTCATCTCAGCAACTGAAGACAATTCTGACACCACATGTTAGTTGGGCAACTGGAGAGGGTGCTGACAAGGATAGATTAGGAGATATTGAACAAGGCAAGTCTGGATTGATGTTGCTGAGCAGCTTTCTCTATGGGGGTCAACACGCACACACACTGATCCACCGATGTCGTGCTGATTGCGAACTGCAGGGAACTCCTCTAATCTAAGTGGTGTATCAAGATGAAAACAAGCATCTCGCAGGTGTTGTTCACAACACTTGCGCGCACAGGCACAGACCTACATACAGTTCACTCCACTATAATAGTATCTTGATTGGAAAATACCAGTTATCAGGGAGTGGTCTCCATGCTACCTTCAAGGTCTATATTGAGTCAATCAGTAACAATTTGAAAGAGAAGAAAAGCATAATTCTTTCTTATGTATATAAAAATAGAATGTTTATAGCATTCCTCATACGATAGTAGTTTTGCCAAGTGAGTTCTAATATTATATATAAAAGATACAGCTCTGGAAAAAATTAAGAGACCACTGCAGCGTTATCAGTTTTTCTGGTTTTACTAGGTATGTCTTTGAGTTAAATGCATTTTTAAAAATTGTATTCTATAAACTACTGACAACATATCTCGGTGTTGGAATTCAACAGACACTGGAATGGATGCCATACATGTGTGGATAAAGATTTAAGAAAAAAATGTTGCTTCATCATAACTGCCCTTTGCTGTTGCGAACAAAAGTGCTCCTAGGGTTGCTGTCAATTTTTTTTAAAGGGGCCTTTTTTTGTTTTTTTGTGCATATAGGAAAAGTTCCCTCCAGAGGGAGTTTCTCTCCCACACAGTCCCCTCCTGCCTGAAATGCCTCCATAGGACTCCTTTGTTTACTGCTGTGACATAATGACATCACTATGTAATGCACTCTTTTATTGGCTATCAGAGCAGACTGGGCTCTGGTTTCAGACAGAGGGTGAAAAGTGGTGCTGCAGCACAGGCAGTATGAGAAAAATAAAGACCTTTTTGGACATTAAAGCATCAACATGCCACAGTTACAAATATGACACCTGCAAATGAGCGTAATGGGGCCCGGTTAAACAAAAAAAATAAATGCCTTGAAGTGAAACGTTGTCTGCAGGTATCTGGATTTGCTACAATCCCTTTGTAGCTTGGTGTTACGGATTAGTGATTTATAGCTCAAACTTTATAACCCTGGCTGTGATAGACAGTTTCTCTGCCTCTCTTTGTATCAATTCCTCCCCGATAAAAACATGTTATAATATTAATGTGTCTTTGTATCCTTTTTGCAAGTCAAACTCTCCCTACTTTTCCATCATTGACCTCAGAATACATTGACAGTGGAAGCAAACCAGGCTGCTACACCTACACAGGCAACCTTTGCAAGTATCCTGGACCTTACCGAAATCCACTGAATGATTTATTCATGAAAATAATAATGTTCAAAATCATTCTTAGGCCCTTTTCTCATTTTAAAAGAACTGAGAAACCTCTTTCCTGTTTATTGTTTTTCATTTGGATGCTGTGTTTATTTCTTGTCCGAATGCCCCATCAGTTCTTGGAACAGCCTGGTTAACGTGTTGTTCACAGTACCCATGTCCATGTTCTCAATCAAGTTCAGCTATGTTTTTATGTACAGGATGTGCCGGTAACTAGAAAAGAGGAAGGGAGAGAGCGGGAGATGGAGGATAGAGCAAGTGATGAGTCATTTTCTCTGTCAGACACTGTTGTTTTCCACTAAGTCCTGTTATTTTCGCTCATAAATGGATGCCAGGTAGTGGGTGGAAAGAGCCTTTTTTTTTGCTTTTCACTTTTGGTGTAATTTTTGAACGGGGGCAGGCTGCGGTTGAACTTGAAACATTAGCATGGACTTGATCCTATTTAACTTCTCCCTTTTTTTTCTATATAGAGCAAAACATGAATTGCTAAAATATTTTGCATGAGATGAAATTCAGTAATTGGTTACATTACAATATTCAAAGTTATCAAGATGCATTAGTACGTTGTGAATAATGGGTCAACTTATGATCTAAAGTTGTGCAATAACAGATATTTGTTTTGTCACACTGTGAGAGCGCTGGAGTAACCCAAAACAGTAAACTCGCAGATTGTAAAACAAAAAACAATGAGGCAAAAGAAGCTACAATGGTCCACTCAGCGGTTGTTTTATTGTAAGCAAACTAGATTATTTATTTCAATCTGACTGATTGATGACCCTTGTCAAATGTTCATAAACCGTTGAGCGATATGATAGGGGTGCTGCCACGATAACCAATACACAGATAGCACAAATCTGTCGTAAATCGCCAGCAGTAGTGTAGTAATTCTCCAGTACATCATTTAGTTTAACCCTTACTCGATTTGACTATTCTCCAAGACCCAATTGTTGATTAACAGCTAAAATAACTGTTTACATAATTTACTGTTTACTTTTTGGTCTTATTTCAGCACAGTTAATTCTTGAGTGAATGTTATGCAAAGGTAGTCAAAGTGGATTTATTTTGTTAAGGCCCTAGAAATGATGCTGATTCTCAGCAGAAAGTTTGGATGTTATGGTAAACTTCAAAGTGTTTCATTTAGATTCATTCTTGCCAAAGCTATGTGAAAGATTTGTGAGTTGGTGTGTATTGTTTACAATACTGTTGACAAGCCGTCACGTAGTGTTGCTGTAGAGCTGTTGATAGGAGTTGGCAGAAGCAACATGTGCTTTTTTTGTGTGCCAAATTGAGGTGGAAACCATGTCTGTTCTAAGCTGCACTGTGCTGCTCAGGTTTCAGAGCTCACCCATGAAGGTCATCAACATCCATGTGCTGATAAGATGCAAGCTGCCCTACCCTAACAGGTGCTACACAATCAGTAGCTGAGCGAGGGAGGCATCAATGAAACATGGTATACAAACAGAATGTCTAGGGCAGAGGTGGCCTCGAGGAAAGTAAGAGACAACTCTTGTGTAGGCAGGTGCTAGATTTTCCATTTTCATATTTTATGAAGGGTACTATAGCTAAATGATTCTTCTATGGCTTAAGATTTTTTTAACCAAATACCTATTGATATTTTAGGGTTGTCCATTGATCACTAGAAATGTGGATTTAACAGGGTACAGGCAGAATAGAACTGGCAGAGTAGTATGGTAAACTCAGAAATGTAGATAATTTGACTGTAATAGAGCCTAAAAAAACTGGAAAAGATGACACAACATCAATATTATTTCCATATATTTCCCAGGTCTAATGTGTACCACGCTGGGACATTAATTTGGAAAGGTAACACTAGTGGTTGATGGTGAACATAAATGTTGTAATGTCTCAGCATTCATTTGAAAGGGAAAGGAATATTAAATTTGCAGAGCCGTGCTGAACTGTGGTGATTGACATATTAGAGAAGTATTAGATTTGCGGCAGACCCTTTTAAACTGAATCCGAAGACAAATGGCATGAAATTGAATTGGATAATCAGCGTTTGAGTGGAAGCTCATGTCTCTGTTTGGGTCTGAAGGATCTCTTTCAAGAGGCCATTTTCACTCTGCTAATCTGCCTGTGAGAGTTTCTGCTTTTTATCACGGCAGCTAATCTCTGCCCTGGCCGCTGCACTGTAACCACTTCTCTTCCGCCATGACTCGTATAAGATTATGTGCCAGCCGCTCACAGTGAAAGCCATTGTAGAGGATGGCATTCATCCGTTATCTGTAGTACTACGGTTCCGTTAGCACTACTACTATTATTAATTCTGGATTTCTTAAGAGAACACATACAGTACATTTCAACAACAGACCATGTTCAGGCTCATAGTAATAATGAATCATATTCACTAATGTGTGTTTTATATATAAATATGTATGCAGCTACACTTTTATACACATACTATACAACTCACATTTGCCCACAGCCTAGCCTCATCTAAATTGTAGCCACAGGTTGATTCCTTTTCTTTAAGGCTCATCCATCCCCTGACACACCCACTTACACTCCTTCATTTGGCGGGACCTCTACAAACATAAACACACTTATGCCAAATAGCTTATATTGCCTAGCTTTGTTAACTGCTTCGGCTCTTACCTGTTAGGTAAGGATACAGATGTTAAATTATTGGATACAGATGTAACATGTTGGCACCTCATTTGGCAATTTTAAAGTTGTAACCTTGCCTTAGTTACTATTTCGGCATTTTATTTTTCTCACTCTTTGCATCACGTTGTTCTTTAAAGAAACATCTTTGTTTTTCTTGATCAGTTTATAGTTTCGGGATATGGTTACCTCAGTTGCTTTCTGTTATGTACTGATGTACTGCAGTTATTAATTTCCATGCCATTTTAACATGACTCATTTTTCTGTGTCCTCGCCTGTCTGACTCACCAGACAATTACAGTTTAATACATACATAAACTAAAAAGGGCACCTTTTTTAGAACATGGCATTTCACCAAACCCGCACTCTTCCAATGCTATTGAAAGTGAAACATAATTTGTTTCAATTTCAAAAAGAGAATCATAAGGGTAAAGAGGGAAAAACATAAACCAAGTCAATTGATCCCTTTATGTTAAATGATTATATATCCATACTATTATAAAATAAACTGCAGTAGTATAGTATTGTTACGCATCATTTTTACATCGTAAAGACGTTCTAATCAATGTTTTTATCACTACTCCTCTGATGGTTTAACTTTCAATGTGTTTTGGAGCATACATTTTTAGGGATTACTCTGTTACAAATTTGAAAAAATACAGAATGCAGAGTATCTGGTGCCTGTTTTTTTTGGTTTTTTAAAGCCCCAATTTAAACTACTACACATAGTTGCTGTTTCTGGACTTGATGAAAATGGTCTTGTTATGCTTTTGCCACTATGGTAATACATTTTTCAAGCACATGCAGGTCTGGGTTGGGCAGATGGGACTAATGTTCCCTCCCCATTTCACCCTCTTGCTCACAGAATATTTTTAGATGAAGATAGAAGCAAGAATTGTAGTCTGGTTCTTCAGTTTAAGCTGAAATTTTGAGTAAGAGTGTTTCCCTACTATTGTGTAAATGACACCCTATTATCTTGAAATGGCTGTTCTCCTCCAGTAAGAGGCCCTTTTGCTTGAGTGCCAAGCCCTTCTCCTTAACAGCTCCTCTGCTCTTAAAGCGCTTGCAAAGCCACGTCAACGAATGAGAACGAGTCAAGAGTTTTCAATCACAGACTCAAGGTCCATCACTTCACTTTATTATATTCTAACCCCTGCCCTGACAGTGAATGATGTCTGTTATCACCTGGATTTTATGAGGCGGTATGCTTACATCTAACAGATAACACTGGGTAACCTATTTGCTTGTTTTGTTGTTGAACTGAATATTGGTTTAACTGTTGTAAATCTTGCTTAGAGCATGCCATTGCACTTTAAATTCCAGGGAAGTTTAAATGTCAACTTTGTGTGTGTGTGTATTTTGGTGGAGGGGGCATGGGGGCTGTATTGGTTTACACCTGCATACTTGGCAGCCTAGACAAACAGGGAGGAGACCCCCGCACAAAACTGAGGTACAAGATAAACTGATACTAGGCTTATCGTTGCTATAGAGTGGTGCAGTGATGTTGACTTGGAAATTAACATCGCAAGCGCTACCTCGACAAAAAAGCCAATTGGGTTTCTCCACTTTCGAATGTTGCAAATAAGATCTGTGCCAAACACACCTTTTATGATGCCTGATGGCACGTTTTGCAACTGTTCTATCAACAAATTTAGATCAGAATAAGAATCAAAATCTCTTTATTGTAACCACTAGTACAACGAAACTTCGTAGGCTTCTGTTGATGCAGTAAAAGAAATAGGAACAAATAAATAAAAGCAGTAGTAACAGCAACAAGAAGGCACTGGGGGTCGGGTGTTAATAAATATATCGTAAAAAGAAGAACCATAAAAGTAGCTAACTTAATGCTTTAAACCAAATGCATGACTTCAAGTAAACATTGCTAAGCTAAAGTCGGACTTGTCTTGGTGTGATGACATGAAGTAGTGTCATTAAATCACATGTCTGCCTTTTTTAAGACACGTAAAAGCTTCAGATGTTTCATAATTGTGACATAATACCAAGTTTGACACCATTTGTGGTTGTATTTTTCTACTCAATCCCCCACTTGCTCATGTTAAACTTGTTGAAATGAAATACAAAGGAACCACCTTTACAGAGGATGAAGTCGGCTATGAACTAGAGTTGCATTCCAGGTGGGCTTATCCTGTTCTTTTCGCTGTAAATGGCTCCTACAAAAATGGCCTCCCGAAGCACAAAGCACAGCGCACTAAGCTTTCAACTTAGGAAAGAACAGTGTTGGATTTCCTTCAAATGTCCAAGCTCAACACAGACATTCAAAGAATGCTTATAGTTAGTCCTAATACAAAATGTAATGTGAAGCTAGCTCAGGTGGGATTGGAGCAAGGGAACAGGAAAGACAGGGTAGGAAGTAGGGCTTACCATCACTTTAGTTCAGTTTCTGTTTGTTTTCAACATCAGTAAGGTTTAATAGAACCGCAAGACAACTGGTTTTAGCTCTACACTGCTGACAAACCTTGGCCTACAGAGAACAGAATGTTTTACTTCCTTGAATTATCTTTCTTGAAATAAGTAAACAACAAGAGATGCTCTTAGGAAGGGATTATTTTCTGTAATGTGCACTGTAGGCTGTTGTAGAAGAGTAGCAGACTACATTTTCAGATACTTTCGGTATGCCACAAAAACCTCAGCTTAATGGAGCAATAATCATTTAATAATAGTCAAAGGAAACTATTTCCTGATGATAATGTTTCCAATTCCAGTTAAGTTCCCTCTTAGTGCTGTCTGGCCACATTAAGCACCTTACGTTTCAATGAGCTAATATGTTGGCTTTGGCCTGTTGCCTTTTTTTTGCCTGTGACATGGAGATTTTGGCAGAGGGCAAAAGCCCTCCCTTTTTTTCTTTTACTTAAAGAAACTTTTTTTGGCTGCAGCGAGGTGATGAAATCACAGGGACTCTTGCTCTGTGGACTTTGCTGCGTGTTTGCTCACAAAATGTGTTTTGTTTTACAACACCATGATGGTAAATCCATGAAGGAAAGTAACCATATATTTCGAAGAATAAATTCCAGCCCATGTAGGTTAATGTGCTAAAAGGTCAATGAATGAATGAAGGAATAACCATGTAGATATATTTTAAGTTTAAGTTTCATTTAATAAAACTTTAAATCATGCATGTTGTTTCACTCTCCCCATCAAAAGCCACTTTAATGCATAATGTATAGTATATTTAACTTCCTGAAAGAAGCCACTCTCTTAAGTTTCTACTGACTTTCCTGTCAGGTCAGATATCATCATGTCATGCTCTGGAATAGTCAACCCCTTCATTGACGAATCACATTCTTTCTAAAAACTCACTCTGTACTTATTCAATATGAAGTAGACAGCAGTGTTTCCGTTAGCCGGTATTTACCACACTTCAATCGGCGAAAACATGCCTCCATCAAAACGTGTGTTTTGACTTGTTTACGAAAAGATTTTATTTAATTATCTATTCATTCATATACAGTATATTCATACATTTATTTTATACATTTTATATCTAATTAATTTTTTTGTATCTAAGAATAATGTAGGCCTAAAACTACACATGCACCAAAAGTATTATGCACCCCCTGTTTATTGACACACTTGTTTTAATTAAAATGAAACTTAAACTATCAGTTGTTATTAAGTTTAGTATTAAACACAGATCATATTTGTCTAGGAGGTTGAAATCTTACCGGACACACTGCCAGTCAGTATACTATACTGCAGTTATTTTTGAATATATATTAAATATTTGTTCTATTGGTCTGATCATGTGCTTAGTGCGTCACTGCTTCCGTCATGAATGTTGGTGTTGGGGGGGTGGCTCTGTCAGAATACTAAGATTACATGGAAACCAATACTTAAATGCTGCTAAAGGCCCCTTTTAAAACACATGTGATGGTCTTTGAAGACATTGCATAACTGGAATGTTTGATTTAGACCACAGGAAGTTAAGGAGATATTAAATTACTTTAATGAATTGTATTTTTCAGCTGAGAAAGATGCACCAGAGTGTTTAGGTGGATTTTAAATATTGCCAGCAAATGCACAGAATGTATCCAGAAGTAAACTCAACAGTCGTTCATTCTCCACATTCCCTATTTTCTTGTTGGGATTGACTTCCTGAAGCTAGTTGAGGCTTGAGATACTCGCCCTAAGTTCATTGCCCTATAGCAGGGGTGCCCAAATACTTCCCGATGGAGGGCCAAAATTGAACGTGAGGGGAGGGCCGAGGGCCAAAATGATAATTTTGCAGTACATTAAGTGTGCGGTAAATATATGAGTGCAGTACATTACGTGTGTAAGTTAAGCATACGTGTGCAAAATAAACACTATATCACAAAGTCATTTTGAAAAATGAATTGCACTGTTTATTGTGCTTCACATTTAGGTCAATAACATTTCATAACATCGATCTGGCTTCTTTAAATTAAAAAAATAACTGAAGCACTATGAAATATTTGTGGACAGGTGTGGAACATTACCAGTCCTTGGGCCTACCATACTCCCAGGTAACACAATGGGGGCCTAGGGCAGGCCTACATATTCTGCCTGTAGTAGTCCAATCAGTGGGAAACATGAAGCCTGTTCTTGGTTTTTAAAAGCCTCTCAATATCAGGTTCAAGCTGACTAACTGACAAAGTGAGAATGTCATGTAGGTGAGAGTCAGATAAAGCATTCCTCAGTTTGGACTTGTTAAGATTCATAAGGCTGAAAGCCTGCTCACAGACACAAGTACTTCCAAAGAGGGATAACATAACCTGGGCATGTTTGCGGATCTTGCCATATCTGTGTGCGGGAATAGACCTGTAAAAATCTTGTAAGGAAAGCTCTCTGAACCTGCTATGGAGGTCTGAATCAGACTGAAGTTCCAAAAGTTCCATTTGAAGCTCCTCACTGACTGCATCCACATTCACAGAAAAAGGTTGAGCAAACAGCTCAAATGCTGTTGTATTTCCACGAAAATCTTCAAAGCGATGGTCGAACTCCACCTCAAGATTGTTGAGAATGTCGAGGTATTTTGGTGTGTCTTCCTCCATCAACCCAACTTCTCTGAGGCTGGGGAAATGTGCCAAATTTCCTGAAAATACAGACACAAAGACAAAAGCAGCAATGTAAGATGCAAGGTTGTTCATGAAATGAAATGAAATACCAATCATCAATCAAATGGTGGGCAGGGGATATATTTTGTTTTGTTTATGGCTGCAGTAGACTATGAAAAGCAATACAACTGCTGTTTTGGATTTAATGCCTGGTTTAGTGGTTTTAAAAAGAACATCTATTTTCCACCAACACAAAGCATACATGCATCACAAACAATATATCTATGATAGCATGGTTGTGACAACAAGCGTAATACATTGTTTTATGTTCAATAAAATATTAAAGTTAGATCTCACCTGTTGAAAGATGTTTGCTAAGCAGCTGGAGCTTTTGCTTGAAGGCTTTGACATGGTCATACATCTGCGTGATCATCTGGTCTCTCCCTTGGAGCTGAAGATTGAGGATATTCAGCAGCTCTGTGATGTCCACAAGAAAAGCCAGGTCTGCAAGCCAGTGGCTGTCCGTGGGCACTTGGATGTTGTTCGTCTTCGTGGCTTGAAACTCTCTTTATTTCCTCGCGCAGATCAAAGAAACGCCGCAAAACTTTCCCACGGCTCAACCACCGCACCTCCTGATGGTACAATACATCACCATACTGGGCATCCATCTCATCAAGCAGAGCTTTGAATTGATGGTGTGAGAGGGCCTTTGAGCGAATATTGTTGACAATGGCGACGACATCCTGCATTACGTTTTTCAAGCCCATGTTTTTAGCGCACAGTTGCAAAATACAATGGTACTTTAAAATCGAGCCACCAAACTCGGAGACCTTGTCCGACACAAGTGCAGTTAGCCCTTGCTCTTTGGGCTATCTGACCTCGAACGTCTTCGGCCATGTCCTCAACCCGGCGGGTGACAGTGTTCCGTGACAGGCTAATTTGAGAAAATACACGCATCTGATTTGGACACACATCTTGGGCAGCAATTGTCAAACACTCCTTGACGAAATCACCCGCTGCAAAAGCTCTCCCACTTCTCACGATTGCATTGCTAATGCGATAACTAGCCCGAGTGGCATTTTCT
Organism: Eleginops maclovinus; assembly: GCF_036324505.1. NCBI lineage: Eukaryota > Metazoa > Chordata > Actinopteri > Perciformes > Eleginopidae > Eleginops > Eleginops maclovinus. The sequence continues at coordinate 6,853,892 of NC_086349.1, read as the reverse complement.
TGTGCAGTCGACGGCTGAAGTAGAGTTTGCTGCTGGGTGGTTAGCTTTGTTAGCAAGTCTGCTAACTTGACCTTGCAATGTTCTCCAGTGTACTTTGCGAACTCAGCCGCATGCTTAGTTAGATAGTGACGGCGAATGTTGTTTTCCTTTGAAACAGCAACCCTCTGCTTACATACCAGACACACTGCATTGGAATCTACCTCTGTAAAAAAATAGTCCTGTTCCCAAGTTTTTTTTAATTTTCGTTTGTCTGTGTGCCACAGCCTACTACTCTCCATCCTTGAATCCTCTCACTCACTGGTCTTGGGCGTTATCGGATAGCTAGGAGCTGACTGGAGCCATCCTATGGCATTATTTGGTAGTGCGCCAATAAATAATTTTCAACGAGAGCTTCCGATCGTTTATGGTGGGACAGTGCGGGAAGGCACGGGCCAAACTTGGCCCGCGGGCCCCAATTTGGGCAGCCATGCCCTATAGCATTCCAATGTCATGTGGCCTGCACCCTTAGCTTAGGCCAATTTCACCCACCTAAGGTACGTCACCAGATCTGTCATGCACCTTATTATTCCATTTATATGGCTTTGATGGTGACCTTGGGAAACCCCAACTCATCAGTAATGTATGTAGTGCATTAATGTCATGTTTTCGTCTCATGTTGGCATGTTATGGATACCACCGCACACTACTATTTAGCATGCGCACCAGAGTCCTTTTCCAGATAATTTCCAAATTAGCAGCATGCTACTGTGAATAAGGTCAAAATAATTCAATCTTGCAGTTTTTTTTTCTTTTCAAAATGTATCATACCAAATTGGTCAAGATCTGATAGTGAAAAGGGTCATTTTGAAGTGATTATGGATGATTTATTCATCGTTTTGTAACAATTTAATATATATTTTGCTTCTCAGAGATGCGCTCTGAATAAGGACCGGTCTTGTTTGATGCATGATTTGCTAATTAACAGTAATTTAGCAGAATATGAAAGCAGCGCTGTTTATTTCAATTAAAATGTGAAAGCACCAAAAAAAATTGTCCCTTCAAACAATGAGTAACTGCTAGAAATAATCATAATCTCTATCGCAAAAAATAATCGGAGAGGTTGACGTAAAATATTCCGACCAAGCTTTTCATCACATTGTTTTCAAGTTGATATTTAACTAAGGATGACTGCAGTTTTATTACCAGTTATTATAAACTGGCATTTACTTCTGGCTCCAATAATTGGGTGTGGTTTTGCCAAGACGCAGCAACTCTCAGCCAATTTATTTAGAAAAAAAAAAAAAAATCGAAATAGCTGTAACAATTGCTACATCAAAGACCTCCATTTGCATCCAAACATCTGAATTGGACCATTATGTTGTTCTAATTTTACATTCATGAGACATTAATGGAATTATGGGTTGTAAAACTGAGCTGGCACACACTTTTAATGAACTTTAATAACCTTTAATCACGCTCCCTTGATTTGCATCGGAGTGTAGTGGGTGAGAATATTGTGCAAGTTTGTTTGATCAGATGTTACTTTTTGAGTCAGGGAATCCTTCTTTCTTTTGCTTTTGTTTTATTTTACGTCCTCATTTCACACTCCTTTCCTCGTTTCCTTTCTCTTTACTTCCTTCCTTTTCCTCTTCATCTTTAACATTTTCTTGGTCTAAACTTTCTACATCTTTAAATCTCCCCCCCCCCCTCGTCCTTCCATTCCCTAAAGTCTTTCCTCATGTCAGCGTGCTATGTTTGTGGAGTTTGCCCTTACCCTGCTGACCCCAATTGTCAGGTTAACCATTAACTTCCAGGTTTCACCTCGTTGGCCCTTTGCCCCCGTTCTCATCTACACCGACAGTGCTTTTTTCGCAGCATCACAACATTCGAGCAGCTGGCAGCAAAGAAAGGCAGATTAATGCATGGTGGTGTAGTGGGAGGATACACACGAGGTGTAAAGGAAGAGGGAGTGTAGGGAGTATCAATGAGTGTCCAAATCATTGGAGCAGCTAGAGAGTTAATCCAGAGGAAGGAAGGCAGTGGGAGTTATAGCTTGCGACCCTGAGGGATTTTTATTTCTGGAGGAGTGTCAACTTCAAGCTACCGTGTTTGGCTGCTGGGAAGAAAATGGAGGAAGCTCTCCCATAGTAATAAAAGGTCAGTAGAAGAAGTACTCGGATGTTGTTGAGTAAAAGTAGAAGCACCAGAATGTAGGAATACAATTAAAAGTCCTGCAATCAAAATGTTACTAGCATTAAAGATTAACGTACAAAAGTAAAAGTAGTCATTGTTTGATTGGTCCATTTCAGAATAATATACGATATGTTTTGTAAGTATTGATCATTAAAGTGTTCTCAGAGCTGGTAAAGGTGCAGCTAGTTTTAATAGCTTTGTATACTGCAGGGTAGCATTGTGAATTTACTCCAGGTGTAACTAAAGTCTGATTTAAGGGTTGATTATATTTCACATCCAAATCTGCAGAGTAACTAAAGGTATTAAATAAATGTAGTTGAGTAAAAATGCACAGTATACCTCTGAATTGTTGTACAGTGGAAGTACAAATTAGCAAAAGGTTCAAACACTCAATTAAAGTCCATGTTGTTTCCTTTATGTCAGATATTATTCATCTTTCGTAATTCTACCTACAAGCTCTTTTATTCGTTAGTGATTTGGCAGCTCATTTTGTCACAGTCGATGTCGGTGTAATTTAGCTTTAGGCCAATGCTGTGATTCATGGTTTGGTTTTGTTACACACGTAGCTATCATTCCAAGAAGAACGTTAGGATGTCAACTGCCGTATTTAAACAGAACAGTCCAACTAAAGAGATAGCGAAGAGAAAACGTTTTTTGTCCTCTCATTGTTGCTGTGTTTTCAATAATGGAGTCGTAAACCTTTGCTAAATGGGTCATGTATGACTCATGACAGGATATGCCAGCATATTAATTACGTGTACTATAATCGACATGTTCTGCTCTGTTATGGTTACTTCTATTTTCGTTTGAACCAGCATGCATTCGGGACAAAATAACGAAATTCGCTTAAACCAAACCAGATGACAAACCATACAATTAAAACAAAGACAAAAATAGCAATGGCTGGAAACAAAAATCCCCCAGAAAACTGTTCATTTCATTTTTTATGGACTGGAAACTGGTGAATGTTTTTACTATTGTTTTTTAATATTTTTACATTATTTTAAATGTAATAATGGAATACTTTATTCATGACATTTACTTAGTAAGACAAAATCTGATTCCAGTTTCTTAAATATGGTTAATTTTTGGTTTATTTACTCCTCTGATAGTCAACCTAAATATCTCTTAGTTGGGCTTTGGGAAACACTGATTGACATTTTGACTTAAAAAAATTATAGCAGTTTTGACACCTTTCTGCCAATTCAATGGGAACTTCCTTCGGTTGTCAGGTTGTTGGTACACTATTTGACCCTTGCACTTTTGAGGGTTTTTATAGAAATAAACCTAGACCTCTAATGATCGTTCTGAGCTAATTTGAGATAATACATGTTTGCCCCTATCGAACATTTAAGCGGTTATTGGTAGACTTACCCTTTTCCAAATCATAACGTACTGTATAAGGACTTTTTTATTCTGTAAATGGCAAAATAAATGTAAGCAATGATGATTCAGAGGTCCAATGGTAGCTGTTGGCATTGTTAACTGTTATTTTCAGAATTCAAAAAAACATTAAAAATACCACCTTTGAATTGAACAGACAGACAGACAGACAGACAGACATATTTAGCTTGGAGGTCATATTTCGATGTGGAAGGTAATTTGTCTGTGGAGGTACTGGGTGGCTTTCTAAGGAAGATGTCTTTGGAGATTGTAACGCATCATCATAAAAGCCAATGGGATTTTGCCCAGTGAAAATTGAAATGTGCAGAATATTTCCATTTTTAGCTCCATTGAAAACAAAGGTAGATACTTTTTTTGTTTATTTTTTAACTTATTTTTTGGGGGCTTTTTGCCTTTATTGGGATAGGACAGTGGAGAGTGACAGGAAAGCGGGAGAGAGAGTCGGGGTGAGATCCGGAAAGGACCCGGGTCGCCGGCGTACGGTGCAGGTGCCCCAGCCAGTTGCGCCACTGCAGGGGCCACAAATGTAGATACTTACACATTATTGAAGCATGAATAAAATCCCCAAAAGTAAAAAGCTAACTATAATTAGGCTATAAACAAACTACATCAGGATCGCATGACTTCACGACACCACAGCTAAGTTCAACGTGATGATGTTAAATGGTGTTATTATTTTAGTCCTTTTTTTTCAGGCATTTTACCAAAAACTGATTAAAATAACAATTCACTTAGTAAAAGGCTAACTGATTTATTGGGTTTTTAGGACTCATTCCTGCACCTCTCTCTACACAGCGCTACGTTCTTGTGGAGTCAGATGTGAATGAACGTAGCTTGGCAACACAAGAAAGTTAAAAACACTTTACTGCTATTAGAAACATTACATCTTGTAGCCAATATTTTTATAGATTTCAATAATCCCAATCATCTCTATGGTTCAGTTACACATGCCATGTCTTGATTTACACATTTTGCCTCCACATGACACCATGCCCGGTCAATCAGCTGATTACCTTTTGCCCTTATTCAAATATTCTAGGTCAGCGATTGACAAGGGTCCATTGATTCTCCATGAGTGAGCCTCCGCTCATCTGTGCGTGCATACGGTATTTTCCCCTCAGTCTTGTCAAGTTATTGATTTTAGTTTGGAAATGTGTGTGACATAAACTAAAAATAGCATAATGTTACCAGGTAGAACCATATCCAGCTGTACGGCATTAAACCCTCCTGCTGTTGTACTTTCTCTAATCACGAGAAACAAAATGAAATGCACTTGACAAATGATTGTCCTTGGATTAGATCACATGAAATGATTTTATCTTTATTATTTTCTTCCTGTTATTCCCACTTGCTTGTCTTTTTTTTTTTTTAATTAAACCTGCATTCACTCAGCCATGTGTCCTTGCCATCTTTCTGACTCTTCCTTTACCAAACATTTATTTTCCATTCCTCACTATTTTTCTTTCCTCCTTAACCCCTTCAAACCATCTCTCTTTCACTTTCTCCTTTCATTCCTCACTTCCCGCCTTTATTTTTTTTCCCTTTTCACTGCTTCATTCCTTTCTTTACAAGCTGCTCTCTGTCTCGCCCTCGCTTCCTCTGGCTCCGCCTTTCCAGCAGCCCGACGGCCTGCTCATTTTCATCCTCTGCCTAGAAAACAAGGTCTAAAGTTCAAAGCTTGCTGTAGTGGATTGGCGGCAGTAAGGGGGGAAAAACAGAAGGAGAACTGGCCTGGGTCAGAACAGATTTAAATCTTAAATAGATGGAATTTTAATATAATCAGGCACCACATTTAAACAGTGTTTTTATCCAGTCTTTAAAAAATGAGTCTTGCAGAAGAGAATTGAGAGATACAGAAATGTGAAATGTGTGGGTGTGTGTGTTGGTGTGCCTCCACCTCCACCATTAAAAAAAGAAAACAAGAAGAGAGTGAGCCATGATGCAACCTGTCTTTTATCCCTGCTCAGCTTTCTTTTCCCTGTTATCATGGATCCTGAAGTCCCCCCTGTTATGCACACTAGCACACCATTCACAAAATGAGCATTATCTTCTGCACTTCTCCTGCTGGTGAGTAGGCGCGTGGGAAGGAGATACAAACACGTTTTGGTACGTGTGATAAATAAAGTGGTTCTATGTGAATGAAGTTGAGGCGTTATTTCATTTTAGCTCATGTGCATTTGAGCATGATGGGGATTTTAATCTTATGATCCTTTACTGCTGTCAGTTAAGGAGCATTTCATAGATAAGTAAATATATTTGCAATAACACCATCAGTGTGTCCATAAAGGCAGCTTGATGAGTTAAAATATGTGACTATTACTGCACAACAATTATTGTTCACTGTTTTATAATTGGGGGCTTTTACATCATATTGAATTCACATAAAAAAAAAGCATAAAGTGCACAAAATGTAGGCTATTTGGTTGATTACCAATTAATGTCAGATTACAATCTAAAGGCCTAAACTGGTAAGTATATTATATTCGGAGTGGCTGGTTATTTTGCACCTTTTATATAATGTTTAAAGTGATCTGTAGATTCTACAGAGATTATTTGTATTTTTATATTACAAAACAACAACAAAAGTAGCTATTTCTGCAGACAAAAATCTAACTGAAGTCTCTCTCAATGTGGATAGTTGTGTGAGTCTGAAATTGGTGTCAGAGATCCAATCAGATCAGTCCCTATGTGTAGGGTTCATTTGCAGCCATTAGGGACTCTCCATTAAAATCTTTTAAACAGACCACACACACACACACACACACACACACACACACACACACACACACACACACACACACACACACACACACACACACACACACACACACACAGCCCACCTTCTTTTTAATGGCCCTAAGGCTCGTTTATTGGATACATGCATCTGTGCAGATCAAGTCTGAGCTCTCCTCCATGTTTCATGTCTTGCCCTCCTGTTTTTCATATGGTGTTGTATTTGCTGCTCGAATTGATTAAATCAGTACCCATTTTTCAACTTACTGTGTATATTATCTAGTCAAATGCATTTAATTCACGCACTTCCAAACTTTATTAATTTATTTGCCACAGATGTGGAAAAAAGAAGTCTTAAAAATTGTTGATTTTAAATGTGAAGGAATTTCAAATGCCCTCACATTTATGTCACGCAGATCCAGATAGTAGAGAAATTGGTTTTGTTACATGATTAAATGCCAGTTAAAAGTGTTGCTGTCAAACACAACAGGCCTGCAATACCTTCTCCCGTTTATGCAGCTTATGATCTGTTTGTGTTGGAGGTGTTTTAGAGAGATGATTAAGGATGTGTAACATCTGTATTGCGTTATACAGTCAGGTGTTTCCATCATTTAGCCTTCCTTCATTGGTAAATAGGGCGGATGAAATTATAGAAACTGGTTGTTAGACCAAATAATATTCTGTTCTGCCCTCCTAAGAGAGAAGGATGGCTTTGGAACATAACTATGGACCTGTTTTAATTTCCATTACCCACTGTTGACTAGAAAAAAAACCCCTTGGCTTTGATCTTTGTGTCCCACATTGAGGTTGAACCCAAAGTAGGTTGTTGAGGTTCACATGCTGCGCGCCCTCTGGGATGTCTTAGTATACCTTTGATGAGGATTAATTCAGCCAAAGAGGAATCAAATACCTGGGCAAAGACTTTCTTCAATTGATCTAATGGAATTTCACTAATTTCACTAGTCAAGATCCCTAAACAAGCCAAAGATGAGAGGGAATCATGGTGAGGAAACATGTGGAGCGGCTGTTTTAGTTTTCCAGCGGATGGTTATACAGTGTGTGTGTGTGTGTGTGTGTGCATGCAAAGCTCCGCCCGGCTGCTGCTTTGTTGTATTGTACTGGACTGGATTTTATGGCGGTTAGCTGTTAGTGAGGCCCACTGTGAGGCAGCTGGTGGTAAAAGTAGGCCATGCTCCCTGTTGTGCCGCCTATAGAGTGAACCCCTCAGATTCCACTTCCTATGGTACCCTCCTATACTGAGCCTTATAGAGTACTGGGTTACTGCTGAGCTTTGAAGACAAACTATGTGGAAGGAAAGAGAGTGAGCGTATCACAACTCTTTGTTGGGAATGTGACTCGGCCTGACATTCTTAGGAAGCAAAGCCCACCTGAGGGAGCAGCGGCGAAGAAGAGGAGGCTTGTCTTCCTCCCGTTCTTCTCTGGGTCTGAATATCAACAGGAGAATCACATCACATCATTTTTAACAGCTTGGTACAATTGATTCAGATTCAAAGGCTTTATTGTCATATGCAAAGGAGCTACAGTGTAGTTATGGAAATTAATGGTGTGAATATGATTCCCATACTCCTCCGACGAAGCAACATACATATACACAATATAGACAAAAGTATTGGGACACCTAAACATTACACCCAAATTCTTAGGCAGTAATATGAAGTGGGTCCCCCCTTTGCAGCTGTAACAACTTCCACTGTGCTGGGAAGGCTTTCTACCAGATTTTGGAGTATGACTGTGGGAATTTTTGCCCATTCATCGCAAAGAGCATTTATGAGGTCAGTCACTGATGTTGGAAGAGAGGGCCTGGCTCGCAATATCCGTTCGACTTCATCCCATAGGTGTTCGATGGGGTTGAGGTCAGGGCTTTCTGTGGGCCAGTCAAGTTCTTCCACACCAAACCCTTCCAACCATGCCTTATGGACCTTGCTTGTGCACAAGGGGCACAGTCATGCTGGAACAGAAAAGGGCCTTCCACAAACTGTTTCCACAAAGCTGGAAGCCTAGAATTGTCCAGAATGACTTGGTAAGATGAAGCATTAATAATCCCCTTCACTGGAACTGAGGGGCCTAGGCCAGTGGTGGCCAACCAGTCAGAGAAGTTGGGTGGGTTACTGCAAAGAGCCACATCATACACACATGCTGGATGTATGTCCCCCCACTCTTGCCCTCTCTCTTTTGCTGTCTCCCATTCTGTGGCTCCAGGGGCATAGCTAGATTTTCAAGTTTGTGTGGGATGGACTTCACATCCTGTAGGGGGGTCTGGGGGCATGCTTCCCCGGGCAGATTTTTTAAAAACATTTTAAAGTGAATTGCATGCATCTGGTGCACTTTGAGAGCCAAATTAAGAGGCTATCTAATAGAACTGTGTGGTCTTGGTAAGGGGAGGGGCACGACTCTCAACACTAATGTGAGAAAAAAAATAAAAATAATAATAATCTTTTCAATTTCAAAATGTTCATTTGGGTGGGCTTTAAAACATTTTAGGTGGGCTGAAGTCCACCTACAATAGGCCTAGCTATGCCACTGGTGTGCTCCCTCACTCTTGTCCTCTGTGCCCCCTATATCTCTCACACATCCATCCATCCATCCATCCATCCATCCATCCATCCATCCATCCATCCATCCATCCATCCATCTTCTCCCGCTTATCTGTCAGGGTCGCGGAGGTAACAGCTCCAGCAGAGAGCCCCAAACTTCTCTTTCCCTGGCCACATCAACCAGCTCTGACTGGGGTATTCCAAGGGGCTCCCAGGCCAGCAAAGAGATATAATCCCTCCACCTGGTCCTAGGTCTACCCCTCGGTCTCTTCCCAGCTGGACGTGCCTGGAACACCTCCCTAGGGAGGCGCCCAGGTGGCATCCTCACTAGGTGCCCGAAAAACCTCAACTGGCTCCTTTCAACGCGGAGGAGCAGCGGTTCTACTCCGAGTCCCTCCCGGATGACTGAACTTCTCACCTTATCCCTAAGGGAGATGCCAGCCACCCTGTGGAGAAATCCCTCGTTCTTTCGGTCTTTCCTGCTGAGAACCATGGCCTCAGATTTGGAAGTGCTGATCCTCATCCCAGCCGCTTCACACTCGGCAGTGAACCGATCCAGTGAGTGCTGAAGGTCACAGACCGATGAAGCCATTAGGACCACATCATCTGCAAAAAGTAGTGGTGCAATCCTTAGCCCACCGAACTGCAGACCCCCTCCCCAATAACTACGCCTCGAAATCCTGTCCATGAATATCACAAACAGGATTGGTGACAAAGCGCAGCCCTGGCGGAGGCCAACCCTCACCGGAAATCAGTCCAACTTGCTACAGAGAACACGGACACAGAGATGGGATGGCCCTGAGTAGAGACCCCCTCACCCCATACTCCCGCAGCACCTCCCACAGTATCTCCCTGGGAACCCGGTCATACGCCTTCTCCAAATCCACAAAGCACATGTAGACCGGATGAGCGTACTCCCAGGCCCCCTCCAGGATCCTCGTGAGAGTAAAAACCTGATCCGTCGTTCCACGACCAGGACGAAAACTGCACGGTTTTCAAGAGCATGCGGCCTCAGGTACGATGATACGATAACAAAATCGATCATGGACCTTCTGCCTAGGGTGCTCTGGTACCACGTACACTTATGAGCATCCTTATGTTCGAACATGGGGTTTGTTATGGCCAATCCATGCCTAGCACAGAAGTCCAGTAACAAACCACCACTTCGGTTCAGATTGGGGGCGCCGTTCCTCCCAATCACGCCCCTCCAAGTGTCTCCATCATTGCCCACGTGTGCGTTGAAGTCTCCCAGCAAGACTAAGGAGTCCCCTTCAGGAGCCCCATACAGGACTTCTTTCAGGGTCTCCAAGAAGGCTGAATACACTGAACTGCTGTCTGGTGCATAAGCACACGCAACAGTCAGATTTGTCCTCCCCATAACCCGCAGGCGTAGGGAGGCGACCCTCTCGTCCACTGGGGTAAACTCCAACAAAGCGGCACTCAACCGGGGCTTGTGAGTATCCCCACACCCACTCAGCGCCTCACACCTTGGGCAACTCTGGAGAAGAATAGAGTCCAACCCCTATCCAGAAGTAAGGTTCCATAGCCGACGCTGTGTGTAGAGGTGAGCCCCACCAGATCCAACTGGTAATGCTCCACCTCCCGCACAAGCTCCGGCTCCTTCCCCCCCAGAGAGGTGACGTTCCACGTCCTCAAAGCCAGCTTCTGCCACCCAGGTCTGGTCCGTTGAGACCCTCTGCTTTCACTGCCACCCTTCTGGCAGCGCACCCGACCCCATCGCTGTTTTCCGTAGGTGGTGGGCCCGCGGGACAGGGAAGCGGAGGTGTTGCCCACATTGCTTTTTTGGGCTGTGTCCAGCCGGGCTCCGTGGTAAGCCCGGCCACCAGACGCTCGCTGACGAGTCCTCCTTCTGGGCCTGGCTCCAGAAGGGGACCCCGGGCTTCCTCCGGGCCGGGTATCCTCGCTTCCATGTGTGTATGTCATGAGGTCATCTCTCACACATAGAAAATGAAAAAAAATAACAATAATAACAATAATAACAATTGACACACACACACACACACACACACACACACACACACACACAAAGACACACCCTCCAATAGGCACACACTCCGTCACACAGACAGACACACATACCTCTGCTCAGCCAGAGTTCTTGTAAATGTCACACACCATGATATTGACAAAAAGTGAGGTATACTTTGTAGCGATGTTTGTGAAGATGATGAAGAAGTCTCCGGAGACACCAGCTTGTATATAATAAGGTTTATTACAAACAGCATAGTATCATACACCAACACGGGCAATACGAGGTTCCCAGAGCCAATTGTGGAAGTCCCCCAAACTCTCTTTGTGCATGCAATTTATAGGTGAAAACGTGTGTGCGTGTCCAAAGTGTGTGTGCTCACACGAGGTGATCTATAACAATGTATGCCCCACTAAAGTGACATGTATCCGTTCATAGCGGCCCCCTGACGTATTCCAGATGTTGTTATGCAACTTCCTATTACCCAACATTCTTCCTACCCAACATATGACCTCAGAGAGTACCTAACTTTGTATATGAACAGATTTAATACACCACAAAAGTATTAAGACCAGAGGCCAGTTATCGTCAGACATTAAGATTGTGTGCACTGTCTCACACACACTCTCACTTAATAACGTGAAAACTGCTTTTATATTACTGCATGTTGCTTCTTTGAACTAAGTTGGCATTCATTGCCTTGAACAATCCTTTACAAATCTGGCTTGTAATGAATATTTAAATGTTTGTATTTAAAACAAACCCATGACTAAGGTTGGTTCAGATACTGCTTCATGACAGTTATTTAAAAATAAATGAAGTGTATTTTAGTGAATTATCCTCTCATGATAACTATCTCAACTTTTGAACGGGACGATGCGGAGGGTGAAGTCGGCCGGCTACGTCGCATGAAGAAGCCGGCGATTTTGGGCTGAGTTTTTCGATCCGACAGGTTGTCAGCCATCCAAATAGTAGATTCGACAGGTTGTCAGCTATCCAAATAGTAGTCTTTCCGAAAAATGCTGGTTTTGAAGGATGTTGGTCGAACGATGATAGCACAATGACATATACCACTAGATGCCGCTGTTCGGACGCATCACGCGATTCAGAGGCATATTTGGAGGCATAGCCCCACATTTTAAAACGTTTCTTTTATTTGTTTTTTATTTTAAAATGCGTTCTGCAGAGAAGATAGACTGTCAGTCACGGTTTGGAATGAAAGGTAGAAAACATGAAAGAGTAAAACGGCGAATATCGCTATAGGCCTATATCTATATAATTTTTTTTTTTTTTTCTGGAGACGTGACGTTAGTCAAGGCGGCAACCCCGTGTTGTTAAGGCGGCCGCCTTAACAGGAAAGCGCTGTGGGAAACCCTGCATGCACAATTATAATTCGATATGAACTGAGGAGCCGCATGAGACTGGGCAAAGACCCACATGTGGCTCGAGACCCGCGGGTTGGCCACCCCTGGCCTAGGCCAACCCCAAAAAAACAACCCCCATATACCAGAGTGTCCCAATATTTTTGTCTATATAGTTTACATAAGACATACAAAAATACAAATAAAATTGTACAAAAGCATGTTGCAAGACTGTAACCAAGTAATGCAGGTGAAGTGAAGTGTTGTTTTAAAAAAAAATCAAGATAAAAGGAATTGGATTAGATTTGATTACTATAATAATGAGAAAAGTGGACTTCTCATCTTATTCATCCATATGTTTCTTCTCTGCAGGTCTGACTGTGGTCCATCTATTGCTAGGATCTGATTAATTCTGCAGCCATACATTTGCGACAGACAGTTATGTATGCTTGGCCTTCCTTTTCTTGCCGGACTAAGCATCTATGCATCCATCTTGGCAGAATTCCCATAGTAGTAGAAAAAAGTCAACTACTTCCCTGTAAGCAGGCGGCAATCCAAACAAAGAGGGTCCTCTTTCAGACAATGGCAACACTTTATTGATCCCAGTGGGGGAATTGTCCTTTCTGTTGTCACCTCCACTGAGAGGTCGGAGGTTCGGGGTCGGGGTCGGGGTCAGCCTTGGAGCAGCCACCACAGCTGGCAGGGTGTAGTCTGGGTGTAGTAGTTCAGGGACACTTGTGCGGTGTTGATGCCTATAGGTTGCTGTTGTGAAATCCGGTTATGGGACAATCTCTTGAACCTTTATGCCTTCATGTCGCCTGGTTCAAACCACTTCAGTGTGTGGCCTCTCTGTAAACATGGGATATAAAAGGTGGGAAAGGCACCAGTCAAGCAAGAATGTTAAATATTATTTAAGTGCGTTTATGGCCAGAGTTGAAAGGTATTGACAGAGGAACTTCAGTATGTTTTTCTCCTCCTCTATCCATAACTCTTTGATCACAGTGGGATTCTGTCATCAGAAAGAAAACAGTTATTCATGCTGTTTGTAAGAACCTGTCATCATTAATAAATTACAATGGTAGCATAGTCCTAATCCGATCTGACATCCCTTCTGAAAAAAAGCATTTTCAGAATTAGTTTTTCTTGTGAATTGACCTGAACAGAAATTGCAATCAATGTTTTTTTTTTACATCCTTTTAATCAATTTTTTGCTTTTAATCATAGCCACATTATTTTTAATTTTGTTTAAGCAGCTGTATTAAACCAGACACATTTAGGTTTGCGAATTACCCAATTATCTTCTGGCAAAAGGGTATCACAAGCAAAAATGTGCTTTGCGTTTACTGTGAAAACACCATAACACATTAATTCTACATCATCCCAACACATTTATTCTAGTAAAACATCTTTACTTTACCCCCATACCAGGCTGAATTTGTTGTTTAGCAACTTGTAATGATTTTTTTCTCAAGAAAATCTAAATCAAAATCTTTAAAAGTCTGTTCTGGCCTGCGGTTTCTGAAAGTATTTCTCATTTTGTGTAAACGGCACATTCTGGTGAAGGCCAACACATGCTCATGAATTATCTGACAGTGTTTTAGTGACAAAAAGCTCAATCATGCTGAAGATATTTGTACTGGTGCAGGTTAATCCATACATTGATAAGTCCACCTCATGCTCCATTTTAACCAAAAGCCTCACACACAACCTGGCATTTCTAAGACTACATAGTATATTACATAGTATTCAGACTGCAAAATCACTCTTATGATATATCATAGGACATGTTTCTCTTTCCAGGAAGGTGGTCTTGTTGTTTTAGCAGCTCAAGGGCCCTATCGTTTTTTTTTAACAAAATGGAACATCAGATTTACGATGGGAGTGAAGCCAAACCAGCAGCACAGTAGTTGGACTGGCCTCCAAGGGGTACAGAAGGGGCTGCAGGGTAAGAGAAAAGAAAAGCAGACAGAAAGTTACATGAAGCTCTTGAATGAGGTGTGGGCTTTGTCTATGTTGGTTCAGTACTTTCCAATGCTGAAGGAGGTAATCATTTTTGATATAAGGGGTATATGAAAGGACATTTTTTGCTTTGAAATGTTTTAAATAATGTTATACCTTAGCAACACATGTTTTTAGGCAGTCTGTCTGAATTTCGTATTTTACTGACAGCTGTATGACCATCTGTTTCGAAAAAATAATAATTGTATTTGACCTTTTTTAAACAGGCGACCTCTAATTAAAATTAAACCTCTATTTTATAAGAGAGTCCTGGCCTAACAGCACAGTTACAGACTATAATTGAGCACAAGAACAGGGAACATATCATGAACTCAATCTGAAACGTTATCATACAAAGCATCTATAGACAGAGTTGCCTGCTTCTCTGTCTTTCAGAAGCACTTTAAAACTGTTAGAAATGTACAGATTGAGTAGCTCCCTGAGTTTCAACTCATATTGCACCTGGAATAGCCTTATTAAAACAATATGTCCCCTGTGTAGGATCTTCTGTACGACAGTTTGTGTGTCTCTATGTACCTCCCTCTATCCAAAATGTATTTCTATTATCATCAACCCAATATTTGAGTAATGTCTTGACGGGATTTTCTTCACATTTTTAGGCCCTGTAACTTATTTCGTAACTAGGGCTTGTAACCTCTTGTTTGTTGACCAGTGCATATATACTGGCACCTAAAGCCACGTTCTTAATCTATTGTCATCATTGTGTCAGGAAGTGTAGATCCTGTTCTTAGTGGCAGTTTTCAATGATGCCTTGCAAAACCCAAAGTTACTTCAAGCTTGTTTTTATTCTGTAGGCAACAAGCCTCCTTCAGTAACCTTTACCGGTGTACCACGGCATTGTGTTGGCAAATACCAGCTAATCCATTAATGGGTTTAAGTAGTCTGAGAGCTTGAATGGATTAACTGCTTTTTAACGGGTTTATTTTGATGCATGATCTGAATCAAATACTTGTGTGTGGAAAGGAAAAAACAAGTTTGTTAAGTGTTGTCAAATGTCTTTTATTGAATAATTCTTGGGCACTCTGCCTGTTGATGGAGTCTTAATGGTCTGCCTCCGGAGACCCATCGTTTACATGCAATGAGGGGATTTAGGAATTTTAACACGACGGGATGGCACTCAGCTGCCGCACTGCTCCTAGAGGAAAATAAACAACAGCATCAGCGAAAGCACAGCGACTCTGCTGTAATCCAGCCTGATTATCCCTCTCACTGAATCTTTCAGTTGTTGACATTAGATGGCACCCTCAGTAGCAACATGGACAAATGTGTTTACAGTTTACAGAGGATAGAGGGAGATTAATGCACAGGGAGGGAGAGAGGCATCTAGGCTAACGTTAAGGGAAGAAAGAGAGGGAGGTGAAACTAGGGCTTCAGTTTGTTAAAGAGGCATTTTTTGCTGTTAATGGGTTATCCCTTTCCTGTAGTCTGTTTTATATAGGTTTTTGTGCATATTAACGGTCTGCAAAGGCTTGAATCTCAAAGTTCTCCCCCCAAAACACCACTCCTTTGTTTACTTCCGTAACAAAGTGACATCCCCATGTAACCCTCATGCTTTTATTTGCTAGTGCTCCAACATATTGTAGGTCATAGGCTAAGAGGCCGGACATCTGTAACGGTTGACCAATCAAAACGGAGCCAGCGAACGAGAACAGACTGGGATCTGGTTTCAGACAGAGGGTGACAAGAGGTGCTGCAGCACATGCAGTATGAGAAAAACCTTTCTGAACATTAAAGCTTATAAACATTGACAAAGCATGTCACAGAAGAAGCACAAAATACAAATATGGACCTGAAAATTAGGATATGTAATATATAGGCTACATATATCATCTTTTATTGCATATTATATTATAAATGCAATATCAGTCAATTTAATAGCAACTAATTATAATTTTCAAATTATTAAGCCCTGGATGAAAAAGGTACATGGATAGGATGACAGAAAAAGGATCAACTGTTGCCACGACACAAGAAATTTGACTTGAGCAACATTTTCATAGCTAAACTTTATATCTGTCTGTAGTGCAATGGATCATAAGACTGATATACTGTTAACAATTAGGATCGTTTCTTGCTTCTGTTATGTTGTCATTTCCAAATGTTAGCTGTAGCTCTCGTCCAACATCCAAACTCTGTTTTGGTTGACTTATTTATACCATTCTGCACATCTAGTACACCCTTAGGAAAGCACTTGGAAGTGGAAATGAATCACTTGGATTTCGTTACGCAACAGTTGGTTCAACTCTGACAGTTTGCAAAAAGTTTGTCATCAGAGTTTTGCAGCACTATTAACGTAGTGACTGATCGAAAGTCACAAGGCTGTAACGGGGAATACGAGGGGATTAGTGGTGGTCTAGTGTGACAACAACAACAACAACAACAACAACAACAACAACTACTACAACAACAACTACAACAACACAGTTCCACTTTGTAGCCATCCTAGGACAGTCAGCTGGGTAAACATGACCCAAGGCCAAGTCTGTAAAACGTATGGAGGTACTTTCAGAAAATGTCCTGTACACTTTCATCATGCACCTGTCAGCTTTTAGTTGTGTATATTTTAAATAACTACCATAATAGATATTTAGTTCCTGATTGGCCTTACATCTGAATGAAGAACCGACGTGTGTGTGCTCCCCATTGTTTTAAGGGCAGCACAAAGTTTACACATATTTTGTCACTGGAATAAATAAATAACCTGTTTCAAATGCACCGTGGCCAATTCAAAGAAGAAAATTAAAGTAGCACTTGGATATGTTTGGCTTAGTTAAATACAAACCAGTAGCACTCAAACTGGTTTAGCTTATTAAAAGCACCTGCAGGATTTTTGCTTTTTTTTACTTAGTATATGTATGATTGAATGCAATTATTGCACTGTGGAAAAAAAGCCTCAGCGAAATGAAATGAAAAAAAATGTAATGTAAACAAACTTGTGTGTAACACTGTTGCATAATTTGGGTTTTTACTTACATTTTAATAGGGATGTAACTGATTTTCTTCATTAACCAGATTTGATTTATCTTTTATTTCTATTATGACTGCCAACTCAGCCGGATTGTGCTTTTGTTTATTCCAAGAGGGAAAACTGTACTAGTGATACTACAGTCAACATGAACCTGTGTTTGTGCTTAAAGAATATCTTGGTGACACACACACACACACACACACACACACACACACACACACACACACACACACACACACACACACACACACACACACACACACACACACACTTTGTAAATCATTTTTCCGGTGTCTAGTCATCCATTTTCAGTGAAAATGGATCTGTGAGGAATCCATTATTAAAGTCTGAGGCCTGTTTTGTCCAGCCAAATTGCCTGTCTAGTTTCTGTCACTAAAATTTGTTCAGGCATCAAAAATAAACATGTAAATTGAACAAGTGATAGAAATAAGCAGCACAACATATGATTAGTGAGGCATTGATGCCAATCTTTGGAATTGGCGCCCATTTTCCTCTAGTTTTATCTCCTGGAAGAAATTCTCTTTTCATCTGCTATAACATTTTATTGGTGTAATAGTGTTATTTCGCCAAAAAATCGGACACAAAATAATCAAAATGCGACTAAATTTTCATAAACTAGGCATTTTTTTCTCATCTGTATCATATACATTTCAGTAGAATACAGTAAAGTACATTAGAAAAGTAGCAAATATGTAAAGAACTGTGCCACAAATGAAGATTAGGGTGATTGGCAGATATAAAAACTAGTGTTTTCATGAGGAAATACAACAAGGATTGTTGTGGTAGACAAAGATTTAATTAGCTTGCAGCTGAAGTCTGATACCTATTATCTTCTGATCATGCTGACTATGAATAAATAACAATGCTAATTACCAATGCAGTGTTACAAATGAGAAACAAGTGAGATTAATGACCAGAGGAGAAATGACACCGTACATTAATTACAGAGCACTGTTAATGAGCGTCCCTAATGGAATTGTTTTTGCAGATTTGTTTGGTTGTTCGAAACGTCGCCTCTCAATTTCCCCTTCCGTCTTTTTCATTATTCACCTGTTTTTGTGGAGCGATGATTAATGGTGTGTGTCTTGTTTTTTTGTCTGCGCTTCCGAGCTCGCACCGTGACAAAAAATACCTCTTATGTTTGTGAATGAGACGAGCCCCCCGTTCTTTGCATTAAGGATGCAGAATAATAATAAAAAAATGTTTGCTACTTCGATAATCGATCGATCATTTACATTGTAAAACACATTTTACCATGTTTTTTTTTTTCTTTTTAACAATGGCTCCCAACAAATCTGCATAATAACATTTGTATACTTAATTCAGAGTATTATTTACAAATATTCTGCCTGTTTCAGATGTTGTGCGTCCTGCGATCTGAGTATTTCCCTAATCCATATTGAATTCAATTCAGATTAATTTTGCATCCCTAATTTGCATGTGTTCAAACACACACTAAAAACCACGGCAAAGGTGCTCAAGATGCATTAGAGGGATACTCCATCTGCATTGAAGTGTGTGTTTTAGTGCGTGTCTGACTCTCCCTGTGCAGGGGCATTCTGGGTAATGGGATTGATGCTTCACAGCCAGCAGCTCATGGCTCATTCATACGGGTGTTAGTGTTTTCCCGGGAACTGCTGCTGAAGCCTTTGCTAGCCAACATGTAATGAGAGCTAATGGACTCAGCTTATGTTTGCCTTTCATCCCTCCCCTCTTTCATTATTTCTCTCCCGCCATCCGACTCAATGCCGCAACATTCCCTCCTATCTCTTTGTCCTTGTTTGACACCATCCCGAGTCCTACTTCTTTGCCCCCCCCTCTCCCCAGGCTATATTCTGCAGTCCCGTGACCAGGACCAAGCCGGGCACAAGTTTATTTTATGCACCACCTCCCCTCTTTGTCTTCTCCTCACATGACATCTCCCTCTCTCACACGTAGCATATCTCTGTATTGTTTGTCTAGCCCAGATCTCTCTGTTCAGGCATGACAATGCAAAATACCTACCGAGCATGTGGTGTTTTCATGTCTTGTTTAATTTTGAGTCTTTTGTGTCTTTTTAGTTTTGACTTCTTGAATTGAAACTTATTTAAATTCACTGCTTTTCAGATATTAGTATCTGCTAGTGTTGCTATATATTATTGCATTGTGTTTAGTCTCCTAGTGTTGCTTCAGTCAGAAAAAAATGTAACTAAATGTCAGAATTTAAGCCCTTTAAACATATTATCCTCTTGTTTGCTTTGGCGGTACATCCGAAATCTTCAATATTAAAAAAGAAAAGCCATTGAAACTACCTGATTAACATATGTTTGTTTATCTCTATCCTATTAGTTTTTAAAAAACACATTTTTATTATTTAATACGCATAAAAACATTAAATACAATTAACATGAAGATGTAATAGGCTTACGTATAAAACCACACAACTAAAAACAAAAAATCATCTTTTGATTTTAGATCATAGTATTCAAAATGTTTTCTTTATACTGACTAGACAGTGACACAAAGACATCTTTTAAATGTATTTTTATTCTACAAGAAAACTACAAAAAAATGTTGAAAACGAACCATGGGATGTTTAAAGGTGGAATATGGACTACTGCAATATCAAAATGAGTAATAACATTTTAAGTGAAGGCAAAATATTCTACAGGTTTTATAAAATGTTTCGTATATCCTCCTAAAAAATCACACTAAGACCATCTTTTTATACTTATCAATGATAATGTAAATCCTTTTTGAGGAACGATTATTTTTTGAGATAAAGGTTCTTAACCTGTCTAGCTTACGTGGTTTGACCAATTTAGCTGAAAGATATTCATAAGATGACTTCAGCATATTTAGATCTAAATGGAGACCCAGCAAGTGTCCTTTTTTCACTTTGTGTGACCGTATGATACACATGGTGTTTCTTTCATTTTGCATCAAATGTCCCCTCTTTCATGACCTTAATGCATCATCATCACTCCAATCTGACTTCAGAGGATATTTCTGTACACATTGATATGGATGAGTTTGCCTGCAGTCGGTGTGTGTTACCCTGCTGCTGTTTATTTCATAAGGGACAGCCAGATGGTGTGAGTGTGGAAAGAAACGACAAATCTCAACTTGGCAGTATTAAACGCACAAGTCATTTCTCAGCCTTTGGTAGAAAAAGCTCTCTCTACCATTAGTTATCGTTCCCATTACCAGTGCAATTTCCCCATCATTAATATATCAGGTTTGGTGCATTTGTGTGTGTGTGAGTCATTTAGCCAATAGCTGCAAGAGTGTGGCTGTCAATGCTGAATATGCTAATAGCCTGACACCTGTTTGTATAAGAAGAGAGAAAACACTCATCTCCCCGTCAAAAACTCCTACACAACACACGAGCAGAACTGATTTTGAAGCTTTGGGGCGAGGTTGGTGAAAGGTATTGATGCGCGACGATAAAATATAAAAGATGAGGAGTGTGCCTTCCGCTAAACGAGCAAGGCGGGAGTATCAACGGCCTCTGACGTCTCCTCTCTTTTCTTTCCTTTCTCTGCAGTGATGGAGCCCATGACGGTTACGACGTCGGTGGTAGGACCAGACGAGTTCGACCGCAACGCCCCGCGGATCTGCGGCGTTTGCGGCGACAAGGCCACCGGTTTCCACTTCAACGCCATGACGTGTGAGGGTTGCAAGGGATTTTTCAGGTGGGTGCTATGTCCCTGAGAGGAGAATCATTTGTGCCTCTCTGTGTTTTCTGACGGTAACATCTGAACCACAACAGAGAATAAAGCTTGCTGAAAGAGTTTTGGATTCTGTCTCCTATAGGCGCAGCATGAAGCGTAAAGCCTCCTTCACCTGTCCATTCAATGGGACCTGCACCATCACCAAGGACAACCGACGTCACTGCCAGGCCTGCCGCCTCAAACGCTGCGTCGACATTGGCATGATGAAAGAGTGTGAGTACACCTTTCCTCACCTCAGACATTAAAACAGTGTTTTTAAATGTATTTCTAATATAGTTTCACTTTCATCTCTTGATACACTACTTGACTCAGAACTTTGGATCAGATTCACTTATCTATAGACACATATTGTTTTTTATTCCTTAAAGGGGCCATATTACCATAATTTTCATGTCCATATTTGTATTTTGTGCTTCTACTGTGACGTGCTATGTCAATGTTTATATTTTTCTCATCCTGCCTGTGCTGCTGCACCTCTTTTCACCCTCTGTCTGAAACCAGAGCCGAGGCTCTTATTGGTTAGCTGGCCAGCTCTGTTTTGGTTGGTCAACCGCTTACAGATGTCCCGCCTCTTCACATATGACGTACAATTTTGTTGCAGCACTAGCCAATGGAAGCGTGAATGTTACATAGTGATGTCAGATGTTGCCAAAGTAAACAGAGGAGTCTAATGAAGGCCTTTCAGGCCTCGGGGGGAGTGTGGGAAAGAAACTTCCTCTGGAGGGAATTTAGGGATTTTAGCCTTTGCAGACCATTGACATGCACAAAAGCCACACAGCACTTTAGGAAAGGGAAAATCCCCAAAAGCATAATAGGGCCTATTGATTAAATACATTATATTCAAGGACTCATAACCAGATGAAATAACTACATAATGCCATATAAAGTAGTGAAAATGAATTATAAGGTGGAAAGAGGTAACATCGTGTCCTCATCTTGACATTGCTTTTGATGTTATATTCATCCAGGCATCTAAAGCCTCTCAGGATCGGTGCTTTGCTTGAATCCGCAGCCATCAATGCTGGAAATACAGTTAAATCTTTGTTTTTATTTTTGTGCACTCGCCCAGACTTAACATTTTTTGCCAGTGTCATTTTTCAACTCATATAATTACACATAGAGCCAGTTGGAGGACGGCACCCTACAGTCTAATTTAATGAGCTGTTGTGTGTGGCTCACCTTAACCAACCGCAACCCCACATTTCTAACATGCCAGCGTCCAATAAAGGCAGTGAAGAAAGAAAAGAAATCAGCTGGAATCCAGCTTTATAATCAATGCATTATTCACATTGGATTCATTATATTATAAATTGTATTAGTTTTAGTCCTGTTGTTTTTGTTGCTGTTATTATTTATCAATGCTTTGTTATCATCCTTCTACAATTACATCTAACACGCATTGATTACATCTTCCTAATGTTCTTTTTTTCACTTGAGGTATAGATAAGTGTCAGTCTTCCTGCTTGTTTAACATTTAATCTAACGTTTAAAGACATTCTGGGAGAGCAGCAGCCAAATAGAATCAATGGCAGGGTGCAAATTGATCTGATTTGAAACCAGCAGACAATAATGGATATACATACATAAAGGCAGGATGTGCCATATGGCAAAGTCAGGCGTGGGATAAATTAATTAAAGGTAATCTATTTATTTCTGCCAGGTGGGGTTTCATTATTAATGTAGATGGTATTAATCAAAGTGTAGGTATTAATCTTAAGTTGATGGAAAGAGCATGGTTTTATTTTTGGAAGGCTATTTGACAAGAGTCTGCTCTTACCGTGTTGGTTATTCAGCTCCAGGATGTAATTCAAGTCAACAGGGGTTTGTGAAGGGAGAGTGAGACATCACCTCAAGCCCATGTTAACAAGAAATGATACATCTGGTCACAACTGATTCTAAGATCCCTCTTTATTCTGTAAGCAAATTATCATTATTAGTGTATACCCGCTCTGCGTCGCGCCTATTTAAATGTCAAGCATGGAGGAAGCGTCGTCTTTCAAATCAGTGTGCAAATGAATGTTAAACAAACCAGTAGGAAGTAGCACGAACAGTAGCTTATCAGTTTAACCGTGACAAGAAGTAGACGACAAGAGGAGAATGACAGAGTGGGAATGGAGGGAGGAAGGAAGGAAGGAAGGAAGGAAGCTATGGGGGTTAAAGTATTGTTCAACAATGGCTGTCTTTCTTCAAAGAGACGCACAATGGTTTGGCCCACATTTCCATTCCCAGACAGACAGTGTGTGTGAAGCAGGGATGATGCCGGGCAGGCTCCAGACCATTCACTGTATTTAAAAAGTATGTATGTAGTCACTATCACGTCACCCTTTGGCCTGTGACATACGGCTTTAAGTCACCATCTTTGTTTTAGCAGGTCAAAGTGACAAGAAAGGGTAAAGACTGCTCCAGCTCCACTGTCACAAGGACAGATACAGGAGAACATTCCAGCCTACTGCCATACCTTTATATGACAAATCCCCCCTGCCTGGCAGATAACTCTTTTCTCCATGGTTTCTCCTGGATAACTGGACTTAAACTCACACTGTACATTTTACATTTATATTCCATTTAATATTCCATTCCTTACAAATGTTATGTATATATAATATCCTGCTCTATATTTTGTTTATATTTCATGTACATTTTTATTCCGACATATATATTTTCAAATTTTGTAATGCTATTTTATTTCTATTGATATGTTTACATTTTGAATTTCTAGTCTTTTAATTTGACTGTGTACAATGCCATGTCTTTTTATGCTGCTGAAATGTAAACATTTCCCAAATTGGGATCATTAAAGTACTTATCTATTTATCTATCCATCTATCCTTCTATCCTTCTATCCATCTATCCATCTATCCATCCATCCATCTATCCATCTATCCTTCTATCCATCTGTCCATCTATACTTCTATCCATCTATCTTTCTATCCTTCTATCCTTCTATCCATCTATCCATCTATCCATCTATCCATCTATCCATCCATCCATCTATCCATCTATCCTTCTATCCATCTGTCCATCTATCCTTCTATCCATCTATCCACCTATCCACATATCCATCTATCCTTATATCCATCTGTCCATCTATACTTCTATCCATCTATCCACCTATCCATCTATCCTTCTATCCATCTATCCATCTATCCTTCTATCCATCTGTCCATCTATACTTCTATCCATCTATCCACCTATCCATCTATCCATCTATCCATCCATCCATCCATCCATCCATCCATCTATCCTTATATCCATCTGTCCATCTATACTTCTATCCATCTATCCACCTATCCATCTATCCTTCTATCCATCTATCCATCTATCCTTCTATCCATCTGTCCATCTATACTTCTATCCATCTATCCACCTATCCATCTATCCATCTATCCATCTATCTATCCATCCATCCATCCATCCATCCATCCATCCATCCATCCATCCATCCATCCATCCATCCATCCATCCATCCATCCATCCATCCATCCATCCATCCATCCACACCTATCCACCTATCCACCTATCCATCTATCCATCTATCCATCTATCCATCTGTCCATCTGTCCATCTGTCCACCTGTCCACCTATCCACCTATCCACATATCCACATATCCACATATCCACCTATCCTATCCATCTATCCATCTATCCATCTATCCACCTATCCACCTATCCACCTATCCACCTATCCATCCATCCATCCATCCATCCATCCATCCATCCATCCATCCATCCATCCATCCATCCATCCATCCATCCATCCATCCATCCATCCATCCATCCATCCATCCATCCATCCATCCATCCATCCATCCATCTATCCATCTATCCATCTATCCTTCTATCCATCCATCCATCCATCCTTCTATCCATCTATCCACCTATCCATCTATCCTTCTATCCACCTATCCTTCTATCCACCTATCCATCTAGCCTTCTATCCTTCTATCCACCTATTCATCTATCTATCCTTCTATCCATCTATCTTTTATTAAGTAAAACTTGATGTTTTGTTTTTTTCATAGACTTCTATACTCTCTGAATTGTTTTTGCAAGCAAAGCTTTATCAGCTGTTCTACTTGAGTAAATGCTCAATACTAATGCCACCGCGTATTAAAGAAAACGTTCTGCTAGAAATTGAGACCATACACTTATTAGGAAGATGTTTACGGAGGTTGTACACCTAGAGAGAAATATGATCATTGTTTAATAGACTTCTATACAATCTGAATAATTGTTGCAGCGTCGTCATTTATTATGCAATACCTGCAGACAAATAAACCCCAAAGCAGTAGCGTGATAGCCACCATTACAACAACCTTACTCTCTTCTATCATCTGTCTGTGTCGAACTCTGCCTCGACTCTAACGCAGAGATCCCACAAACAACACAAAGCACTCACTCCGACAAACCCTAAAGAACCAACTAAATAAAGAACACTCACTTTGATCTTAGAGAAACGACCCAACTACCTACAAACCTGAGGTAACACAGCTTCACTCTTCAGACCCGGAGGTTGCTGATTGGTTCAGCAAACACTGTGTCAACCACAGCTAACCACATGACACATGCAGTGAAAATATGAGCGAAGAACCAGCCGGATGAGAACGAGTTGTCAGTATAAAGCAGTCTCTTTGTTTCTCACAGCTAGTTTTCATGTCCGTGGGGTGAAGGAAACCCACTCTACTCACAGCTGCTCTGCTCTTTTGCGTCGACATTGTACGCCCATATCGTCCCCCCAAATGGAGAACTTCCAAGGCAACAGCTTTGTTAATTTTCTGTATTGCCCCTACAAAACCTGACCTTCTGCAATAACAACACAAGAATGTTGCATTAATGCCAACTGCAAGGGCAGAATCCCTCCAGGGTGGCACTGAAGAGAAAGCTGGATGATATGCTAGCAATTAGTGCTTGGCAATAAAAGATTTTGTTACATTATTGAGTCTTCTGAGGAACACAGGTATGTGTTCGCCTGCGGTCTGTAATTGGAGTGACGTGCACCGTCAAAACGCTATCATGCACTTCAAATCCACAGTCTGCCTTTGTTAAATGTTTTGTAAGGAGCAACAGGCAGCCTGAAAATAACCAGACACATACGGTATAACTTAATTTATATTCGTCTTTTGTAATTGTTTTTGCAGTGCATATCATTGGAAGAAAATGCAAGTCTATTTTAGACATGTACTGGCAATGCTGTTGGGATGTCTGCACACTCATTCATCTAGTGTCTTTGCCTTCATTTATCTGATTAGTTCTGCCCCTTATGAACTGACAGATTCCCTTTTGTCCAGAAATATGTTTTCTAAAAGCTGTTTGATAATATTCAAATAAAAGCAATCATAGAGCCTAATCAAATATGCATTCCTCGCCTTTACAGAATTTGACTCTGGATAGTTGGCCTTGTGCATTTGCCCAGTTTTATTTTCCTATTTAAAATACATTAATACAGTTTCAGTGGGTCATGGTTGATGTTCCATCCTTGCCTTATTTTAAGCCTGTGTATCCACCACGTTGTGTCTACTGTGGCTGTGTCGTTTTATCATTATCATTTATTGGTGGGATGTTGACTCATAACCAATTATAGAGTCTTGTTTCTTGAAGAGGCCCTATTCTGCTTCTTTAGGTTTTCTTGAAAAATAAACACCTTTTTTGAACATTCAAGTATGTAAATATGTCACAGTAGAGGCACAAAATACAAATATGAACCTGAAAATGAGCAAAATAGGGACCGTTTTAGAGCTGGGTCATAACAGACAAACACATGGGTGCACACTAACCAGCATGTGGAGTTAATAATGGATGCACTCATAAAGGTCACAGAACCAAAGGCAAACTCCACAAAACAAAGACAACAACATGTAAGATGCTCATATGACACACCACAAATAAAATTACAATGAAGGCTTTGTACAGATGTTTACATGTTTGTCCTATTTACTTGTTTGTGCATTTCATCAATCAGTCTCACTGTAGAACTTGGAAATTAGAATTAGAATCGGAGGATGAAACCCTCTTTATTAGTCACACACATGCACACAGCAGAGCACACAGTGAAATTTGTCCTCTGCATTTAACCCATCCTAGTACTAGGAGCAGTAGGCAGCTATTATGCAGCACCCGGGGAGCAATGGGGAGGTGGGATTGGAGGTGTCCGGTGCCTTGCTCAAGGGCACCACAGCAGGGCCCAGGATTTGAACTGACAGCTCTGACAAATGTGATAAGGGACATTTTCATTTATCCAAGAGACATTTACTTTGACACTTAATGACAGTGTCCAGCGGCTAGTTACGTATGGTAGTAAAACTTTTTTTTAAATAACATTTTCTTGACAATTCAACCAATCTTACCTGATGTAAAGTTGGCTAGACTGAATAAAACAATCCATTAGCAGCAGGATCAGGTTTCAAGAAGTACTCGTGCGTTGTTTTGATGTCATTGAATGCATCGTTGAGGACTGATTATAATTCAGATCCCCTGTTTTTTTGTGGGTAAGTGTTTGTCTGCCTTTATGCTGCCCTCTCTTTGTATTGGCAGCATCAAAACCATTCAGTTGGGACTGTGTGTTGGTGTGTGCGTCTGTGCCCTAAGTGAGCTGTGCCAGCTGAGCTCGTAGTAAACACCTCTGCTGTCATGGTTTGACAGAGGTTAGGTATATGCCAGGAAAAGATTTTCATTTCACTTGTGCGTTTGTGAGGGTATGTATTTGCATGCTTGCCTGTTTTCAGGTTTTTCCTAACAGGATTATTATCACGGAGAGTTTCTGAAATGTTTCAGCCTTTTGATGATTGAATTCCCGCCCTTGGTGTCTTTCAGTAGCAACGCTTCTCCTATGGCGCTGCCCTCCATTTGCCTTCCTTATTTAAATTCTCCTTCCTCTCTCTGCGTCTTTTGTATTCTGTCTCTTTGACAACCTTTACACCCCCTATTACCATAAGCTGAAGATGCCTTATTTATATATTTATTTATATTTGGGTTGACATGTCTAAAAGAAGTTAACCTATATGCCGAGCATACACAAAAAAGGTCAGTCTACAAAGATTTGGGTGACGTCATGATTGATATTTAATTGTTGTGTGCCTTTTAGTTTTTATGGGTTCCTGCAGATCCTTAAGAAGTCTCAAAAAACATTCATCAATCAAATTGCTATTAAAATAACTTCAATCTATAATTTAAAAGGCCATGCTTAGGCAAAAGAAGTAGGATTTGATCAAGCTATTTTTCTGATGTAACATTTCAAAAGAATATTTTTAAAGGGGCCCTGCTCATTTTCAGGTTCATATTTGTGTTGTGTGCCTCTACTGTGACATATGGACATGCTTTAATGTTCAAACATGCTTTATTTTTCTCATGCTCCCTGTGCTTTAGCAATGTGTTGGAGTGCTAGCCAACAGAAGCACAAGTGTAACAAAGGAGTCCAAAGGAGTCCAATGGAGGCGTATCAGGCAGGGAGGGAGTTGTCGTAAAGAGACTTTGAGATGTTAGCCTTTTTAGAACCTTTACATGCACAAAAAAACATATGTATCACACTAGAGGAAAGGGAAAACCCCTACACAGAATATAACCTCTTTAATAATAATAATAATACAACGTATTGAAGAAATACTCTAAAGGCAAAAATACAAAACAAAAGATACAGGGCAGACAGAATATTTATTTTGAGAAAAAGTCCCTCTTGCCTAACCAAAAATGTGGGTAAAATATGGCATTAAAAAAGTCCTAAATCTAAGTTACCTTAAGCTGTCGGATCCTCGTTTTTAATTTGAAATAAAACACAGTGAGTGTTGATTAAAAAGAGAAAACACATTCTCTACCTAATGCACCATTGCAATTCTTTTGGCAGTAACTCAACCAGCAGTGTGGTTAACTACAGCCCACATAAAAACATGTTATTCAAATTGCTAAGTAGATAAAACGCAGTGTACCCAAATGGGTTTGTATCCCACGTCTTCCTGCCACCATGCAAACTGCCATTGTGAGCTGTTGGTAGCTATGTTTGCACTCGGCATGTGTGGGTGCCCTGATGCCTGACTGACCTGAGCTCACCTCGTGGAACATCACACTCCCAGGCCAGCAGTGCAGTCATATTGGCCCTGCACCAAGTCCAGCTTGACATATATCACACCAAGTCTGAGCAGCATGCATTGTGTTTAACTGGTCGCTTGGCTGTCTAATGAGTAAACCCGCTGTGAACCTCCACTACAGTGCCTAACCTTCCATGTCAGTGTCTCTGGCATTACCAAGCGCAACCCCCCCCCCCCCCTCTCTGTTTGCCTTCCTTTTTGTATTTCTTTCTTAACCACATCACAGCATCCAATCGGTCACTTTCTAAACAGAAAACCTTCTTTTGGCAAACTGCGGTGCATTTGCCAAGCGCTGTGGGGTGGTCAACATGTTCCTTTTTGTGGTTTGTTGCTTTTTTATGTGCACTGCCGCCTTAATTATGCCATCCCGGGCTCAAACTTGGCCGGGCACTGACTGGTTCAATCACGTCCCCGCCCTTAGAATAGCTTGCTTTGACTGCCCTTGCCAAACTTTGACCAAAAACTGTGCCTATTCGCAATGGGGCTTCGTGCTGCATCCTTGGATGTCTTCACCACAAGGAGTCCTTGGAGGCTCCTGGCTAGACTTGGACATTGGAGGGCAGCCAGAGCCTAATTAATGACGGTGGTTTGAATGAGATGAAAGCCAAGCAAATCCTTTGGTTAACTTAGCAGTCATTCAGTTGCCTTTTTAAGTCCTCTGTAGCCAAACTGTTGTTGACGTTGGTGATGTCTGCGTCGCCACATTATGCGGTTATGTAACGCAGCCTCAGTTTCAATCACTGTAAATCCCCTTTAAATATAGATGTGTACGGCTTCCAGGAAAACAAACAGTATTTAGTATTAAGTTAGCATTATCTGAGCATTATTTACTTAAGTCTTTAATGTCATCACATTGGTCTCTTCAATCATCAGTAACTGAAAAGTATGTATTTATTTGGTGTATTTAATATTCATATAATCCTCTACATTGTCAAGGTAAATATTTCTTTCCATGACAAGTTTAAAGCCGGGTTCAAAATGATTGTTTTGTTTTGTTGTCATATTAGAATCAAGGGTTATTACAAATGGAATTTTAAATATCTCTCGCTATCACTCTCTAAATCAGATATATATATATATGACAAATATTGTCAACAGCCATTAAAAATAATACAGAGTAAAATGTTTAGTAAATTAGACTGCTATATACAGTATATACAAAAGCAATGTTAAGATAATGGATAGGTATGATGATTTTGCTTCAACAGATGAACACATTAAAAAAGTCCAACAAATAAAATGCAGATTAGGAGACGTTACTACAGCAGACCAGAAATGTTATCCTGCATTTAGCCTACATGAACAAGTTATCATATAAAAACGGTAAATGCCATGCCTACAAATTAGTTTGCGCTACATTTATGTGTTTGCTGTCACCTCATGGCTCCGGGCCTGTCTCTCTTTGGCAGTTCTGGTGTCTGTCTGCACAGTCGAGCGCTTCATAGGTAATCGGTCACTGTGGCAAAGAGTCAAAAGGGTAATACGAGCGGAGGCATCCAGGGGTCAGTGCATTACTCAGGCGGACGAGGAAGAAAAGGATAATTAAATACATTTACTGTTATTTTATTGGGAGTATTTTCTTTATTCTGGGCTTCTTTGTTACTTGTGTGTTAATTTTAGGGTGCCACGATATTCTGAAGAAGAAAGCCTATAAGCAATTAACTCATTCAAAATATGAAATATTTTCTGCGACCATGGTGCATCTCTTTTTGTTGAGTGTTAAAAATTTGCTCTGGGTGTATATCTGTTCAGTTGGTTGTGTGATATTTGTTCTGCACAGTTTCCTGTGTGTGTACTGGGAAGCTTGCAATCTGTTCCTGTCGTCAGCAACGTCAAACACTGATGACCTAACACTCCTTATCTGGGTTGAACAGAAACATCGTGTTCTGATATAAATGATAGAAACAAATGTACCTGAAAAGGCTACGTGAAAGTTTAGTGTGTGGATATGTTTGTCCTATTGTAATGAGCATTTATATTTTTTACATTTAGAATCTAACATCTCCATTAAAACAATGACAGTTATGTTAATGTATTTCCATTTAAACTCTTTTTTTTTTTTACATAGAAGTCTACGAATAATTGTTAAACATGAGTTGGTTTTTTTTCAGTTGTGACACCCACACATGGGACATTAGAACCGCCTGTTTTTCATCTTTATAAAAATGTCTTCAGGCACGGCTTGTTCCAGCCTTTCCTGTTTCACACCATGCATAGTCTCTCCGCACCACACATCCAGATGTTGGTCATTTAGTCCGTTGCTTAGAGGTGTGTCTAGAAGAAAAATATTGCTCTGCAGGAATGATGAGTTGGGTTAGGGTTTTGGAATTCTGCCTGAGTGTTAAAAAAAGGCCTTTCCACAACTGATGTAGAAAAAGAGCTCTAGAGATTTGATTCAGACTCAGAAGAAGGAGATTGCCAACAAGTGCCTAAATGAGACTGAAGATTTAGATCACACTAAACGTCATCAATAGTTCACCTTACAGTCTTATACCATTTTGAAGTTTTTAGTTTCTAGTATTTTCAAATTATTGTTTGTTTGAGCTTTTAAAAAAAACAAGATACAAGTTGGAAGCTAAGTAGTGGAGATTGGAGTCATTTGGATGATCAAAGGTTTGGCTTTTTTTCATTCTAGTGTTTAATTTATCTTTCAGAAATGATAAAGATTGTGTCCGTTGTTGAAGATGTTCAACAAAGTGTTAGCTCATTTTCTGCCATGATCAAAAATCCAATGTAAAAATCCCATTAGCTATTTGTTACGAGGAACCAGGGTGATGCTAGCTGACACATCCCCTAACTCAATATGCAGAAAAGCTGTTGCTAATATGTCTAAATCAGTATATTTGTATCCACTAATGGCCATAATATAACCTTTTCTGTCACTGCTTGGCAACATTTGTTCTGTCATGCACACTATATTTCCGCAGCACAGGTGCCAATGTTTTCGTTTCTCTCCTGCTCCCTTCTGTTATTTTACTAAAACCATGATTCTTACAGCTCCAGGATGAGTTGAGACTTATTGAGAACATTCTGCACTCTTACCAACAATAGCATTTAAATTTAGGCAGTGGTTGACTCTTACTGAGATGCCACTTAAAGGCCTCATAATACTCATAATAATAAACTCATAATAATCATTATTTTTCTTGGAGTGCATTGGGTTTCATATCCAGATAGATGCAAATCTGTTTTTGATCCATAATGAATAATGAGTGTTGTGAATACAAGATCATAAAGTAATGTAATTCTTTCAGACATGTGGAAGTGGCATGCAAACCCAGGAATTCCCCAACGCTTCATCTCAGCTAGTCAAAGCTAAGAGAGTGACTATAAACAGTATGTCCAATCCATTCTGCTCCACCGTTCCCCTCAGCCTGCAGTCTCCGCTCCTGCAGCATGAATAAGGCAAAAGGCACTTAAACATCCAACACCCGCCGCATCAGCCGAATGAAAAAGCAGAAGACAGCCTCTCCTGCGTGCCAAGCTCAGGAGATGTATGGTTCATGTATCCTTAGATGGAAATATTTGGAGCTTACATTACAGCTCCTTCACTTAGTTTTGAAAGCTTATTTAACTGCTGACAAGTAGAATTTTTTTTTCGTTAAAGCCACAACCCATCTTTAAAACTGAGTGTTTTTAAGGTACAACACAACCAATTCCTTTCTTCAGTGTGGGTCATAAGTAGGATTTCTACTCTAATTGGACAGCATATCGTCACAAAAATAGAGAAAATAAAATATATTTAAAGCCATTGATATACATATAATATGATAGCACACTATTGCAAGTACGGCCTTTCAAAAGGAGTTAACTCTGAAGAATTAATATTGGAATTTGATTGTGAAAAAGTATTAGAATATCCTATAAATGTATAAAAAAATCAATTAAAGAAAAGGCTATGTAATAGGTGGGAGGGACACAAAATCCTATACAACACACTCCAAAAATCTTAATTGGGACTTAAAAGAACTACAAAATAAAATAGAAACTAAAAACCCCAATACATTTTAAACAACGCACAAGACACAATGTATTACACATCGACAGGGACATCATTCAAAAATTTGTTATTTTGATCTTAATTCCGTTTCATTACTATCCACTTTCACACAGACAGAATGTCCTTTGTACAGAACATGACACGCTTACACTCCTTAAGTAACAATTTTGATCTTTCGTTTTTTTCCTCTGCTCAACTCCATTGATATGCAGATAGTGTAAGGAGAGCTACACCATGTGACACCACCTGTGTGGATCTGTGACTGTGTTTACTTTCACTGGATTAGACACAATGAGAGGACCAACCTTGTGATCCACAGGGTGTTAATAGAGTTACCTCTTGATCCAAGACTTGTTCGCAGCTGTCTTTTTTGTTTGTTTCATCAAAGCAAAGCAAATGTTGTATTGACATGATTGCGGGAATGCTTTTTTTTTTCCTTTTTTCTTTTGGCAGATTAAATGTCAGTATTTGTGAAATTGTGTGTGTTATTTTTGAACTGTTCTTAGCAACATATTCAAATATATCCTCTCTTCCATCTTCGATTGCAGTCATCCTGACAGACGAGGAGGTTCAGAGGAAAAAGGACATGATAATGAAGAGGAAAGAGGAGGAGGCAGCCCGCGAGGCGATGAGGCCACGTCTGAACGAGGAGCAGGCCCGCATCATCTCCAGTCTCGTGGAAGCTCACCACAAGACTTACGATGCCTCCTATTCCGACTTCTCCCGCTTCAGGGTGAGTCCATGGCAAAGTCTCTTCCTTTACCAAAACCACAATCACATTATCCTCAGTTCAGCCCAAACTCACTTTGCTGTTAACCATAAATATGGGTGGAGCGGGACATGATGTCATGCAACGGATGGGAAGGTTCCCTGAAGCACGGCATCGGACCATAATAATTCATGTTCTTTTAAAAAGATAATTAATAAAGAAGCAATATTTAAGTCCTGAGAACTGATCAAAGAAAACAAAACAATTTGGCAATAGGATATGGATGCCATCTGCTCTGGTTTACCACAACACCACAGACCTTGGCCTCTTGTCTTGTAGTTTGTACCCAAGCTGTAATTGGCTGAAGTTTAAACTATATAACTGCATTTACTCAATTACTTCTATCATGGCCACTGATAATTCTCAGAATTTTTTGACCGGATTCACTTTTAGTAACCACACTGTACAACCCAACATCTTTGACAGGTGTTTTGTTTGAAGTTCTAGATGATCTCACTTAGTATACATCTTGAGCTAGTCTTTTTTTATTATTTGTGTTTGGTTTCATGAGTCTTGATGTTCAAACGGATTTAGGAAAAGGCTTCGAGTGCCTTGGTAAAAAGACCCTCGTAGTAATGGAGTGCACTCTGGCACAAACTGGACTGTTTGCTAACTCAGAGTGCTGTTGAGACCTGCTTTGCATTTCATTCTGCCTGAGTGTTGAAAATGGCCTTTCCACAACTGATCCAGAAAAGAGCTCTAGAGATTCAACACTGAGTGAGTCAATTTAGAAAGCTGATAGATTGCTGCAAGAATGAGTAGTCAAACAAGGGAATGAGTTAGCATGTTTGCAACGGTTTGCTTGTGTAGAAGTTTTTGTGAGGTGCCAGAAATCAAGTACTTCCCACTCTTGGATTTTGGAGCCTGTACATTTCTAGTGAAAGCCATTTGCTAACATGCTTAAATGAGACTGCAGATTTGTTGGGGACATCAATCATCATCAAAACCTTTTAGATGTATAGATTGGTTCTTTGACTTTCCCAAAATCAGGATACAAGTTTGAATATTAGTGATGGTGACATTGAAGTCATGTGTCGTAGTTTATTAAAGGTTTAGCTTTTTTATTAATTTTCTCAAAGCAGCTCAGTCCTTGCGCAACAGAGCGTACTCTGGGCAGCAAAGTGCAACAATGAATGTTTGCATGTTACATTTTTACTATATTATTTAATAAAATATTTAGCTAGCTCACGAGCTAAATCCTGTAATGATAACCTATAGTCTACGCGTTTCTATTTATTTTTGCTATGCATATTGTTGCAGTCTACAGGCTATCATACTATCATACTCACCTCTAACATTATCGTCCTTACTGATGAGCACAGGGCGCCATGTTTCCGTTGTTATACGTATCAATAGGAAAACAGTTTTTGTCATGAATTCAAACTAGAAGATCTGTTTTATTCTCCGTGGTGAAACCTAAGATGTAATTGCAGGTGTGCTTTAGGAACTCAGTTTACGCTCACCTGTTTTATCGTTTGTCATTTTTGCTCTTTTCGCTTTTAAAAATTCTGAAGCTTGGGAACTGTATTTAATGTTTTTACTTAAAAGTTAAATCTGGAAAATGTCCAGATAAAAGACATGTGTTTTTAATTCAATTTTTTTTGCTGGCAAGTGGCTACGGTTTAAGGGTATTATTAAGTTAGTAATACATACTAAAGTGTAATCACATATGCAATGGTTATCAACAAACAAACCCAAATGTAGAAGATTTACTTTTGCTGATTTTGTGCTTACTTTTCTGTGCTCTTCTCTGATTTTTAAAACAGTTAGGGTAAAGGTGTGTATGGTGGTAGTGACAGTGTGATTTATAGTAAGTGGTATAAAATGAATTAAAAGCCATAAGATTTAAAACCCTCCCTGTGATTGTGGGATAGCTTTATTTAATTTGTGTAACCACAGCAATATTTACTTCACACCAACACATCAGCTGTCATCGCCCGTGTGTGTTTTCAATCTTTCTCAACACCCGTAACACGAGTCATAAAGATGTTTATCTGCCCGACTGAGGCGTCCTCTCTTTCTTCTTGCAAAAATGTGCCATATTATGTTATTAACCATCTTTCTTTTTAATTTTGTTACACAAAGGCATTTTCAAGGTCTGGGAATCTCATCAAAGGTGTTTGGTTTCATTCCAAGCTTCCATTGAGGTTTTCATATGAAGCTGATATTAGGTCTGCGTGCCTCCCTTTGTGGGCCGGAATTGGCACTAGGTTTTTCTTTTTGTTTACCTCGATGACAATGTTGTTTTTGGAGGCCGAGACCTGACAAAATATGGATTGAAGCATAACATTTACTACGATAAAAACATGTTTTGAATTTTGAAATGATTACTTCTTTCATAAATCAATACCTTTCCACAGTAAGTGCTCGCTGTGTTTTTGAATAAATCACATGCTTGGATTTTGCATTGATAAGCGCATGGAGATAAGACATTTTCCTGTCAACACAGACTCTGTGTCCTCGCCTGTCAAAAACACGGCGGCCTTCAGACTTTTCCGTCAATGTTAAAAAAGAAATCAGTCAATGCCGCAAAATATTTTCTTAACCCCTCCTCCGTTCAGCTGATTATTTGTACAAGATTCTTAACCATCCCCCAGCCACAGCGGCCTATAGGTTTCTCAGTGTATTACAGACATATATTAGAATTGATATTAATATTTGTCTCTGTGTATCCGCAGCCTCCAGTGCGTGAAGGTCCAGTAACACGCAGTGCCAGCAGAGCCGCCTCCCTTCACTCTTTGTCTGACGCCTCCTCTGACTCATTCAACCACTCACCTGGTAAGTCTTCCTCCTCCTCCTGCTATCCTTGAGGCTTTCATTCTTCGGGGTTCACTTCAACAAGGACACAGCTCTGTTCTTCAAAAAAAAGAAAAAAACACACATTTGTGTCTCATTCATACTGACTTTTAGAGTGCTCGTTCAACATCTATATTTGTACATTATTTCACTGCACAAGGCGTCTGACTGGACAAATACACACATTACTCATGAAGTATTGTCCTTGTCCTGCTCCTAGAGATAAAGTATCTATTTTACCGTGTTACTGAGCAACAACATGCCATGAATGGGTGCGATAAAGCAAATTTTGGAAATGTGGAATGTTTTTGGTCCTATTTGACATCGATTATTACAACATATCCACAGGTTTCAAACTAGAAGTCTGAAAATGTCAGTTGTTACTGAAGAGGGAATGTTTTAAAATTGCCTTTCATGCACAAAGTTTTGTACTCGCAGGCTTTTGTAAATATACGTTTTTGCTTAATTAATTCTAGCTTCAGTATAGTTAGTCAATGCAGGGCTAAAGCTATTGCTTATCAACAAATAATATTGTTATACATTTTCTTTTTAAACAAATTCAATATAAATATATACAAATAAGGTACAAGAAAACAATTTATTATAACGCTTTTTGAAGATGAACCAATACCAAAAAAAAGGAATTATTAGAATCAGTGAAAAACACGAGTTTGTGTAATATGTTCATATTTGTTTTTGAGAATATGAATTGTTAATGAGATTTATAGAGAGGATATATAGTTAGAAATACTTTTCTTTTCTTTCCTTCTTTTTTTTGTTGAAAGAAAGTGTTTCATCAAATAAGACATTTTTAAAAATCCTTCTGAGCTGTACAAACTAGCGATCAGTCCCCAATACTCATGACTTTGGTTAACCCCCTGCACATCTTTATATTAGCGCCACTGTAAACTCACCTGCAGCTCTGCCTTGTTTTACCACTCTTTAGCTAATTATTTTTAAAATGTTCCTTTCTGTCACCCTCCCCCAGCCTTTTTGTTCATCTTGTGTCTTACTCCCCTCCTCAAACAGAGTCTGTGGACACTAAGATGAACTTCACCAGCCTGTTGATGATGTACCAGGACGGGGCGAGCAGTCCTGACTCCAGCGAGGAGGACCAGAAGCTTTCCATGCTGCCCCACCTGGCAGACCTGGTGTCCTACAGCATACAGAAGGTCATCGGCTTTGCAAAGA
This sequence comes from Eleginops maclovinus, assembly GCF_036324505.1. Taxonomy (NCBI): domain Eukaryota; kingdom Metazoa; phylum Chordata; class Actinopteri; order Perciformes; family Eleginopidae; genus Eleginops; species Eleginops maclovinus. The sequence continues at coordinate 6,816,122 of NC_086349.1, read as the reverse complement.
TGATCCCAGGCTTCAGGTACGAATTGCCATCATAGCTGGTAAAAAAGTTCGGGTGTCATGAAAGGAGAGCAGCAGGGAAATCTGTTTGGCAGCGTGTCTTTTTTATCCTAGGACTGTCAGGGTTGGGGAAACAGGACCCAAGTGCAGTAAATCAAGGGGAAGCAGGTAAGGGTCCAAACAAAAAGCGAGCTTTATTCAAAAGCTGTTGACGAAAACACGAAGCAAGGGGAACACAGGACATGAAAAACACTCCGCTTCAGACATGAAGGGCGACAGGAACAGGCAGGTAACATGGACAAGATCAGGGAAGAAATGACGACTACCGAACAACAGACAAAAGGGAAACAGGGACTAACTACACATAGGTAATCACAAGACAAGAGACAGCTGGAAGGGGGAGGAGAAACACAGGGGCAACAGGTGAACACAATGACACAATCAGGCACAGGAGGGAAACGCAGACAGGAAGTGAAGCTTAACATAACACAAGAGGGGAAAACACTTCAAAATAAAACACAACACAAGGACATGACAGATACGAAACAAGGAGCAAGACAAGGACTCAACAAATTCAGAATGATCTTTTATTTTTCACATGGTTAAAAAAAATAAAAATGTAATACTGGTTGTATTTTCTTCTATTGATGGGCTGTGAGTCCAATTTGGTTTTATTTGAGGAATTTAAAATGACACATTTTAGCTAATGAGATAACAATAACAATTGATGTTTTTCTTATAAAAAAAATCATTCATTGTTTGAGTGGTAATCAAGCAAAAATACCGACTATTTGCTGGTTCTGTTTTCTTAAATGTGAGGATTTGCTGATTTACTGGTTTTAAATAATAAGGATATTCTGTAATATTGTTTCTCTTCGTACTGCAAAATGATGGTGGATATCTTTTCGTATTGATGGCATTTTATGGACCAAAAGATCAGAAAATAAGAACACAGAAAAAAGGAAAATAAGTTAATCATAAAAAAAGAGACAGTTATTATTTTGCATGGCATAATAGACCGGATTTTAATTATCTACTGGTTCAAACACGCTCAAATTGGATTACTTTTCAGGTTTTGGCTGTTCAAATCCAGTTTTACTTACTGAGCTAGAATCACAAGCAGAACCATTTTTTGTATTAATTACATGTTTTAATTTGTATTTATGAAACTAACTTTTCTCTATAAACTATTCCTCCCTTCCCAGGATTAAAGTTCTTTTTTCTTTTCTTTTCTTTTATAAGCTATTCTATTTATATGGCCTTTTAACATTTTTAGTTTGGATTGAAAAATATACATATTCCAAATTGCAAGGTAAAACTATTATCGAGTCTGTTGGTGCTGCCTTTGCTCCCAACCTGTTTAATAAATATATATTAAATCCACTGGTGCAATAAATCATATTGGGGCCATGTTGAAAATGAAACTTCATTCCCCTGCAGCTGTCTGCTGCTTCGCTGGCTGCTGTTATGATTTGTTGTAAAATCCTGCTACATCCAACCAGTAGTACGTACAAACACAAAGGCTAGCAACCCAACCAGGCCTCTCCCACTAGCAGAGCACTTTGATTTGCTGCCTGCTTTTATGCATTGGGTGAGGTGAGATGTTATTATCACTCCCAAACAAACAAGCGCTTCCAGGAAACCACAGGAACAAGCTGAGCTTTATAAATGCACGCTGTGTTGAGAGATAAGTTTCTAAATGTATGCACATACAGAGAGCACATAATGAAATAATAAAGGAGACAAATATGGGCATACATAAGGCATACGTGTGTGTTTACATGTAACGGAATATAAACAGAACGATTATTGTTGGTATATTTACGTATATTCCTTCTGCCTGCCTTTATCATGATGCTGAGTCTCAGCAGTGTGAAGTGAGGAGATCTCCTGTGGAAATATAAGGAGAATCTACTGCAACAATGTCATAGCGTATAGCTCTGTGGTCAATGCTAAGAGCTACATAGTTAGGGCCATTACTCTTTTCAATTGTGGTTGGCAATTCATTGTCCTACAAATAATTTAAAAAGTCATTAATGTTTATAGATGTTTTCATTCTTTTTATACAATACTGTGTTTTTAATTTATTGGCAACTGATCAAAATGATGCCCATCATGGGGAACAGTTATTCAGAGACAACCTTTAAAGGGCTTCTATCCTGCTTTTGGGGTGCTTCCCTTTCCTGTAGTGTGTTTTATAGGTTTTTGTGTATGTAAATGGGTTCTGGTTTCAGACAGAGGGTAAAAAGAGGTGCTGCAGCACAGGCAGTATGAGAAAAATAAAGAGCTTTCTGAACATTAAAGCGTGTAAACATCTCACAGTAGAGGCGCAAAATGCATATATGTACCTGAAAAGTAGCATAATATGGCCCCTTTAACTGTACATGTACTGCTAATAGACCACTTTACTGCTGTTTTCTTCTCTCCCTGTTTGTCTGCTTTGAGTGTATTAATCGTCAGTGAGACACTTTATTAAGAAATGTTATCCAATGATGTAGAGGTGAAGGTTTTTTGTCTTCTTTGGTTTTACACCATGTTTCTGTAGTGTCAGTGGAGACACTGACACTACAGAAAGATGTGTCTATAGGGGCACTGTGCTTGTGTGTATGCTTTCATGGCCAGTTGTTACCATACTTAAATGAGTCCATTACAGCTTAAATGCTTGATAGTTAATGGCTGCCAATCTGACTTCACGTTACCATATTACTTATCAGCTCATTTATGCTACAAAACATCAACAACACATCACTTGCTACCCGATCTGTCTTCCCTTCCCGTGAGAATACTAATGTTGTTTTGCTGTTCAAGTGAATTTTCATCCCACTTAATTTGCACCACTTGATCTGCTGTGTGTTTGTTTGTTTTCCACAAACTGCCAAAGGATTTCACCTTCAACATTTGCTGCTGCAGTTAGCTGAAAGCTATTGACAAATCCATGTGTGTTACAGTGTTTCTCTTGTCTCTGTAGTGAAACATTTTAGTTTAATCTTGTAAGCAGATCTCTAAACTAAAACAAAAATGTCTTTTTTATTTGAATCCATCTTAGTTTGAGTCTACGGCACCTCAAAAATCTCAAGTCTAGTTTTGGTGGAAAGAAGTAATTACATTGTTTTCAACTTTTGGTCATTATTTCTTGTCAAAATGTTTTTTCTTTTAATTTTGTAATATTTGTTTAAGTTTTGTTTACAAACAAAGCTCACAAAGGTTTATCCTATTACCCTCCCATTAAAATCCCAAGTTTAGAGATTAGGAATGCAGCTTTGCTAGACGTCTATATTAACACTCTGTGTTTGTGACTGTGTGTTCCAGGGATCTGACGGCAGAAGACCAGATCGCTCTGTTGAAGTCGAGCGCCATCGAGATCATCATGCTGCGCTCAAATCAGTCGTTCAGTCTGGAGGACATGTCCTGGAGCTGCGGAGGACCCGACTTCAAATACTGCATCAACGACGTTACAAAGGGTTGGTTACTCCTCACAGTCACAGTACCACTGTGAAACTAAATAAACAGGAGTGGCTCAGTTTCACGAGTTCTAACCAGGCTTGGAATTTCGTCATTTTAGGGGCAAAGCCATTTGGCCTTTTGTGTCACAAATGCTTTTAGGGCACAAAGGCCATATGCCAGGGCACAAAGGCCATTTAGGGAAAAGTTAGGATTTGGAGCTTACAAATAAACAACATAACTTTCTGATAATAAAAACACATGAATGACATGGAAAACAAATTACTTTTTTACTACACTGCGCATTGAATAGAGTAGTTTTTCATTCAATGTGTGCGGCAAAAAATAAATCACAAGTGGAGCAAAGCGCTCGCAGCCCCACTGAAACATCGTCTCATAGGTCAGAGCTGATTGGCTGTAAGTGTGTGTGAGACGAGAGAGCTTAGACTACATCACCAGCGGTAAATAATACAAACAGAAAATGAAAGAAGTTGACCATGTACTGGAGCTTTGATGACCGGAAGTATATTTTATGTATCGATGGATCGATTGCTATTGTAACCACGGTGACGAGTGTCTGTGTTTTCCTACAGTCTGATGTTTTCATGCTGAGGCATCACGGTTGTTGTTATTGTTAAGTTTTGCTTTGTGATAGCGCTCTTTACTCCATGTATTAAGGTAGAAAAAGCCTTTATACATCGAATTGTTCGTGCCTCACCAGTTTTGTACATATAAACACGCCACTGGGTGAGGGGAAGGGAGGTTCCTAGAGAGAGAGAGAGAGAGAGAGAGAGAGAGAGAGAGAGAGACGGGGGAATGCTATGGGAGAGCTAACGGTATATGTGTGTGTGATAATTAACGTTCTTCTTTGTTGTTTTGGCGTGGTTACGGACGACAGTAACCTGTCTCAGAAGTGAATAAACTCACGGACAAAAACAGACACGAGGCCTCCTTGTATTCTCATAGCGAGACGCTGCAATGATGATTGAATGATGCGATGATGACACGGGAGGTGCGTGCAACCAATCCAAGCTACAAGGACTAATGCAGTTCAGAGCCCAGACCACTGCTCTGACACTTTTAAAGCAACTTCGAGATTTTAACAGTATCGGGGCACAACGGCCATGGTGGCCGTAGGAGGTACAATTATATTCGGGGCATTACGGCCAGACCGAGGGGCAATGAAGGCCATGGCCGTCATGGCCGCCGTGAAATTCCCACCCTGGTTCTAACTGCGCAATCAATAAATAAACACATGAGCAGTATGTTTGGACCGAGCTTGTCAGAGCTGCTTATTGATTTCACCATTTGTCAATACACACAGTCCTCTACGGAAGCACATCCCTGCCAGTTAGAGAAAAACGTAATAACAAAAAATATCCTCTTGACTTAATTTGTCACAGAAATGAATAGTTTCATAGAACAATGACTTGATTTCTCAAAATAATGACTTAGTATCTAAATAATGATGATTTAAGTATCGTATAAAAATGAAGAGTGTCTCAAAATAATGAATAGGCTACTTTCACAAAGAAATTGCTTTAGTGTCTTAAATTATAACTCCTGTGAAAAAATAAGCATTATAATAGTGTAATAATGAGCATTTCAGCAAATGACTTAATAATGTGTCAAAAATGACGTTTTTCATCATTTTATTATACTAAATCATATTAAAGACTTTTACAATCTTTCTTTTCCTTCTTCACATTGGCGTGAATAGGCTTCCATACTTCCTTGTGCACTTCCACGAAAGCAGCATCATTGAGCATTGCATTGGCAAAAAGTTCCTTTGCACGCAAGTACACGGTCTCAAGGACAGAAGCAGGTTCTTTGTTGAAGCAGATGACACAGCTGTGATTCCTCTTTTCTTTTTTTTCTCCCACCTTATATAACGCACCCTCACAAGCGTCACCCACATGCTGCTTTTCTATGCACACTTGCACATTACTGTGAGGTTTTGACTCCAGGTATTTTCATTGAAGCAATAAAGCAGCTAAACACACTTCTTTTTCACTCAAACATGCAGGGCAGTAAGCAATGCTCTCTCTCCGCAATGTGAAAATAAACATTCTGCACTGCTGTATAAAGTGTGTTTTCACTTCTAACTCAACAAAAAAAGCACAATACATGTTCGCAGCACTAACGGTGTGTTTGTGTTCTTTTTCCTGTTAGCTGGTCACACTCTGGATCTGTTGGAGCCGCTGGTGAAGTTCCAGGTTGGTCTAAAGAAACTCAACCTGCACGAGGAGGAACACGTGCTGCTCATGGCCATCTGCCTGCTCTCCCCAGGTACTGCTTGTGTGTTCCAGTGTTTTTTCTTTTTTAAGTGAGAGTGTTACTAAATTGACTAATAACAACGCCATGTCAGGAGAGTACAGAAAGTCTAGCTCTTCAATACTGAAAAAACATGAAGAATGAAGGTACACTACACAGTTAGAAATTAGTGACTCATCTGTTTGTGCTTCATTGCGCTTGTCAGCGAATGAACGTAATAATTGAAGAAGGCCATAGAGAAGCTACAAGAGTAGATGATGCAGACTCGCTATTGGAAACTCAACATTTTCCTTAAGTTTCAACTCTTTTCTTCAAAAGATGGCCTTGTTTTGAACATATATTCATCCCCTAAGAGTAAGGAAAACAAGGGCACTGATCCACATTTTCCGTTGAGGCTTTTGATGAAGTTTTGAACGACTCCAAGTTTTTCTTAAATCTTTATCTCTACATGTATGGCAGCCATTCCAGTGTCTGTTGAATTCCAACACAGATAAATGTTGTCAGTAGTTTTTAAAATACAATACAAATTTCCTTGAAATTCATTTAACTCAAAAACATATATATAAATAGTTAAACCAGAGAAACTGATAATGCTGCAGTGCCCTAAAATAAGTTGTTGAAAGGGATTTTTTGTTATTTTGTTAGTTAAACGTCATACATGTTTGCTGCGAGACGAACCATTAATACAGGTGCATGCCTCCATTAGTGTGAAGATGTTGTTTTGAGAAAGTTCAACTGCCAACAAATTTGGATTGAAGCCGACTTCTCATAAAATAAAAAGATGTTGTGGAATTTGCAAATCATCACATCTATCTTTTTTTTGGATTTACAAACCTATTTTTTAATCACACAAGCCGAAAACAATCTCGCACAAATTCTACAAGTAATATGATACTCATAATAGATATTCGAAATATATAAATATTAGCTTGATCCCTACAGTCAAAATCACCACACCAGTCTGGCTGATGTTCTCTTTCCATCTATCCCTATCCCTACCTGAACCCTTATCTCCTCTTCCCTCTCTTCTGCTGCCTTCCTCCTTTCCTCTTTTGACGCTCATGATGTTCCTCCACTTCTTCCCCCGACGGGCAGATCGCCCCGGAGTCCAGGACCATGGTCGCATCGAGCAGCTGCAGGATCACCTGTCAGAGGCTCTGCAGGCCTACATCCAGGTGAACCACCCGGGCGGACGCCTCCTCTACGCCAAGATGATCCAGAAGCTGGCCGACCTGCGCAGCCTGAACGAGGAGCACTCCAAGCAGTACCGCTCCCTCTCCTTCCAGCCCGAGCACAGCATGCAGCTCACCCCGCTGGTGCTGGAGGTGTTCGGCAGCGAGGTGTCATAGCAGTGGAGGAAGCCCACTCACACACACACACACACACAGACTCACCACACATCACAGGAAAATATACCGACCCCTGCCGCCTTCTTTTCCCCGACGGACCCCCAGCTCTGAAAGACACAAGGGAGAAGATGGATAATCCCGTAGATAGACGGTCACTTTCACCTCCTCATCATCACCTGACCTCGAGCGGCAAGGCTCTGGATTTACGGATATAATACACCTGGATATGCTGTGCATTTTTGCAGCACCTTACCAGATTATATGTTAACCTCTGGAACACAGTTCCGCATTACACACCAGGCAGATATCCTGACTCTGGAGTAGACGGACATCCTGATTCTCTCTGAAATTCGCAAACTCTAAATAAAGAAATCGCCTTTTCTCATCACCGCCTTCCCCTCCGGACATCACTGCTAGATTCCTGCCATTTTCTTTTTGTTTTGACAGCGTGACGGATGTGACGTTTACATCCTCTTTATAACCATCATCCTCATAACAAGTGCGAGGAATGCATTCACAGATTGACATCTATTAACCACGCTGGCACTTGTGAGGTACAAATTATACGCGATCAATGTTCATACACCTAGATCGCTATGTTGACAGCAAAGACATCCAAATATATTATCATCAACACGGCCAGCTAGCTTACCATGATATAGTGGAAAAACATTTTTAAATGCTTGGTTAAGACGGGCTGTGTTTCTGTGTATGTGCAAAGAGAGGTCTCAGCTGGAGAAAAGAAAGGAAGTCAAATTAGGAATGTTTCAGTGTTGTAACGGCAACAAGAGAAGTGGGATTTGGAGTCACGGAGGTGTGGTAGATGGAGGGAGGGATATGCTACGGTTGGAATTCCCTGTTCACGAGACAAAAGGGAATTTCACAAAACAAGAATGTATGTATAATGCTATATAAATATAAATGATACGTATAAGCTGATATATATAAATATATATATATTTAAGAGAGCGAAACATGGTTGCTTCCGTGTAAGCAAATAGTGTTGTATAATGTAGAGGATCTGAAGGCCCCTCCTCAGTTCTGTGTGTGTCGTCACACATAAGAAAGCGCTGAGAAGTGTGTGAGGAGTCCTTTTTTATTTTTGTGATGTGTGTACAGTAAATGAGAATCCTGATGGACCACAAGGGGGTGCGTGCAGGCTTTAACTCGAGGGTTTAGTACAGGGACGGATTCTTTTTTTCTTATTTCGGACCTGTGAATTTTGTAGACTGACATAAACAAACATTGTGGATAGAGATTATCCAAGCAAAAAAAAATAAAAAATGACCCGGCTGGTTAGATTGCTGCTAAGACAGTTAGGGCCAGGTAGTTGGACAGAAACCGACTTACCGGCTGTTGCCTCAGGGAAAAGTTTGTCTGATGATTTTGTGTACTTGGTGTTTATCGTGTGTGTGGCGTTAGCTTACAATCATAAGGCAGAGATCGTTCTCGAAGCTCTAGGCATCACTGTGACTTCTAAACAAACTACGTAACAGTATAAGTAAGCTAAACGTTTTTTTAAATATAAATTACTACAAGATTTTTAATCATCTGTTCATGAGACATTTAAAATGGTTTGTACAAACCTTTAAAGATCATTGTTAAAGCTGGTCTGTTCATTAAATGGCCACATTTGAAAACAACGGTGATTAATATAAGCCTTAAAGTTATTTTTATTCAGGGAAAAGTGAAAATGAAGGTAGCAATGTAACGTAAAGCTGAACAGAGACCTTTTATACCTAAAATTTAACAAGCGCCATACCTTTTTTTATTTTTAGGGTCACATTTCAATCAATTTCAACACCAGCCACAGAAGCGAGGTTTAGGATGTTAAACATCACTACATATCATTTCTCTCACACAGTGCATGCTCACCCTCTCTCACAGGCCGGCAGCACCCCCTTGTGGACAAACTCTGTAAATACCACTTGCTAAGTCTGTACATAGCTAGAGATTAATGTAGACAAAATACTAAGAGAACTCAACTGTCGATGGCAAGATGCTCTGGAGATGCAGCACTATATGCAATTAGGAGATGGACTCTTATGTTGTATTCAACTAGAATGGAGAGAGCTGGAAACCCTGGTCATGTGACTGAGCTGGTCGGAGCATTTAAAAAAAAGACTGCCTGACACGAGTTGGACCAGAAAGCTGCTACACTTTTTATTTCTACAATTTCAATTCCTATGATGCCCATGCATACCTTAAATGCATCAAAATCTGCTTATGGCACTGTGTCATTATTATAAGGCCTTATAGATATCTTTAAACACATAGCATGATATAATAACTTATAAGGTCAAGTATCATACAGCTTTATAACAACGGGTTACTCAATGACATTTATTGTTGTAATACTTTATATATAATGCATTATAGTCACTCTTATAATGCACAATATGTTACTTTAAGTAGTTTGTGTTCTTGCATAGATATAATGATATATTTTGAACACGTATACTAATCTATATCCACATTATAATGCATAATAGCAGAGATAATAATGCATAGAAAAAATATAATGTATTCCAACTAAAGGAGTGACAAATATAAAGTATCATGGTTGGCCTTATAAGTTGTAATAAATATGCTTTATTTAGTATGATTATAAAGGATAGCGAATATGTTTGAGGTCTTTAACTATACAGTACTATAAAAAGTGTATACCATTATAGTTATGGCATCATAAAAAGTGTTACGCTTATAGTTTTCAGCAAATTTAAACTGAAACTTACATTATAATTGTCTTTATAGTTCAAATATATATTTTAAAAACAGCTTTATGTAATTTTAAGGGATGATCCCAAACAAACAAATATATTTTATTATCTTTGGCTTTTACAAAGATTGTGCATCTTGTAATTTGAATATTGTGATAATTCCGTTTTTGATAAAATCCCTATTAATTGCGCCGTTATTTATAATCAGTTTTAGTGATAATAAATGGCCAGCATTGGTCCAGCCCTGTGCTGATGATGCTCCTATGAATGATGGGACTCCGACGTGTAATAATTGAAAGTCTTGATGTAGCCGAACATTCCCAGTGGTGGTGTTGATCATTCCGACTGGCTGAGTGTCCTTGCACCAGCCAGGATGTGAGAGTCCTGAACTCTCCGGCAGCTTTTTAAAAAAAGACTCCTAACAGCTCAATGTGTCCTCACCAGGACGTGTCCTCTCTGTCCATTCCGAGCTTATGGATGTACATCTTTTCTCTTTTTCTCTTTCTAAAGTCTATCGATAAGCTTTTGACAATTATACAGTATATCCATTTCATTTTGGTGAAAATCTTTTTTTTTTTTTCTCTTTATTTTCTTTTCAAGATTGTCAATTTTATTGTGTGTCAGCGTTTTCCTGCTAGCGCTTTGGCTTGCTGTGCTGGGCCGTTGTCATTTTTTTTAAACAAGCAGAGATGAGCGTGATGGACTTCTGGAGCCTTTTTCTTGGTGCAAAATGAACAACTCCTCCTGGATTTTAAGGGAACAGGACTCATCCTCGTTCGTTTTGCTTGTACCACCTGGTATCTCACCCAAGAGGAACAAACACAGAGGAGAAAAAAACTGTTTCATTGGCAAAGAAAAAAGGCAGATCCCTGGCTCTCAAAAAAACAAACAGCTAAGTGCTTTCCAGAAGCAGGATGTCAAACACTATCAAGTGAACTAACACTGCCTCAAATGACTGATCCAGGAATTAGCCAATGGCCAACAGTTTAGCTGCAGCATGGGCGTGCCTCCTCATCCGCCACCCAACCCTCTAACCACCTCTTCTTCTGCAATAGCCAATCACAGCAGGATAACTCTTCATAGCTTTAACTCAGCAGCCCCTCAGGCTCTAAAAAAAAACTGGTGCACCAAGGGCTGATGGGAGATTTAGCTGCTGTGGAATTGGACGTGTCACTATCAAACTGTGAAAAGAGAAAAGGACTGTAGAAATCGGACCCCAGAAAACGCTGGTATTGGACCTCCAGAAGACTAGGATCTGTACAGAAGATGTTAGGAGATGAAATTATTTTTCAAAATGAGAATCCACAGATGTAGTAACGTGCTCTACAGGCACCGGCGACTGACGGAACCCAAAGTGTGACATTCATTTTCTCAATATGTCTCGCATTGCAGCTCTTGGAATTTTAGACTTTAAAAAAAAAGTGAAAGCAAATTTGATATCCATAAAAAAAAATAAGACATTTGTTGTTTCTGTTTCAAAACGGAATGCAGGGCAGGGAAACGGGGTGAGAGTGAAACATCAGTTATGTAGCTTTGCTCAGCTGCTTTTCGACATCGCAATGGATAACTACATTTGTAACGGTTGTACATGACAGTTTTCTTCACTAATGGCTAACGTGAGTATTGTAGCTGATGCTCTCTCTCGTCTCAACCCTCCCCCCGCCCCTGGAACCCAGGTCAGCAGCTCCACCTCAGTAGCCTTACTTTCAGTAACCTCACTCAGCTGGATACATTTAACAGATACCTCAATATTTTACAGGAAGACTTCTTCACAACAGCCTTCAAGGGAACCAAACATACACACACACACACACACACACACACACACACACACACACACACACACAAACATAAACATGCCACAACTCTCCTCAGTTTATCGCAAACGTACAGCAAACTACTTGCCAGTAAACCAGTCAGTATACCAGTGGATCCCAATGTTTCTACATGTTAACCGTTCTTCTGCTTTACTCACGAGATCTCTGTTTTCTGTCCTCTATCCGACTCTATGCCGATGACGCTCCGCTAAGCTTTGGCATCGCGTATAACCCAACATACTACCTCTCCCTTCCGCACACACACACACATATATATATATATATATATATATATATATATATATATATGTATGTTTGTCGCAGCATGATTGTGTTTGTGATAAAGCAACCATTTTCATTTTTTGACAGTAATGAAGAAGGGTTTTTTTTGTGTGTACAGTACAGTAGATTCCTCTGTTTTCAAATGCTGGATTTCTTTATACCTCATATCTCAACATAAGCCTACACATCTTTGGAGTCAGTATATCGGAGACCTCATTACAACCCCTTTGTCACTGAAGTGTGGCAATGTGGGTTAAGACCAACGTTCACATAGCAGCTAAAAGAACCTCCGTTATTTTTGAGCAGTGAACAACATCTAACCTTTTTGATGTTTCATTTCAATAAACAGTTTGACATACAAGATGGTCATTTTTAGTGTAAATATAGCTGCATACTTTCTTCTCAAACTGCATTCACATGATACGTGATTTGCTCTTTGCCCACTCGAGGGCACTGAGCCTTGTGGGGAAAACAGCTTGTTAGGTGTCGTTTGCATAGTTACATCCGCTGCTAGCTTGCGCCGCTTCATGAAGTTGTCATCTGATTGGTTGCGCTTCTAAAGTTCAGCGATACAATGTCAAGTTGAAATAATTTCAATTTGGCGACAATTTTGAGTGATTCGGTTCCGCGTATTCATAATGGCTCTGTGTATAGAAGCACAGCGTCAGCGCAGTCATTTTAACGTGTCATGTGAATGCAGCCTAACTGAGTATACATTTGAAGTTTGAGTTTTTCTCGAAAGTACAAAAAAGCAGTTTAAACCAAAAAGACTCTGCTAGCTTAAGTTTAGCAAGCAGGCTAATTTAGAGAATCCTTGATCCGCGAGTTTTAGCTTGCTATGTGAATGTAGCATTAAACAAGAGGAGATGATGGACGTCAAACGCTCGTGAGTGGACACTTCAGGGGCAAACTGGGCTCAGGAGTCAAGAGGCAGCGGCTGCTCCGTCAGTACAGCAGACATTTGTACTCTGGTGTTTTTTTTTTTGTTTGTTTTTTGTTTTACAGTTAAAAGTGCTGGATTCACAGTGACAAACCTCGATCAGTGTTTTTTTTCCAGCTCTATACAACAGTTCAGAGACAGGGACGGAGGTCTTGGGGTCTATTCGTCTGACTCGGATAAGGGGAGTGGTAGTTAGACTTTTAAAACCAGCTCTGCCCTAACATCTCAAATGTAAAAAGTGTCTGCTTGGCTTTGCTCTCGCAGATTCCCTGTTGTGTTCGTCTCTCGCTGTGGCTTTCCTCTTAACGTCTCATGAGGGTTTGTAACATTGGGATCCTATTTTATATATCCTAGATCCAAATAGTGTGTGCAACCTCAGCCTTCTTCTAACTCGCATCCTTCATTTGTTCGCTGCACTCACTCAGCTTTCAGGTAACCAGCCCTTCAAAATAAAATGCTGTGAAAGACACAATACGCCTTTAGTGAACACTCTTCGTCGAATCTCAAATCACGTTTCAGCTCACAGGAAGTGACAAAGGTTTTTCTTTGAAGTATTAGATATTTAGTAATGCAAGTATTTTATCGCATCTCTGTGATTAACACTAACATGTAACTTACTGCGGAAAATCAACACTTTTAGCCATTTTTTGTCAGATTTTGAGTAAAACCTCAAAACTGTTGGGCCGTGTTTGGACCTGAGGAGAGCGGTTGCATAGATAGAAAGTCATTTTTTTCTAACAAAACTGTCTGTTGCTCTGATTGTGTTTCTCTGCTACCTCTTTAAATATGCGCTTGCTCACACACGCACTTAAAGTCTCACAGGCGAATTCACACTCATACTGACAAAAAAAAAAAGACCGACACTGAACACAACAGAGACACGCAGCACATTTGTGTGCACTTCTTTCTACTTCACCAGCAGTTCTTTGCCAATGATGCACTTGTGTTTTTTTCTCGAAATACTCGGCAAAAATAATCAACCTTAAATAAAAAAAAAAACGTACAACAATATATTCTAGAGCAAGTCCTGGGGTAGCCAGGTCAGTAGAAATACATTTAAAACTCATCCAGAACATACATAAAGTTCAAAAAAGCAAACATTAATGCACATATATTGCTCAGCTCAGTTGTACCTTGGTGTGCCTAGAACCCACAGCCTTATTTTGGGACAATATCAGGGGTTTTAATCCAGAATACAGGACCCTCCGTCTTTGTATTTCTGACTGTTTCATTTAGTTTCCGCAGCTGATTCTTTTCCTCTCTTTATATCCACTTATTGTTGGTTATAACAATTATATTAAATATGTGAGGGGCTTGTCCTGACTTTTCCTGCTGGTTTATTCATTAAGTTATTCCCCTCGGTTGATTATATTTTATATATTAAAATGGTATTTATGGCCTAATTGTAAAGTAAAAATCTTACTTTTTCTAATGAAATTATTTTATTTAAGTGTTTTTTCCCCCAGCAGACTGGCCTCCCACAGAATGAACTGAACTCATTATTAGGCAGATCAAAATGAAAAAAACAATAGTTGAGTCCCAAGATAAGAACCTTTGACCTTCACACACACACACCACCATGCAGTAAACCTCACCCGACCTCAGTGCAGAAACTTAAGTATTTTCAACATACAGCAAACCGTTGCCATGGCATCAGTAGCCCTTTATATAAAATAAGTAGTGTTATTCATACAGTACCTTAACCAATGTCTCTCTTCGTGGTCAAAATCACCGCCTGTTTTTTTCGTGTCGCTCTTCTCTTTCTTTTTTTTGCTCTTGTCTTTAAAGTTGATCCATTGTACTTTGTTTACATGCATTGTATGTAGTAGAATACTGATAATGTTTTGGGGAAATCACAAATAAAACAGCTGTATATAATGATGCAAAACGACCCTTGTGTTCCTGCTTTTCTTTTTTCCAGGTCTGTTCAGTTTCATGTAAAGAGACGCATTGATCGTAGACATCACTTTAGAACTCTCACGCTTCTATTGGCTAGCACGAGACATCTCCAAGTGGTTGATCAATCACTACAGAGACGGCCAACCAATCAGAGCAGACTGGCCTCTGGTTTCAGACAGAGGGGGAAAAGAGGTGCCACAGCACAGGCAGTATGAGAAAAATAAAGAGTTTTTTGAACATTACAGCATGGAAACATGTCACGAGAGAAGCACAAAATACAAAATATGAACCTGAACTAGAATAATAGTGCCCCCTGATATATAACGATACAGCTTTATACTAAGGTCCTTGGGTTTTTCATACTTATTAGTGAAAACTATTCTGAGAAAGATGCATACAAATAGTTAAATGTACCATTATTCATAAATTAAAAACAACCATAAGTGAAAATGCTTAATAAAAAGTTAGAATGGGGATTTTTTGGCAAAAGGAAAAGACACAAGTATTCATAAATGTATATTCAGTTAAGAGAATATTCACATTATTTATCACAGACACATCGGCCTATAATCTGTTTGTAATCGTATTGCTGATTATAATTAATGTACATTTATACTTTGTTTGAACATGGTGCAGGTACATGTTTGGTCAGTAGAGGGCGCCAAGATGCTGTAGGAGTCCTGACCAGCTGATTGACCTCTAGAATCAAGATTCAAAGGCTTTTTGTCATATGCACAGTAGCTCAAGGTTTCAAGGTTTTATTGGTCATATGCACAGCATATACAACGTATATGTTGGCAATGAAAATCTTATATCCCATGCTCCTCCAACAACTCAACATACATGGTGCAAATAAGATAAATAAAATAGTGCAAAAAGAGAGAAGAATATTTACAATAACAACAATAAAGATTTGAGGATGTGAAATATATACATATGTGGAATACATTGAGAGTATTTAAATACTTTACACTGTTGAATGAGGAGGTATGGACAGATGCATATATTACGTATAAACAGATGTATATGGCAGATGTGTATAATATATATATATGTGTACTATAAACAGATATGAGTAGACATTCACAGAGCTCAGGAGTTCAGCAGTCTTATAGCCTGTGGTATAAAACTGTCTCTGAGTCTGGTGGTCTTGGTCCGGATGCTGCGGGACCGTCTGCCAGACGGCAGCAGACAGAACAGATTGTTGCTGGGGTGATGGGGGTCCTTTAATATCTTACAGGCCTTCTTCCTACACAGCTGGGTGTAGAGGTCCTCCATGGATGGCAGCTCCGTCCTGGTGATGTGCTGGGCAGTTTTCACCACCCTCTGTAGAGTCTTACGGTTGAGGGCGGTGCAACTGCCATACCAGGCGGTGATGCAGCCAGTCAGGATACTCTCGATGGTGCACCTATAGAAGTTGCAGAGTATCCTGGAGTCCATGTTGAACTTCCGCAGCCTGCGGAGGAAGAAGAGCCGCTGTCGAGCCGTCTTGGATATGACCCTGGTGTGATGTGTCCATGTCAGGTCCTCACTGATGTTTACCCAGAGGAACCTGAAGCTGCTGACTCTCTCCACAGGAGTCCCGTTGATGGTGATGGGTGTGTGTGCCTCTCTCTGCCTCTTCCTGTAGTCCACAATCAACTCCTTTGTTTTGCTGACGTTGAGATGGAGGTTGTTGTCCTGGCACCAAGATGTCAGGGCTCTGACCTCCTCTCTGTACGGCGTCTCTTCGCCGTCTGTGATCAGGCCGATGACGGTCGTGTCGTCAGCAAACTTGATGATGGTGTTGGAGCTGTGTGTGGCCACGCAGTCGTGCGTGAACCGGGAGTAGAGGAGAGGGCTGAGCACACAACCCTGAGGGGCTCCGGTGTTGAGGGTCAAGGTGGAGGATGTGATGTTCCCCATCCGCACTGCCTAGGATCTGCCCGTCAGGAAGCTCAGGATCCAGTCACAGAGGGTGCTTTTGAGCCCAAGGTCCCTGAGCTTAATGATGAGCTTGGAGGGCACGATGGTGTTGAATGCTGAACTGTAGTCAATGAACAGCATTCTCACATAAGTGTTCCTCTGGTCCAGGTGGGAGAGGGCAGTGTGGAGGGTGAGGGAGATGGCATCATCTGTGGACCTGTTTGCCCTGTAGGCAAACTGCAGGGGGTCCAGTGTGTCAGGGAGGGATGAGGTGGTAAAAGTTTTGACTAACCGCTCAAAGCACTTCATGATGATGGAGGTGAGTGCAACTGGGCGGTAGAAATTGAGGCAGATGGGTTTTGTCTTTTTGGGGACAGGGACAATGATGGACTCTTTAAAACATGTGGGGACTACAGACTGGAGCAGTGACCTATTGAAAATGTCTGTGAACACATCTGCCAGCTGAACTGCACACACCTTGAGAGCACTACCAGGGATGCCATCAGGTCCAGGAGCCCTGTGTGTTGATCCTTTTCAGAGATCTACACACATCTGCACTGGTTAAAACCAGTGAGCAGGGATCCTGGGCCTTCTGTGCCTCCACAGCCGGGGGCTTCTCAAAGCGTGCATAAAATGTGTTCAGTTCATGTGATGCAGACACTTCCTCAGCACCACTCGTTGTCCTTTTGTAGTCTGTTATTGTTTTTAGTCCAGACCACATGCTTCTGGCGTTGGAGCCCTTGTAGTTAGACTCCACCTTGTCCCTGTATTGTCTTTTCGCACTGCTAATAGCTCTCCGGAGTGCATACCTGGAATTCCTGTACTCATCCAAATCACCGCCACTGTGCGCGATGGCCCGTGCTTTAAGTTTAGCCCAGCTAAGGTGTAGATATGGCAATGAAGAGCTTAAGTCCCAGGCTCCTCCAACAATGCAACATATTATAGGACTCAAAACAAATCAAAATCAATAATAACACTGAAAGAAATAACTAGATTAGAAATAAAATAGTGCAAGAGAATGTTGCAAGATGTACTACTAAATAAAAAACTAAATAAAAATATTGCAAAAAGTAGTCTATGTATACACAAATGGAATATGATTTATAGATAAATAAATTGCTAAAGCAACCAGATGAAGGCTTTGGGTTATGGAGGCCCTTTACAGAGCTCAGGTGTTTAGCAGTCTTATGGTCTGTGGAAAGAAACTGTCCCTGAGTCTGGTGGTTATAGTTCTAATGCTGTGGTACCGCCTGCCAGACAGCAGCAGACAGAATTGTTTGTTGCTGTTGTGATGGGGTCTTTTATAATCCTGTGGGCTTTCTTCCTGAGCCGTTGGGTGTAGAAGTCCTCCATGGATGGCAGCTCAATCCTGGTGATGTGCTGTGCAGTTTTCACTGACCTCTGTAGAGTCTTATGGAGGGCGGTGCAACTCCCGTACCAGGCCTTGATGCAGCCGGTTAAGATACTCTCTATGGTGCACCTGTAGAAGCTGCTAAAATGAATGTGTGAGTACATGTATGTCCATACAAAATACGTTTCACTACCTCTGACTAACTTTTTAATGTTGTTGTTTTTTTACAGTAAAAGAAAAACTGAAAAGAATTGCTGTTCAAATACTTCCCCAAAAGCTGTGAAGGAATGCAGCAGTGGAAAGCTGTTGGACAACTATGTTTCGATAAGTAAAAAATAATGCGTGTATCCACTCTGGGTCTAATGGGTTCTTCCTTGGCCCATTGTTCACCATTCCAGCAAGTTAGATAAAATCCATTCCGGTCTGAGGTAGAACTAAAGTACAAGCACTTAATGCCAAAGCAAAAAGGAGAAAATTCCCAGTTTGCAGTGAATATTAAATACTGTTTTTGTATGTCATGGCAGTTGCTCTCAACCTGAAGGGCCAGGATCCCTCCTGTGAGGTCCTAAGCTAAATCTGAAAAGTCCCATATTTTACTCTTCTTTTTGGTAAAACTCTTGATACCTCAACCATTCTAAAAAGCGTCAAAGTAGACTGACACATCTCCCCAAATCTATATTTCTTTTGTGGAGCCTTTTTCCTCTTTTTTACAAGTGGTATTATTGTGCAACATCGCTTTGATTTTGGGTGATCAAATAGATCTTTCTTAAAATTAAACACTACTTTGAAATCCTCACCAAAACTCAAAAATCCTCAGCTCTTCACAGCTACCAGGAAAAATAAATGTTAGACTTTCAAAAACAGACAAAGTGGCATTGCTTGGAGGCTGTTGCATTCACTTTCCTCCTGATGTTTGACCCCCACCCATCCTTCTGGGCCTCAACACAGAGGAATTCCACAAGAGCTGGAATAGAGACACCTGAAAGTGTCTTACTCGTTTCAGACAAGTTTGTTTTCTGACACATATGGACATTTCCTGATTTTTCAAAGTTATTACAAACCCAGTTCAGCCAGACAGCATGAAACAAATGTCTGACAGTGGTTAGGAAACCCCTGCATGACCCAGGTCTGGTTATACAGGGGGATCTCTGTCTGTTATGAGAGTCATCCAAACATCATTAGGAGCATTTCCTCCTTGTGACCCTGCAGGAGACGCCTCACATGCAGATCTGTGGGCTTCCTGGAAAGATAGAGGATTGAATAAAAACACTTTAATTACGTTTTTGAAAGCTGATATTATTGTAATAGGAAGCGTTGAAATGCTCATTAAAAAAGGTCTTAAATGCTATACATTAAGTGTTTTCTTTTTGTTTATGTTCTCGCCAAAGCTCCTCATGGTTGGATGACAGTGTTCTCAGGCTTGAAATAAACTGCATCGCCATTGCAGCTACATCGCACTCATTGCGGTTTTGTAATAACTGCTTTTCCTATATTAAGTCGTCGCCCCCCCCCCCGACCACCAACCAGTTGCTAATGGCTGGCGCTGCTGTGCGTTGATTGACTATTACCTCACTGGCACTCCTAACTCATATAAACACAGTTGCAGTTATGGATGATGACACAGAAAAACCAGGCGTCTGAAGTGCTGCTACAGTCACATTCCTTCATAATAACTGCTCGCAGTGTTGTCGGGAAACATCTCTGACGCTGAGCTTACAGTATGTTGTTACACTGCAACCAATCAGGACTTTATGATCCCTCTGCTCTCATGCCCCTGTAATCATTTAACAAGGCACATGGGAAACACGAGTGCTGTTTTCTTCAAATACTCTGAATTTTGTGCATTTTTAGAAACCCGCATTTTACACAAAAGGAGTAACAAATGCCACTGATTATTTTTCTTAGATTCAGGAGGCGAAGCTCCCTGCTGGATATTAGAAAGATTGCAAGGCTAACACACTTAATGTTTACTTAATGTTTAGACCCTGAGGTCCCAAAATATCATTTTAGGTTCAATCAATGACTGAATAATTTCCTTAAACTGTTTTAAATAGTACATTTGTTATGTTTTCAGTATTTCTGTGTATGCATAACGCTTCCGAACCCAGAAGGGAGTCAGCTCCAGTGTTTCTCACTTGTCTCATTCTCTCATCACCATTTCCCAGTGCTGAGCAGCTTTCCCAGCAGAGGAGGAGTGTTTCAGTGAATAAGGTTCTTGTTCCTGCAGCCAAGCGTCCAACATCCACAGCTGTTGCGGCAGACAAATGGAGAAGGAGTTCTTCGATATTAGGTGATATTATGCCTCCTGTTGCTCACAGTTTATCAGGCTTGTACACTTTTGCCTGCCATTTTTAAACACCAACTATAATGTACTGTAGCACACAGGGGCCACACACACTCTCAGGAATAATTATTCATGTTGCTTTTAAAACAGGCCATTAGCTAAAGCTGTGAAACAGAGGCAGACGACTGTATGTGGTAATAATGATGTACACTGTTTAAATGTTTGCGAATAGAAGATCTTTTTTTTTTAGTCTCTGTCAAATTATTCCCAGCTGAGCAGATGTCAATTGTTATCTGCTGCAGATGCTGCTGGTTTCATATTTTCAAAGCATGAACCAATCTTAGATTAGATTTTTAAAGGAAAATGATCTATTTCTAGCCCCAGGAGTCAAACATTTGGTGTAACAAGTTCCACATTTTTACACAGGTATTGACACTATTACTTTATGAGGTAGTCTTTGTTGAACGATTCAGCAGTCATAGCAACTTTAACATTCATTTGGAGGTAGTGGCTATGTGGCAAATGTAAATATCCTATCCTTGAGCTCTGTTTTGATCCCCACCACCTTTTTAGGATCAATGATTTATGTCAGCTTGCTAGCAATTCGTCAAACATTGCTGGGCAGGTAATAGAGTATTTTGTACATTTGTTTGCTGAAAATCAAACAACAGAAACAAAACGACTTGCTCAAATAAGTTGCAAAGATTTTAAAAGGGAAAACATTTCCCAAGCTGTATGCCCATATCCTACATTTTCTCTATGCTTATTCCAACATCTGATTCCAGTCACATGACACAATGCTATTATGGCTGCAGTAGTACATCAAAATAAAATATTTTAAATGACCTGACAACATGCATGACGTACTTCCCCATTCAACTTGACAGATTTGGTACTCAAATAAAACTCTGTGGGTTCGTTGGCTGCATAACGTGCTGGTTATGATAGATTCAATGGTGGGTTTATGATGATTTAGACATCTCATTAGATTTTTTGACAATTGCTCAACTCCTGAACTCATTGTATAAATAAGAGAGTTGTGATTATGAAACTGGAAGAAAGGAAGGGGATGGAAAATAAGAAAGAGGGTGCTCATTGAGAAAGAAAGAGATAGAAAGAGCCTGAAGAAGAGGACGGAGGTGGTGGGTGAAAACAAGAGGGTGGGGTGCTTAAAACAAGGACATCATGGGGTTACAGAGAGGCAGAGAGCCTGCGGTAACACTGCTGACGCACATGTGAAACATGGAGGGGAGGGAAGGATGGAAAGGAATCTCTGGCAGGGATCACCAAACCTCGAGACGAGGTCAGAAAGCCACTGGCGACATGACGAACACACACACACACACACACAAACACACACGGTAGAGTCGGGGTAGTAATAATAACACTAAATAGTAGTTTAATAGGTGATAATCATCGATTGGGTTCTGATCGTAAAACCAATAGGAGTGAGGGAACTAGCGGTAAAACCCAAACACACACACACACACGCACGCACGCAAAGACCCATTCAAAGACATTTAAAAATCTGTGCATCTGTTTTTTTGGGACAGCATTCTGTCACCACCCCTCTGTCCCTGTGTGTGTGTGTGTGTGTGTGTGTGTGTGTGTGTGTGTGTATGTGTGTGTGTGTGTGTATGCACGTGGGTGCATGCGCGCATCTTGACATTAGCCAGTGTGTTCAATGGTTAATGTTTGGGTTGTTTGTGCAGCTGTGTTTGACAGTTAAGATGAGCGCTTCTCTAGTGCAGCCTTTTGCTATAAATGTCACACACGCTGTTTTGTGTTGTATATGTTTTCTGATTCGCCCAACAGCACACACACACACACACACACACACACACACACACACACACACACACACAAGTTCATCTGATGCGAGTGTGTGTGGGTGTGCCTCTCTGTTTGAAGGCTTACTTGACCCTACAACTGTTTTTATTTTAGTACTTGTATTGGAATTCATGCATCTGTGTACTTTTGTGTACTGGTGCAAGTGAGATAGATAGGAAGTTTCATCGGTATGTATAAGGGGCATGATTGTGTGTGCGTGTGTGGTTGCATGCTCATGTGAACATGTGTGTGTGTGTTCGGCCAGTCGGAGCGTGGGAATGTGGTGAAGGATTTCTGCGGTATTTTTAATGTTTGTTATTAAATATTACCACAAGGGACCACGACCAAACCCCAGACACTCCTCCGCTCCCCGACCTCCTCCTCCTTCTTCTCCCTTTCCTCCTCCTCCTCAAGTGACAATGAAACCAAAAGGACTCACCACTTGTTTTAAAATAAATCCAACACTTAAGGAAAAAGCTAAGCTAAGTCAGAACAAACTATGGCAGGGGTGAGAAAGTCAAAATAACCAGGGTAACACTAGAAGTAAAGTAAACTACGGCAGCAGAGTGACACACAGCAGCAGGTGGAGGCATTAGTATGGGAATGAAGGAAAAAGGTCAGCTCACTCACTTGTTATAGAGGAGTGATCGAGCCTTGTCACAACAGGTTTCTAAAAGTCAATTTTAAGGCATAGCTTTGTAGGCTGTCATTTTTCAAAAACTGGGCCAATTAGAAAAAAAAAGAATTGGTCGCTTTTCATACAATAGGCGGCCAAAATGAATGTGAAACTGCTGTGATGTCTCAACATTGTTAATTGAGCCCTGTAGCTTAATAAGAGCTCTAAAGGTGTTGTTTATATGAAAGAAAGAGGTCGCTGTAAATAACCCCATGAAGGTATAATTCATTTTTAGTTTAATTTGTACTTATTTGCATAATTGTGAACACGGAATTAGTTTAAGAATTTTATACAGGCCTTATGCCATTCATTTTCCTATAGACTTTTATTTTGAAAGGTAAAATGTTAATCATACGTCACTTTGTTAGCGTGTAACTTTTTAGTACAGTGTATGATCTGGTCACGAACGGATGTACGTGTGTAAAATAGAAGGATTTTATAGTTTTAATGGACCCGTATGAGGCCAAACAGTTCTTACGGTGGTGATAGTTTGAAAGTATAAGGAATGTAGTATTGAACAAGAGAAAATAAAACAGTAAATTTGAACCAGCAGTAAAGACTCAAACCAGTTATATACGGGGATCCGTTACAGTAAGAACTTATCCTCCACGGAAAAAGTAAGAACTTATACTCCACGGAAAAAGTAAGAACTTTATCCTCCCCTGCAAAAGCTTCACCTCTTCAGTAAACCTGCTGCAAGGACAACTTCTACGGACGGAAAGGAACACTTTTATGGATGAAAGGGATACGTGCAGCGGTGAATTGAAGACGGTTTGGCGGTAAAGGCAGCAAGAAGACGAACAAAGGATAACAAAAATGGAGGGAAACGATGCTACTCTCACGGCAAGGAAAGAGGGGGCGATTTTTACCTTCAAAATAATTTAGAATACAAGGGAAACAAAAAAGGGAAAGAA